>NC_139611.1:77791750-78391750 GCF_964270895.1 Podarcis filfolensis | reverse complement strand
TCTCTTTCCCCCCCTCTTTTTTCTTTTTTTAACGAATTGGAACTTTTAAAGTGGTAAATTACATACAACCCTAGTGGTGGGAATGAGACATTACATTTTGTTTTTCAAGTTTTCCTTTCTTTTTTTTTTTTGGGAGAGACATAATATCTGAAAGTGACAAGTGCCTCTTCAGTTTTAGAAATTGGTAACTTTTTTTTCCACATTTACGAACTTTACCTCCGGATATTGGACACCTAGATAAATTTTGGAAAGAGTTGACAATTGGATATAATTTTGGACTAAGATATTTTCTCTCTTTTGGAACTCCTTTTTCCTTGGGCGGATTTAATTTGACTTTTAGCTACTCTTCCTTGAAGACAGTTGTGGATTAATTTGCAAAAACCTATTTGGAGATAACCTAACTGGTGACAAGAAGATTAATATCATCTTACATTATTCTGCTTGGTCTATACCCGAACTAATCATCTGGTGGAATAGCCTAATTGGTGGCAAGAAGATTGTTTCTGTTTTATTTAGGTTATTAATTTGACTATATTTTATATTTTATACTAAGTTGGTTAAATATAAAATCTGAAAAATGTCACACCAGCAAAAGAAGGGAGCAGATGGGGGGACACCTGCAGAGAGGAAAGGGTCTAAACAAGAAGCAGAGTTTAAAGAAATTTTGAGGATGTTTGATGAAATAAAACAAAGTGAAAAGAATTTAGAATCAAAATTAGAATCAGTGGACAATAAAATTGGGGAAATGGATAAAAAAATTGATGAGACAGTTAATGAACTGAAAGGGCAAATAAAAGAGGTATCTAAGAGAACTCATTCATTGGAGGAGGGCTTTAAGAGGACGAAACAAGAAATGAAGGAAGTGAAGCGAGAGGAAGAGAGGATCAGAGTGGAGATGATGGAACTAAACAAATCTCAAGAAGAAATTAAAGATTTGATTGCTATGAATGAACTGAGACAGAGGGAAATTAATCTGAGGCTGAGAGCCGTCCCGGAAACACAGAATGAAAATATTAAAGAAAGATTGATAACGGAATTAGCCCAATGGATGGAGTTACCGTTAGAAGAGGTAGCTAAAACAGTACAAAATGCATTTAGAATGAGAGTAAGAACATCCAAAACAAGAAAACTTCCAGGAGACTGCTTGATTACTTTTAAGGACAGAGAAATGAGAAATCTGATATTACAGAAGAATAGAGAGAAAAGATTATATATAGATGGAAGTTACATAATCATTTTTAAAGACATACCAATAAGACTATTAAAATGAAGAGGCCCATATAAACCATTGGTGCAGGTACTTAAGAAGAACAATATTGAATTTAGGTGGGAATTTCCAGAGGGAATCTCATTTTTCTACAAAACTAAAGAGCGCAGATTGACAAGTCCAGAAGAAAAAGGAAAATTTCTTAGAAGGTATAAGGAACTAAAAGCAGAAGAAGAGGAAGCTGAAGAAGTCAAAGGAGCAGGTGCCAAGGATGAATCAGAATCGGGGGAAGAAGAAGAAGAGAATGGGAAAAAGACAGAAGATGAAGAAGAAAAGGAAGAAGAAGAAACAGATAAATTATAAAAGAGTTAAAAATAAATAAAATTTATTTAATTGGAAATCAATATGGCACTAAAACTATGGAATTGGAACATTAATGGGATGAATGAGAAAAAAAACGGAATAAAGTTGAACAATTTTTAAAAAAGAAAAAACTGGACATTATATGTTTACAAGAGACACATGTCGCAAAGAAACACAGGAAAATTTTGATTAACAAAAGATTAGGAAATGAATTTATATCATCAGATAAAGAGAAAAAAAGAGGGGTAGTTTTATACATCCAAAGTAAAATTGAAGCACAACAAATCTTCAAAGATGAAGAAGGAAGAATTATAGCAGTACAGATCAAATGGCAGGGCGAAAGTTTGATAATTGTCGGGATCTATGCACTTAATGGAAATAAGACTGATTTTTACAAAATGCTAGAAGAAAAACGGTGGTTTCATTGGAGATGGATAGACTAAGAGACGGAACAAGCAAAGAAGGAAAATTACCTAAGACTTTTTTTTCAATGGTCAAAAACCATAACTTGATAGATATTTGGAGACTCAGACACCCATTGGACAAACAGTTCACTTATTTCTCTGAACCTAATCAGTCAATGTCAAGAATAGATCAAATATGGGTTTCGAACGAATTGACCCCAAGAATTCTACAAATTGAGATTCAACCAAGAATAATCTCGGACCACAATCCAATAAAAATGGAACTGAAAGGATTTGAGGAAAGAACTTTCAGATGGAGAATTAATGATTGCCTCTTAGATGATCAAAAAATTATAGAAAAAGCACGAAAGAAACTAACTGAGTATTTTGTGGAGAACAGTAACAAAGGTACGAAGATGAGTGTAGCATGGGACGCAAGTAAGGCAGTGTTGAGAGGTTTTTTTATTCAACAGAATTCAGTGAAGAATAAGCATAGAGAAAAAGGGAAAAAAGAAATTTTAAAGCAGATAATGGATAATGAACAAAAACTTATCAAAAAACCAAATAACTCAAAAATAAAACAGGAGATCAAGACTTTGCAAACACAATTTGCAATGATTATAAATAAAGAAATAGAATTGAACATCAAAAGACTAAGACAAAATTTTTTTGAATTTGCGAACAAATCTGGCAAATGGCTTGTGTGGCAAATTAAAAAGAGAAAGGAGCAAAATACGATCAATAAAATCACTGTAAACGTAGAAGAGATTGATAACCCGAAGGGAATCAGAAAAGGATTTTTGGATTTTTACAGACATTTATATAGAAACAGAGAAAGAAACAACATGAGGAAAATAGAATGATTTTTGAAAGAAAAAAAGGTGCAAAAGATCCCAACAGAAAAGAAAGACCAACTGAATGCCCCAATAGGAAATGAGGAGATAAAGGAAGCTATAAAGGAACTGAAAAGAGGGAAAGCCCCAGGACCAGATGGATTTACAGCAGGCTACTATAAAGAAATGAGAGAGGTTTTAATGCAACCATTGAAAGAAGTTATGAACAATATTTTAAAGGAAAGAGACATCCCAGAAACATGGAAAGAAGCATTCATTACATTGATCCCTAAACAAGACTCAGATTTAACACAAGTGAAAAATTATAGGCCTATTTCACTGCTCAATACAGATTATAAAATATTTGCAGGGATTTTAGTGAATAGACTGAAAAAAATATTGAAAGAAATTATTCATGAAGATCAAGCAGGTTTCCTTCCAGGCAGGCAGATGAAAGATAATATAAGAAATGTAATTAATATTTTGGAATATCTGACTGCTAGGAATGAGAAACAAGCCATATTAATGTTTGTTGATGCAGAAAAGGCCTTTGACAATATTGCTTGGGACTTTATGTTGAAGAATTTAGAGTTTATGGATGTGGGGACTGAGTTCTTTAATGGGATAAAGGCAATTTATACAGAGCAGAAAGCAAAGCTAATTGTAAATAATGTGACTACAGAAGACATAAAAATAACAAAAGGAACTAGACAGGGATGTCCACTCTCGCCATTACTATTTATAATGGTCCTAGAGGTTTTCCTGAGGTCAATGAGACAAAATGAACTAATAAAAGGGGTAACAGTTGGTCAGAATGAATATAAAGTAAAAGCCTTTGCAGATGATCTGGTAATTACGATTGAAGAACCATTAGAAAGTGTAAAAGAAGTCTTGGATGAGATTGAGAAATTTGGAAGTGTGGCAGGGTTCAGATTAAACAAGAAGAAAACCAAAATAATTACAAAAAATATGGATCAAAGTATAATAGAAATAATGCAACAAAGAACAGAGATAGAGGTGGTGAAAAAGGTCAAATATCTAGGAATCTGGTTAACTCCCAAAAATATTGACTTGTTTCAGAACAACTATATACCGGTCTGGAATGGAATAAAGAAAGATCTAGAGGTATGGGGAAGAATTTAATTAAAATGAAAAAATAAAAAATAAAAATGAGTAAAAATGATAAAAATGAGTGTCCTTCCAAAGATGTTATTTCTATTTCAAACTATCCCCATATTAAAGGGGGTAGCAATTTTTAGAGAGTGGCAAAGAGTGCTTTCAAGGTATATCTGGCAGGGCAAGAAGCCGAGAATTAAATTTAAGTTATTAATGGATGTAAAGGAAAGAGGAGGCTTCGCCCTGCCAGACTTGAAACTGTACTACGAAGCAGCATGGCTTTGCTGGTTGAGAGAATGGATAAAATTAGAGAATAAAGAGTTATTAGACTTAGAAGGATTTGATAACAGATTTGGATGGCACGCGTATCTATGGTGTGAAAAGAAGAAAATCCATAAAGGCTTTGGGAACCACATATTCCGGAGTTCATTAATTGAAATATGGGATAGGTATAAAAATCTATTAGAACCAAAAGTTCCACACTGGTTGTCTCCATTAGAGGTTATGAGTGTAAAGAAAATAAATATGAGAGGCAATTGGATTACATATGGTGAATTGATAACCAAAGAAGGAGGAAAATGGAAATTAAAGCCATATGAACAAGTCAAAGAATATGTATATGATTGGTTGCACTATTTTCAGGTTAATGAAATGTTTTAAAAATACATTAAAGAAAGTGGTTATGCGGAAAAAGATTCAAAGTTCCAGACAGACGTGATAAATAATAATTGTAAAATTTTGTCCAAAATGTATAAAATATTGTTGGAATGGAATACCAAAGATGAAGAAGTTAAATCGGTAATGATACAATGGGCCAGAGATTTCGGTTATAATATTCAGTTTGAGGATTAGGAAAGACTGTGGAAAGAGAATTTAAGATTTACTGCTTGCACGGTACTTAAAGAAAATGTTATGAAAATGTTTTACAGATGGTACATTACACCGGTAAAATTAGCAAAAATGTATAAGACGTGTAATAAGTGTTGGAAATGTAAAGAAAAAGAAGTACGTTTTATCACATGTGATGGGAGTGTAAGAAAGTGAAGGGCTTCTGGGAGATGATCTATAATG
Source organism: Podarcis filfolensis (assembly GCF_964270895.1). Lineage (NCBI taxonomy): Eukaryota > Metazoa > Chordata > Lepidosauria > Squamata > Lacertidae > Podarcis > Podarcis filfolensis. Next base: position 78,386,756 of record NC_139611.1, on the reverse strand, counting down.
AAATGAAAAAGATTTTAAAATATACATTTGTAAAGAAACCAGAGACCTTTCTTTTAGGAATTACAGGGAATGAAATAAGAAGAAAAGACTGTAAACTTTTTCAATATGCAGTCACAGCAGCAAGAATTCTACTGGCCCAGAAATGGAAACAAGAGGAAATACCGACAATAGAAGAATGGAGACTGAAGCTGACTGACTATTCAGAACTGGACAGACTAACCGGAAAAATTAGATATCTTCGAGACCAAAAGTTCATTGAGGACTGGGGGAAATTTGTTGAATATCTGAAAAGAATATGTGATGTGCAAACAACACTGGCGGGGTTCCAAGAAGCACTGTGAAAGTTGAGATATATTGTTAAAAAGAAACAGGAGTGGGAGGGAAGTTTAATGGCAATATAAACAGAGAAATGCATAATTGAGAGGTAAATATGGATGATTGCCAGAGAAGCTGAAGGAAGTCCAAAAAGAACCAAATTGGTGGAAATTTTGATAAAATTGTATATTTGTGTTGGAAAATTAATAAAAATTATTTTTTAAAAAACTTGGAGCTTTGTGGTGTGTGAACCCACATGTCAGAACCAAAAATTCTCATGTGTTTGATGTAAGGGTTCTTGCCAAACATCTTCTCATAGGGGGTACAACCAATCGCTGAAGATAACCTGCGATTATAACTGTAAACAAAACAAGCCAAAGATTCCACCCAATAACTCTCTGGAAGATTGGCATCATGCAGCAAGATTTTTAACCCTTGAAGCAATATTTGATTTGCCCTCTTGCAAAGTCCGTTCTGCCATGGCGAGCGAGGACTAGACAAATCGTGCTGAATTCCTTTCTCAGTCAGAAAAGCTTCAAACTGCTGAGAAGTGAATCCCTCCCCCCGCGATCAGTGAAGAGTCTTTATCTTCTTACCATGCACATTTTCCAACAAAGCACAGAATTCCTTGAACCTTTGAAATGCCTCTGATTTCTGCTTGAGATTGTACACATAAATATACCTGGAAAATGCATCAATGAGAACCATGAAGTACCTGTTTCCACCCAAAGAGGGCGACAGTGGACCAACCAAATTAGCATGCACTACCTGGTATGGTTCTGTAGCTTGCCTACTAGACACCTTACCTTTCGCAGCCATTTTCACTTTGTTTGCTGCGCATGCCTTACACTTCATGTGGTACCTGCAGGGTTTAATAGTCATACCTTCAACCAAGGCAGGCATTTTAGATATTGCCTCAAAATGCAAATGACCAAATTTCCTGGGAAATCATGAATACATCCTGCATGCAAACTTTTGTTAGAACCTGCAATGCAACAAGTTTCATCCTGCACATCATCATCAAAATACAAAACAAACAAACGATCAACATATTTAGCATGCAATACATAATCGTTTTTCTTTGTGATGGTGCACTTCTTGTTCTTGAAGGAAACGTCAATTTTCCGTTCATTCAGCTGTGCAACACTGAGTAGATTGTGTGCAGCATCTGGAACGTAGAGAACATTGTGTATCGATAAGTCAAAATTGTGAAGAACAACAGTTCCGTAGCCTTGACTGGGGATCATGTGGTCATCTGCCTGGTGAATTGCACCTTCCTGCGGTGTAAAAGACACGAACAGTTGCTTGTCGTTGCATAAGTGGCGCGTTGCGCCCGAATCCACCACGAAGAAAGATCTAGACGTCTTCTGGACCTTTGCAACCTTTGGAGTGAAGCGTGAGACCATTGCCTTGTGCTGCGTTGTCCTGGACACTGGACCTTTGCCTTTGCCTTTTCCATGCGATCAGCCTTCACTGCGCTGCTCTGTCTTGGCCCTGGGAAATCTGCATTCCCTCTTCATATGGCCTAGACGTCCACACGAGTAGCATTTCACTGCCTTCAAAGCTTTGGCACCATCTGGTGGTTCCACTGCATTCTGGGATGACGTCTGTGAAGACTCCCCCTTACCCATGCAGCTAGCACCTCGCCTGTCCGCTTCATTCAGAATCACGGCAGTAACATGTGCTACTGTGATCTGAGCAGTTGGCTGAACAGCAATCTGAGTGGCAACGGACTCCCAACTTGAACCCAAAGAATGTAGTAACATGAAGGAATACACGGTGAGTGGGTTTGCACGTTCCTATGACCTGTGTGAGCGAAGCCATCAGGAATCCTGTACTCCTAACAGGGTCACCCAAGGCGGTAAGGTCAAAGGGAAGGAGCTAGACAAAGAATGATCCAAAAAGTCCTCAACAGCAGAACAGGCGGATGATAACAAGCGGTATGTTACAACGGCTGTGAAGGTGGATAAGGGCTGCAGCAGATAGGAATCTACCGGTTCATTGTGACTACTCATGCCATCGGAACAGAGCCCTACTGCGAAGATTGTGCCTTGGTCAGCATGCACTGATCTACACACATAAAACAAATTCACGTACTGGTGTCTTCCAAAAACCCATCCCAAACCCCAAAAGTCACCTGGCAATCGGCAAATGGTAATGGGGGCAGGATCATGAAATCTGGAAGCCCCTAGTCATGAACCAGCACATGGGCGGTGAATACAGATTCAGTTGTTCCCACTCAAGGAACGAGGCAGTTGAGCAGCTCGGAAGCTGTATCCATGACTGAGCAGCCCTTTTTAGGATCCACTCTGCTCACCCTGGAAAGGGGGAGGGGCTAGAAAAGGTGCCCTAAACATAGTCTGCCTCCCTTTTCCCCTGACTGGATGACCGCACACAATGGGGTCACCGCCTAGCGGTTGTAAAACACGATTGAATTTTGGAACATGGAATATACAGACTTTGTCAGATAACACAGATAGCAAGCGTTCTGAATGCAGAACTGCCATCATTGAAAGAGAGCTGCAATGTTTTAACATCAATATTGCAGCGCTTCAAGAGACTCAAAGAGCAGGCGAGGGACAACTGAAGGAAGAAAAAGGAGACTACACTTTCTTCTGGAAAGGTCTATCTGAACAAGAACTTCAGATACATGGGGTAGGCTTCGCTATAAAAAACGATCTTGTGAAGCTCCTGTCAGAAGTCCCTACCAGCGTTAATGAATGACTCTCAACCCTTCGAATAAAGCACACCAAAAACAAACAGGCTACTCTTATAAGTGCTTATGAACCAACACTGGATGCTGATGAAGACATTAAAGAATTTTTTTACTCTCAGCTGGATACCGCTCTATCAGAGATGCCTAAGGAAGATAAACTCATCCTCCTGGGTGATTTTAATGCAGGAGTTGGGCGAGATTTCAATCGGTGGCCTGGGACTATTGGGAAAGAAGGAATTGGCAACAGCAACCAGAACTCTATCTTACTTACTCTATCTTACTTACTCTATGTGCAGCGCACAACCTTGTTACTACCTTGTTACTACCTTGTTACTACCTTGTTACTACCAATGCACTCTTTTGACAGAAAAATACATTTAAAACTCCCTGGAGGCATCCTCGGTCAAACCACTGGTATCTCTTAGACCAGGGGTCAGCAACCCTTTTCAGCCATGGGCTGGTCCACCATCACTCAGACCATGTGATTGAAAAAAATATGACCGAATTCCTATGTCCCACAAATAACCCAGAGATGCATTTTAAATAAAGGCATACAGTCTGCTCCTGTCAAAACACCAGGCAGGCCCCACAAATAACCTAGAGATGCACTTTAAATAAAAGGACACATTCTACTCATGTAAAAACACGCTGATTTCTGGACCGTTCACGGGCCGGATTGAGAAGGTGATTGGGCCACATCCGGCCCATGGTCCTTAGGTTGCCTGCCATTGTCTTAGACTATGCTATTGTCTGTGCTAAAGATCGCCGTGATCTGCTCCTTACCAGAGCTAAGACGAGTGCCGACGACTGCTGGACAGATCACTGACTAATATGCTCCACAATGGCTATCAATATTATACCTTAACGCAGGCTTCAAGGAAGGAAAACAAGGCGCAAAATGAACACCCAAGACCTTCAAGATCCCATTAAGTGGGATTGCTTCCAAATGACTCTTAAGGGCCATCTGCTTTCAGAATTCCTTGATAACATCGAGGAACACTGGACCAAGCTAAAAACATCCATTATTGCAGCCTGTGAACAAAGCCACAAAGATCATCTTTGGGCCAATAAATCATGGCATATGCCCCCTACGCTCAGCAGATAGTACCACACTTCTAAAAGATAAAGAAGCTGTTGCACTGTGCTGGAAAGAAGATTACCGACATCTCCTTAACTGCAACTCCCCCGTAGCTGCTGAGGTCCTCTCACAAATTCTGCAAAAACAAGTTAGAGATGAGCTTGCAGTATCTCCAAATCTGGGAGAGTTGTTGTCAGAGCTGCCCAAGGTCTCAGCTCACAAAGGACCAACGCTGCTTCGTTGTTAAGTACAAAAGTCTTTATTGAAGTTCAGTTTCACTTCCAGAGCCGCAGCGCGCAACTCTACGTCTCAACTGTCAGACCGCTGATGCTCCGTCTGAGTCTCCTCCCCCCTGACACCAATTTAAGATCCTAGCCTTACTCCACCTCTTCCTCAGTTCCTTCCGCCTCTGGTTCCGCCTGGCCGTTGGGGTCTCGCCCTTTCTAGACTCTTCTGACGCTGAGTCCCCTGAGCCTTCCCCCTCCCTCCGGCGGGCTTTAGGAGCTGGTTCCCCATCCGGGTCTCTTGCTGTTCCCCCGCGCCTGTACATTTGAACTTGGCGCGCGCGCCCAGCCGGTAACTTTTCTCCTGACCGTTTCACTGCTGCTGCTGTCACTGCTTCCCCCTCTGGGGGGGGCTAGCTGCAACTGACCTCCCCTCCATTGGAGGCGTGGTCAGCCCTGACTCACTCTCTCTCCCCGTTGGAGGAGACGCTGGCCCTGACACATGTGACTCTTCCCCCCCACTACGCTCTGGTGGGGAAACTGGTCCCGATCCCCCACTGCTGCTTTGGGGTTCCCCTCTGGCTCCTTGTTTCTGGTGCGTCCCCCCTGGGACCCCCCTTGCCCTGACCATCGGCGCCCCCTTCTGGGAATCTTCTGATTCGCTGGAGAAGCTCATGGAATCTCTCGGGCCACTGTCATACTCCCCTATGCTGCCCTCGGATTCTTCCCCTTCGCTCTCCAATTTCTCTCTCCCCCGTGCTCCTGCTCCTGATTCCCTGACAGTTGTGTACAGCTATTAATCATACGGGGGGGGGGGGGGAAAGCCAGCAGACCTGAGGGAATACCTGCCGAGGTCTTCAAAGTGGGTGGAATTGAACTTGCACAACAACTTCGCAAGCTCATAAAAAAAAACTGGGAGAGAGAAGAGATCCCAGCAGACTTTAAGGATGCCAAAATTATCAATTATTTTTTTAAAAAAAGGTGACAGAACTGATTGCGGAAACTATCGAGGCATCTCTCTATTAGCTGCAGGTGGCAAAATTCTTGCAAGGATCTTAGAAAACCATCTCTTAACAATATCCGGGGTGACCCTTCCTGAATCCCAAAATGGTTTTTGGCCTTCTAGGGGGACAGTGGACATGATTTTCACCGCTCAACAGCTTCAAGAAAAATGCAGAGATCAAAACCAACCCCTGTATATGTCATTTTTTGACCTAAGGCTTTCAACACTGTAAATTGTAATGCCCTGTGGACTGTCCTTCTGAGAATTGGCTGCCCAGATAAATTTTTAAGCATCATCCAACTCCTCCATGATAATATGAAGGCAACAATCGCAGATAACAATGGTTCTCAAAGTGAACCATTCACAGTGGGATCAGGTGTTAAACAGGGTTGTGTTATTGCCCCAACTCTATTCATTGTTTTCATTGCCATGATCCTACACTTTGTCAAAGGGAAACTCCCCAGCGGAGTAGAAATCATATACAGTGGTACCTCGCAAGACGAATGCCTCGTAAGATGAAAAACTTGCAAGACGAAAGAGTTTTTCATTTTTTGAGTTGCTTCGCAAGACGAATTTCCCTATGGGCTTGCTTTGCAAGATGAAAACGTCTTGCAAGTTTGTGGAATGCATTGATTTTCAATGCATTCCTATGGGAATCCGTGCTTCGCAAGATGAAAAATTCGCAAGATGAAAAAACTCGCAGAACGAATTAATTTCGTCTTGCGAGGTACCACTGTATTTAACAGATGGAAAGTTCTTCAATCTGAGCAGGCTGAAAGCAAAGAGTAAGGTTACAGTAACTTTCATCATAGAGCTTCAGTATGCTAATGACAACGTAGTGTGTGCACACTCACAGGATGACCTCCAAACCATCCTAAATATCTTTCCAGAAGCTTATGAAAACTTTGGCCTGTCACTCAACATCCAAAAAAACAAAGTACTGCACCAACAAGTACAAAATAACCCCTCTGCAGCTCCACAAATCCAACTCAATGGTGTAACGTTGGAAAATGTCAATCACTTCTCCTACCTAGGCAGTTATATTTCCACAAGAGCTAACACTTATGCCAAAATCCAGCATCCCTGAGCTCTGCGAGTGCAGCTTCCTGTTGATTGAAGTGCAGAGTGTTTGAGGACCAGGACATTCACAGGGAAACCAACATGCTTGTTTACAAAGCTATTGTACTACCAAACCTACTGTATGCTTGTGAAACATGCACCAATTATAAACACCATCTCTAACTCCTCGAAAGATTTCATCAACGGTGTCTCTGAAATTTTTTCTACATCACTTGGGAAGACAGGCGAACTAATATCAGTGTACTGGAAGAAGCAAATATCACCAGTGTTGAAGCAATGATTCTTCAACATCATCTTCGTTGGACTGGTCATGTTGTGCAGATGCCTGATGATGGTCTTCCAAAGTAACTACTCTATTCTGAACTTAAAAATGGAAAGCGTAATGCTGGTGGTCAACAAAAGAGGTTTAAAGACTGTCTCAAGGCAAATCTTTAAAAATGAAGTATAAACACCGACAACTGGGAAACACTGGCCTGCGAGTGCTTCAGTTGGAGAACAGCCTTTACCAAAGGTGTCATGGGCTTTGAAGACACTCGAACTCAGGATGTAAGGGAGAAACGTGCTAAGAGGAAGGCATGCTTGGCAAAGCCACACCATGATCAACTCCCACCCAGAAACGTGTGGTTCCAGAATTGGCCTCCACAGTCATTTATGGTCTCATTGTTAAAACCGTGTTTATGAAAGACAATCTTACTTGGCTACGAGTGATCGCCAAAGAAGAAGAAGAATGATACTGCTTTACCAGTCACACTGCCTGGTGTGCTGTTATTCCTATCTTCCTCTGCACCTGAGGGTCTCAGTATGCAATTCATGGTAGCTCACCAAGCCACGCTCCAGCTGAGTGCAGCTTTCAGGTTTGGGGTTCTTGGTTCTGAACCCCAGCTTCTGTCTCTAGTTTGAAAAGGATGGTGATACAGGCCTGTGTCAGCAGCTGGTGTACGCCAGGAGCCTAGCTGGGGCTTAAAGATGGAACCTTCATATTAATTGTTTCAGTGAGGGCCACATTTCCTTCAGGGCAAGATTCTCAGGGCCACATGCCAGTGGCAGGGCCTGTTGCGAAAGTGAGTGGAGCAGCAAATGTATTTTTTTTTTTACTTTTTATTTTGTACACCACCTGCTTGTTCTTCCCTTTGTCTATACAGTGGTACCTCTGGTTACATACTTAATTCGTTCCGGAGGCCCGTTCTTAACCTGAAACTGTTCTTAACCTGAAGCACCACTTTAGCTAATGGGGCCTCCTGCTGCTGCCGTGCTGCCGGAGCATGATTTCTGTTCTCATCCTGATGCAAAGTTCTTAAACTGAAGCACTATTTCTGGGTTAGCGGAGTGTGTAACCTGAAGCGTATGTAACCTGAAGTGTAAGTAACCCGAGGTACCACTGTTAGTGTTCCTCTATAATATGTAATTAAGCATCACTGGAGTCCGTTGCATCTAATAGATCTTTATTAGCATTTGCTTTAACCTGAAGATATCAATTCCCTGAATTCACACCTCAAAGAAATCAATTCCCTCCCACACAAGGACAGATGCCTCTCCCGCTAAAAATATCTCTACAAATGCAAATACATCAAAGAAAGTGGGTTGGTCTAGGTTTGGGGGCTAGAACTCAGGGAAACCAATGAGCCAGTGAGGTGTAGTGGTTAGAGGGTTGGACTAGAATCTAGGAGACCAGGGTTCAAATTCCACTGTAGCCATGACACTTGCTGAGTGGCCTGGGGCCGGAACCATCTCTCAACGTAACCTATTTCACAGGATATTTTGAGGCTAAAATGGTGAGCGGGAGCTCAAGCTTTTTGGAGGAAAGCATAGGATGTAAATACCAGAAGCTGCTGTAGGAGAGGAACTGTGAGTAACATTATGGGAGGGGTGTTTCTAGGACTAAGGTAAAACTGTGATGCTTCCTTGTAATTTTTGCTAATAGATGCTGTATGTTGTTCAGGTAATCTTATTGTGATTTTGGGTTTTGTTCTATTAATTCCTGCCACCCCATACTATGGCTCCAATGCTTCCCTTCTGGTTCTCTCTGTCAGTGGATCCTCCCTGTCCCACCAGTCTGAATCAGGTTTGAAATGTTCTTTCCTAGTGTCACCCTCAGGCACCTCCTGGAGTGACCGGCTGCCACCACTCCTCCTTGTCTAGCCAGTCCCTGACATCAGGATACTGCCAAAAACTTGTTTGTCTTTCTTTGACCTCTCTCATTACTTGAGTTTTGTGAGACCAGCTTTCCTGATGATGATACTTACTTTCAGTAGGTCCGCTGTTGCACATATCTGTCTTGCAGCAGGAGATCTTGCTGTGGATGTACATTGATGAGGTTATGGAGGCACTGGCATAGTCTGCATCACACAACTCTGTATCGATGCAGGACTTGAGAACCATATTTGACCCCAAAAGTGCTATAAAAGAAGGAATTGGAAAAGGAAATAACTAGACCTGGAGATAGGGCTGGCCCACCCATGAGGAAAGGGTTGATGGTCATCTTATGTGGCAGGATCCAGAGGGGCAGGGGATCTGACTACCAAGAAAAGCATTGCCTGATGCTGCTGCCTTGGGTATGAGGGGCAGACCGTGATGACAGCTTCACTCAGCAGTAAATCGGTGGTGGATACCCCGCCTATCCTGAGTACTTCTGCCTCCAGCACCCAGCACACTGAGTCTCTCATACCGGCAGTCCATGTCCCTGTTGTTCGTGGCAGGGACCTTGGAGCTCCTTCCTTTCTCTTTTTTAATATAATGTTTATTAAAATTTCTTTTTTCCTTTATAACAACCAAATAAAATTTCTTCATCACATATATCTTTGCTCAAATTGAGCTTTGACTTCCTCCTGTCCCCCTCCCTGACTTCCATATGCAATCACTTTTATCTTCACATCTCTAAATCACCCTACTTAACTTATCTCCATACTTAAAAGACTTTCTTCTAATATTTAGAAACAGGTATCAAATCATAACCTGTCCTTTTCAAACAGTTCGTTGTGCTGGTTTCGGATTCCCCCCATCAGTCTCGCCAGCTCGGCATATTCAATCATCTTTGTCTGTCATTCTTCCAACGTTGGAAGTTCCTGCTGCTTCCATTTCTGGGCTAAAAGTATCCTTTCTGCCGTGGTAGCATACATAAATATATTTATGTCTTTTTTGGGGGAATTTCTTCACCTATTATCCCTAATAAAAAAGCCTTGGTTTTTTTTACTAAAAGTATTTTATATATCATATCCCAGTAGACTTTAATCTTAGGACACGTCCACCACATTTGAAAGAAATTCCCTTCCTAAGGCTTTCTGGGAGATGATCTATAATGAAATGAAGAAGGTATTTAAATATACCTTTTTGAAGAAACCAGAGGCTTTTCTCCTGGGCATGGTCGGCCAATTCGTGCTAAAGAAGGACAGAGCTTTCTTTATGTACGCTACAGCAGCAGCAAGAATACTCATCGCAAAGTATTGGAAGACACAAGATTTACCCACCAAGGAAGAATGGCAGATGAAGGTGATGGATTACATGGAATTGGCGGAAATCACTGGCAGAATCCGAGACCAGGGAGAAGAATCGGTAGAAGAAGGTTGGAAGAAGTTTAAAGACTATCTACAGAAACACTGCAAAATTAAGGAATGTTAGAAGGATGCTGGAATGAAGTTATGTGGTTTTAGCAATAATGTTATAAAGGAGTATGTAAAAATGGGTTGTCAACAGGTGAGAATGTAAAGTCACAACATATTAAGATAAATGATTAAGATAAAAACAAAGATGGAAAGGATTTGCTGAATTAACTAATTGAACTAGAATACAAAAAAGGGAGGTGTGAGGAAGTCAAGGAAACAAGTAAATGAAAGATAAGCTATGGAAAAATTGATTTGTTTTTAATTTTTAATTTTTCAGTTTTTTAATTTTTTTTCTTATGTTTGTAATTTCTTGAAATGTTAATAAATATTATTATAAAAAAAGAAAGAAATTCCCTTCCTTCTCCTTACATTTCCAACATACCTTATCTTGAGTTCTATGCATTTTAGCAAATACCACCTCGGAGCTCCTTTCTGAGGCTCCCTCTGCCTCGCTGGTGTCCGTGCAGGCACACTGCCTCTTTCCTTGTGGGGTGGTCATTCGCAAAGCGCAGGCTGCAAAGCCACCCTAATTATCCCTTGCAGGGCTGCCTGCACTGCCTGGCTGCCTTTGACTGGCAGAGTGGGCTCCGTCTTTCCTCCTGTGCTGAAAAAGGCAGCCAGGTGGCAGCCAAGGTTGTCTCCGCCCGGAGCCTGCACTCCACTGTTGACTCACGCAAGGTGGGGGCTCCTTCAAACTTCTCCATTGAGAGGTGGGCAGCCGTGCCCCCTCAACAGGAAAGGGTGACATGGCTCGCAGTTCCCCTGCTTAGCAGCTGAGATACCACTCCTACTTGTGTGCAAGCAGGAGTAGGGCTGGGGCTCTTGCAGCTGGGGAGGGGGAGCACTTTAACTGAGTCCCCGCCCCACGACTTGCTCATGTGAGTCAGTGGCAGGTTGCGGTTTCCGCAGAACTGCTTGGCTGAGGCGAGGGCAGCGGTGTGCTCTTAACCCAAGCAGTTTAAGGAGGGAGGGAGGGAGGAACAAGCTGTATAAGCCTTGTCCATGCAGCTTTTTTCTCCCAGTGCAGGTATGAAGGACAGACCACAATGATGATTTCACTCAGCGATATATCTTTAATTAAACTGCCACCCCTCCTGAGTCCCTCTGACTCCAGCTCCAGGCTGCAACTTGTTCAGTTTTTCCTCAGCGTGCTGGGTGCTGGAGCCAGAGGGACTCAGGATAGGTGAGGTTTCCCCCACCGATTTACTGCTGAGTGAAGCTGTCATCACGGTCTGCCCCTCCTGGGGCGATATGTCAATAAATCACCCAGACCTGACTTCCGGGTTGGCGCCTCTGGCAATGGCGGAGCTCCTCCGATCAGGAGGAACTTGCTCTGTGGAAAGCAGGGTCTGACCGCCACAGCGAAGGCGGAGACCCACTGAAATCACAAGCGGGAGAAGCTTGTGAACTTGGGATTCGGCTGGCACCTTCTGCGCCTCCCCTACTCGCGTGGAAACCCTGTTTTGGGGATCCGGAGCAACGTGGGGTTAGTGGCGCGGTGCTTCGAATTGACTGCTTCTTTCACGGAGTGAAGCCGCATTGCTGTTGCCGGAGAGCGCTGACTTTTTCCTGTGGACAATTGGATTTTAAACAACTACCCGTGAGTAGAACGGAAAATTGGATCTTTAAATACCTTAATTTGGCACCGAAACGGGAAGGTCTTAAACAGGAAGTCCGCCTTCCTCTTTTGTAAATAGATTGAAGCAAAGACGCTACAAGCTAAAGCCTTTGAAAGCTTTTGGCAAAGGATTAAATTTCCATCGGTTAAAACTACAAAACCCCCCTTGGAAGCAGGAGAAGAGGGGGAAAATTTTGGACTTAGCGAGCCTGCAGGAGAGCGTGAAAAACCAAATTACCACTGCTCTGAATCTGGAAAAGGGCTGCCAGAAAGAGTGAAGTTTTGGGAGAGTTCATTGACTGAGAACAGAACGTTTTTGACAGCTAGTTAAATAAGATAAAGATACTGTTTCCATTGTCCTCTTCTGTGTTTAAAAAGGAGGAAAAGTAACTGAAAATTGAAACTATCTTTATGGCTTGAGTTGTGTTTGAAAGGATTGATACAAGTGGAGACTGTTTCCCTCTAGAGGGAGCTTTTGAAACTGTTACAGGAGTGTAACTGGTGGAATCGCCAGCTGCAAGATAAGAAATTGTGAGAACCAGAGATTGACCTTGGACCATTTAAAATGTTGACAGGAGAAGCCATTGTGATGGTATTATGTAAGATAAGCTATTCACTGGAACAGCTTCATAAGAAGACGGATGACATGTCTTTTAAAATTGACAACTTGGAACAAAAAGTGACTAATTGGAGACAAAAAGTGAGCACCAATACAGAAATAATTCAGGACTTGGTACAGGAATCTACTTTGGCAGGACAAATTGTGGAGGAGAAAGAGAAAGCTGTGGTTGTTGAACCTAAAGTAATACATGCGGGATCCTCAGTCTTACAGAAGCAAATTGAGGACTATAAGTTGAGGCCTTCTATGATTGAATCTAGAAAAAGCCAGATTTTGAGGATCAGATCCCGGCTTGGACAGAAGAAGGAAAGTTGGAAAGATCCCTCTATGCAGGGATTAACTGACTTTTGGGACATGGACTTGGGTCTGGAGGAGATTGGAGTTCTGGGGGCCTTTGGATTTGGAGGAATTTTGAAACCTGTCATGAAACACCTTATAGACCTTAGTTTCAACTATGGAAATCTGGCTGACCTGTCCAGAAGGAATAAAAGCATTGTTAGGTTGGAGTCTTCTCGAGATCTGCTCTTTGGCATTAAAGAATATGAAGAAGACCTGCAGAAGGGACCTGGAAAAGAGTTAAGAGCCTCGGACATAAGATCTCCAGGTTGATGGACTATATGGAATTGATGGAAAGGACTGGCAGAATCCGAAACCAGGGAGAGGAGATGATGGAAGAAGATTGGAAAATTTAAAGTTTATATATAGAAATACTGTAAATTAATGTGTGATAGAAAAATGGTGGAAAGAAATTTTATGGCCTTAGCAGAAATGTTATAAGGAGTTAAGCATATATAAGCATTTTAGTTTTAATGAAAAATAAGGTTAAAAAATATGTTAAGATATTTATAATATGATAGAAAATAGAGAAAGATGGAAAGGACTTGCTGAAACAATTAATAGAAGTGGAATACAAAAAGGGAGGTGAGAGGAAGTCGAGGAAACAAGGGAATGAAAGATAGAGTATGGAAAAGGTGTGATGTATGTTTTTAAATGGTTTTTGTTTTGTTTTGTTTAGGGTTAGGGTGGGTTAGGGTTTTGTTTAGCTTAGTTTAATGTGTTTAGTTTAATGTGTTTAGGTTGTGTTTTGTATTGTTTATTTATTATATTGTATTGTTTCTTTTTTTGTTTTTTCTCTTTTGTTTTTTTCCCCCTTTTCTTTTCCTTTTCTGTAATCTTTAAAAGTAATAAATATTATTTTTTAAAAAATAATAAATCGCCCAGACCTAATCTTCAGTCACCCTTTCTTCCCGGTCTGCGGGGTGGGGAACATTTCATGGTTTGACTCAGGTATCCAATTGTCTTGAGCAGGCCCTGCTTGGAGTGGAAAGAGAGTTCTCCAGTTTTATCTATTTGTTGAATGTAAGTCAGGAATGGAGTACCTTTGGCTGTCCAGAGGTTTCTACCACCCTTCTCCTTATTGAGTGGGATCAGTTCAGGAGGCTTCATGGTAAGCAATTAATGAATGAAATACATTTTGTGGCTGCCAAAGTGGATGACAGAGTGGATAAAAATCAATTTAAAAAAATCAAAATAATCAGATTTAAATCAGATTTTTTAAATTTAAATTGGTTTTTTAAAAAATGCTTTTGGAGGATCCCCCTCCCCAAAGATAGTTTTCTATTTAAGTTACATCAGAGTCCAAAGACTATCCTCATCAGGAAATAAGGATTTGTTTTAAGCTTTTCATGTGTGCTATAACTCCCTCTAAGGTTTTACTAAAAAAATCGTTTAAACACATCCGTTAACAAACATGGATACATATGCTATAATGTTATTGTTTTAGTTAAATAAATTATTTAAATTGTTATTAATGAAATGATTATTTTTACTCCTTCCAATAAAATACAGCAGAAAAGAAGTCCAAATATAAACAGTTAATTTATTAAACCTCACAAAAATTTCATAATTATTTGTCAATGTTTTTCTAATAGTATAACCAAATCAGTTATTATCAGTAATTTTTGATATAAATTTAAAAACTACTCTGAAAATTTATTATTCCAAAAATGAAACCTTCATCTAGTTGTAAATATTAAGATTATACCAGCAAGAATGAGTCTTTATGTAAAAAAAAGTTTTAAATCAAGTTTTACTGACTAGAGATTTAAATTGTGATTTAAAGCAAATCCTCCCTGTAAGTGGACCAATGAGAGTCGATGCTGGAGCTCATAAAGGGAGCATGTACCACAGACAATTAGGAAGGGGCAATATGTCACTATCAGTTTCTCTTGGTTTCTTATTTGAAGTTCATTTCTCCACATTTTCATATCAGTTTCCAACTCCCCCCCCCCATCAACATTTAGTCTGAATGTTATTTTCACTCTTAGGCCCTATCTGCAGGGTCATAATGATTTAAGCAGTTATGGTTTCCCCCGTGGGGGTGGGGGGATGTTTGTTGACCATCTTGGCTGTGAATCCTGGCAGACTAGCTCTCTACCTTGCAGGTCATTTTTCACTCGGCCTGGGAGATGGGAACCTGATAGACTGACTCCAACTACAAAAGCTGAGGCTGCTGAACGGACACTTGGGTTGGGGTATTGTTTGGCTTGTTTTGTTGCTGTTACTGATATCCATCTTTTCTATCTTTATTTTTAGCTCTTCTTATGAATTAGGTGACTGTTGATTGACTTGGTTTAGGTTCTTATATGCACACTTTACCCTAGTATGTGCATTTGTCTACTGATTACATGGCCGGACAACTGAATTGCAAAAATGGGAGAAGGGCAGATTCTGAAGGATGGCTTTGTTTAGCTCTGCCAGTTGAGTAAACGCACCTTTAAATATGAACTGACTTGAATTTCTTCCTTGCTCCTACAGGCAATACAGAGGCTAGAATACTACTTTATTAAAAGTCATGTTCCATGGCTTGTGGCTAAGATATGGCCTTCGAAAGTGAGTCTGGGGGTTTACGTTTTGGTGATCAAAGAGGTTGAAAGTTCTTCTCACTTACACAGTTTGCCAACTCCAAGGGCAGACATGCAGGACTGGTCACTGGACTTGTCACACTCCTCAGTGGTGGCATTTTTGCAATCTTTTCCTTGATTGAAACAAGACTCACATGTCAGAGATGCCACTGCAGACAGGGGAAAAATGGGTTTAGAAAACTTTAGTAACTGTGTAGGAAGAATAGGTCTGCATCAAGGTACATGAACACAACACTTTCTGCTACAAACTCCATCTTACAAGGGTCAGCAAGGGCCACCGACTTGGATAGCTTCAAAAGCGAACTAGATAAATACATGGTTACCATACTCAATTGATATATTTTTTCTGCAACATTGGAAGCACTATTTGAATACTAGTTTCTGGAAACTAGTATATATTCCTTCTGTAGTTCTTAAACTCTGTGAATGGGGGTGGGCCTTGCATAGACCAGAGAATGATTGTCCAAGATGGCTCCTGCAGTCTGACGGAGAGGACCAGTAGGGAAGGTGTGAGGAAACCTTTAACCCTCCCGAAGTTGTTGTACTACAACTCCCATCAGCACCAGCAAACATGACAGACTCTGGTAAGCACATCTGGTACCCCTGGAACCTGACTCCACTGAGAGATTGGGGTGGTGTGTAATACCAGCAAACTAAAAGATTGCATGGGGTGGGGGCAGGGTAATTCTGCTCCGAAATATGAGAAAATTTGTGCCTATACATTGTCTCCTATCCTATCATAAGTTTCTGCAAATGTAAGCAACTTACTCTTTGCTTTAAATCAGGCATGGCCAAAGTCCATTTCAGGGGCCCACTGGTCAGTTTAATCCGGCCCCTGTGGCAGTTTATTTTCCTGGGGTAAAATCCTGAAAAAACCTCAACAACTTCAGTCCTAAAAAATGCTCAACAACTTTGGTTGGCCCTTTGGTCAGCTGCCACGGCTTTTCTCTTCATCAGATCTGGCTCTCTTTGAAAAAGGTTTTGACACCCCTGCTTTAAATTTAAGCTAGGATTCTGGTTTATTGAAGAGTGAACTAGTGCCTCATTTGCTCCCCCAATGTACTTGGGGATTCCACACCTCTGTATGCATTTGGTAAAATAAAGATTTAATATTGAGAACAAAGTTTCAGGAGGAAGGGGCAGAATTTGAGTGGACGATGAGGTAAGCAAACAGGAAAGAAGTTCAAGAAACATACTCTTTGTTGTAGATGAAACCTAGGATTCTGGTTTACCCAAGAGTGGGCGACTGCCCCCATTGCTCCCCCAATGGACTTGGGGATACTGCACCTCTCAGTATGTATTTGGTTAAATAAAAACAAATATAAATATTGGGAACAAACTATCCTGATTGAAGATCCCTTGTAGCTTGACCATATGTTTTATTCCTCTCCCTTTCAAAGGAACCACAAGTCCTTCTTCCTTTCTTCTCCTGCTTTAATTCCTTCCTGGAAACATGATGAACAGCACAGCAGCTGTGGTTCTGCTCACCTGGATTCAGAAGGGTCAAGAGGAGGCAGGAGATCAGGAGTGTCTTCATCATTCTTGAGAGCTGAAGAGCCAAGGATGAGTTCGAGAACAATCAAGGAACTAAAGCTTAGTTGGAGGAAATTGTAGAGGATTGCAAGGAGCACTTTGCCAGCACCCAGGAACAATGGGTTCAGGACAGTGTCACAAATTTTTAGAATTCTAATCATGCTATACTATAATGTAAAGCACAGTGTTGAAAACTAATTAAATCTCTTCCCCCTTCCCAGAAATCCAAGGACACGTTCCTCCTAATCTGTTCCAGCCTCAATTTCTCAACCCTGGATGTGGGGAAACGAGTCCCATCAGGTTACAGCACTGAAATTGGATTTCTGGAAGCCAAGGCATTTTCTCCTTCAGCATGAACTTTTTTGAAAGGGGGACAAATATCTGTCCACAGTTTCCCTTGTGGTACAGTAATAAAATGCACGGTGACTCGGATCCCCTCACTCCCATTGAATGCAGTTGCATTTGGGGTAAATCAATCTCTTCCCCCTTCCAACAGCTCCAAGGACATGTCCCCCCTTTAACCTGTGGCACCCTCAGTTTCACCACCCAGGAAGTGAAGCCCCATCAGGTGACACCAGAACTCAAAGCTCAGCAGTGAAATTGGATTAGATTTCCAGAAGTCCAGGCAATTTTGCCAAATATCTCTGATAGTCAGAATCACAAACTTATTAATTTTTGGTAAGGGGAGACAAGTGTCTGTCCAGTTTCCTTTGTTGTACAGTAATAAAATGCACAGTGACTCATGATCTAGATTTCCTCTGTCCCATTAAATGCACTTGTTTGGGGTACAGAATTGGTCCACTTGCTCTTTAAAATAAATTGGTTGGAGTTAAGAGAGTCCCATGGACTGCAAAAAGATCAAACCTATCCATTCTGAAGAAATCAGCCCTGAGTTCTCACTGGAAGGACAGATCGTGAAGCTGAGGCTCCAATACTTTGGCCACCTCATGAGAAGAGAAGACTCCCTGGAAAAGACCCTGATGCTGGAAAAGATTTAGGGCACAAGGAGAAGGGGACGACAGAGGACGAGATGGTTGGACAGTGTTCTCGAAGCTACCAGCATGAGTTTGACCAAACTGTGGGAGGCAGTGGATGACAGGAGTACCTGGGGTGCTCTGGTCCAGGGGGTCACAAAGAGTCAGACACGACTAAACAACAACAGAGTTAAGAGCAGGTGGGGGGGGATTGCAGGTCTGTGTCCAGAGGAGATTGCAGATTTAAGGGACTATCTTTTACTGGGGTTGGATATACGCAAGCACAGCTCCACGTCCTTTGCTTTGGTTTCTCTTGTGATGCTGATGAAACTCAAAGACATCGTGAATGATGTGGATTTGGCATTTGGACAATGAGAGATGGAGAGTGGCAGCACCACAGATGTCCTGGGAGAGTTTTCTTGCTGCAATGTTAGTATTATGTATGTATTTGTGTAATATATAATGTTGCTATATAATTTACTGTCAGCTTAGATTCTTCACATTGTTTCTTCTAAGAGGAATGGGACTCCCAGATGTTGATAATCACAATGGAGAGGGTGGGGAGAGTGACATTGGGCTCATGTCATCTTCCTTCACCATCTTGTTCTTCATTTTATAAGAGTTAATTTTTATAAGGTGATGTATCGATGTTATTTAACTCTAAAGAGCTTAGATTGAATATATAAGAATGTACCAAAAAAATGTTGGAAATTTAAAAATTGCAAGGGGTCATTCTGTCACATGTGGTAGACCTGTAGGGAGACTAAGGTATTTTGGGGCATGAAATATAATGGGGGGGGCGGAATCAAACTGACTTTTCCAAGAGTCCAGAACCCTTCTGGCAGGTGATATTGGTCAGCAAAATTCCAAACTCTGTTTATACATATATGCAGCTGTATTCATGTATGCAGGTACAGTGGCAAAGGATCTTTATGCTCAGAGATGGAAAATTGTGAGAATACCCTGAAAGGAAGAATGAATGGTGAAAGCCTTAGAATTGTATTTTAATATTCTGCTGGAAGCCACCCAGAGTGGCTGGGGAAACACAGCCAAATGGACGGGGTATAAATAATATATTTATTATTAAATTATTATTATTATTATTATATGCAGAGATGGCAAAGGTAAAGCAGGAGAGACTGCTAAAACGGAGGCCCTTCCCCACATAATGCATTGGATCTGAGGGGCAAGCAGAGGGCAAGGCCTCCCTGGGAGGCATGGAGGGGGAGTGCAAGGAGTCTAGATTTCCCTTCTCCCCCAAAAATCTTTTATGTTTGTGTCTAGTCTTGCCACTTTCAAAAAATCATTTATTGGTGCATTCTTTTCTTTTTGTAAATGTACCAAACATGAAATAAAATAAAACTGGGATTATGGGGTATTCTCAGGTCAGTGGAGGATATACATGCTGTGTCCTGTTCGTGATGTGGCTGTGGAACTTCCCATTCTTCTGATAGAAAATGTTGTGGGGGGGTCATGTGGGGACCAAAATGGGGTGTTTGTCAGTTGTGTGGAGTGAGAAATGTCCATGTTTTCATCTGAGGAATTTTGGAGGGTGTGCAGTGGCTCTTGAACATCAATATGAAGCTGTTGGGAAGAGTCAATTGGAGTTTTGGAGTGAAACTCTGGATTGGTGCCTGGATGCCAACAAACTGAGCTCGAACCTTGAAAAACTGGAGGCCTTATGAATGAGTGATTTCTGGGTCTTGAAGATAGGTCAATTGCTTGGCAGCCTGGACACAGGGGTTCATGCACTGGTAACTTCAAGACTTGATTATGGCAGTATGCAGTGGGGCTGTCTTTGTATCAGGTCCAGAAGCTGCAGCTAGTGCAGAACACAACAGCCAGAGTGCTCATAGCAGCAGGCTACTGGCCATGTGTCCGTCTGTTGCTGAGACAGTGGCACTTGTTGCCAATTTTCTTCCAGGTCACATTCAAGGTGCTTATGTTTATTTCCACAGATACCTGAGCAATGTGAGCCAAAGGTGCCTTGAGGAATGCACAAACCCTTATGCTACACCTCAAGCAGTGAGATCCTTTGAGTGGGGCAATTCTTGTAGCTCCCTACACACCTGAGGTTTAGTCAGCCTTCAATTCACAGGAAGCCTTTAGTGCAATAGGAGAGAGAAAAGCTGTTATTCCTTTCTCACAGTACTAGAATTTGTGGGCAGCCAATGGCAGTGAATGTTGGAAGATCTGAGAAAGATGGAAGAAAGTGCTGCTTGAAATAGCACATAGTTAAACTCTAGAATTTGCACTCAGGAAGTAAAGATGGGCAGCAACGTGGATGTGTTTGATTGAGGATTAGAAGAAAATAATGGAGGATAAGGCTAACAATGGTTACTAACCAAGTTGGACATGTTCTTCCTCAAGTGTTGGAGACGGTATTCCTCTGAATGTCAGGAATCACAAGTGCGGGGGGGGGGGGGAATGTCTGGTGTTGCTGTCCAGTCCTGCTTTGAGGCTTTGCACAGGCATCTTGCTGGCCATTTCGACAACAGGGTTCTGGAACAGCTGGACTGGTTCAGCAGGCTGATGCAAGCAGTGCCAGTTGAAGCTTGTGGAAAATCTAACATTAGCACAAATCTTGATTGCCTCAAAGTGGAAAGGGATGCTTTGGTGGGGGTTACGGAGCATGGCTGCTGTGGTGAAACTGGATGCACTACCCCTGACAACAAGGGAGCACAGAGTGGACACAATTAAATTTGACATGGAGGGCTGGCCAGGGATTTCAAACCTGAAATCTAGCTCCCATCTCCAAGCACTATTATTTCCCCCAACAAAAGTTGCATTTGGATAAATGACACAACACACATTATTTGCCATATATATTTATTTTAGACATGATTCAATGACTTCATTTGTACATGAAAGTCAAATACAGCCTGTCTTTGAGGAGGAGCTTCTAGACTTCTAGAAAGAAAGCCTGGGTGTCCTCAGGCTGAGACCACGCCTGCTTCAACCACTAGGCCACCAATTTCCATAAATGGTGGGCTTTTCTGGGCGGTGGAGGTTTGCCTTCCCTCAGCTACAGCTCATTGGCATCGTCGTCCATTGCTTCAGTGCACTCTGCTTGAGTGACCTCAACTCCTAATGATTCAAGACCAGTCTCCATCATCCCCTCACCGTAGTCACACATACTAGCTGTTGCACAGCCTCGGACAGCACCCATCATGGTGCTTCCCCCTGTTGGGAAAAAAAACATACATATGCTGTTGGGGAAAAAAAACATACATACCCTCTCCCTCAAACAGAACGGTGGGGAACTTTTTTCAGACCAAGAGCCTTTTTCCAGTCTGGGTGACCTTCTGGGAGGTCCACATGCCAATGGAAACATATGTAAAATTCACCTTTACACGGCAGGCTATTTTCTAGATACATACAAACCCCCCTCTTTGTCCTCCGTCCAGGTAACCAAGAGTCCAGGGGCAACAATCCAGCCAGGCCAAAGCATACAGGTAGGGTATGAAGTGGGGCTTGCGAAGGGTGTGGCTTAGGGATAGGAGGTGTGGCTAAGGAGGATCCGAAGGGCCAGAGAGAGAGAGTCCTAGAGCCTTTGACCCCTGGGCCTGTGGGTCTCCATCCTGCCCCCCCAATGTAAAGTGCCATTTTAAGATGTATTTTTATTTAACAAAATCTATAAATCGCTTGATTGCTGTAAAACCTGCTAGGGGTTTACAAGAAATACTTACATTAGCAATAAAAGCAATTAAAACCATTAAAACATTTAAAACTCAATCGAATGAACAGCAAAAGGGAATAGAGCATGTCCCTATCTGAGTAGGCTTTTAAGGTATTTCTGGGGGGAAATGGAATAAACTGGCACAGGGTTCCAGACAAGAACTGCAAAAATCACTAGCCCCTTCCCTGTATTCTCCTCCCCCCACCTCCCTGTGCACACGTCCCTCCTCCTTGGGCTCCTGCCCATCCCAGACACACTGTGAGGGCAACGTGGGTCTCCTAATAACTTTCAGCATGCTTAATAAACAAAGTATCCCAGCGTCTTTTAGCAGAAGCCATGACTGCCCAAAGAAGCATGATACTTCCGTAAAGATGGGGCCCTAGCTGCACTCCATTATACAAGACTCACCAAACTTCATGCGACCCCCAGCGTAGAAGCATTGATCCTCCTCATTTCTGCAGCTAATGGTCTTCCAGCCCTCACACTTGTCTGATAAGGTGGAGAAGCAACTCGGGCACTTCAGCCCATTGGGCTCCCTCGTCTCATACTCAGGCACTGGAAAACAATCACCACACTACACCAACATTGCATTTAGTCAATGTATTGCTTTTGCATATGCAAACCACAACTTGCTATATTTGATGGGTGGGAATTGTACTCCTCCTTCAAAGAGTGATGCCTACCACCTTCTAGCACTTCTGCAAGTGGAGTGCTTCAGCCATGCTCCATTCATCCAGGGCTACATTAATGCATGGCGCAAGAGATTTCTGACTGGGGCCACTTTCACAGCATACATTTCAAGCACAGGGATACCACTTTAAGCAATTGGCAGCCACAGATGCACACAAATGATGATAAAATTCTACAAAATGGCCCTCTTCCCGAGAGGGGGAAAGAGAAAGAAAGCTCTTAATAGATTTATCCTTAAAAAATCACTTCTGGGAAAACATCTGCTTAGTTTTGGTAAAATAATGATTTCACCTAAGAAAAAATGGTAGCTAATAAGAACTATTGTGTGGGGTTTGTTTGTTAATCCAAAGCTCTGTCAGGGGAATAGGAGTTTCCCAATTAACTCTCAGCACCCTTAAGAAACTACCACTCCCAGAATTCTTGGTCCTAGTGTTGTTATATCGTTTACAAGAAAAGCTTACACTAGGGTGTTGGGAATTCTAAGGTGAACCACAAAATGGTGCCTCCTCCCACCAAGAAGGGAGGGGTGAGTGAAGGTTTACATGAGGAACAAGGGAATGTGAACATCTACATCAGAAACAAGGGTGGGAGGAGACCAGAGTTCAAATCTGTACTTGAGCCATGACACTTTCTGGGTGACCTGGGGCCAGACACTGCCGCTTAGCCTGACTTATTTTACACGGGTGTTTGAGGCTAAAATGGAGAGCAGGAGAGCCAGACATGCCACCTCAAGCTCTTTTGACAAAAGAGTAGGGTTGTAAATATCAGAAGCTGCTGCAGGAGAGGGACTGTGAGTAACATCACACAAGGAATGTTTCTAGGACTAAGGTAAAACTGTGAAGCTCCCTTGTAATTTTTGCTCATGAATGCTGCGTGCTGTTCAAGTAATCTTGTTCTTGATACATGGTTTTTGGTTTTGTTCTATGTGCAGTTTTTCTTTTACTATGCTATGTTATTAAATAATGCAGATATCCTCTTAGAAAGCACTGTTCTGTTGGCGAAGGCAGGAGCCCACGTTGCAGATGTTTGTAGAAGGCCTGGCCAATCCAGAGGTATCATACTGCCTTATAACTCACTGGATCATCACCTTGTTGTGGTGAGTGGGCTTCCACATTCCTATGACCCGTGTGAGCGAAGCCATCAGGAATCCTGTACTCCTAACAGGGTCACCCAAGGCGGTAAGGTCAAAGGGAAGGAGCTAGACAAAGAATGATCCAAAAAGTCCTGAACGGCAGAACAGGTGGATGATAACAAGTGGTATGTTACAACGGCTGTGAAGGTAGATAAGGGCTGCAGCAGATAGGAATCTACCGGTTCATTGTGACTACTCATGCCATCGGAACAGAGCCCTACTGCGAAGATTGTGCCTTGGTCAGCATGCACTGATCTACACACATAAAACAAATTCACGTACTGGTGTCTTCCAAAAACCCATTCCTAACTCAAACCCCAAAAGTCCTCTGGCGATCGGCAAATGGTAATGGGGGCAGGATCATGAAATCTGGAAGCCCCTAGTCATGAACCAGCACATGGGCGGTAGATACATATTTAGTCACTCTGACCCAAGGAATGAGGCAGTTGAGCAGCTCGGCAGCTGTATCCATGACTGAGCAGCCCATTTTAGGATCCACTCTGCTCACCCTGGAAAGGGGGAGGGGCTAGAAAAGGTGCCCTAAACATAGTCTGCCTCCCTTTTCCCCTGACTTGATGACCGCACACAGTGGGGTCACCACCTAGCGGTTGTAAAACACAATTGAATTTTGGAACATGGAATATACAGACTTTGTCAGATAACACAGATAGCGAGCGCTCTGAATGCAGAACTGCCATCATTTCAAGAGAGCTGCAATGTTTTAACATCAATATTGCAGCGCTTCAAGAGACTCAAAGAGCAGGCGAGGGACAACTGAAGGAAGAAAAAGGAGACTACACTTTCTTCTGGAAAGGTCTATCTGAACAAGAACTTCGGGTACATGGGGTATGCTTTGCTATAAAAAATGATCTTGTGAAGCTCCCGTCAGAAGTCCCTACTGGCATTAACGAGTGACTCTTAACCCTTCGAATAAAGCACACCAAAAACCAACAGGCTACTCTTATAAGTTCTTATGCACCAACACTGATGCCGATGAAGACATTAAAGAATTTTTTTACTCTCAGCTGGATACCGCTCTATCAGAGATGCCTACGGAAGATAAACTCATCCTCCTGAGTGATTTTAATGCAGGAGTTGGGTGAGATTTCGATTGGTGGCCTGGGACTATTGGGAAAGAATGAATTGGCAACAGCAACCAGAACTGAATCTTACTTTTGACGATATGTGCAGCGCACAACCTTGTTACTACCAACACACTCTTTTGACAGAAAAATAAACTTAAAACTCCCTGGAGGCATCCTCAGTCAAACCACTGGCACCTCTTAGACCAGGGGTCAGCAACCTTTTTCAGCCATGGGTTGGTCCACCATCCCTCAGACCATGTGGTGGGCCAGACTATATTTTGGAAAAAAATATGACCGAATTCCTATGCCCCACAAATAACCAAGAGATGCACTGTAAATAAATGCATACATTCTGCTCATGTCAAAACACCAGGCAGGCCACACAAATAACCCAGAGATGCATTTTAAATAAAAGGACACATTCTACTCATGTAAAAACATGCTGGTTTCTGGACCGTCCACGGGCCGGATTGAGAAGGTGATTGGGCCACATCCGCCCCATGGTCCTTAGGTTGCCTGCCGCTGTCTTAGACTATGTTATTGTCTGTGCTAAAGATCGCCGTGATCTGCTCCTTACCAGAGCTATGACGAGTGCCGACGACTGCTGGACAGATCACTGACTAATACGCTCCACAGTGGCTATCAATATTATACCTTAACGCAGGCTTCAAGGAAGGAAAACAAGGCGCAAAATGAACACCCAAGGCCTTCAAGATCCCGTTAAGTGGGATTGCTTCCAAATGACTCTTAAGGGCCATCTGCTTTCAGAATTCCCTGATAACATCGAGGAACACTGGACCAAGCTAAAAACATCCATTATTGCAGCCTGCTACGGGCCAATAAATCATGGCATATGCCCCCTACGCTCAGCAGATAGTATCACATGTCTAAAAGATAAAGAAGCTATTGCACTGTGCTGGAAAGAACATTACCAACATCTCCTTAACCACAACTCCCCCTTAACTGCTGAGGTCCTCTCACGAATTCTTACACAACAACTTCACAAGCTCATCAAAAAAATCTGGGAGAAGAGATCCCAGCAGACTTAAGGATGCCAAAATTATCATTTATTTTTTTTAAAAAGGTGACAGAACTGATTGCGGAAACTATTGAGGCATCTCTCTATTAGCTGCAGGTGGCAAAATTCTTGCAAGGATCTTAGCAAACCATCTCTTAACAATATCCGAGGTGACCCTTCCTGAATCCCAAAATGGTTTTGGGGGACAGTGGACATGATTTTCACCACTCAACAGCTTCAAGAAAAATGCAGAGATCAAAACCAACCCCCGTATATGTCGTTTTTTGACCTAAGGCTTTTGACACTGTAAATCGTAATGGACTGTCCTTCTGAGAATTGGCTGCCCAGATAAATTTGTAAACATCATCCGACTCTTCCATGATAATATGACAGCAACAATCGCAGATAACAACGGCTTTCAAAGTGAACCATTCACAGTGGGATCAGGGATTAAACAGGGTTGTGTTATTGCCCCAACTCTAGTCATTATTTTCATTGCCATGATCCTACACTTTGTCAAAGGGAAACTCCCCACCGGAGTAGAAATCATATATTTAACAGATGGAAAGTTCTTCAATTTGAGCAGGCTGAAAGCAAAGAGTAAGGTTACAGTAACTTTCATCATAGAGCTTCAGTATGCTAATGACAACTTAGCGTGTGCACGTTCACAAGATGACCTCCAAACCATCCTAAATATCTTCTCACAAGCTTACGAAAAGTTTGGCCTGTCGCTCATCATCCAAAACAAAAAACAAAAAACAACAACCCAAAGTACTGCACCAACAAGTACAAAATAACCCCTCTGCAGCTCCACAAATCCAACTCAATGGTGTAACGTTGGAAAATGTCAATCACTTCTCCTACCTAGGCAGTTATCTTTCCACAAGGGCTAACACTTATGCCGAAATCCAGCATCCCTGAGCTCTGTGAGTGCAGCTTCCTGTTGATTGAAGTGCGGAGTGTTTGAGGACCAGGACATTCACAGGGAAACCAACATGCTTGTTTACAAAGCTATTGTACTACCAAACTTACTGTATGCTTGTGAAACATGCACCACTTATAAACACCATCTCCAACCCCTCGAAAGATTTCATCAACGGTGTCTCTGAAAATTTTTACACATCACTTGGGAAGACAGGCGAACTAATATCAGTGTACTGGAAGAAGCAAATATCACCAGTGTTGAAGCAATGATTCTTCAACATCATCTTCGTTGGACTGGTCATGTTGTGCAGATGCCTGATGATCGTCTCCCAAAGTAACTACTCTATTCTGAACTTAAAAATGGAAAGCATAATGCTGGTGGTCAACAAAAGAGGTTTAAAGACTGTCTCAAGGCAAATCTTTAAAAATGAAGTATAAACACCGACAACTGGGAAACACTGGCCTGCGAGTGCTTCAGTTGGAGAACAGCCTTTACCAAAGGTGTCATGGGCTTTGAAGACACTCGAACTCAGGATGTAAGGGAGAAACGTGCTAAGAGGAAGGCATGCTTGGCAAATCCACACCATGATCAACTCCCACCCAGAAACCAATGTCCCCACTGTGGAAGGACGTGTGGTTCCAGAATTGGCCTCCACAGTCACTTATGGTCTCATTGTTAAAACCGTGTTTATGAAAGACAATCTTACTTGGCTACGAGTGATCGCCAAAGAAGAAGAAGAATGATACTGCTTTACCAGTCACATTGCCTGGTGTGCTGTTATTCCTATCTTCCTCTGCACCTGAGGGTCTCAGTATGCAATTCATGGTAGCTCACTAAGCCAGGCTCCAGCTCAGCGCAGCTTCCAGCTTTGGGGTTCTTGGTTCAAATCCCAACCCCAGCTTCTGTCTCTAGTTTGAAAAGGATGGTGATACAGGCCTGTGTCAGCAGCTGGTGTACGCCAGGAGCCTAGCTGGGGCTTAAAGATGGAACCTTCATATTAATTGTTTCAGTGAGGGCCACATTTCCTTCAGGGCAAGATGCTCAGGGCCACATGCCAGTGGCAGGGCCTGTTGCGAAAGTGAGTGGAGCAGCAAATGTATTTTTTTTTACTTTTTATTTTTTACACCACCTGCTTGTTCTTCCCTTTGTCTATACAGTGGTACCTCTGGTTACATACTTAATTCGTTCCGGAGGCCCGTTCTTAACCTGAAACTGTTCTTAACCTGAAGCACCACTTTAGCTAATGGGGCCTCCTGCTGCTGCCGTGCTGCCGGAGCACGATTTCTGTTCTCATCCTGAAGCAAAGTTCTTAAACTGAAGCACTATTTCTGGGTT
This sequence comes from Podarcis filfolensis, assembly GCF_964270895.1. Taxonomy (NCBI): domain Eukaryota; kingdom Metazoa; phylum Chordata; class Lepidosauria; order Squamata; family Lacertidae; genus Podarcis; species Podarcis filfolensis. Next base: position 78,359,209 of record NC_139611.1, on the reverse strand, counting down.
AGCGGAGTGTGTAACCTGAAGCGTATGTAACCTGAAGGGTAAGTAACCCGAGGTGCCACTGTATAGTGTTTCTCTATAATATGTAATTAAGCATCACTGGAGTCCATTGCATCTAATAGATCTTTATTAGCATTTGCTTTAACCTGAAGATATCAATTCCCTGAATGCAAACCTCAAAGAAATCAGTTCCCTCCCACACAAGGACAGATGCCTCTCCTGCTAAAAATATCTCTACAAATGCAAATGCATCAAAGAAAGTGGGTTGGTCTAGGTTTGGGGGCTAGAACTCAGGGAAACCAATGAGCCAGTGAGGTGTAGTGGTTAGAGGGTTGGACTAGAATCTAGGAGACCAGGGTTCAAATTCCACTGTAGCCATGACACTTGCTGAGTGGCCTGGGGCCGGAACCATCTCTCAGCGTAACCTATTTCACTGGATATTTTGAGGCTAAAATGGTGAGCGGGAGCTCAAGCTTTTTGGAGGAAAGCATAGGATGTAAATACCAGAAGCTGCTGTAGGAGAGGAACTGTGAGTAACATTATGGGAGGGGTGTTTCTAGGACTAAGGTAAAACTGTGATGCTTCCTTGTAATTTTTGCTAATAGATGCTGCATGTTGTTCAAGTAATCTTCTTATCGATATTTTGGGTTTTGTGGGAGACGAAAGATGAAGAGGTAAAATCAGTTATGATTAAATGGGCACAAGATGTAGGTCACAACATTATGATGGAGGATTGGGTTAAATTATGGAAAACTGACTTAAAATACTTCCCTATTGAAGGAGAATTACATGAAGATGATGTACAGGTGGTACACAACACCAGTGCAGATAGGGAAAATGTACAAAACTAGTTCAAACATATGTTGGAAGTGTAAGGAAAAGGAGGGAACATTTTATCATATGTGGTGGGATTGTAAAGTAATTAAAAATTTTTGGGAAATGAACTGAAGAAAAGAACATTTGTTAAAAAACCCGAGGCATTTTTGTTGGGGATTGTAGGGAAAGACCTGCCAAAAAAGTTGAAAAACATCTTCATGTACGCGACAACGGCCGCGAGAGTTATGGTAGCACAAGGATGGAAGACTGAAGAAATCCCAACTAAAGAATCATGGCAAGAAAAATTGATGGATTATGCAGAACTGGCAAAATTGACTCATAAGCTACGGGACAAAGATAACTGTGACTTTAAGGATGAATGGGAACCTTTCACAAAGTATTTGAAGACGCAACAAAGCGAACTGGACTCCTTGGCAGGTTTTGAATAAACATTCACAATTATTTTTTTTACTGATAATAATTAGCTAAACAGTTGGAGGATCTATACAACTCTGTAACATGCAGAAAATAGCATTATTGGAGAAACCAAAGACTGGAACTGAGGGAAGTCGGGGGGTGGGGTGGGGGAATGGGTTTTGTGGGGGAGGGGGGGAGGAAAAATGGGGGGGGAATAAGGATATGTTTTTGGAAAATATGTTTTGTTATAACTTTGAATTTTAAAAAAATTAAAAAAGATATTTTGGGTTTTGTTGTATTATTTCCCACCACCCCCATACTATGGCTCCAACGCTTCCCCGCTGGTTCCCTCTGTCAATGGTTCCTCCCTGTCCCACCAGTCTGAATCAGGTTTAAAATCTTCTTTCCTAGGGTCACCCTCAGGCACCTCCTGGAGTGACTGGCTGCCACTACTCCTCCTTGTCTAGCCAGTCCCTGACATCAGGATACTGCCCAAAACTTGTTTGTCTTTCTTTGACCTCTCTCATTACTTGAGTTTTGTGAGACCATATTTCCTGATGATGATACTTACTTTCGGGAGGTCCGCTGTTGCACATATCTGTCTTGCAGCAGGAGATCTTGCTCTGGATGTACATTGATGACATTATGGAGGCACTGGAATAGTCTGCATCACACAACTCTGTATCGATGCAGGACTTGAGAACCATTGCTGACCCCAAATGTGCTATAAAAGAAAGAATTGGAAAAGGAAATAACTAGACCTGGAGATAGGACTGGTCCACCCATGAGGCAAGGATTGACGATCACCTTATGTGGCAGGATCCAGAGGGGCAGGGGATCTGACCACCAAGAAAAGCATCGCCTGATGCTGCTGCCTTTGAAGCTGTGGTGTGATCCTTGGAGGCAAAATCTGCCACCTCCTCGTTAGTTCCTCTCCCCCAGCTGAGCCACCCCATGTCCCTGTTGTTCGTGGCAGGGACCTTGGAGCTCCTTCCTTTTTCTTTTTTAATATAATGTTTATTAAAATTTCTTTTTTCCTTTATAACAACCAAATAAAATTTCCTCATCACATATATCTTTGCTCAAATCGAGCTTTGACTTCCTCCTGTCCCCCTCCCTGACTTCCATATGCAATCACTTTTATCTTCACATCTCTAAATCACCCTACTTACCTTATCTCCATACTTAAAAGACTTACTTCTAATATTTATAAACAGGTATCAAATCATAACCTGTCCTTTTCAAACAGTTCGTTGCACTGGTTTCGGATTCCCCCCGTCAGTCTCGCCAGCTCGGCGTATTCAATCATCTTTGTCTGGCATTCTTCCAACGTTGGAAGTTCCAGCTGCTTCCATTTCTGGGCTAAAAGTATCCTTTCTGCTGTGGTAGCATACATAAATATATTTATGTATTTTTGGGGGGAATTTCTTCACCTATTATCCGTAATAAAAAAGCCTCTGGTTTTTTACTAAAAGTATTTTATATATCATACGCCAGTAGACTTTAATCTTAGGACACGTCCTCCACATTTGAAAGAAATTCTCTTCCTTCTCCTTACATTTCCAACATACTTTATCTTGAGTTCTATGCATTTTAGCAAATACCACCTCGGAGCTCCTTTCTAATGCTCCCTCCACCTCTCTGGTGCCCGTGCAGGCACACTGCCTCTTTCCTTGTGGGGTGGTCATTTGCAAAGCGCAGGCTGCAAAGCCACCCTAATTATCCCTTGCAGGGCTGCCTGCACTGCCTGGCTGCCTTTGACTGGCAGAGTGGGCTCCGTCTTTCCTCCTGTGCTGAAAAAGGAAGCCAGGTGGCAGCCAAGGCTGTCTCTGGCCGGAGTCTGCACTCCACCCAGGCTCTTGCAGCTGGGGAGGGGGAGCACCTGAGCCCCTGCCCCACTACTGGCTCATTTGGGGTTTCTGCAGAACTGCTTGGCTGAGGCAAGGGCAGCAATGTGCTCTTAACCCAAGCAGTTTAAGGAGGGAGGGAGGAATAACCTTTCTAAGCCTTGTCATGCAGCTTGTTTCTCCCACTGCCGGTATGAGAGACTCAGTGTGCTGGGTGCTGGAGCCAGAGGGACTCGGGATAGGCAGGGTTTCCCCCACCGATTTACTGCTGAGTGAAGCCGTCATCACGGTCTGCCCCTCATACCGATCCTGGGGCGATATATCAATAAATCGCCCAGGCCTAATCTTCAGTCACCCTTTCTTCCAGGTCTGCGGGGTGGGGAACATTTCATGGTTTGCCTCAGGTATCCAATTGTGTTGAGCAGGCCCTGCTTGGAGCAAAAAGAGATTTCTCCAGTTTTATCTATTTGTTGAATGTGAGTCAGGAATGGAGAACCTTTGGCTGTCCAGGGGTTTCTACCACCCTTCTCCTTATTGAGTGAGACCAGTTCAGGAGGTTTCATGGGAAGGAATTCATCAATGAAATAAGTTTTGTGGCTGACGAGAGTGGATATAAATAAATTTTAAATATCAAAATAATCAGATTTTTAAATTTAAATCAGAATTTTTTTATTTAAATCAGATTTTTAAAATCTAAATTGGTTTTTAAAAAATGCTTTTGGAGGATCCCCCCCCCCAAGATAGTTTTCTATTTAAGTTACATTATAGTCCAAAGACTATCCTCATCAGGAAATAAGGATTTGTTTTAAGCTTTTCATGTGTGCTATAACTCCCTCTAAGGTTTTTCTAAAAAAATCATTTAATCACATCAGTTAACAAACATGGATACATATGCTATAATGTTATTGTTTTAGTTAAATAAATTGTTTAAATTGTTATTAATGAAATGATTATTTTTCTCCTTCCAATAAACTATAGCAGAAAAGAAGTCCAAATATATACAGTTAATTTAATAAACCTCATTTTTTATATAATTATCTGTCAATGTTTTTCTAATAGTATAACCAAATCAGTCTTTCTGTAAAAAAATGTTTTAAATCAAGTTTTACTGACTAGTGATTTAAATCGTGACTGAAACCAAATCCACCCTGTAACTGGACCAATGAGAGTCGATGCTGGAGCTCATAAAGGGAGCATGTACCACAGGCAATTAGGAAGGGGCAATATGTCAGTGTCAGTTTCTCTTGGTTTCTTATTTGAAGTTCATTTCTCCACATTTTCATATCAGTTTCCAACTCCCCCCCCCCATCAACATTTAGTGTGAATGTTATTTTCACTCTTAGGCCCTATCTGCAGGGTCATACTGATTTAAGCAGTCATGGTTTCCCCCTTGGGGGGGGGGGCAGGATGTTTGTTGACTATATTGGCTGTGAATCCTGGCAGACTAGCTCTCTCCCTTGCAAGTCATTTTTCACTTGGCCTGGGAGATGGGAAACTGACAGACTAACGCCAACTACAAAAGCTGAGGCTGCTGAACGGAAACTTGGGTTGGGGTATTGTTTGGCTTCTATTGTTGCTGTTACTGACTATTGTTTGGCTTCTTTTCTATCTTTATTTTTAGCTCTTCTTATGTATTATATATTATGTATTAGGTGACTGTTGCTTCATTTGTTGTAGGTTCCTATATGCACACTTTACCCTAGTATTTACATTTGCATATTGATTACATGGCTGGACAGCTGAATTGCAAAAATGGGAGAAGGGCAGATTCTGAAGGATGGCTTTGTTTCGCTCTGCCAATTGAGTAAACACACCTTTAAATATTAACTGACTTGAATTTCTTCCCTGCTCCTACAGGCAATGCAGAACCGAGAACACTACTTTATGAAAAGTCATGTTCCGTGGCTTGTGGCTAAGATATGGCCTTAGAAAGTGAGTCTGGGGTTTTACGTTTTGGTGATCAAAGAGGTTGAAAGTTCTTCTCACTTACATACTTTGCCAACTGCAAGGGCAGACATGCAGGACTGATCACTGGACTCGTCACACTCCTCAATGGTGGCATTTTTGCAATCTTTTCCTTCATTCCAACAAGACTCACATGTCAGAGATGCCACTGCAGGCAGGGGAAAATGGGTTTAGAAAACTTTAGTAACTGTGTAGGAAGAATAGGTCTGCGTCAAGGTACATGAACACAACACTTTCTGCTACAAACTCCATCTTACGAGAGCCAGTAAAGACCACCGATTTAGATAGCTTCAAAAGCGGACTAGATAAATACATGTTTACCATCCTCAATTGATATATTTTTTCTGCAACATTGGAGGCACTATTTGAATACTAGTTTCTGCAAACTAGTATATATTCCTTCTGTAGTTCTTAAACTCTGTGAATGGGGGTGGGCCTTGCATAGACCAGAGAATGATTGTCCAAGATGGCTCCTGCAGTCTGAGGGATAGGACGAGTAGAGAAGGTGTGGGGTAACCTTTAACCCTCCCGAAGTTGTTGTACTACAACTCCCATCAGCACCAGCAAACATGACTCTGGTAAGCACATCTGGTACCCCTGGAACCTGACTCCACTCAGAGATTGGGGTGGTGGGTAACGCCAGCAAACTAAAAGATTTCATGGGGGGCGCAGGATAATTCCGCTCCGAAATATGAGAAGAATTGTGCCTATAGATTGTGTGCTATCCTATCATAAGTTTCTACAAATGTAAGCAACTTACTCTTTGCTTTAAATCAGGCATGGCCAAAGTCCATTTCAGGGGCCCACTGGTCAGTTTAATCCGGCCCCTGTGGCAGTTTATTTTCCAGGGGTATAATCCTGAAAAAACCTCAACAACTTCAGTCCTAAAAAATGCTCAACAACTTTGGTTGGCCCTTTGGTCAGCTGCCACGGCTTTTCTCTTCATCAGATCTGGCTCTCTTTGAAAAAGGTTTGGACACCACTGCTTTAAATTTAAGCTAGGATTCTGGTTTATTGAAGAGTGAACTACTGCCTCTTTTGCTCCCCCAATGTACTTGGGGATGCCAGGAAGAAGGGGCAGAATTTGAGTGGACGATGAGGTAAGCAAACAGGAAAGAAGTTCAAGAAACATACTCTTTGTTGTAGATCAAACCTAGGATTCTGGTTTATCCAAGAGTGGGCAACTGCCCCCATTGCTCCCCCAATGGACTTGGGGATACTGCACCTCTCAGTGTGTATTTGGTTAAAAAAAACAAATATAAACATTGGGAAGAAACTATCTATGATTGAGGATCCCTTGTAGCTTGACCATATGCTTTATTCCTCTCCCTTTCAAAGGAACCACAAGTCCTTGTTCCTTTCTTCTCCTGCTTTAATGGCTGACCCCCCACTTAGTTCCTTCCTGGAAACAGGATGAACAGCCCAGCAGCTGTGGTTTTGCTCACCTGGATTCAGAAGGGTCAAGAGGAGGCAGGAGATCAGGAGTGTCTTCATCATTCTAGAGAGCTGAAGAGCCACGAAGGAGTTTGAGAACAGCAGTGGGCCAAGCAAGGAACTGATGCAAGACAAGGCTCAATTTGAGGGATTTATAGAAGATTGCAAGAATCACTTTGACAGCACCCTGGAACAATGGGTTCAGGACAGTGTCACAAATTTTTGGAATTCTAATCATGCTATACCATAATGTAAAGCACAATGTTGAAAACCAATTGAATCTCTTCCCCCTTCCAATAACTCCAAGGACACGTCCCTCCTAATCTGTGCCAGTGTCAATTTCACCATCCTGGATGTGGGGAAACGAGTCCCATCAGGTTACAGCACTGAAATTGGATTAGGTTTCTGGGAGCCAAGGCTTCCAAGCCAATGTCTGTCCACAGTTTCCCTTGTGGTACAGTAATAAAATGCACAGTGACCCGGATCCCCTCACTCTCATTAAATTCAGTTGCATTTGGGGTAAATCAATCTCTCCCCCTTTCCCAGAGCTCCAAGGGCATTTCCCCCCTTTAACCTGTGGCACCCACAATTTCACCACCCAGGAAGTGAAGCCCCATCAGGTCACACCAGAATTCAAACCTCAGCAGTGAAATTGGATTAGATTTCCAGAAGTCCAGGCAATTTTGCCAGATTTCTCTGATAGTCAGAATCACGAATTTATTTATTTTTGGTAAGGGGAGGCAAGTGTCTGTCCAGTTTCCTTTGTTGTTCAGTAATAAAATGCACAGTGACTCAAAGTCTAGATTTCCTCTGTCCCATTAAATGCACTTGTTTGGGGTACAGAATTGGTCAACTTGCTCTTTAAAATAAGTTGGTTAGAGTTAAGAGAATCCCTCAAAATTGGAAACAAAATTGTTAGATCCCAAAATTAAGAATTTGTCAAGAATGTATAACTTGCTGTTGAAATGGAACACTTAGGATGAAACGGTGAAATCTGCTATGATTAAATGGGCACAAGATGTTGGACACAACATTATGATGGCTGACTGGGAACAGTTATGGACCACAGGCATGAAGTTTACGGCATGTAATGCCTTAAGAGAGAATTTAATGAAAATGATTTACAGGTGGTACATGACACCAGTCAAGCTCGCAAAAATTTATAACTTACCTGACAATAAATGTTGGAAATGTAATGAGACTGAAGGTACATTCTTTCACCTTTGGTGGATGTGCCCAAGGATTAAGACATTCTGGGAGATGATTTATAACAAAATGAAAAAGGTATTTAAATATACCTTCCTGAAGAAACCAGAGGCCTTTCTCCTGGGCTTGATCGGCCAATTGGTGCCAAAGAAGGATAGAACTTTCTTTATGTATGCTACAACAGCAGCAAGAATATTCATCGCAAAGTATTGGAAGACACAAGCTTTACCCACCCGGGAAGAATGGCAGATGAAGTTGATGGACTACATGGAACTGGCAGAAATGACTGGCAGAATCCGAGACCAGGGAGAAGAGTCGGTGGAAGAAGATTGGAAGAAATTTAAAGACTATTTACAGAAATACTGTAAAATTAATGAATGTTAGAAGGATGCTGGAATGAAGTTATTTGGCTTTAGCAGAAATGTTACAAAGAATTAAGTAAAAATAGATTGTTAATGGATTAAAGGGAAAAATAAGGCTAGATTGTGTCAAGATAAATTATAGGACAGAAAACTGAGGAAGATGGAAAGGATTTGCTGAAATAGCTAACTGAACTGGAATACAAAAAAGGGAGGTGCGAGGAGGTCGCTGAAACAAGTGAATGAAAGATAAGATATGGAAATATTGGATGTGTTTTTAATTGTTTTTGTTTTGTTAAGATTAGTGTACAAGTAGTGTTTTTGTTTTTCTTGTATTGTATTGTATTGTTTTGTTTTGTTTAACTCTTTTTCTCTTTTTGTAATCTTTAAACTCTTAATAAATATTATTTTTTTTTTAAAAAAATAGAGTTAAGAGAATCCCATGGACTGCAAAAAGATCAAACCTATCCATTCTGAACAAATCAGCCTTGAGTTCTCACTGGAAGGACAGATCGTGAAGCTGAGGCTCCAATACTTTGGCCACCTCACGAGAAGAGAGGACTCCCTGGAAAAGACCCTGATGCTGGGAAAGGTTGAGGGCACAAGGAGAAGAGTACGACAGATGACGAGATGGTTGGACAGTGTTCTCAAAGCTATGAACCTGAATTTGAACAAACTGTGGGAGGCAGTGGATGACAGGAGTGCCTGGGGTGCTCTGGTCCAGGGGGTCACGAAGAGTCAGACACGACTAAACAACAACAGAGTTAAGAGCAGGTGGGGGGGATTGCAGGTCTGTGTCCAGAGGAGATTGCAGATTTAAGGGACTATCTTTTACTGGGGTTGGATATACGCAAGCACAGCTCCACGTCCTTTGCTTTGGTTTCTCTTGTGATGCTGATGAAAACTCAAAGACATCGTGAATGATGTGGATTTGGCATTTGGACAATGAGAGATGGAGAGTGGCAGCATCACAGATGTCCTGGGAGAGTTTTCTTGGTGCAATGTTAGTATTATGTATATGTTTGTGTAATATATAATGTTGCTATATAATTTACTGTCAGCTTAGATTCTTCACATTGTTTCTTCTAAGAGGAATGGGACTCCCAGATGTTGATAATCACAATGGAGAGGGTGGGGAGAGTGACATTGGGCTCATGTCATCTTCCTTCACCATCTTGTTCTTCATTTTATAAGAGTTAATTATTATAAGGTGATGTATCAATGTTATTTAACTCTAAAGAGCTTAGATCGAATATATAAGAATGTACCCAAAAAAATGTTGGAAATTTAAGAATTGCAAGGGGTCATTCTGTCACATGTGGTAGACCTGTAGGGAGGCTAAGGTCTTTTGGGGCATGATATATAATGGGGGGGGGAGGGAATCAAACTGACTTTTCCAAGAGTCCAGAACCCTTCTGGCAGGTGATATTGGTCAGCAAAATTCCAAACTCTGTTTATATATGCAGCTGTATTCATGTATGCAGGTACAGTGGCAAAAGGATCTTTATGCACAGAGATGGAAAATTGTGAGAATACCCTGAAAGGAAGAATGAATGGTGAAAGCCTTAGAATTGTATTTTAATATTCTGCTGGAAGCCACCCAGAGTGGCTGGGGAAACCCAGCCAAATGGACGGGGTATAAATAATATATTTATTATTAAATTATTATTATTATTATATGCAGAGATGGCAAAGGTAAAGCAAGAGAGACTGCTAAAACGGAGGCCCTTCCCCACATAATGCATTGCATCTGAGGGGCAAGCAGAGGGCAAGGCCTCCCAGGGCGGCATGGAGGGGGAAGTGCAAAGAGTCTAGATTTCCCTTCTCCCCCAAAAATCTTTTATGTTTGTGTCTAGTCTTGCCACTTTCGAAAAATTATTTATTGGTGCATTCTTTTCTTTTTGTAAATGTACCAAACATGAAATAAAATAAAACTGGGATTATGGGGTATTCTCAGGTCAGTGGAGGATATACATGCTGTGTCCTGTTCGTGATGTCGCTGTGGAACTTGCCATTCTTCTGACAGAAAATGCTGTGTGGGGGCATGGGGTGGGGGACAAAAATGGTGGGAGTGTCAGTTGTGTGGAGTGAGAAATGTCCATGTTTTCATCTGAGGAATGTTGGAGGGTATGCAGTGGCTCTTGAACATCAATATGAAGCTGTTGGGAAGAGTCAATTGGAGTTCTGGAGTAAAAGTCTGGATTGGTGCTTGGATGCCATGGTGCATGACAGCCAACAAACTGAGCTTGAACCATGAAAAATTGGAAGCCTTATGAATGATTGATTTCTGTGTCTTGAAGATAGGTCAATTGCTTGGCAGCCTGGACACAGGGGTTCATGCACTGGTAACCTAAAGACTTGATTATGCCAGCATGCAGTGGGACAGTCTTTGTGTCAGGTCCAGAAGCTGCAGCTATTGCAGAACACAACAGCCAGAGTGCTCATAGCAGCAGGCTACTGGCTACGTGTCACTCTATTTCTGAGACAGTGACACTGGTTGCCAATTTGCTGCCAGATCACATTCAAGGTGCTTATGTTTATTTACACTGATTCCTGAGCAATGTGAGCCAAAAGTGCCTTGAGGAATGCACAAATCCTTATGCTACACCTCAAGCACTGAGATCCTTTGATTGGGGGCAATTTTTGTAGCTCCCTACACATCAGAGGTTTAGTCAGCTTTCAATTCACAGGAAGGCTTTAGTGCAACAGGACAGAGAAAAGCTGTTATTCCTTTCTCACAGTACTAGAATTTGTAGGCAGCCAATGACAGTGAATGTTGGAAGATTCGAGAAAGATGGAAGAAAGTATAGTGGTACCTCTGCTTACGAACGGGATTTGTACCGGAGGCCTGGCCGTATCCTGAAATCTTCGTAACCGGAGGCGCCTGTTCTGCACATGTGTGCGGCGCTGTGGAACACTTCTGCACATGCACAAGGTGCGCAGAGCGCTTCTGCATGTGCATGAACGGCAACCCTACTTCCAGGTTTGCTGCGTCCACAACCCGAAAGTCACATTACCCGAAGGTAACACAACCCAAGCGCCCGCTGTACTGTTTGAAATAGCAGATAGTTAAACTCTGGAATTTGCTCTCAGGAAGTAAAGATGGGCAGCAACGTGGAAGTGTTTGATTGAGGATTAGAAGAAAATAGTGGAGGAGAAGTCTATCAATTGCTACTAACCAAGTTGGCCATGTTCTTCCTCAAGTGTTGGAGACAGCATTCCTGTGAATGTCAGTTTGTGGGAAACACAAGCGGGGGGACGGGATGGAACCAACTGGTGTTGCTGTCCAGTCCTGCTTTGAGGCTTTGCACAGGCATCTTGCTGGCCATTTCGACAACAGGGTTCTGGCACAGCTGGACTGGTTCAGCAGGCTGATGCAAGCAGTGCCAGTTGAAGCTTGTGGGAAAGCTAACATTAGCCAAAAACTTGATTGCCTCAAAGTGGTGCTCACCCAATGTACCTGCTGAAGACGAGGGGATTCGCAATGTACCTGCTGAAGAAACATGGTTTCACAATTTCTTTCTAAAATCACCAAGCTGTTCATTTGGCTGAGTAAGGGAAGAAAAAGGAGAGAGAAAATTGGGAAACTATGGAGGCCTTGAGTAATCTATACCAGGAGTGGGGAACCGCTGACCTGGGGGCCAAATGCAGCCACTGCATGCCCCTCCACAGGGCCTAGGGGACTGGGGTGCAGGTAGTACAGTGGTACCTCGGGTTAAGAACTTAATTCGTTCTGGAGGTCTGTTCTTAACCTGAAACTGTTCTTAACCTGAAGCACCACTTTAACTAATGGGGCCTCCAGCTGCTGCTGCGCCACCGCTGCACGATTTCTGTTCTCACCCTGAGGCAAAGTTCTTAAACCAAGGTACTATTTCTGGGTTAGGTTAAAATTGGACATGGAAGTCTGACCTTGGATTTCATCCCTGCAAAACATATCTCCCATCCCCAAGCACTATTATTTCCCCCAATAATTGTTGCATTTGGTAAAATAATGCAAAACACATTATTTGCCATATATATTTATTTTGAACATGAAAGTCAAATACAGCCTGTCCTTGAGGAGGAGCTTCTAGACTTCTGGAAAGAAAGCCTGGGAGTCCTCAGGCTGAGACCTCCCCTCTTCAACCCCTAGGCCGCCAATTTCCATAAAGGGTGGGTTTTTCTGGGTGGTGGTGGTTTGCCTTCCCTCAGCTACAGCTCATTGGCATTGTCGTCCATTGCTTTGGTGCACTCTGCTTCAGCGATCATAATTCCTTCATAATAAAAATCAGCCTCCCTTAACCCCTTAACGTAGTCACACGTATTACTTGTTGCACAGCCTCGGATAGCTGCCATCAGGTGGGTTTCCCCTGTTGGAAAACAACAACAACATGTTTTTTTAATCCAAAACCTCTCCCTCAGACAGAAGGGTGGGCAACCTTTTTCTGAAAAAGAGCCGTTTTCCGTTCTGGGTGAAAATGGAAAAGCACTCCAACCTTTGCTTTTTATGCACGGGACAATTGGAAGTGGAGGAGGGATCCCGAGATTTCCAAAGCTATATGACTCTCTCTAGGAGCACCAAAGGCTCTTCAAACTCCTTGGGTGAGTGGGAAGAAAAAAGGAGACCTCCTGCAGCTCTTCTGCAGCCTCCTCCATCTCCTGGTCCCCTCCTCCTAACTCCTCCAAGAGCAGCCTCATGGGTGGCACAGAACCCTGGAAATCACTAGCTCTTTCCCCTGTATCCTCCTCCTCCTCCTCCGCCCACCTCCCTGCCCACACATCCCTCCTCCTTGGGCTCCTGCCCATCCCTGACACTCGGTGAGGGCATCCTGGGTCTCCTAATAACTTTCAGCACCCTTCATAAACTAAGTATCCCAGCATTTGGGGGGAAGCCATGAATGTTCAAAGTGGCATGATACTGCTTTAAATGCATAGTGCAGATGGGCCTTAGCCGTTACACAAGACTCACTGGATTGGCAGTCATCCACATAGTCGATGTAAGCGGCAGAGTAGAAGCACTGATCCTCCTCATTTATGCAGTCGACGGTACTCTCAGCCACGCAATCAAGTGACGAGAGGGAGATGCAACTTGGGCACTTCAGTCCATTGGGCTCCCTCATCTCACGTGCAGGCACTGTAAAACAATCACCACCCCAACGTTGCTGGTAGTCAGGGTCCACTCAATGTATTTCGTCTGCAGATGTAAACCACATCTGGCTGTATGTGAGGGGTAGGAGTTGTGCTGCCCCGTCAAAGAGGAATGTGTACCAGTTCCCAGCACTTCCCCAAGAAAAGTGCTTCAGCCATGCTTCATACATTCAGGGCTACATTAAGGCATGGGGCAAGAGATTTCTGACTGGGGCCACATGCACAGCAAACATTTCAAGCACAGGGATACCACTTTAAGCAATTGGGCTTAGCACTGAGCAGCTTTGGGGGGCATTCTGAGCAACAAAATGGTAGCTACAGATACACACAAACTGGTGACAAAATTTTACAAAATGGCCCTCTTTCTTAGAGAGGGGAAGAAGAATAAAACTCTCAACAGTTTTCTGATTTTTTAAAAAAAATCTATTCTGGAAAAAGATGGGCTTAATTCTAGATAAAATTATAATTTCACCTAACAAAGAATGCTAACTAATAAGAGCTACTATGTGGGGATTGATTGCTAAATGGTAGCTCTGTGAGGGGGATAGGGGTTTTCCTATCAACTCTCAGCACCCTTAATAAACTACCGCTCTCAGAATTCCTTGTCCTAATGTTGTTTGTAGTGTTTACAATAAAAGCATACAATAAAAGGGTGTTGGGAATGCTAAGGCGACCACAAAAAGGTGCCTCCTCCCACCAAGGAAGGAGGGGTGAGTGAAGGTCTACATTAGGAACAAGGGAATGTGAACATCTACATCAGGAACAAGGGTGGGAGGAGACCAGAGGTCAAATCTGTACTTGAGCCATGACACTTTCTGGGTGACCTGGGGCCAGACACTGCCCCTTAGCCTGACTTATTTTACACGGGTGTTTGAGGCTAAAATGGAGAGCATTAGGGCTCTTTGGAGGAAGGAATAGGGTTGTAAATATCAGAAGCTGCTGCAGGAGAGGGACTGTGACATGCCAGGGGTGTTTCTAGGAATGAGGTAAAACTGTGAAGCTCCCTTCTAATTTTTGCTAATGGATGATGCATGTTGTTCAAGTAATCTTGTTATTTAAACATGGTTTTTGGTTTTGTTCTCTCAGCAATTTTTTCCCCTTTTTACAATGCTATGTTATTAAATAATGTAGATATCCTCTTAGAATGCACTCTATTTTTGGCAAAGGCAGGATCCCACATTCCTGATATTTATAGAACAGCCTGGCTAATCCAGAGGTATCATACTGCCTTACCAGTTTGCACTGCCTGGTGTGCTCTTATTCCTATCTTGCTGTGCACCTGAGGAGGCCTCACTATTCAATTCATGGTAGCTCACTAAACCAGGCTCCAGCCCAGCATAGCTTCAAGCTTTGGGGTTCTTGGTTCAAATCCTAACCCCAGCTTCTGTCTCTAGTTTAAAAAGGATGGTTATACAGGCCTTTGTCTGTACCTGGTGCACATCATCCTTCTCTGCAGTGGATCCTTGTCTGTGGAATGTCTCCTTTAGGTAGCAGGCAAAAACGTTCCTTTTTAACCTTCAGTTCATCTGCCTGACATCCTGTATACTTTTAAAATGTGGCTCTTTTCTGGAGTGTGTTATTGGTTATTTTAAAATTCTGATTATATATATATTGTGATCTTTTCTGTGAACCACCCTGAGACCTTTGGGTATTGGGTATAATTTATCATCATCATCATCATCATCAACAACAACAACTTCCCTCCGCTGAATAGCAGAGTCAGGTTATACTTCCAAAATGGACAATATATTATCTGAAGAAGTGTGCATGAACACAAAAGCTCATACCAATAACAAACTTAGTTGGTCTCTAAGGTGCTACTGGAAGGATTTTTTCTATTTTGTTTCAACTCCGGCAGACCAACACAGCTACCTACCTGTAACTAAGAAACTTCTGTTTGACATAATATTTGAGCTTTCCTAATATTCAATGTTTACTTTCCCTTTACACGGCACATCATTATCTATAACCTACAAGCAAAAAATAAAAATAAAAAATACCCCACTAAATAGATCCACATTTCATTTTTCTTGATTCATCTGACTCTTCTTTGGTTGACCCTCTTTTCCCTCAAAAAGACAAAAACATTTTAAATGCAGTTGGGAACTGTTCTGCCAGATTCAGGGCTATTTGTAAAATCGAGAAACAAATGCCTGCCAAACGCCTGCCAAAAACGTGTTTGTCTTTCTTTGACCTCTCATTACTTGAGGTTTGGGAGACAATCTTTCCTGATGATGATACTTACTTTTGGGAGGTTCAAATCTGTCGCACAAATCTGACTCGTAGCATAAGATGTTGCTGTGGGCGTACAAAGATGATGATATGGAGACACTGGAATAGCCTCCATTGCAAATGTCTGCATTCATGCAGGACTTGAGCACAAATGGTGTCTTCAGACCAACTATGAAAGAAAGAGTTGGAAGGAAATAATTAGACCTGGAGACAAGGCCAGCCCTCCCACAAGGAAAGGTGAGATGATTGCCTGCTGAGCAGCAGTGGAGCTACCTCCTTGGGAGTCTGGGCAATCTGCCCAGGTGCGGAGCCTGCAGGCACCCAAGCCACCGTATCACTTCCAGGAGAGATGTGTGGCTCAGGCACGCTGCAGGCCAAGCCCCACAATAAGTGCTGCCCCCTGCAGTGTGCCATTTTATCACCCCCCTCAGGCTGCTATTGCCTTTGCATCTGTGGTGTGCAAGAGCTTCCTTCTTGGCAGTCCACCCCCCCCCCCCGAATTCCGCCTCTGCAGTGGCCTCTTGGCAATTAGGAGGTGCTGCTGGCCTCCTCCCAGCTTTGTTGCCCACTTAACACCAGTGTGGATTCCCACCCCCACCCCCTTGTTCCTGATGTAAATCTTCAGTCACCCTTCTTCCCTGCCTGACAGGTGGGCAGCATTTCAAGGTTCGCCTCAGGTGTCAAAATGGCTTGGGCTGGCCCTGCTTGCAGCGGAAAGACAGACCTCCAATTTTATCTATTTGTTGAATGTGAGGCAGGGATGGAGAACTTTTGACCCTCCAGAAGTTTCTACCTTCCCTCCCATCATTGAATAGGATCAGTTCAGGAGGCTTAATGGGAAGCAATTCATCAATGCAATAAGCTTTATGGGAGCACAGGAAACTGGTCTGATGAGAGACTGTGGTGGAGCTTACAAAGGGAGCATGTTAGATTGGGGGAAATTGTCAGTTTCAGTTTCCTGAGTTCTTGTTTTAAGTTCATGGTCTCCACATTTTCACATCAGTTTCCTACATTTTTAAAGTCTTCATGAAAATTCACCAACATTTTAATGTGACCCACCCCCTTTAGGCCCTATCTTCAGGGTGATACTGCTTTAAGCAGCCATGGCTCCTTGCATGGGGAGAACAGGAGGTTTGTTGACCATCTTGGTTGTGAGTCCTGGCATACCTGCTTGCTGCCTTGCAGGCCTTTTTTCACTTGGCCTGGGAGGTGGGACCCTGACTGACTGACTCCAACTACAAAAGCTGAGGCTGCTGAACAAACTCTTGAGTTTGTTTTCTGTATTGCTTGTTTTTTGTTGTTGCTGTAACTGATATTTTTAGCTCTTATGATTTATTTGGAAATTGTTCAGTTTTGTTGTATACGTTTTGATGTGTTTTATTGTTTATGACTACTTCTCTTATGTAGAGCCGTAGCCAGGTGATCTTGTGCCCTTGGCAGGACCGTCCAGATTGTGCCCCCTAGCCATGGACAAATTGCTCCCCCTAGCCACAGACAGGGTCCCCACATATCATATAAAGACCCTCTATTTAAAACCTTTTCTTAGGAGGCAATAATCAATATTTTTATTTATAGACATATTTAGCTAGACTGGTGACTGGGGACGGCCGCCGAGACCATATAACACCGGTCTTGAAAGACCTACATTGGCTCCCAGTACGTTTCCGAGCACAATTCAAAGTGTTGGTGCTGACCTTTAAAGCCCTAAACGGCCTCGGTCCAGTATACCTGAAGGAGCGTCTCCACCCCCATCATTCTGCCCGGACGCTGAGGTCCAGCGCCGAGGGCCTTCTGGTGGTTCCCTCATTGCGAGAAGCAAAGCTACAGGGAACCAGGCAGAGGGCCTTCTCGGTAGTGGCGCCCGCCCTGTGGAACGCCCTTCCAGCAGATGTCAAAGCGATAAACAACTACCTGACATTCAGAAGACATCTTAAGGCAGCCCTGTTCAGGGAAGTTTTTAACGTGTGATATTTTATTGTATTTTTGGTTTTTATGGAAGCCGCCCAGAGTGGCTGGGGAGGCCCAGCCAGATGGGCGGGGTATAAATAATAAATTATTATTATTATTATTATTATTATTATTATTATTATTGACCTATTTTTTAGCCCATTTTGTGCCCCCCCTCCCAGCGCCCCTGGCTGGGGCCTTCCTCATCACCCCCTAGCTACTGCCCTGCTCTTATGCTTGTAATCATGGAAATCCTTTCCTGTTGTAAGCCGCCTTCATGTTAAGGGTGTGTAACACTGTTTCTATTGAAGGGTGACAGTTCCCAGTGGAAAATGATTGACTCTTAAGCCACTCTGAGAATATAGGTCTGTGAGGGGAATAGGGGGTCTAAGGACTCTTAACAGGCTATAGTTCCCAGGATTCTTTGAGGGAAGCCATGACTGTTCCCAGTAGTGTGGCACTGTTTTAAATTTGGAGCGCAGATAGGGTCTTATATGCACACCTTGCCTTAGTATGTGCATTTTTTGGACTTGTTACACAGCTGGACAACTAGAATTGCAAAAATGGGAGAAGTGCAAATGTTGAAGGAGGGCTTTGATTTGATTTGCCTATTGTTTTGGAAAGTGCCCATTAGGTAAACTCACCTTTAAATATGAACTGACTTAAATTTCCCTCTGGTTCCTACATCCAATGCAGGATCTAAAACACTGCTTTGTGAAAAAGCCATATCCCATGGTCTGTAGCTAAGATATGGCTTTAGAACATGACCCTGGGGGTTTATGTTTTGGTGGTCAAAAAGTTTAAAGTTCTTCTCACTTACATATACTGCTTTCTCCAAGTGCTGACATGCAGGACTGGTTACTGAACGAGTTACAAAACGTATCTGTGGGGTTTTCGCAAAGATCTCCTCGATTCCAACAAGTATCACATATCAGAGATGCCACTGCAGACAGGGGGAGGAATAGGTCTGTATAAAGGTACATTAACATGACAGTTCCTCCTATGATGTCCACCTCATAACAGGCAGGGAGTGCCACCAACATGAATGGCTTCAACAAGGGCTTAATGGGGGACAATGAGTATGTTGCTGGCTACTGTCCTCAGTGGAAATATTCTTTCTTCAACAGTGGAGGCACTATGCTTCTAAATACCAGTTTCTGGAAACTACAGAAAGGGAGCTGTTGCACTCTGCTCCAGCTTGTTGGCTTTCCACAGGCACCATGGCAAGAACAAAATGCTGGACTAGATGGGCCATTTTTCATTTACACAATGCTTCCTTATATATATTTCCCCTGTAGTTCTTAAACTCTGTGGATGGGGGCGGGCCTTGGACACACCAGAGAATGGTTGTCCCAGGTGGCTCCTGCAGGCTGAGGGAGAGGATCTGTAGGGCAGGGGTGGGGAAATATTTGACCCTCCTGAAGTTGCTGCAGTACAGCTCCCATCAGCTACAGCAAGCATGACAGACTCTGGTACCACACCTGTCTGTACGCATTTCGTTAAATAAAAATAAATATAAATATTGGGAACAAGCAATCTATGAATGAGGATCCTTTGTTTTTTGGCCTTGTGCTTTATTCCTCTCCCTTTCAAAGGAACCACAAGTCCTGGTTCCTTCCTTGTCCTGCTTTAATGGCTGACCCCCCGCTTAGTTCCTTCCTGGAAACATGATGAACAGCACAGCAGCTGTGGTTCTGCTCACCTGGAGGAAGCAGGGCCAAGAGGAGGCAGGAGATCAGGACTGTCTTCATCATTCTAGAGAGCTGAAGAGCCAGGAAGGAGTTCGAGAACAGCACTGGGCCAAGCAAGTATCTGATGCACGAAGAGGCTTAGTTGGAGGAATTTATAGAAGATTGCAAGGAGCACTTTGCCAGCACCAGGAACAATGGATTCAGGACAAATTGCTAGAATTCTAATTGTGCTATAGCATAATATAAAGCACAGTGTAGAAAACAAATTAAATCTCTTCCCCCTTCCAATAACTCCAAGGACACGTCTCTCTGCCAGCCTCAATTTCACCTCCCTGGATATGGGAAAACAAGTCCCATCAGGTTACACTAGAATTCAAAGCTCAGCAGTGAAATTGGATTAGATCTCCAGAAGTCCAGGCAATTTTGCCAGATTTCTCTGATAGTCAGAATCACGAATTTATTTATTTTTGGTAAGGGGAGACAAGTGTCTGTCCAGTTTCCTTTGTTGTACAGTAATAAAATGCACAGTGACTCAAAGTCTAGATTTCCTCCATCCCATTAAAAACACTTGTGTTTGGTGAAAATAATTTGTGCATTTGTTTCTAAAGATAATTTGGTAACAGCTAAGTGCTGGTGGGGGGGGCAGGTCTCTGTCCAGAGGAGCTTGCAGATTTAATAGACTAGCTTATTCAGAAACTGGATATATGCAAACACACACACACACAGAGAGAGAGAGAGAAAGAGAGAGAGAGAGAGAGAGAGAGAGAGAGAGAGAGAGAGAGAGAGAGACAGAGAGAGAGAGAGAGAGAGAGAGATACATTTCCTTTCCTTTTATTTCACTTGTGATGCCGAGGAAAGCCAAAGACAGTGTGAAAGACATGGACTTTGGCATTTGGGCAATGAGGGAGAGTGCCAGCATCACAGATGTCCAGGGAGATTTGAGAAATATTAAAGACAGTCATGGATTCTTACTGCCGGACTTACGTTTCTATTATGTGGCTGCGTGACTTTGTTGGCTGAAAGAGTGGTTAATACTGAAGATTATTCAGTTGCTAGACTTAGAGCGACATGATAATAATTTTGGCTAGCATGCATATCTATGGTATGATAAAGCTAAAATACCTAAGAGTTGCATGAACCATGCAGTTAGAAAGAACCTTTATAGGGTATAGGAAAAATATAAAAACCTGCTGGAAATGAAAACACCTTTATGGCTCTCACCCAAAGAAGCAATTTCTCTGAAAAGACGGAAGACAGAACAACATTGGGCAATGTACAGAGATCTCTTGGACTTTTCAGAGCAAGAGATAAAATTAAAGAAATTTGAAGAAATCAGGAAGGGGGTGATGGATTGGCTACAACATTATCAATTAAATGAAGCTTTCAGATAGGACAAATGAAATGGATTTATGAATCAAATTTCCGAATTTGAAAGGGAGCTTACAGGCAGTTCAAAATGTATAAGTTACCTCTAGAATGGGAGACAAAGGATGAACTAGTAAAATCAGCTATGATACATTGTACGAGGGATTTAGGACATAATATAAAGTTCAGTGTGTGGGAGAAATTATGGAAAAAAGATTTAAAATTTCTAGCATGTTATACATTAAAAGAGAATTTTATGAAAAAGATATATAGATGGTACCTGACACCTAGTAAGTTAGCAAAAATGTACAAATCAGATACCTGCTGGAAATGTAACGAGAAGGAAGGTGCCTTATATGTGGTGGATATGTAAAATGTCCAAGGGCTTCTGGGAGATGATATACAATGAAATGGAAAAAAAATTGTTTAAAAGGTCTTTTGGAAAAAGGACTGGGAGCCTTTCTCTTAGGAATAAATAGTGTAGAGGTCCTTAGAGATCGCGGGGGGGGGGGGAGTTTTTATATGCAGCTACAGCAAATGGTATATGTTCAGAAATTTAAGGAGGGTCCAGTTCCAACAAATGAGGAGAAATGGCAGAGGAAATGGATGGAATATGCAGAAATGGCTATTTTAACTAGTAAAATGAGAGAGCAGGACGAACGGGGTCTTTAAGAAATAATAATAATAATAATAATAATAATAATAATAATAATAATAATAATAATTTATTTATACCGCGCCCTCCCCAGCCGAAGCCAGGCTCAGAGCAGCTAACAACAGTAAAAATAGCACAGTTTACATAAAATCACAGTCAATTAATTGAAATACATTCTAAAATCAGTTCAGAATCAATTAAATTAAATTAATGGCAAGCATTGGGCTAGAGTTCTGTGAAGATTACGGAAGGAGAGAAGGGGTCAGACTGTACCTTGGCCAAAGGCCTGGTGGAACAGCTCTGTCTTGCAGGCCCTGCGGAAAGATGTCAAGTCCTGCAGGGCCCTATTCTCTTGTGACAGAGTGTTCCAGCAGATCAGGGCCACGGCTGAAAAAGCCCTGGTTCTGGTTGAGGCCAGCCTAACCTCCCTGTGGCCCGGGATCTCCAAGATGTTTTTATTTGAAGACCGTAAGGTCCTCCGTGGGACATACCAGGAGAGGCAGTCCTGTAGGTACGAGGGTCCTAGGCCGTATTCAGCTTTAAAGGTTAAAACCAGCACCTTAAACCTGATCCTGTACTCCACCGGGAGCCAGTGCAGAAGGTATAGCACAGGGTGAATGTGATCCCACAGCAAGGACCCCATAAGGAGCCTCACCTCGGCATTCTGCACCCACTGGAGTTTCTGGATGAGCTTCAAGGGCAGCCCCGCGTAGAGCGAGTTACAGTAATCAAGCCTGGAGGTGATCGTTGCATGGATCACTGTGGCTAGGTCAGGGCGAGAGAGGTAAGGAGCCAACTGCTTAGCTTGGTGGAGATGAAAAAATGCCGCCTTTGTTATAGCTGCAATCTGCACCTCCATTGAAAGGGAGGTGTCAAAGATTACACCCAAACTCTTAACGGACGGTGCTGGCACTAACTGCACCCCCGCAAGAGATGGGAGTTGTCCCCCCCCCATCCCATATCATCCCGACCCAGCCAAAGGACCTCTGTCTTTGAAGGATTTAACTTCAACCGGCTCCCATGTAACCATCCAGCCACAGCTTTCAAACATCTGATCAGTGTGTCTGGGGCTGAGTCAGGATGGCCGTCCATCAACAGATAGAGTTGGGTGTCATCAGCATACTGTTGGCAGCCCAAGCCAAAACTCCAGACAAGCTGAGTGAGGCGGCGCATAAAGATGTTGAAAAGCATCGGGAAGAGTATTGCCCCCTGTGGCACTCCACACACCAAGGAGTGGCATGACAACAGTTCCCCCCCAAGTGCCACCCTCTGTCCCCGACCAGAGAGAAACGAGCACAGCCATTGAAGGACTGTGCCCTGGATCCCCACGTCGGCAAGGTGGTGGTCCAGAAGTTTGTGATCGATCATGTTGAAGGCTGCTGACAGGTCTAAAAGAATCAGCAGCCCCCACCCGTCTCGATCCAGCTTCCTATGGAGCTCATCTGTTAGGGCAACCAGAGCCGTCTTGGTCCCATGACCAGAGCGGAAGCTGAATTGGAATGGATCCAGAGCCGATGTTTCATCCAGAAACCCACCAAGTTGTTCAGCAACCACTCTCTCAATCACCTTACCCAGGAATGGAAAATTTGAAACCAGGCGGTAATTGGATAGATCTAAAGGATCTAATGATGTTTTCTTTAAGAGCGGGTGCACCACTGCCTCTTTCAATTCCCCTGGGAATGTCCCGGTGCCAAGGGAAAAATTGATGATATCCCCTAGGGGGCCCAGCACCTCGTCTGGACATGCTCCAATCAGCCAGGATGGGCACGGGTCAAGAGGACAGGTGGTGGGCTTTCCAGCTCAGAGGAGTCTGTCCACATTGGCTGGGGATATCTGGTAAAAGTGGTCTAATACTGGACCTGAGGACAGTCGAGGGGCCTCCAGTTCCGTTATTGTATCCAAATTGAATTAAAATGGTTTGTAGAATATTTTAAAAATCACTCTGAACAAATTAAAATGTTAACAGGATTTGAAAAAAAATCCGTAGTATAAAGTAATCTGAGATTAAATGGATAACGATAGAACATGGAATATTTAGAATATGCAGCAGTAAAAGATAATTAAAATTAACCATCAAGGGGAGGGGAAGGGAAGTTGATGCTAATTATAATAATAATTATAAATAGCAGAATGTAGGCACCCTATACCTATATATATATATATATATATATATATATATATATATATATATATATTACAAATTTTTATTGATTTTCCAACATGAATTCAAACACATTACAACTAACAATACATAGACAAACAAACATATAAACACGTATAATTTCATAACCTCTTTTTCTTAAGCCTTATTTCAACGACTTCCCCATACCTCCCTTTTCTGCATCCTTGTTTTAAACTTTTTCAGCAACCCCTAATTTCAATTACTTATGATTCACTTTCTTTAATCCTTTTTCTCTTACCCAATCATTTATCGCTGCAATTCTGTTTTACGTTACCCATGACATTTTAGCACTCATTGATTTTACAACAGTTCTTAAGATAAACTTTAAATTTCTTCCAATCTTCTTCCACCGTCTCTTTTCCTTGGTCGCGGTTTCTCTTCAGATCGTATAAATCTTTCGCCTTTTCCTATACCTATATATAGAAATGAGCAAACCGGTGATATTTTAGGGAGCAGGCTAGCATGCGGGGCCCATTACTTAAATAATAATAATAATAATAATAATAATAATAATAACAACAATAATTTTTATTTGTATCCCGACCTCCCTGGCCAAAGCCGGGCTCAGAGCAGCTAACATCATATAAATAAGACATAAAAATATAATAAAACATAAAACAATATAAAAGTCACAATAACTTTAAACAATTTATATTAAACAAAGCAACATTCAACAATCCATCAGAATCTAATAGTAAACAGTAAAATTAAATATCAGCAAATAATAATTAAACAGTTCAACCACAATAAAGAATTACCAATCTATAATCAATAAAAATAACAGCAAATCACAATGCATAAAATACCACAAAATATACAAAACCATGTAAAAGGATCAAGAGAAACAAAGACATACAACTTAGAAAACTTTTTTTTTAAATAAAAAATAAATCATAGGAGCCTACACAAAACAAAACACCATACATAGAATGAGTCTATCCATGCGGCTTGATGGAGGTAGAAACTGTCTCTCATGTCTTGTTATGCTGCCGTTTCTACTGGGATATACGCTCGGTATTTATCACTCCTGTTATACAAAAATCTCTAAATGGGCCCGAACTTCAATGTCTATAACTACTGGTAGAGGACAAGGATCTAGAGATCACGCTAAGGGTGGCCAAATTCTGTGCGACTGCCATAAAACTTAGGGAACAAGCAATACTACCAAAATGATTAAGGTTTTAAATGACAATTTTAGGTTATATTTTCATAATCAAGATTTAATATATATTTTTAATTGCCGCTATATCTGAATTGTCTCTGGTATACCCAATTGCAATTCAATGTATTCCTGTTTTGTTTTATGATTTTCCTGATATTGTAAGTGAGCCGGAACTGGTCTGTGACTGTAATAATAAAACTCAATTCACTGCTGCTGTGTGTAGGTTTTATTTTATTTGTTTTTTATCTTATATTTGGAAATGTACATCCAGTCCCCCCCTTTATTTTTTTGGGGACCCCCAAGAGAGTGGGGCCCTAAGCTATAGCTTGTTTAGCTTATACGTAAATCCGGCACTGTTCAGGGAAATCCTTGGGCTGTTTGACCTAAAATAAGAACTTGTCATGCCTCATTATTTATGGTTTAAAATAGTCTGCTAGGTGGCAGTGGTGTAGCGTGGGTTGTCAGCACCCGGGGCAAGGCAAGTAATTTGCGCCCCCTAACCCGTGGATTTGTGCCCCCTAACCCGTGGATTTGCGCGCCCTAACCCTAACCCCCAGATGTTGCGCCTGGTGCGGCCGGCCCCCCCTGCACCCCCCACGCTACGCCACTGCTAGGTGGGGTGGGGGTAGGGCGCCTGGAAACACAAAACATTGATTATAGTACAGCAAGTAAATCAAGGTTACTATAAAGTGTGCCATCTGCAAAGGAGAGTGTTGTGTTGAAAATGGTGTCATTTTGTCCAGATTTTCACTTTGGGGGATATGGCAACCCTACCATGACAGTATATATAGGTTGCATGGCCAAAATATTATGCCCACTTACTTTGGATTTAATTCTCCCCAAAAGTCAAGTGAGAGAGAACCCAGGAACTGTCTCTGTTAAACAGAGTGAAAAGTGGGCCTCATTCTGAAAGGTGAGGCTGGAGTGAGTGTTCAGGTGCAGGTTCACATGGCTCTGGGAAGCACTGCCAAAAAAATAATAAATCAGATGGCACAAGAAAGATGCAATCTATTCTTCTCTTGCTGGTAATGTGCTTTAATAGGGGGATATCTAAATAAAGTTCCAGGAAGGGATTTCAGCCACATGCCTTAAAGGCCTTGGAGTCCATACTCATCATGCCTTTGTCTCTGGCACAGGTACACACTGCTGTTTTATTATTATATTGTTGCATAGCACCCCAATCTCAGAACTGCGAGAGTCCAGGGGTCCCTGGTGCTTACCCAGGGTTCATGTTTCCTTTGAAAATGAGGCACAGTGCAGACCGTTGTGCCTTTTTCACAGATGGTTTATTTGCATGTATATAAAACCTGACCCTATGATGGAGAGGTTC
Source organism: Podarcis filfolensis (assembly GCF_964270895.1). Taxonomy (NCBI): domain Eukaryota; kingdom Metazoa; phylum Chordata; class Lepidosauria; order Squamata; family Lacertidae; genus Podarcis; species Podarcis filfolensis. Next base: position 78,333,477 of record NC_139611.1, on the reverse strand, counting down.
ACAGCATTAACATCCAAAAAGGTCTTGTTTCTCCCATAGCCTTGGTTTCAAAAAGACTTCAGGATTGCTCTATCTTTCTTTCTCCTAGTTTGCTGCTTGACATCTGGCTGACATCATTGCAAAAACTCTGCTCTCAACTCTTGCTCTGTCTGTTGAGGGAGAGGGCTGCACCCATTTTCCATCTCACAGGGAGCCACTTGATCCCTCATCATCTCACCAGGAAGCTGGCTTTGGCTGCTCTGGGAATTAGGAGGCTTGACTAGCTTTTAACACTTCCTTGACCTAGGGATTAGATGGACTTGGTAGACATTAGCAACCCCCAAACTCATAATAATATATTTATTTATTGTGTGCTAGTGGGACTAAAGATGTCTTACAGATTTTGTGTCCATGTTTATGGGGCACGGGTTGAGGAGTGTCAGTTTTGGGGTGAGAAATGTCCCTATTTTCATCTGAGGAATGTTGGAGGATATGCAGTGGCTATTCAACATCAACATGAAGCTATTGGGAACAATCGTTTGGAGTTTTGGAGTGAAATGTCATCCATATGTTGAAGATACCCAACTCTAGAATCTCCATTACGCAAACTGTGGATTGGTGCCTGGATGCCATAGTGCATGACAGCCAACAAACTGAGGTTGAACTTTGAAAAAACTGGAGGCCTTGTGAATGAGTGATTTCGGGGTCGTGGAGATAGGTCAATTGTTTGGCAGCCTGGACACAGTGGTTCATGCACTGGTAAATCCAAGACTTGATTAGGGCAGCATGCACTGGGACTGCCTTTGTATCAGGTCCAGAAGCTGTAGCAAGTGCAGAACTCAACAGCCACACTCCTTATAGCAGCAGCCTACTGGCCATGTGTCACTCTGTTGCTGAGACAGTGGCACTGGTTGCCAATTTGCTTCCAGGTCCTATTCAAGGTGCTCAAGTTTATATCCACAAATTCCCAGTCAGTTGTTGGGATTTGCAAATGGGGCAAGTGGTGTCGCTGTCCAGTCTTGCTTTTAGGCTTTGCACAGGCACCTGGCTGGCACCTGGCTGGCAGGACTGCGTGCTGCTTGCTGCCGCTGCCCAGGAGGACTCCCCTGAGTGAGTGCCTGAGGGCCCTGCTCTTGCAACTTACCATCTGGCCTGGGGCGGGGCCTGAAGCCTCACAAGGACTGCTTGCTGCTTGCTGCCTGCTGCCTGGGAGGACTCCCCTGAGTGAGTGCCTGAGGGCCCTGCTCTTGCCACTTACCACCTAGCCCAGGGCGGGGCCTCACAGGCCTCACAAGGACTGCTTGCTGCCTGCTGCCCAGGAAGACTCCCCTGAGTGAGTGCCTGAGGGCCCTGCTCTTGCCACTTACCATCTGGCCTGGGGCGGGGCCTGAAGCCTCACAAGGACTGCGTGCTGCTTGCTGCTGCTGCCCAGGGCGGGGCCTGACAGGCCTCACTAGGACAGTTGTTACTGCCGGAGGGGCACAGAGTGTTTTTAAAATGTTTTTAAAAATTTTCTTTTGGATTTTTTGTATGTGGGGGGTGGGGGTGGGATGGATGTTTGGTTGGGCTTGGGGAATTTTTTACATTTTTTTGTTTGTATTGTTTTATTGGTTTTGTTTGTTTGTTTAAGGTGTTATTTTGTTCTTAGGGGGAGGGGTCAGGGCTGCCGGGGAGTGGGCCCCAGCCCACAAAATGGCTGGGGCATGTTCCACAGGGGGGGGGGGATGCACTGGGACAACCGATCTCAGTGATCACGGGTAGGAGGAGGAGTTACGCTAAGACTAGACCATGTCATTACAGAGGGGGCAGGTTTAGTCGTTGTCTGAGGACTATTCCTGCCTCCGGGTCTGGTCCTGACTGGATGGATACTAGAATCAGCAAGGGATACCCACATGACCTGAAGGTGCTGCTGTGCAATGCCAGGTCAATGATTCATAAGACCACTGCCATCCATGACTTGATCATGGATGGAGGACTTGACCTGGCATGTGTAACAGAGACTTGGTTGGATGAAGCAGATGGGCCTGTCCTTGCCGCTGCTTGTCCACCAGGTTTCTCTTACACACAGCAACCCAGGTCATGTGGGCGGGGAGGGGGGTTGCAGTGATTTTTAGGAAGTCATTAGTTTGCACCAGGCGTCCTATTGGGAAGACCCAGTTTTCCGAGTGCATGTTCTGGAAGTTGGGCAATAGAGGCAGTACAGGATTCCTTTTGGTGTACCGACCTCCCCGCTGCACCAAGGATTCCCTGCCCGAGCTGCTTCAGGTCGTGGCGGATGTTCTCCTGGAGACACCTAGCTTGGTCGTCCTAGGGGATTTTAACATCCATGCCGACACGACCTTACAAGGGGCTGCTCGGGACTTCGTGGAAAGCATGGCCTCCATGGGGCTGTCGCTGAATAAGTCTGGCCCAACCCATAGCCGTGGACATGCCTTGGACCTGGTGTTTACCTCTATGGATGTTGGTGATCTGACACTAAGTAAAAGCAAAACGAAAGAAGTGCCATGGTCAGATCACTTCCTGGTGCAACTGGACTTCTCTGCGACCCATCCCCTCTGCAGGGAGGTGGGACCAATTCGGATGGTCCGCCCCCGCCACTTAATGGATCCAAATGGTTTCCAGAGAGTGGTAGGGGATGCTTTATCCCATGTTGATGGCCTTTCAGCTGATTCCCTGGTGGCCCCCTGGAATGTGGAGTTAACCAGGGCTATTGACTGTTTGGCTCCGAAGCGCCCTCTCCGATTGCATGGAGCCCGGGCAGCCCCGTGGTTTTCCACGGATCTGAGGGCAATGAAACAATCGTTGAGACGGCTAGAGCGCCGGTGGCGGATAACTCATTCCGAATCTGACCGGACACAGGTTAGAGCTCAACGTCGAGCCTACCAAGTGGCGATAGCGACGGCGAAGAAGAATTTCTTCATCGCCTCTATTGCATCTGCAGAAAACAGCAGCAGGAGACTTTTTCAGGTGGTTCACAATTTAGCGGAACCACCTGCAACATCGGGGCCCAGTACGGGCCACATGTTCTCCTGCAATGATTTTGCAAAGTTTTTTGCAGATAAAATCGCTCAGATTCGGGAAGAAGTAGACTCCACCGTGGGAGCAGGGCCGGGGCGGGAGAGTGCTAGAGTTCTGTCTAGTCAAGTTGAGTGGGATCAATTCCAATCTGTTACCTCCGAGGATGTGGACAGGCTGCTTGGACGAGTGAAACCAACCACCTGTCTCCTGGATCCTTGCCCATCCTGGCTTATAAAAGCTAGCCGGGAAGGACTGGGCGATGGGCTTCGTGGGGTGGTGAATGCTTCCCTCCGTGAGGGAGCCTTCCCAGACCTGCTGAAAGAGGCGGTTATTAAACCGCTTCTTAAAAAACCATCTTTAGATGCGGCCATGATGGCCAACTATCGCCCAGTCTCAAATCTTCCATTCTTGGGCAAGGTGATTGAGCGAGCGGTTGCCGAACAACTCCAGGCATGCCTGGAAGAAGCGGACCATTTGGATCCCTTCCAGTCGGGATTCAGGCCTCATCATGGGACTGAAACTGCCTTGGTCGCACTGGTTGATGATTTCCGGCGGGCTAGGGACAAAGGTGAGAGCTGTTTCCTAGTTCTGCTGGATCTCTCAGCGGCGTTTGATACCATCGACCATAACATCCTTCTGGACCGTCTTGAGGGGCTGGGAGCTGGGGGCACTGTCATACAGTGGTTCCGCTCCTTCCTCCTGGGCCGTGTTCAGAAAGTGGTGGTGGGGGATGAGTGTTCAGACCCCTGGGCTCTCACTTGTGGGGTGCCTCAGGGTTCTGTCCTCTCCCCCATGCTTTTCAACATTTACATGCAGCCGCTGGGAGAGATCATCAGGAGGTTTGGGCTGGGTGTTCATCAGTATGCGGATGATACCCAGCTCTACCTCTCTTTTAAATCAGAACCAGTGAAGGCGGTGAAGGTCCTGTGTGAGTGTCTGGAGGCGGTTGGAGGATGGATGGCAGCTAACAGATTGAGGTTGAATCCTGACAAGACAGAAGTACTGTTTTGGGGGGACAGGAGGCGGGCAGGTGTGGAGGATTCCCTGGTCCTGAATAGGGTAACTGTGCTCCTGAAGGACCAGGTGCGCAGCCTGGGAGTCATTTTGGACTCACAGCTGTCCATGGAGGCACAGGTCAAATCTGTATCCAGGGCAGCTGTTTACCAGCTCCATCTGGTACGTAGGCTGAGACCCTATCTGCCTGCGGACTGTCTCGCCAGAGTGGGGCATGCTCTGGTTATCTCCCGCTTGGACTACTGCAATGCACTCTACGTGGGGCTACCTTTGAAGGTGACTCGGAAACTACAACTAATCCAGAATGCGGCAGCTAGACTGGTGACTGGGGGCGGCCGCCGAGACCATATAACACCGGTCTTGAAAGACCTACATTGGCTCCCAGTACGTTTCCGAGCACAATTCAAAGTGTTGGTGCTGACCTTTAAAGCCCTAAACGGCCTCGGTCCAGTATACCTGAAGGAGCGTCTCCACCCCCATCATTCTGCCCGGACGCTGAGATCCAGCGCCGAGGGCCTTCTGGCGGTTCCCTCATTGCGAGAAGCAAAGCTACAGGGAACCAGGCAGAGGGCCTTCTCGGTAGTGGCGCCCGCCCTGTGGAACGCCCTTCCAGCAGATGTCAAAGCGATAAACAACTACCTGATATTCAGAAGACATCTTAAGGCAGCCCTGTTCAGGGAAGTTTTTAACGTGTGATATTTTAGTGTATTTTTGGTTTCTATGGAAGCCGCCCAGAGTGGCTGGGGAGGCCCAGCCAGATGGGCGGGGTATAAATAATATATTATTATTATTATTATTATTATTATTATTATTATTATTATTATTGTGACAACAGTGAGCTGGAACAGCTGGCCTGGTTCAGCAGGCTGATGTAACCAATGGCCAGTTGAAGCTTGTGGGAAATCTAACATTTGCCCAAATCTTGATTGCCTCAAAGTGGTGCTCACCCAGTGTACCTGCTGAAGAGGAGTGGATTCACAGTGTACTTGCTGAAGAAACATGGTTTCACAATTTCTTTCTAAAATCACTAAGCTGATCATTCGGCTGAGTAAGGAAAGCCAAAGGAAAGAAAAAAAAACTGGTAAATTATGGAGCCCTTTTGTAACCTATACCAGGAGTGGGGAACCTCTGACATGTGGGCCATATGCAGCCGCTGCCTGCCTTTCCACAGGGTCCAGGAGAGCGTGTGTGAGTGCAGGTGGTACATTGTTTCTTGGCTTGGGGTCACAAGGGGGACCTCCGAAAATGTTTGCATATATTGTGTGAAGACTAGCATTAACATTTTGTGTAGAACTACATAAAATCCCATGACACTTCCTCTGTCTGCTTCCTCTTCTGACAACATGCCCCTGCCTACTGGCACCCATGGTGAAAGTGCTCAGGGTGAGAGGTGAATGAGAAGGCGAACTTTCCTTGCCTCTCCTGTGGGTGATGTGCTCCGCCTTCTGAGGGGACTGCCATCCGCCTGTGAAGTGTGGGATATGAACCATGCAGCCAAACCAACAATGCATTTTTGCTAGATAGGCACATGACCGGAGCTGAAGCCCTGTGAGTTTCTTCCTGTAAGTTTCCTAGAAAGAACTCTGAGAGACACTCCCACTGTGCCCCATTTGTTGAGGGTGTGGGCACTTCCTCTTCCTTTTTGCTCTCTCATCAACATTCTTCCAGCAATGTAGAACCATTTGCTTTTCTGAGCTCCAAAGCTTAGACTCCATCATAAGCTTGACCAAAGTATGTCTTTGTAACTGGATCACCATTTTAAGCCCCTCTGGACAAAGCTGCTGTATCTGTTACTCTTCAACAAGTATTCTGAGTGAATGAGTGTTATCTTTACCTTTTTCAAGCAAGAATCTGTGTGATTATTACCGTATTTTTCGCCCTATAGGACGCACGCTTCCCCCTCCAAAAATGAAGGGGAAATGTGTGTGCGTCCTATGGGGCGAATGCAGGCTTTTGCTGAAGCCTGGAGAGCGAGAGGGGTAGGTGCGCACCGACCCCTCTTGCTCTCCAGGCTTCAGGAAACTATCCGCAAGCCATGGGAGAGCTGCGCGACTCGTGCAGCTCTCCCACGGCTTGCAGAGAGCTGCCTGCACCCTGAAGCCTGGGGCACGCTGAGCTCAGTGCCCCCCAGGCTTCGGGCTTCGCGCAGCTCTCCCACAGCTTGTGGAGAGCTTCCTGTTCTAGGGGCTGGGGTCGGGGGAAGCTCTATGGGCTGAAAAATATGGTATTTTAAGGGGGAGAAAAAAGGAAAGACTTTTTAAGCAGCAAGGGGATACACTCTGCTGAACTTACAAACATGAGGAAGGGAGGATAATATCTAATAAATACAACTTTTCCGAGCATCAATACACATCTCTACTTGAAGGGCAGCAGGTGATGGCCTGACGTGATGTCATACCATCATGTTGTGCTTGTGTGTGGTGGGCACCCACATACTGGGGCTCAGGTTGGTGCCTCTGGTCACAGGTGTCTCCTCCTCCTCCTGCAACAGGCTACTCCCCCCCCAAAAAAAATCATCCCAGGAGGGGCATGAAAAGGGCGGAGGAGAGATCAGCTGCACACAGTCTCAGTCATGGAAAAAGCCCTGGAGAGGAGACTTAGGCAGATGCGAGGTGTTTGGGGATCTTTCATCTTGGTAACTGATTTCATGGAGTAAAACCCACAGGAAATGAGCTGTTGTATTCATCAGGCCTGACACTCTGTGAAAATTGTGTTTTTACTAAGAAAGAGTTAACTCAAACTTTTGTGGAACCAGAAGAAACCCGACTCCCCCTAAAAAATGGACGCAAAGCTTGCTGGCTCTCTTTAACTGTGAGACCGAATTGTCTGCCTCAACATTCAGTCTGAGCTGTTACATGACTGAAATGTGTCCCAGTATAGGACTGTGAGTTTGAGAAATTTGAGAAATTTATTACGGCCATAGGCCCATACAGGTAAAAACAACACCTAAATAACAGCTTGTGCCGTAGGGAAATAAAAAAAAAACAATCGCTAAAACACCACTATAACAATAAAATACTATAAAATGGAAAGGCTTACTACGCCTTAATTTGTTTGTAGTGCTCCTTGGCGTCGCTTTTGGGAAAGGACAGCAACTAGGAACCTAGCCACCTTCAGGGTCGTGTGGGTATCCTTGTCCTGCAAGATTTGGGCAAGGTGGAATTTTGGTGGGGTACCCTCTAGTTTCTGTATGATTGATCCCAACAAATTTGCCCGTGGCACATTGAACAAGGGGTAAGTGAACATAATGTGCTGGAGCGACTCCGGCGTCACCTTATCACATACGCACACGGCGGGGGCTTGGCCCTTTGAGAACCTATGTCTCAGGACATTGGAGGGAAAAACGTTAAACCTCGCTTTGGTGAAGGCCAGTCTATGGGCAACAGTCGAAAGGGAGGAAAGGTATGATGGAACGCAGTAAGTTAAAGTGATACCAATGTTCTGGGGCGAACAAACACCTCCCCCCAGCGTATAATTTCGCTGTAAATCGGTGTCATCCAGTCTAGGACTGTGATTGATTAATCTCCCCCAGGAATTTCAAAACGACACTTTAAGAAGTATCTGAATTTGTACAAGAGGGACAGGCCACAACAAACTTTAAAGTAAATACCTTAGAATATTTACATGGTTTTGCAGAAGAGAATATGCTGTACTCATTGATTGATTCTTAAAGAAATTACTGAAGTATTAGCTTTGGTGGGGGTTGCGCAGCACATCTGCTGTGGCACTCCCCATTTTACCTCTAGTGGTGAAATGGGATATACAGTGGTACCTCGGGTTACATATGCTTCAGGTTACAGACTCCGCTAACCCAGAAATAGTCCCTTGGGTTAAGAACTTTGCTTCAGGATGAGAACAGAAATCGTGCTCTGGCGGCGCGGCAGCAGCAGCAGCAGGAGACCCCATTAGCTAAAGTGGTGCTTCAGGTTAAGAACAGTTTCAGGTTAAGTACGGACCCCAGAATGAATTAAGTACTTAACCCAAGGTACCACTGTATTATTTTCCCCAACAAATGTTGCATTTGGTAAAATAACACAACACACATTATTAACCATATATATTTATTTTCGACATGACTGAATGATTTCATTTGCACATGAAAGTCAAATACAGCCTGTCTTGGAGGAGGAGCTTCTAGACTTCTAGAAAGAAAGCCTGGGAGTCCTCAGGCTGAGACCACCCCTGCTTCAACCACTAGGCCGTCATAAATGGTGGTGTCTTCTGTGGCATCCTCGTCCATTGCTTCAGTGCACTGTAATTGAGTGATCTTAAATCCTGATGATTCAAGATCAGTCTCCAGCAATCCCTGATTGTAGTCACACGTACTACTTGTTGCACAGCCTCGGACAGCGCCCATCAGGATGCTTCCTCCTGTTGGAAAAAAAACCACACACATATTTTTGGAATCCAAAATCCTCTCCCTCAAACTGAAGGGTGGGCAACCTATTTCAGCCCAAGAGCCGTTTTCCAGTCTGGGTGACCTTCTGGGAGGTCCACAGGCCAATGGAAACATATGTAAAATTCACCTTTACACGACAGGCTATTTTATACATACATTCAAACCCCCCTCTCTGTCCTCCCTCCAGGTAACCAAGAGTTCAGGGGCAACAATCCAGCCAGGCCAAAGCATACAGGTAGGGTATGAAGTGGGGCTTGTGAGGGGTGTGGCCTAGGGAGAGGAGGTGTGGCTAAGTAGGATCTGAAGGGCCAGAGAGAGAGAGAGAGAGAGAGAGAGAGTCCTAGAGGAATGCCTTTGGCCCCTGGGCCTGTGGGTCTCCATCCTGCCCCCTCCAATTTAAAGTGCAAATTTGAAGATGTATTTTTATTGAACAAAATCTATATACCGCTTGATTGCAGTAAAAACTGATAGGGACTTACAAGAAATACTTACATTAGCAATAAAAGCAGTTAAAACCATTAAAACATTTAGAAGAAGAAGAGTTTGGATTTGATATCCTGCCTTTCACTCCCTTTAAGGAGTCTCAAAGCAGCTAACATTCTCCTTTCCCTTCCTCCCCCACAACAAACACTCTGTGAGGTGAGTGGGGCTGAGAGACCTCAAAAAAGTGTGACTGGCCCAAGGTCACCCAGCAGCTGCATGTGGAGGAACGGAGACGCGAACCCGGTTCCCCAGATTACGAGACTACCGCTCTTAACCACTACACCACACTGGCTCTCTTTTAAACTCTTAAATTTAAAACTCAATTGAATGAACAGCAAAAGGGAATAGAGCATGTCCCTATCTGAATAGGCTTTTAAGGTGTTGCTGGGGAAAAAATGGAATAAACAGGCACAGGGTTTCAGACAAGAACTGCAGAAATCACTAGCCCCTTCCCCTGTATCCTCCTCCTCCCACCTCCCTGTGCACACATCCCTCCTCCTTGGGCTCCTGCCCATCCCCTTACTCTGTGAGGGCAACGTAGGTCTCCTAATAACTTTCAGCACCCTTAATAAACAAAGTATTCTAGCGTCTTTTAGACGAAGCCATGACTGCTAAAAGTGGCATGATACTGCTTTAAATGCATAGTACAGATGGGGCACTAGCTGCACTCCATCATACAAGACTCACCGAACTTCATGAAACCTCCAACGTAGAAGCATTGATCCTCCTCATTTCTGCAGCTGACAGTCTTCAAGCCCTCACAATCGTCTGACAAGATGGAGAAGCAACTCGGGCACTTCAGCCCATTGGGCTCCCTCGTCTCACTCTCAGGCACTGCAAAACAATCACCACACCACACCAACATTGCAGTTAGTCAGTGTATTTCTTTTGCAGATGCAAACCACAATGTACTGTATATGAGGGGTGGGAATTGTACTCTTCCTTCAAAGAGCGATGCCTACCACCTTCCAGCACTTCTCCAAGCGGTGTGCTTCAGCCATGCTCCATTCATCCAGGGCTACATTAAGGCATGGTGCAAGAGATTTCTGACTGGGGCCACATTCACAGCAAACATTTCAAGCACAGGGCTACCACTTTAAGCAATTGGGCTTAGCACTGAGCAGCATTGGGGGGCATTCTGAGAGACAAAATGGCAGCCACAGATGCACAGAAACGATGATAAAATTCTACAAAATGGCCCTCTTCCTTAGAGTGGGAAAGAGAAGGAAAGCTCTTAGTAGTTTTGTCCTTAAAAACACTTCTGGGAAAACATGGGCTTAGTTTTGGTAAAATAATGATTTCACCTAAGAAAAAATGCCAGCTAATAAGAGCTATTGTGTGGGGTTTGTTTGCTGATCCATAGCTCTGTGAAGGGAATAGGGGTTTCCCAATTAACTCTCAGCACCCTTAGGAAATTACCACTCCAAGAATTCTTTGTCCTAGTGTTGTTATAGTGTTTACAATAAAAACTTACACCAGGGTATTGGGAATGCTAAGGAGAACTACAAAATGGTGCCTCCTCCCACCAAGGAAGGAGGGGTGAGTGACGGTCTACATCAGGAACACAGGAATGTGAACATCTACATCAGAAACAAGGGTGGGAGGAGACCAGAGTTCAAATCTGTACTTGAGCCACGACACTTGCTGGGTGACCTGGGGCCAGACACTGCCCCTTAGCCTCACCTATTTTACACGGGTGTTTGAGGCTAAAATGGAGAGCATGAGGGCTCTTTGGAGGAAAGAGCAGGGATGTAAATATCAGAAGCTGCTGCAGGAGAGGGACTGTGAGTAGCATCATGCAAGGAATGTTTCTAGGACTAAGGTAAAACTGAAGCTCCCTTATAAGTTTTGCTCATGTATGCTGCATGCTGTTCAATTAATCTTGTTATTGATACATGGTTTTTGGTTTTGTTGTATCTGCAGTCTTTCTTTTACTATGCTATGTTGTTAAATAATGCAAAGATCCTCTTAGAAAGCCCTGTTCCCATTGGCGAAGGCAGGAGCCTATGTTGCAGATGTTTGTAGAAGGGCTGGCCAATCCAGAGGTATCATACTGCTTTCTCACTTGCTGGATCATCACCTTGTTGTGGTGAGTTGGTTTGCACGTTCCTATGACTTGAGTGAGCGAAGCCGTCGGGAATCTCGTACTCCCAGCAGGGGCACTCAAGGCAGTAAGGTCAAAGGGAAGGAGCTAGAGAAAGAATGATCCCAAAAAGTCCTCAATGGCAGAACAGGCTGATGATTACAAGCGGTATGTTAGAACAGCTGTGAAGACAGATGAAGGCTGCAGCAGATAGCAATTTACCGGTTCATTGTGACTACTCATGCCATCGGAACAGAGCCCTACTGGGAAGATTGTGCCTTGGTCAGCATGTACTGATCTACACACATAAAACAAATTCACACACAGGCGTCTTCCAAAAACCCATCCAAAACCCAAAAAGTCCCATGGCGATTGGCAAATGGTAATGGGGCAGGATCGTGAAATCTGGAAGTCCTTACTCATGAACCGGCACATGGGCAGTGGATACAGATTCAGTCGTTCTGACTCAAGGAACGAGGCAGTTGAGTAGAAGGAAAAGGAGGCTACACTTTCTTCTGTAACAAGAACATCTGATACACGGGGTAGGCTTAGCTATCAAAAATGATCTTGTGAAGCTCCTGTCAGAAGTCTCTAACGGTAATAATGAGTGACTCTCAACCTCTCAAATAAAGCACACCAAAAACCAACAGGCTACCATTATAAGCACTTATGCACCAACACTGGATGCTGATGAAGGCATTAAAGAAAAATTTTACTCTCAGAAACTATAAGGAAAATAAACTCATCCTCCTGGGTGATTTTAATGCAGGGGTTGGGCGAGATTTCGATCTGTGGCCTGGGACTATTGGAAAAGAAGGAATTGAAAACAGCAACAGAACAGAATCTTACTTTTGACAATATATGCAGCGCACAACCTTGTTATTATCAACACACTCTTTTGACAGAAAAATTAATTTTAAACTTCATGGTGGCTTCCTTGATCAAACCACTGCCACCTCTTAGACTACGTCATTGTCTGTGCTAAAGATCCCCATGATGTGCTCCTTACCGGAGCTATGACGAGTACTGACAACTGCTGGACAGATCACCGACTAATACACTCCACGAGGGCTATCAAATTATACCTTAACGCCGGCTTCAAGGAAGGAAACCAAGGCACAAAATGAGCACTCAAGTCTTTCAAGATCCCATTAAGTGGGATTGCTTCCAAATGACTCTTAAGGAGTCTGCTTTCAGAATTCCCTGAAAAGATCGATGTACACTGGATCAAGCTAAAAACATCCATTATTGCAGCCTGTGAACAAACTAATGAATACCAAACCAAGGAACACCAGGACTGGTGTGGTGTTACTCCTATCTTCCTCTGCACCTGAGGGTCTCAGTATGCAATTCATGGTAGCTCACTAAGCCAGGCTCCAGCTCAGCGCAGCTTCCAGCTTTGGGGTTCTTGGTTCAAATCCCAACTCTAGCTTCTGTCTCTAGTTTGAACAGGATGGTGATACAGGCCTGCGTCATCAGCTGGTGTATGCCAGGAGCCTAGCCGGGGCTTAAAGATGGAACCTTCGTATTAATTGTTTCAGTGAGGGCCACATTTCCTTCAGTGCAATTTTTTAAACTTTTTATTCTTTGCACCACCTGGTTCTTCTCCCCTTTGTGTAGATAGTGCTCCTCCATAGCTTAGTAATTAGGTGGCACTGGAGCCCATTGCATCTAATAGATCTTTCTTAGCATTTGCTTTAACCTGAAGATATTAATTCCCTGAATGGAAACCTAAAAGAAATCAGTTCCCTCCCATACAAGAAGGACAGAGGCCTGTCCCACTAAAAATACAGTGGTGCCCCGCAAGACGAATGCCTCGCTAAACGAAAAACCCGCAAGACGAAAGGGTTTTCCGATTTTTAGCGGCTTTGCAAGACGAATTTCCCTATGGGCTTGCTTCGCAAGACGAAAGCCCATAGGGAAATCTCCGGGGACAGCGGGGAAGCGCTGCGCGCCTTCTCCTCTGTTCCCGGACCTGTCCTGAAGGCTTGCGGTGGGAGGAGGGCTTTCCTCCCCACCGCCAACATTCAGAAGGCTGTTCTGAAGGCTGGCGGTGGGGAGAAAAGTCCTTCTCCCCCCGCCAGCCTTCAGAAGAGGTCCGGGGACAGACTGTCCCCGGACCTGGTCTGAAGGCGGTCTCCATAGGAACGCATTAATTGATTTTCAATGCATTCCTATGGGAAACCGTGCTTCGCAAGACGAAAAACTCGCAAGAAGAAAAAACTTGCGGAACGAATTAATTTTGTCTTGCGAGGCACCACTGTATCTCCACAAATGCAAATGCATCAAAGAAAATGGGTCACTCTAGGTTTGGGGGCTAGAACTCTGGGAAACCAATGAACCAGTGAAGTGTAGTGGTTAGAGGGTTGGACTAGAATCTAGGAGACCAGGGTTCAAATTCCACTGTAGCCATGACACTTGCTGAGTGGCCTGGGGCCAGGAACCATCTCTCAGCTTAACCTATTTCACTGGATATTTTGAGGTTAAAATGGTGAGCGGGAGCTCAAGCGTTTTGGAGGAAAGCATAGGATGTAAATACCAGAAGCTGCTGCAGGAGAGGAACTGTGGGTAACATTATGGGAGGGGTGTTTCTAGGACTAAGGTAAAACTGTGATGCTCCCTTGTATTTCTTGCTAATAGATGATGCATGTTGTTCAGGTAATCTTCTTATTGGGATTTTGGGTTTTGTTCTATTATTTCCCGCCACCCCCATACTATGGCTCCAATGCTTCCCTGCTCGTTCCCTCTGTCAGTGGCTCCTCCCTGTCCCACCAGTCTGAATCAGGTTTGAAATGTTCTTTCCTATTGTCACCCTCAGGCACCTCCTGGAGCGACTGGCTGCCACCACTCCTCCTTGTCTAGCCAGTCCCTGACATCAGGATACTGCCAAAAACTTGTTTGTCTTTCTTTTGTCACAGCTAAAATGGCCGCTGTTTCTTTAATGTGAATAAAGCTGGGTCAGCATGACTCAGCGGCTTGCAGCAAGTTGCATATATAAGTGAGAAATGTTAGTTTGTTGCTGAGGCTGGTGTTTGGGATGGTTGGTTGGTTACTGCTGGTGTGTATAGTTATTCAGTCGTGTTTTGCACAAAGACTTTTAAGAATAAAACTCTGCAAGGATATTCTTGTGGATTCTTTTATGCAGACAAGGGTCCGAGCACCAGGCTGAAGAGACAAAGGGAGGTCAGAACCCTTTCCTTTTTTTTTTTTTTTTGCTTTTTGCAAACACTGACATCTTTGACCTCTCTCATTACTTGAGTTTTGTGAGATCATCTTTCCTGATGATGATACTTACTTTCAGGAGGTCCGCTGTTGCACATATCTGTCTTGCAGCAGGAGAGCTTGCTGTGCAAGTATATTGATGAGGTTATGGAGACACTGGAATAATCTGCATCACACAAGTCTGTATCGATGCAGGACTTGAGAACCATTGTTGACCCCAAAAGTGCTATAAAAGAAAGAATTGGAAAAGGAAATAACTAGACCTGGAGATAGGACTGGTCCACCCATGAGGCAAGGATTGATGATCACCTTATGCAGCAGCATCCACAGGGGCATGCGATCTGACCACCAAGAAAAGCATTGCCTGCTGCTGCTGCCTTTGAAGCTGTGGTGTGATCCTTGGAGGCAAGATCTGCCACCTCCTCGTCAGTTCCTCTCCCCCATTTGAGCCACCCCATGTCCCTGTTGTTCGTTGCAGGAATCTTGGAGCTCCTTCCTTTTTCTTTTTTAATGTAATGTTTAATAAAATTTCTTTTTTCCTTTATAACAACCAAATAAAATGTCCTCATCACATATATGTTTGCTCAAATTGAGCATTGACTTATTCCCGTCCCCCTCCCTGACTTCCATATGCAATCACTTTTATCTTCTCATTTCTAAATCACCCTGTTTACTTTACCCCCATACTTAAAAGACTTACTTCTAATATTTATATCCAGGTATCAAATCATAACCTAACAAAATATTTTAAATCAATCCTGTAAATGTTTTAAAATGTTCGTAATGTTCATTCATATATTGTACAAATTAACTCCAGTCATTTTCAAACACTTTGTCTTGCTGGTTTCAGATTTCCCCCCGTCAGTCTCGCCAGCTCGGCGTATTCAATCATCTTTGTCTGTCATTCTTCCAACGTTGGAAGTTCCAGCTGCTTCCATTTCTGGGCTAAAAGTATCCTTTCTGCCGTGGTAGCATACATAAATATATTTATGTCTTTTGGGGAATTTTTTCACCTATTATCCCTAATAAAAAAGCCTCTAGTTTTTTTACTAAAATTATTTTTGAAAATATTTTTCAGTTCATTATATATCACATCCCAGTATGCTTTAATCTTAGGACACATCCACCACATATGAAAGAAGTTCCCTTCCCTCTCCTTACATTTCCAACATACCTTATCTTGAGTTCTATGCATTTTAGCAAATACCACCTCGGAGCTCCTTTCTGAGGCTCCCTGCGCCTCACTGGTGTCCATGCAGGCACACTGTCTCTTTCCTTGTGGGGTGGTCATTTGCAAAGTGCAGGGTGCAAAGCCACCCTACCTGCCTGCCTGCACTGCTTGGCTGCCTTTGACTGGCAAAGTGGGCTCCGTCTTTCCTCTTGTGCTGAAAAAGGCAGCCAGGTGGCAGCCAAGAGCCTGCACTCCACCCAGGTTCCTGCAGCTGGGGAGGGGGAGCACTTTAACTGAGTCCCCGCCCAACTATTGGCTCATGTGAGCCATTGGTGATTTGGGGTTTCTGCAAAATTGCTTGGCTGAGGCGAGGGTAGTGGTGTGCTCTTAACCGAAGCAGTTTAAGGAGGGAGGGAGGAATAACCTTTATAAGCCTCATCATGTAGCTTGTTTCTCCCACTGCCGGTACGAGAGACAGACCATGATGGTGATTTCACTCAGCGATATATCTTTAATGAAACTGCCACCCATCCTAGCAAGAATGAGTCTTTCTGTAAAAAAATAATAATTAAATCAAGTCTTAATGACTAGTGATTTAAATCATGATTGAAATTGATTTGATTGAAATCAAATCCACCCTGTAACTGGACCAATGAGAGTCGATGCTGGAGCTAATAAAGGGAGCATGTACCACAGGCAATTAGGAAGGTGCAATATGTCAGTGTCAGTTTCTCTTGGATTCTTATTTCAAGTTCATTTCTCCACATTTTCATATCAGTTTCCAACTCTCACCCCCATCAACATTTAGTGTGAATGTTATTTTCACTCTTAGGCCCTATGTGCAGGGTCATACTGATTTAAGCAGTTATGGTTTCCCCCATGGGGGCGGGGTGTGTGTGGGATATTTGTTGACCATATTGGCTGTGAATCCTGGCAGACTAGCTCTCTGCCTTGCAGGTTATTTTTCACTTGGCCTGGGAGATGGGAACCTGACAAACTGACTCCAACTACAAAAGCTGAGGCTGCTGAACCGACACTTGGGTTGGGGTATTGTTTGGCTTGTTTTGTTGCTGTTACTGATATCCATCTTTTCTATCTTTATTTTTAGCTCTTCTTATGAATTAGGTGACTGTTGCTTGATTTTGTTGTAGGTTCTTATATGCACACTTTACCCTAGTATGTGCATTTGTCTATTGATTACATGGCCGGACAACTGAATTGCAAAAATGGAAGAAGGGCAGATTCTGAAGGATGGCTTTGTTTTGCTCTGCCAATTGAGTAAACACACCTTTAAATATGAACTGACTTGAATTTCTTCCTTGCTCCTACAGGCAATGCAGAACCTAGAACATTACTTTATGAAAAGTCATGTTCCATGGCTTGTGGCTAAGATATGGCCTTCGAAAGTGAGTCATAGAATCATAGAGTTGGAAGAGATCACAAGGGCCATCGAGTCCAACCCCCTGCCAAGCAGGAAACACCATCAGAGCACTCCTGACATATGGTTGTCAAGCCTCTGCTTAAAGACCTCCAAAGAAGGAGACTCCACCACACTCCTTGGCAGCAAATTCCACTGTCGAACAGCTCTTACTGTCAGGAAGTTCTTCCTAATGTTTAGGTGGAATCTTCTTTCTTGTCGTTTGGATCCATTGCTCCGTGTCCGCTTCTCTGGAGCAGCAGAAAACAACCTTTCTCCCTCCTCTATGTGACATCCTTTTATATATTTGAACATGGCTATCATATCACCCCTTAACCTCCTCTTCTCCAGGCTAAACATGCCCAGCTCCCTTAGCCGTTCCTCATAAGGCATCGTTTCCAGGCCTTTGACCATTTTGGTTGCCCTCCTCTGGACACGTTCCAGTTTGTCAGTGTCCTTCTTGAACTGTCAAGGTCAGGGGGTTTACATTTTGGTGATCAAAAAGGTTGAAAATTCTTTTCACTTACACAGTTTGCCAACTCCACGGGAAGAGAAGCAGGACTGGTCACTGGACTCGTCACACTCCTCAATGGTGGCATTTATGCAATCTTTTCCTTCATTGAAACAAGACTCACATGTCAGAGATGCCACTGCAAACAGGGGGAAAATGGGTTTAGAAAACTTTAGTAACTGTGTAGGAAGAATAGGTCTGCGTCAAGGTACATGAACACAACACTTTCTGCTACAAACTCCATCTTACAAGGGTCAGCAAGGGACACCGACTTGGATAGCTTCAAAAGCGAACTAGATAAATACATGGTTACCATCCTCAATTGATATTTTTTCTCTGCAACATTGGAAGCACTATTTGAATACTAGTTTCTGGAAACTAGTATATATTCCTTCTGTAGTTCTTAAACTCTGTGAATAGGGGTGGGCCTTGCATAGACCAGAGAATGATTGTAGAAAATGACTCCTGCAGTCTGAGGGAGAGGACCAGTAGAGAAGGTGTGGGGAAACCTTTAACCCTCCCGAAGTTGTTGTACTACAACTCCCATCAGCACCAGCAAACATGACAGACTCTGGTAAGCACATCTGGTACCCCTGGAACCTGACTCCACTCAGAGATTGGGGTGGTGTGTAATACCAGCAAACTAAAAGATTGCATGGGGTGGGGGCAGGATAATTCCACTCTGAAATAAAAGGTTAAGAACTTTGGTTTTTCTCTTCATCAAATCTGGCCCTCTTTGAAAAATTTTGGACACCACTTGTTTCAATTTAAGCTAGGATTCTGGTTTATTGAAGAGTGAACTACTGCCTCTTTTGCTCCCCCAATGTACTTGGGGATGCCACACCTCTGTATGCATTTGGTAAAATTTAATATTGAGAACAAAGTTTCAGGAGGAGGGGGCAGAGTTTGAGTGGACGATGAGGTAATCAAACTGGAAAGAAGTTCAAGAAACATACTCTTTGTTGTAGATCAAACCTAGGATTCTGGTTTACCCAAGAGTGGGCATTGCTCCCCCAATGGACTCCAGGATACTGCACCTCTCAGTATGGATTTGGTTAAATAAAAACAAATATTGGGAACAAACTATCCTGATTGAAGATCCCTTGTAGCTTGACCATATGCTTTATTCCTCTCCCTTTCAAAGGAAGCACAAGTCCTTCTTCCTTTCTTCTCCTGCTTTAATGGCTGACACCCCCCCACTTAATTCCTTCCTGGAAACATGATGAACAGCACAGCAGCTGTGGTTCTGCTCACCTGGATTCAGAAGGGTCAAGAGGAGGCAGGAGATCAGGAGTGTCTTCATCATTCTTGAGAGCTGAAGAGCCAAGAAGGAGTTCGAGAACAAGCAAGGAACTAAAGCTTAGTTGGAGGAAATTGTAGAGGATTGCAAGGAGCACTTTGCCAGCACCCAGGAACAATGGGTTCAGGACAGTGTCACAAATTTTTAGAATTCTAATCATGCTATACTATAATGTAAAGCACAGTGTTGAAAACTAATTAAATCTCTTCCCCCTTCCCAGAAATCCAAGGACACGTCCCTCCTAATCTGTTCCAGCCTCAATTTCTCAACCCTGGATGTGGGGAAACGAGTCCCATCAGGTTACAGCACTGAAATTGGATTAGGTTTCTGGAAGCCAAGGCATTTTCTCCTTCAGCATGAACTTTTTTGAAAGGGGGACAAATGTCTGTCCACACTTTCCCTTGTGGTACAGTAATAAAATGCACGGTGACTCGGATCCCCTCACTCCCATTAAATGCAGTTGCATTTGGGGTAAATCAATCTCTTCCCCCTTCCAACAGCTCCAAGGACATGTCCCCCCTTTAACCTGTGGCACCCTCAATTTCACAACCCAGGAAGTGAAGCCCCATCAGGTGACACCAGAATTCAAAGCTCAGCAGTGAAATTGGATTAGATTTCTAGAAGTCCAGGCAATTTTGCCAGATTTCTCTGATAGTCAGAATCACGAATTTATTTATTTTTGGTAAGGGGAGACAAGTGTCTGTCCAGTTTCCTTTATTGTACAGTAATAAAATCCACAGTGACTCACAATCTAGATTTCCTCTGTCCCATTAAATGCACTTGTTTTTGGGCTAAAGAATTGGTCCACTTGCTCTTTAAAATAAGTTGGTTACATTTAAGAGCAGGTGGGGGGGATTGCAGGTCTGTGTCCAGAGGAGCTAGCGTATTTAAGGGACTGTCTTTTACTGGGGCTGGATATACACAAGCTCAGCTCCACGTCATTTGCTTTTGCTTCACTTGTGATGAAAGTCAAAGACAGTGTGAATGAATTGGATTTTGGCGTTTGGGGAATGCGCGGGGGGGGGGGGAGTGGCAGCATCACAGATATCTGTGGAGAGGTTTCTTGGTGCAATGTTAGTATTATGTATTATGTATATATTTGTGTAATATATAATGTTGCTATATAATCTACTGTAAGCTTAGGCTCTTCACATTGTTTCTTCTAAGAAACCCAGATGCTGGTAATCACAATGGAGAGCGTTGGGAGAGTGACTTTGGGCTCATGTCCTCTTCCTTCACCATCTTCATATTATAAGAGGGAATTATTATAAGATGATGTATTGATGTTATTTAACTCTAAAGAACTTAGCTTGAATGTATAAGAATGTACCAAATAAATGTTGGATGCTGGTGAAAGGTAGCGTGACTGGGCATGGTGAGAGGTGAATGAGAAGGCGGACTTCCCTTGCCTCTCCTGTGGACGATGTGCTCTGCTCTCTGAGGGGACTGCCACCCGCCTCTGAAGTGTGAGATATTTACCATGCAGCGAAAGCAACACTGCATGTTTGCTAGATAGGCAAATGACAGGAGCTGAAGCCCTCTGAGTATTTTCCTGTATGGTTCCTAGAAGGAAATCTGAAAGACACTCCCACTGTGCCCCATTTCTTGAGGGTGTGGGCACTTCCTCTTCCTTTTTGCTCTCTCATCATCATTCTTCCAGCAATGTAGAACCATTTGCTTGTCTGAGCTCCAAAGCTCAGACTCCACCATCAGCTTGACCAAAGTATGTCTTTGTAACTGGATCACCATTTTAAGCCCCTCTGTACTTTGGGTGGCTACAGTGGAATTTGAACCCTGGTCTCCTAGATTCTGGTCCAACCCTCTAACCACTACACTTCACTGGTTCATTGGTTTCCCGCAGTTCTAGCCCCCAAACCTAGAGTGACCCATCTTCTTTCATGCATTTTCATTTGTAGAAATATTTTGAGTGGGACAGGCCCCTGTCCTTCTTGTATGGGATTTTTTTTAGGTTTGCATTCTTGCAATCTTGTATGATTTTTTTTAGGTTTGCATTCAAGGAATTAATATCTTCAGGTTAAAGCAAATGCTAAGAAAGATATAGTCAATGCAATGGGCTCCAGTGCCACCTAATTACTAAGCTATAGAGGAACACTATCTACACAAAGGGGAGAACCAGGTGGTGCAAAGAATAAAAGGTTTTTTTAAAAATACATTTGTTGCTCCACTCACTTTCACAACAGGCCCTGCCACTGGCATGTGGTCTTGAGAAGCTTGCCCTGAAGGAAATGTGGCCCTCAATGAAAACAGTTAATACGAAGGTTCAAACTGTAAGCCTCGGCTAGGCCCCTGGCATACACCAGCTGCTGACGCAGGCCTGTATCACCATCACCAGATGTTCACATTCCCTTGTTCCTGATGTAGATCTTCACTCACCCCTCCTTCCTTGGTGGGAGGAGGCACCATTTTATGGTTCGCCTTAGCATTCACAACACCCTGGTGTAAGCTTTTATTGTAAAAACTATTTTTTTTTAATATAAATTTTTATATATTTTCCAACATAAATTAAAACACAATACAACTGACAATACATAGACAGACAAACATATAAACACGTATAATTTCATAACCTCTTTTTCTTAAACCTTATTTCAACGACTTCCCCATACCTCCCTTTTCTGCATCCCTATTTTAAACTTTTTCAGCAACCCCTAATTCCAATTACTTGTAATTCACTTTCTTTAATCCTTTTTCTCTTACCCAATTATTTATCACTGCATTTTTGTTTTACATTACCCATGACATTTTAGCACTCATTAATTTTACAACAGTTCTTAAGATAAACTTTAAATTTCTTCCAATCTTCTTCCACCGTCTCTTTTCTTTGGTCGCGGATTCTGCCAGTCATCTCAGCCAGTCCCATATATTCTATCACCTTCGTCTGCCACTCTTCCAGCGTGGGTAGTTCTTGTGTCTTCCAATACTTTGCTAAAAGAACTCTTGCTGCTGTTGTAGCATACATAAAAAACGTCCTATCTTTCCTTGACACCAATTGGCCTACCATGCCCAGGAGAAAGGCCTCTGGTTTCTTGTGAAAGGTACACTTAAGAACCTTCTTAATTTCATTATAGATCATTTCCCAGAAGACCTTAATCCTTGGGCACGTCCACCAAAGATGGTAGAATGTACCTTCAGTTTCATTGCATTTCCAGCATTTATTATTGGGCAAATGATAAATTTTTGCAAGCTTGACTGGGGTCATGTACCACCTATAAATCATTTTCATGATATTCTCTCTTAAAGCATTACATGCCGTAAACTTTATACCGGTGGTCCATAACTGTTCCCAGTCAGCAAACATAATGTCATGACCAATATCTTGTGCCCATTTAATCATAGCTGATTTAACCGTCTCATCCTGTGTATTCCATTTCAACAGCAAGTTGTACATTCTTGACAAATTCTTAGTATTGGGTTCTAGCAATTCTGTTTCTAATTTTGATCTCTCCACCTGGAAGCCAATTTTCCTGTCCTGTTTGAACACTTCATTTATCTGGTAATAATGAAGCCAGTCTCTTACTTTAGATTTCAATTTCTCATAACTCTGTAATTTCACTTTTTCCTCCTCTTGTTCTATAATTTCCCAATATTTTGGCCATTTAGATTCCATATTAAGTTTTTTCACTTCCTTAGCTTCCATTGGTGACAGCCACCTAGGGGTTTTGTTTTCCAACAAATCTTTATACCGAATCCATACATTATATAGTGCTTTCCTAACAGTATGGTTTTTGAATCCTTGATGAATTTTAACCTTGTCATATCATATATATGCATGCCAACCAAACCTATTATTGAACCCTTTGAGATCCAAAATGTCTGTGTTCTCAAGAAGTAGCCAATTTTTCAGCCAGCAAAAAGCCGCTGATTCATAATACAGTTTTAAGTCTGGCAGGGCAAATCCCCCTCTTTCTTTTGCATCAGTTAATATCTTAAATTTTATTCTGGGCTTTTTGCCCTGCCAGACAAATCTAGATATATCTTTCTGCCACCTCTTGAAACAGTCCATTTTATCCACTATCTGCAATGTTTGAAACAAAAACAGCATTCTCGGCAAAACATTCATCTTAATAACAGCAATTCGGCCCAACAAGGAAAGTCTCAAATTTGACCATATTTCTAAATCTTTCTTAACTTCTGTCCAACATTTCTCATAGTTGTCTTTAAATAAGTTCACATTCTTAGATGTCAAATTAATCCCCAGGTACTTCACTTTCTTTGCTACCATTAATCCAGTTTCACTGTAGAACCTCTCTCTTTCATCAACTGTTAGATTTTTCTCCAATACTTTCGTTTTCTGTTTATTCAGCTTAAAACCTGCTATTAGCTCTAAAACTCTTTTCGTGCTAGTGTCTGGCTCTTGTAAAGTTAATACTAGGTCATCTGCAAACGCTCTCAGTTTATATTGTTTAGCTCCGACCTGGATCCCTTTAACCAGCTGGTCCCCTCTGATCATGTTTAATAAAACCTCCAAGACAGATATAAAGAGTAATGGGGATATTGGGCACCCCTGTCGTGTCCCTTTTTCAATAGCAAATTCTTCAGTAACCACATTATTTACAATTAATTTTGCTTTTTGTTCAGAATAAATTGCACCTATACCATTCTCAAAACCTTGGCCTACCCCCATCCCTTCAAGATTCTTCTTCATAAAACTCCAAGAGATATTGTCAAAGGCTTTCTCCGCATCCACAAATATTAATACTGCCTTAGTATTAATATTAACTTCCAATAGTTCCATAATGTCTATTATATTTCTCACATTGTCAGATAAATGTCTTCCAGGAAGAAAGCCAGCCTGGTCTTTATGAATCTCTCCCACCAAAACTCTCTTCAGTCTTTTTGCCAAAATGTCTGCAAAAATTTTGTAATCCACATTAAGTAATGATATAGGGCGGTAGTTCTTAATCTGGTTCTTCTCAGTCTCAGATTTTGGTATAAGTGTAATATACGCTTCTTTCCACGATTCGGGTGCCTTTTCCCCCTCTAAAATTTCATTACAGACTTCCTTCAACGGTTGTACCAACCATTCTCTCAGAGCTTTGTAGTATCTGGAAGTCAATCCATCTGGTCCTGGAGATTTCCCCAATTGCATATTTTGAATGGCTCCCTCTATTTCTTGCTCAGTTATCTTCTGATTCAAAATCACTTTACTTTGTTCAGAATTTTTTTGTAATCCATGTTTTTTAAGAAATTCTTCTATCTCTTTTTCATTCACCGGCCCTTGTGCATAAAATAACTCCTGAAATAACTCTGAAAACAGTTTCTAATCTCATTTGGTTTATAAATATTTCTTCCTTCAACTTCTAGGCTTGTAACCATATTCAATTTTTGTCTCTTCTTCAATTGCCATGCCAGAAGTTTCCCACATTTGTCTGCCGATTCAAATGTCCTTTGTCTCATTTGTTTTATTTTCCATTCAAACTCCTGATTCATCAGTTCCATGTACTGCCTCTGATAAAACTTAATTTCTCTCAAAATTTCATGTGACTTTGGCTTTGATCTCAATTTTTTTTCTCCTTCTTTTATCCTTTCCAAAATCTTATCCTTCTTCTCATTCTGTCTCTTCCTTTTTATGGCGTTCTGCTGTATTAAAAATCCTCGCATAACGGCTTTACTTGCGTCCCAAATTACTCTTTTCTCCACCTCTGTTCTCAGATTTATCTCAAAGTAGTCCTTTACCGCTTTCTGGGCCTTTTTGTACACCTCTTCATCTCTAAATAGGGAGTCATTCATCCTCCATCTGAAGGAGCCAGCTGTTGTTAAACTCATCTCCATCTTTACAGCATTATGGTCGGAGCAAGTCTTTGGGCAGATTTCCACTTTCTTTATCTTTGATGCCATCCCACTAGTTACCCAAATTTGGTCAATTCTAGTCCAGGTCATTTTTGCTTCAGAGAAGAAAGTTCCCTCCCTCTCAAGGGGGTTCCTTGTTCTCCAAATATCAATCAGGTCCAAATTATCTGTCATTTCAAAAAAAGTCTTTGGTAGTCTCCCATCCTTGGAAACCACCTGTCTTTGTGCTTTGTCCATATTTGTAGAGACCACTCCATTCATGTCTCCCATCAAAATTACATTGTAATCCAGATAGTCCATTAATGTCTCATGCAATTTCTTGAAGAATTCTGACTTCCCTTCATTTGGAGCGTAAATTCCTGTTATCAATAATTTTTCTCCTTGAACTTGAATTTCAATTGCCAAATATCTTCCTTGTTCATCTTTAAAAATTAATTTAGGGGCCAACTTTTCCTTTGCGTAAATCACCACTCCTCTTTTCTTCACTTTGTCTGATGAAATAAATTCCTGTCCTAATCTTTTATTAATAAGTAATTTTCGATGTACTCTGGTCACGTGGGTTTCTTGCAGACAAATCAAGTCCAATTGTTCTTTTTTTAAAATATGAAAAACCTCACGCCTTTTTCTGGGAAGATTTAGTCCATTACAATTCCAGCTTAGAAATTGCAGAGACATCTTGTTATTTACTTAGTTGTTCCCCCAACTGCTCCAAGCAGTTCTTCTCTTGTTGGTGTTTTAAGCCCAAAAGATAAATTTGAAATATCTGGTACTTCCTCTAGATTTGTAGGTTCCACCACTTCCTTCAGAAGGTCCTCCTCGTTCCTTTCCAGAAATTGTTCTTTATCTTGCACTGTTTTTATTTTAGTTTTCTTTCCTTTGTAGTTAAAAGACAAGCCTTGTGGAAACTCCCATCTAAATATTATTCTTTCTCAGCAGAGTGACCAAGTCCTTGTAATGAGCTCTCACTTCCAAAATATATTTAGGAATATCTTTGTATATCTGCACATAGGAATCTTCAATCTCCAGAGTTCTTTGAAAATGTAAATTTAGTATTTTATCCCTCTCCTCCTTAGATCTTAAAGTTATCAAACAGTCCCTTGGGCTCTTTCTATTTTGTCTCCTGCCCAGTCTAAAAGCGGTTACTATCTTGAATTCCTCCTCTTTCAAATTATCCTGCCAAAATTCCAAAAACTCTTTTGTAAGAAGGTCTATCAAATTATCCTTTTCACTTTCTGGAATCAATCTCAGTCTCAGATTCCTATCTTTTCTCTGTAGTTCCAATAAAGACAGGGCCGCCTCATGTTCATCCAGCTTTTTGCAGACTGGTACTAACTTTTCCTGTGTAGTTTCTGCAGAAATTTTTGTCTCCTCAGCAATCTTTCGGGTTACAGCATTTTCTTGAATTAATTTATTTATTGTCTCTGTATTTAAATCTAATTTTGTTGACAGTTCTGTCAGCTGTTTGGAGTTCTCTGTGCTCTGCTTTGTCAGAGCTTCCAAAGCCTCATTTATTTTGACTAGTGCCTGTGTCACTGGCTCCAAAGGTAAAGTTGTAACTGCGCCTGCTGCAGCTGAACCTGATATTGAGCCCCTTTTTCTCTGTGCAGCTTTACTTTTAGCTCTTGTTGTTATCTCTTCTGCTGGGCCACTCATGTCCCAAGGTCTTTCCCACGGGAATTACTTTCAAATGGAAAACTCCACCAGCTTGTTCTTTACAGTGTAATTAATAACTGTTTCCCTACAACCCTCTAGAGGGAGCAGTCCAAAGTTCAGAATACAAAGAAACAAGGATTCCCTTCAAAAGTAGCAACCAATTTTCCAATATGTTTCCAATAGTAGTACTGTCAATTTGTAACTTTTCCAGAGTCCCAAACTTGTAGCAAATAAAATCCTCACTTTGTAATAAAAAGGCAAAACACCAACTTTGTAGCAAGTCTCTAATGACAGTTCTCAGTCCCGGTGGCTTACTTTCCAGGCAGTCCTTCCCAAGGGTTTAAAACGGTAGAAACCTCCACTTCTATACTTCTTTCATGCAGGTAGTACAAATCAAAATCCCCCCCCCTGCTCCTGCCTGCTGAGGGGGAGGTTTAAATCCAATGTCTGAGTCAGTCAGTTTTAAAGCTATTTACTGTCAAATTGCAGCTTTGTATTTCGTTGCTTTAGCTATCATGCAGTCCGGGGAAGGCAGACTTCCTTACTTTTTGCCTTCTCCGTTTTCAGCCAATTTTCAGGTATTCTTTTGAAGTTGTTGTTCAGTCTTACTCACGGATAATCCAATTAGGTTCCAAATGTCAGGAAGGAATCGGCGCTCTCCGTCAATGGCGACGCGGCTTCACTCCACGGGCTGGGTAGCGACTCTCAGCACCCCGCTCACCCGATGCCGCTCCGGAGCCTTTAAAAAGGCTCCTTTGCAGTAAGGGGGGGCGCTTAAGGTGCCCGCCGAGTCTCCGTGCTCACAGGCTTCCGCGCCTGTGATTTTAGGGGTCCCCGCTTCGCCGTAGCGGTCAGACCCGAACTCGTGGAGCAGTCTCCCTGAGCAGAGATCAGCGGGAGACCGCCATTCAGCGCTGGCGCCGACCGGAAGTCCCGCTTTTATTGTAAAAACTATAACAACACTAGGACAAAGAATTCTGGGAGTGTTAGATTTTTAAGGGTGTTGAGAGTTAATTGGAAAACCCCTGTTCCCCTCACAGAGCTATGGATTAGCAAACAAACCCCACACAATTGCTCTTATTAGCTGGCATTTTTTCTTAGGTGAAATCATGATTTTACCAAAACTAAGCACATGCTTTCCCAGAAGTGTTTTTAAAGTATAAAACTACTAAGAGCTTTCTTTCTCTTTCCCGCTGTAAGGAAGAGGGCCATTTTGTAGAATTTTATCACCGTTTGTGTGCATCTGTGGCTGCCATTTTGTCTCTCAGAATGTCACCCAATGCTGCTCAGTGCTAAGCCCAATTGCTTAAAGTGGTATCTCTGTGCTTGAAATGTATGCTGTGAATGTGGCCCCAGTCAGAAATCTCTTCCACCATGCCTTAATGTATCCCTGGATGAATGGAGCATGGCTGAAGTGCTGGAAGGTAATAGGCATCCATCTTGGAAGGAGTACAATTCCTACCCCTCACATTGACTAACTGCAATGTTGGTGTGGTGATTGTTTTCCAGTGCCTGAGAGTGAGACGAGGGAGCCCAATGGGCTGAAGTGCCCGAGTTGCATCAACATCTTGTCAGACGAGTGCGAGGGCTTGAAGACCGTCAGCTGCAGAAATGAGGAGGATCAATGCTTCTACGTTGGGGGTCGCATGAAGTTCGGTGAGTCTTGTATGATGAAGTGCAGCTAGAGCCGCATCTGTACTATGCAGTTAAAGCAGTATCAGGCCACTTTGAGCCGTCATGGCTTCCTCTAAAAGATGCTAGGATACTTTGTTTATTAAGGGTGCTGAAAGTTATTAGGAGACCTACGTTGCCCTCACAGAGTAAGGGGATGGGCAGGAGCCCAAGGAGGAGGGATGTCTGCGCAGGGAGGTGGGAGGAGGAGAATACAGGGAAGGGGCTAGTGATTTCTGCGGTTCTTGTCTGGAACCCTATGCCTCTTTATTCCATTTCCCCCCCAGCAATACCTTAAAAGCCCATTCAGATAGGCACATTCTCTATTCCCTTTTGCTGTTCATTCCAATGAGTTTTAAATGTTTTAATGGTTTTAACTGCTAATATAAATATTTATTGTAAACCCCTAGCAGTTTTTACTGCAAACAAGCGGTATACAGATTTTGTTAAATAAAAATACATCTTAAAAATTGCACTTTAAATTGGAGGGGGGCAGGATGGAAACCCACAGGCCCAGGGGCCAAAGGCATTCCTCTTGGACTCTTTCTCTCTGGCCCTTCAGATCCTACTTAGCCACACCTCCTTTCCCTAGGCCACACCACTCACAAGCCCCACTTCATACCCTACCTGTATGCTTTGGCCTGGCTGGATTGTTGCCCCTGAACTCTTGTTAACCTGGAGGGAGGACAGAGAGAGGGGTTTGAATGTATGTATAAAATGGCCTGCCGTGTAAAGGTGAATTTTACATATGTTTCCATTGGCATGTGGACCTCCCAGAAGGTTACCCAGACTGGAAAAAGGCTCTTGGTCTGAGAAAAGTTGCCCACCCTTCTGTTTGAGGGAGTGGGTTTTGGATTCAAAAAATATGTGTGTGTTTTTCCCAACAGGGAAAAGCAGCATGAGGGGCGCTATCCGAGGCTGTGGAACAGCTAGTTTGTGTGACTACTATGAGGGGTTGCTGGAGACTGATCTTGAATCATTAGGAATTGAGATCACTCAATTTGAGTGCACTGAAGCAATGGATGAGGATTCAAATGAGCTGTAGCTGAGAGAAGGCAAACCACCACCGCCCAGAAGAACCCACCATTTATGGAAATTGGAGGCCTAGTGGTTGAAGCAGGGGAAGGCTCAGCCTGAGGACACCCAGGCTTTCTTTCCAGCAGTCTAGAAGCTCCTCCTTAAAGAAAGACTGTACTTGACTTTCAGGTGCAAAGGAGGTCATTGAATCATGTCCAAAATAAATATATATGGTTTATCATGTGTGTTGTATCATTTTACCAAAAGCAACATTTCTTGGGCAAAATAATAGTGCTTGGAGGTGGGAGATAGCTTTGCAGCGGGAAGGGGTGAAATCCCTGGCCAGACTTTCAGGTCCAATTTTAATCAATTAATATTAGCCGACTTTGGGTGGTGCATCCCATTTCTCCACTTAAGGTAAAATGGGGAGAAAAAAGAAATGGAAGGAAGATAAAGACCCCACCAGAGAAGAATGGCAGAATTTGGTCTGCCTTGCTGTCAAGAGTGGTCTAACCCATGACAGTCGTATACTGGGACACATTTCAGTCATGTAACAGCTCAGACTGAATGTTGAGGCAGACAATTCGGTCTCACTGTTAAAGAGAGCCAGCAAGCTTTGCCTCCATTTTTTAAGGGGACTTAGGTTTCTTCTAGTTCCACGAAAGTTTGAGTTAACTCTTTCTTAGTAAAAACACAATTTTCATAGAGTGTCAGGCCTAATGAACACAACATCATTTCCTGTGGGTCTTACTCCATGAAATCAATTACCAAGACGAAAGATCCCCAAACACCTCACATCTGCCTAAGTCTCCTCTCCAGGGCTTTTCCCATGACTGAGACTGTGTGCAGCTGATCTCACCTCTACTCTTTTCATGCCCCTCCTGGGTTTTTTTTGGGGGGGAGTAGCCTGTTGCAGGAGGAGGAGTAGACACCTGTGACCAGAGGCACCAACCCGAACCCCAGTATGTGGGTGCCCCCCCACACAAGCACAACATGATGGTATGACATCACGTCAGGCCATCACCTGCTGCCCTTCAAGTAGAGATGTGTATTGATGCTCGGAAAAGTTGTATTTATTAGATATTATCCTCCCTTCCTCCTGTCTGTAAGTTCAGCAGAGTGTATCCCCTTGCTGCTTAAAAAGTCTTTCCTTCCCCCCCCCCTTAAAAAAATAATAACACAGATTCTTGCTTAAAAAAGGTAAAGATAACATATACTCATTCAGAATACTTGTTGAAGAGTAACAGATACAGCAGCTTTGTCCAGAGGGACTTAAAATGGTAATCCAGTTACAAAGACATACTTTGGTCAAGCTTATGATGGAGTCTGAGCTTTGGACCTCAGACAAGCAAATGGTTCTACATTGCTGGAAGAATAATGATGAGAGAGCAAAGAGGGAGAGGAAGTGCCCACACCCTCAACAAATGGGGCACAGTGGGAGTGTCTTTCAGATTTCCTTCTAGGAACCATACAGGAAAATACTCAGGGGGCTTCAGACAAGTACATATTTCTACATTGCTGGAAGAATGATGATGAGAGAGCAAAGTGCGCAAACCCTCAACAATATGGGGCACAGTGGGTGAAATATACTCAGAGTCGAGTATGGATTTCATGCTCTTTATTCGGCTTTATTTACACAATGGGCCCCACATGATTGGCTACTTCCGGGATTCACCTGTAGGCCTATCAGGTTGTGGATTCACTACCACCTGGAGCTGGATTGGGTGGCTCCTGTGGACCAATCAGACTGCTGCATTCTGAATCCTATTGTTCTAGGACCAATCAGACTGCTTTATTTTGGATCCTATTCAACTCAGTACATAACACCCCTCCCCTCTAAGTTCCAGTCCTGCCCGGGAGGTTGCATTCATAGTCCTCAACATATGCTAGCCACCTATGTATGCGTTGCAGCCTAGGGTGTTCCCTGGTCAGGGGTTTGGGTTCTGGCTCGTGTTCCGAGGATGCTGGCTGTGATGGGGCCGTTTGGTCTGGCGCAACCAGCTCGCTCAGTCATGGCTCTGGTTCCGGTGTCCTTTCGACCTCGCGGGTCCTCTCTTTATTTACTGATTCTGCCTCCCCTGCAGCCCCTCCTGCTCTACGGGCCTCACTGTCCCACTGTTCCCTTGGGACCCCTCTGACCTGTCCTCCTCCTGGGAATCGTTTCTCCTGGGAATTGTCACTGTAGCTGGTTGCAGTGGCAGTGCCAACATTGCCCCCCCTCCGTTATCACCTCGTACGACACAGGGCCAATGACCCTGGTGACTGTGGCGGGTACCCATGCCGGGCCTGCCCGCAAATTCTTTGCATACACTGGGTCCTGGGCCATGAAGGCCCGGGGGTTCCTGTCTTCTCCCACCACTACCTCATCCTGAGCTCATAGTAGCGAGGACTGGAAGTTTTCCCCAACTGTCTGCTTTATATACATTATTTACAAAATGGGCTCCACATGATTGGCTGATTCCGGGATTCTCATGTAGGCCAATCAGGTTACGGATTCACTTCCACCTGGAGCTGGATTGGGTGGCTCCTGCGGACCAAACAGACTGCTGCATTCTGGTTCCTATTGTTTTAGGACTAATCAGACTGCTGCATTCTGAATCCTATTGTTCTAGTACCAATCAGACTGCTTTATTTTGGATCATACTCAACTCAGTACATAACAGTGAGAGTTCATTCATGGAAACTTACAGGAATAAACTCAGAGGGCTTCAGCTCCTGTCATTTGCCTATCTAGCAAACATGCATTGTTGATTTGGTTGCATGGTAAATATCCCACACTTCACAGGCGGGTGGCAGTCCCCTCAGAAGGCGGAGCACATCACCCGCAGGAGAGGCAAGGAAAGTCCGCCTTCTCATTCACCTCTCACCCTGAGAACTCACGCTATCTTTCACCAGGACTTCAGCGCCACGTCTCTAGATCCATGGGGAGAAGTAGGCAGGGGCATGTTAGCAGAAGAGGAAGCAGACGGAGGAAGAGGCCTCATGGAATTCTATGTAGTCTTACAAAAATATAAATGCTAGTCTTCACACAATATAGGCAAACATTTTCTGATGTCCCCCTTGTGATCCCAAACAGAAGAACGATGTACTACCTCCCCCCCCATAGGCCCTGTGGAGGGGCATGCAGTGGCTGCATTTGGCCCCCAGATCAGCGGTTCCCCACTCCTGGTATAGATTACTAAAGGCCTCCATAGTTTCCCAATTTTCATTCTCCTTTGGCTTCCCTTACTCAGCCAAATGAACAGCTTGGTGATTTTAGAAAGAAATTGTGAAACCATGTTTCTTCAGCAGGTACATTGTGAATCCCCTCGTCTTCAGCAGGTACATTGGGTGAGCAACACTTTGAGGCAATCAAAATTTGGGCTAATGTTAGATTTCCCACAAGCTTCAATTGGCACAGCTTCCATCAGCCTGCTGAACCAGTCCAGCTGTGCCAGAACCCTGTTGTCACAATGGCTGAGTGGTTAGTAGCCACTGATAGCCTTATCCTCCATCAGTTTCTTCTAATCCTCAATCAAACACATCCACGTTGCTGCCCATCTTTACTTCCTGAGAGCAAATTCCAGAGTTTAACCATATGCTATTTCAAACAGTACAGTGGACCCTCGGGTTACGTTACCTTTGGGTAACGTAACTTTTGGGTTGAGGACGTAGCAAACCAGGAAGTGAGTCTGCCACTCGAGCACACACGGAAGCGCTCTAGGCACCTCACGAATGCGCAGAAGTGCTCCACGGCGCTGCACACATGAGGAGAACAGGCGCCTCAGGTTACAAAGATTTCAGGATACGGCCAGGCCTCCGGAACAGATCCCATTCGTAACCAGAGGTACCACTGTACTTTCTTCCATCTTTCTCAAAGCTTCCAACATTCACTGTCCTTGGCTGCCCACAAATTCTAGTACTGTGAGAAAGGAATAAAAGCTTTTCTCTCTCCTGTTGCACTAAAGGCTTCCTGTGAATTGAAAGCTGACTAAACCTCAGGTGTGTAGGGAGCTACAAGAATTGCCCCAGTCAAAGGATCTCAGTGCTTGAGGTGTAGCATAAGGGTTTGTGCATTCCTCAAGGCACTTTTGGCTCACATTGCTCAGGGATCAGTGGAAATAAGCATAAGCACCTTGAATGTGACGTGGCAGCAAATTGGCAACCAGTGCCACTGTCTCAGCAACAGAGTGACACGTAGGCAGTAGTCTGCTGCTATGAGCACTCTGGCTGTTGTGTTCTGCAATAGCTGCAGCTTCTGGACCTGATACAAAGACAGTCCCACTGTCCCACTGCATGCTGGCATGATCAAGTCTTGAGGTTACCACGGCATGAACCACTGTGTCCAGGCTGCCAAGCAATTGACCCAGAAATCACTCATTCATAAGGCCTCCAATTTTTCACGGTTCAAGCTCAGTTTGTTGGCTGTCATGCACCATGGCATCCAAGCACCAATTAAGAGTTTCACTCCAAAACTCCAGTTGACTCTTCCCAACAGCTTCATATTGATGTTCAAGAGCCACTGCATACCCTCCAACATTCCTCAGATGAAAACATGGACATTTTTCACTCCCCACAACTGACACTCCTCCCATTTTTGTCCCCCACCCCATACCCCCCCACAGCATTTTCTGTCAGAAGAATGGCAAGTTCCACAACCACATCATGAACAGGACACAGCACGTACATCCTCCACTGACCTGAGAATACCCCATTATCCCAGTTTTATTTTATTTATTTTATTTCATTTACGAGAGAAAAGCATGCACCAATAAATAAATTTTAGAAAGTGGCAACATTGGACACAAACATAAAAGATCTTTGGGGTAGAAGGGAAATCTAGACTCTTTGCACTCTCCCCTCCATGCCGCCCAGGGAGGCCTTGCCCTCTGCTTGCCCCTCAGATGCAATGCATTATGTGGGGAAGAGCCTCAGTTTTAGCAGCCTCTCCTGCTTTACCTTTGCCATCTCTGCATATTCTAAGGCTTTCACCATCCATTCTTCCCTTCAGGGTATTCTCACAACTTTACACCTCTGAGCATAAAGATCCCTTGCCACTGTAGCTGCATACATAAACAGAGTTTGGAATTTTGCTGACCAATATCGCCTGCCAGAAGGGTTCTGGACTCTTGGAAAAGTCAGTTTGATTCCCCCCCTATATTATATATCATACCTCCCAAAACCTTAGCCTTCCTACAGGTCTACCACATGTGACAGAATGGCCCC
The DNA here is from genome assembly GCF_964270895.1 of Podarcis filfolensis. NCBI lineage: Eukaryota > Metazoa > Chordata > Lepidosauria > Squamata > Lacertidae > Podarcis > Podarcis filfolensis. The sequence continues at coordinate 78,299,523 of NC_139611.1, read as the reverse complement.
ATGCAATTCTTACATTTCCAACATTTTTTTGGTACATTCTTATATATTTGATCTAAGCTCTTCAGAGTGAAATAAAATCGGTACATCATCTTATAATGATTCCCTCTTATAATATGAAGAAGAAGATGGTGAAGGAAGATGACATGAGCCCAATGTCACTCTCCCCACCCCCTCCATTGTGATTACCAACATCTGGGAGTCGCATTCTTCTTAGAAGAAACAATGTGAAGAATCTAAGCTTACAGTAAATTGTGTAGCAGCATTATATATTACACAAATATATGCATAATACAGTGGTACCTCAGGTTAAGAACTTATTTCAGGGTATTCTCACAATTTTCCAGCTGTGAGCATAAAGATCCCTTGATTTGGAATTTTGCTGATCAATATCCCCAGCCAAAAGGGTTCTCGACTCTTGGAAAAATCAGTCTGATTTTTGATTTTTAAAAAATCATTATATAACATGTCTAAAAAGACCTTACCCTCCTTGCAGGTCCACCCCATGTGACAGAATGACCCCTTGCAATATTTACATTTCCAACACTTATTAGGTGCATTCTTATACATTTGAGCTAACCTCTTTGTGTTGAATGGTTTATTTAAATATTAAGGTTCCTTATTGTTTTACAAGATGTGTATCTCTTTAAAGGCCAGCGTAAATATCATTACCTAGTTTTACAGCTGTGAAACAGTATAGCAGATGCTGTTAAGTTGTGTTAATTAAGCTGTGTCAGCAATTGGATATAGTAAACAGTAGTACCTCTGGTTAAGAACTTAATTCATTCCTGAGGTCCGTTCTTAACCAGAAACTGTTCTTAACGTGAGGTACCACTTTAGCTAATGGGTCCTCCCGCTGCCACCGGGCTGCCGCCACCTGATTTCTGTTCTCATCCTGAAGCAAAGTTCTTAACCCAAGGTACTATTTCTGAGTTAGCAGAGCCTGTAACCTGAAGCATCTGTAACCCGAGATACCACTGTAGTAACATTGCACCAAGAAAACTCTCCCAGGACATCTGTGGTGCTGCCACTCTCCATTTCTCATTGTCCAAATGCCAAATCCACATCATTCTCGATGTCTTTGAGTTTCATCAGCATCACAAGAGAAACCAAAGCAAAGGACATGGAGCTGTGCTTGTGTATATCCAGTAAAAGATAGTCCCTTAAATCTGCAATCTCCTCTGGACACAGACCTGCAACCCCCCCCACCTGCTCTTAACTCTGTTGTTGTTTAGTTGTTTAGTCGTGTCCGACTCTTCGTGACCCCCTGGACCAGAGCACACCAGGCATTCCTGTCATCCACTGCCTCCCACAGTTTGGTCAAATTCATGTTAATAGCTTCGCGAACACTGTCCAACAATCTCGTACCCTTCTCCTGCCCTCAATCTTTCCCAGAATCAGGGTCTATTCCAGGGAGTCTTCTCTTCTCATGAGGTGGCCAATGTATCGGAGCCTCAGCTTCAGTATCTGTCCTTCCAGTGAGCACTCAGGGCTGATTTCTTCAGAATGGAGAGGCTTGATCTTTTTGCAGTCCATAGGACTCTCTTAACTCTAACAAACTTATTTTAAAGAGCAAGTGGACCAATTCCTTACCCCAAACAAGTGCATTTAATGGGAGTGAGGGGATCCGGGTCACTGTGCATTTTATTACTGTACCACAAAGGAAACTGTGGACAGACATTTGTCCCCCTTTCAAAAAAGTTCATACTGTCAGGGACACTGCCTTGGCTTCCAGAAAGCTAATCCAATTTCAGTGCTGTAACCTGATGGACTCGTTTCCCCACATCCAGGGTTTAGAAATTGAGGCTGGCACAGATTAGGAGGGACGTGTCCTTGGAGTTATTGGAAGGGGGAAGAGATTTAATTGGTTTTCAACACTGTGCTTTACATTATGGTATAGCATGATTAGAATTCTAGCAATTTATGACACTGTGCTGAATCCATTGTTCCGGGGTGCTGGCAAAGTGCTCCTTGCAATCCTCTATAAATTCCTCCAACTAAGCCTCTTCATGCATCAGTTCCTTGCTTGTCCCAGTGCTGTTCTCGAACGCCTTCCTGCCTCTTCAGCTCTCTAGAATGATGAAGACACTCCTGATCTCCTGCCTCCTCTTGGTCCTGCTTCCTCCAGGTGAGCAGAACCACAGCCGCTGGGCTGTTCGTCATGTTTCCAGGAAGGAACGAAGCGGGGGGGGGGGATCAGACATTAAAGCAGGATGAGGAAGGAACCAGGACTTGTGGTTCCTTTGAAAGGGAGAGGAATAAAGCACAAGGCCAGATTACAAAGGATTTTCAATGATATATTGTTTTGTTCCCAATATTCAATTTTTATTTAACCAAATGCGTACAGAGAGGTGTGGCATCCCCAAGTACATTGAGGGATCGAGAAAGGCAGTAATTCACTCTTCGGTGAACCAGAATCCTAGCTCATATTTAAAGCAAAGAGTTAAGTTTCTTGCATTTGTAGAAATTTATGATAGGAGACAATGTATAGGCACTATTCTTCTCATATTTTGGAGCGGAATTACCCTGCCCCCCCATGCAAACTTTAAGTTTCCTGGTGTTAAATGCCACCCCAATCTCTGAGTGGAGTCAGGTCACAGGGGTACCAGATGTCCTTACCAGAGTCTGTCATGTTTGCTGGTGCTGATGGGAGTTGTAGTACAACAACTTCGGGAGGGTTAAAGGTTTCCCCACACCTTCTCTACTGGTCCTCTCCCTCAGACTGCAGGAGCCATCTTGGACATCCATTCTCTGGTCTATTCATTTCCCACCCCCATTCAGAGTTTAAGAACTACAGAGGGAATATATATAGAAAGCATTATGTAGCTGAACAATGGTCCATCTAGTCTAGCCTCTTGTTCTTATCATGGGTCCTAAGGGAAGCCCCTAAGAAAGATCTGACTGCAACAGCTCACTTTCTGTGGTTTCCAGTAACTAGTATTCAGACAAATAGTGCCTACAATATTGCAGGGAAAAAAAATATATCGATTGAGGATGGTAACCATGTATGTATCTAGTCTGCTTTTGAAGCTATCCAAGTCAGTGGCCTTTGCTGCCTCTCGTAAGATGAAGTTTGTAGCAGAAAGTGTTGTGTTCATGTACCTTGACGCAGACCTATTCCTCCTGCACAGTTACTAATGTTTTCTAAACCCATTTTCCCCCTGTTTGCAGTGGCATCTCTGACATGTGAGTCTTGTTTCGGTCAAGGAAAAGATTGCACAAATCCCACCACTGAGGAGTGTGACGATTCCAGTGACCAGTCCTGCTTGTCTGCCAGTGGAGTAGGCAAACTGTGTAAGTGAGAAGAACTTTCAACCTCTTTGATCACCAAAACATAAACCACCTGACTCACTTTCTAAGGCCATATCTTAGCCACAAGCCACGGAACATGACTTTTCATAAAGTAGTGTTCTAGGTTCTGCATTGCCTGTAGGAGCAGGGAAGAAACTCAAGTCAGTTCATATTTAAAGGTGTGTTTACTCAATTGGCAGAGCAAAACAAAGCCATCCTTCAGAATCTGCCCTTCTCCCATTTTTGCAATTCAGTTGTCCAGACCAAGTGAAAAATGACCTGCAAGGGAGAGAGCTAGTCTGCCAGGATTCACAGCCAATATAGTCAACAAACATCCTGCCCCCCCAGGGGGGAAACTACTTAAATCAGTATGGCCCTGCAGATGGGGCCTAAGAGTACAAATTACATTCACACTAAATGTTGATGGGGGGGTGGGGGGAGTTGGAAACTGATATGAAAATGTGGAGAAATGAACTTAAAATAAGAAACCAAGAGAAACTGACACTGACATGTTGCCCCTTCCTAATTGCCTGTGGTACATGCTCCCTTTATGAGCTCCACCATCGACTCTCATTGGTCCAGTTACAGGGTGGATTTGGTTTTAGTCACGATTTAAATCAGAAGTCAGTAAGACTTGATTTAATTTTTTTTTTTTACAGAAAGACTCATTCTTACTGGTATAATCTTAATATTTACGAGATGAAGGCTTTGTTTTTGGAATAATAAATTTTCAGAGTAGTTTTTACAGTTATATCAAAAATTACTTATTTGGTTATACTAGTAGAAATACATTGACAGATAATTATGAAATTTTTGTGAGGTTTAATAAATTAACTGTTTATATTTGGACAACTTTTCTGCTGTACTTTATTGGAAGGAAAAAATAATCATTTCATTAATAACAATTTAAACAATTTATTTAACTAAAACAATAACATTATAGCATATGTATCCATGTTTGTTAACTGATGTGGTTAAATGATTTTTTAAGAAATACCTTGGAGGGAGTTATAGCAAACAAGAAAAACTTAAAACAAATCCTTATTTCCTGATGAGGATACCCTTTGGACTATAATGTAACTTAAATAGGTTCTCCAAACAGCTAAAGGTTCTCCATTCCTGACTCACATTCAGCAACTAGATAAAACTGGAGAAATCTCTTTCTGCTCCAAGCAGGGCCTGCTCAACACAATTGGATACCTGAGGCAAACCATGAAATGTTCCCCACCCCACAGACCGGGAAGAAAGGGTGATTGAAGATTAGGCCTGGGCGATTTATTGATATATCACCCCAGGACCGGTATGAGGGGCAGACCGTGATGACAGCTTCACTCAGCAGTAAATCGGAGGGGAAACCCCGCCTATTCTGAGTCCCTCTGCCTCCAGCACCCAGCACGCTGAGGAAAAACTAAACAAGCTGCAGCCTGGAGCTGGAGGCAGAGGGACTCAGGAGGGGTGGCAGTTTCATGAAAGATATATCGCTGAGTGAAATCACTATTGTGTTCTGTCCTTCATACCGGCAGTGGGAGAAACAAGCTGCATGACGAGGCTTATAAAGATTATTCCTCCCTCCCTCCTTCCTTATGACCCGGAAGCTGTACGCCGGCTCCCTCGGCCAATAAAGCGAGATGAGCGTCGCAAACCCAGAGTCTGTCACGACTGCACCTATTGGTCAGGGGTTCCTTTACCTTTTAAACTTGCGATGGGGGAAATCTGAAACCAGCGAGATGAACTGTTTGGAAAGGACTGGAGTAGATTTGTACAAAATAAGAATAGACATTGCAAACATTTTAAAACATTTCAGGATTGATTTAAAATATTTTGTTAGGTTATGATTTGATACCTGTTTATAAATATTCGAAGTAAGTCTTTTAAGTATGGAGATAAAGTAAATAGGGTGATTTAAAAATGCAAAATAAAAGTGATTGCATATGGAAGTCAGGGAGGGGGACAGGAGGAAGTCAAAGCTCAATTTGAGCAAACGTATATGTGATGAAGAAATTTTATTTGGCTCTTATAAAGGAAAAAAGAAATTTTATTAAACATTACATTAAAAAAGAAAAAGGAAGGAGCTCCAAGATCCCTGCAACGAACAACAGGGACATGGGGTGGCTCAAATGGGGGAGAGGAACTGACGAGGAGGTGGCAGATCTTGCCTCCAAGGATCACACCACAGCTTTAAAGGCAGCAGCATCAGGCGATGCTTTTCTTGGTGGTCAGATCACCTGCCCCTCTGGATGCTGGACGATAAGGTGATCGTCAATCCTTGCCTCATGGGTGGACCAGTCCTATCTCCAGGTCTAGTTATTTCCTTTTCCAATTCTTTCTTTTATAGCACTTTTGGGGTCAAGAGTGGTTGTCAAGTCCTGCATCAATACAGAGTTGTGTGATGCAGACTATGCCAGTGTCTCCATAAGCTCATCACTGTACACCCAGATCAAGGTCTCCTGCTGCAAGACAGATATGTGCAACAGCGGACCTCCTGAAAGTAAGTATCATCATCAGGAAAGCTGGTCTCACAAAACTCAAGTAATGAGAGAGGTCAAAGAAAGACAAACAAGTTTTTGGCAGTATCCTGATGTCAGGGACTGGCTAGACAAGGAGGAGTGGTGGCAGCCAGTCGCTCCAGGAGGTGCCTGAGGGTGACAGTAGGAAAGAATATTTCAAATCTGATTCAGATTGGTGGGACAGGGAGGAGCCACTGACAGAGGGAACCAGAAGGGAAGCATTGGAGCCATAGTATGGGGGTGGCGGGAACTAACAGAACAAAACTCAAAATCCCAATAAGAAGATTACTTGAACAACATACAGCATCTATTAGCAGAAGTTACAAGGGAGCATCACAGTTTTACCTTAGTCCTAGAAACACCCCTCCCGTAATTTTACTCACAGTTCCTCTCCTACAGCAGCTTCTGGTATTTGCATCCTATGCTTTCCTCCAAAACGCTTGAGCTCCTGCTCACCATTTTAGCCTCAAAATATCCAGTTAAATAGGTTAAACTGAGAAATGGTTCCTGGCCCCAGGCCACTCAGCAAGTGTCATGGCTACAGTGGAATTTGAACCCTGGTCTCCTAGATTCTAGTCCAACCCTCTAACCACTACACTTCACTGGTTCATTGGTTTCCCGCAGTTCTAGCCCCCAAACCTAGAGTGACCCATTTTCTTTGATGCATTTGCATTTGTAGAGATATTTTTAGTGGGACAGGTCCCTGTCCTTCTTGTATGGGAAGGAACTGATTTCTTTTAGGTTTGCATTCAGGGAATTGATACGTTCAGGTTAAAGCAAATGCTAAGAAAAATGTATTAGATGCAATGGGCTCCAGTGCCACCTAATTACTAAGCTATAGAGGAACACTATCTACACAAAGGGGAGAACCAGGTGGTGCAAAGAATAAAAAGTTTAAAAAATTACATTTGTTGCTCCACTCACTTTCACAACAGGCCCTGCCACTGGCATGTGGCCTTGAGAAGCTTGCCTAGAAGGAAATGTGGCCCTCAATGAAAACAGTTAATATGAAGGTTCAGTCTGTAAGCCCCGGCTAGGCACCTGGCATACACCAGCTGCTGACACAGGCCTGTATCACCATCCTTTTCAAACTAGAGACAGAAGCTAGAGTTGGGATTTGAACCAAGAACCCCAAAGCTGGAAGCTGTGCTGAGCTGGAGCCTGGCTTAGTGAGCTACCATGAATTGCAAACTGAGACCCTCAGGTGCAGAGGAAGATAGGAGTAACAGCACACCAGTCCTGTTCTTTGCTTGGTATCCAATAGTTTGTTCACAGGCTACAATAATGAATGTTTTTAGCTTGATCCAGTGTACCTCGATCTTATCAGGGAATTCTGAAAGCAGATGGTCCTTAAGAGTCGTTTGGAAGCAATCCCACTTAATGGGATCTTGAAGGGCTTGAGTGCTCATTTTGCGCCTTGGTTTCCTTCCCTGAAGCCGGCGTTGAGGTAAAATTTGATAGCCATCATGGAACGTATTAGTTGGTGATCTGTCCAGCAGTTGTTGGCACTCGCCATCGCTCTGGTAAGGAGCACATCATGGCGATCTTTAGCACAGACAATGACATAGTCTAAGAGGTGCCAGTGGTTTGATCAAGGATGCCACCATGAAGTTTTAAATTTATTTTTCTGTCAAAAGAGTGTGTTGGTAATAACAAGGTTGTGCGCTGCACATATTGTCAAATTTAAAATCACCCAGGAGGATGAGTTTATTTTCCTTAGGCGTTTCTGATAGGACTGTATCCAGCTGAGAGTAAATTTTTCTTTAATGCCTTCATTGGCATCCAATGTTGGTGCATAAGCACTTATAATAGCAGCCTATTGGTTTTTGGTGAGCTTTATTTGGGGGGTTGAGAGTCACTCATTATTACTGTTAGAGACTTCTGACAGGAGCTTCACAAGATCGTTTTTGATAACGTGCAAACCCACTCACCACGACAAGGTGATGATCCAGTGAGTGAGAAGGCAGTATGATACCTCTGGATTGGCCGGGCCTTCTACAAAATCCGCAACATGGGCTCCTGTCTTCGCCAACAGAACAGTGCTTTCTAAGAGGATATCTGCATTATTTAACAACATAGAATAGTAAAAGACAAACTGCAGATACAACAAAACCAAAAGCCATTTATCAATAACAAGATTACTTGAACAGCATGCAGCATTCATGAGCAAATATTACAAGGAAGCTTCACAGTTCTACCTTAGTCCTAGAAACATTCCTCACATGATGTTACTCACAGTCCCTCTCCTGCAGCAGCTTCTGATATTTACAAGTCTACTCTTTCCTTCAAAGAGCCCTCATGCTCTCCATTTTAGCCTCAAACACCCATGTAAAATAAGTCAGGCTAAGCGGCAGTGTCTGGCCCCAGGTCACCCAGCAAGTGTTGTGGCTAAAGTACAGATTTGACTTCTGGTCTCCTCCCACCCTTGTTCCTGATGTAGATGTTCACATTCCCTTGTTCCTGATGTAGATCTTCACTCACCCCTCCTTCCTTGGTGGGAGGTGGCACCATTTTGTGGTTCACCTTAGCATTTCCAACACCCTAGTGTAAGCTTTTATTTTAAACACTATAACAACACTAGGACAAAGAATTCTGGGAGTGGTAGTTTCTTAAGGGTGCTGAGGGTTAATTGGAAAACCCCTATTCCCCTCACAGAGCTATGGATTAGCAAACAAACCCCACACAATAGCTCTTATTAGCTCGCATTTTTTCTTAGGTGAAATCATGATTTTACCAAAACTAAGCACATGTTTTCCCCAAAGTGTTTTTTAAGGATAAAACTACTAAGAGCTTTCTTTCTCTTTCCCGCTCTAAGGAAGAGGGCCATTTTGTAGAATTTTATCATCGTTTCTGTGCATCTGTGGCTACCATTTTGTCTCTCAGAATGCCCCCCAATGCTGCTCAGTGCTTTTTTTTATAAGATATTTATTAAGATTTTTTAAGATATTACAATAAAAGAAAAGAAAAGAAAGAACAGATATATAACAAAAATACAGAATAAAAAAAAAATTAAGAACACATAAATTTTCAATTGCTTATTTTCCTTTAACTTGTTTCCCGGACCTCCTCATACCTCCCTTTTTTGTATTCCACCACAAATTATTAGTTCAGCAAATCCTTACCATTATATTATTACCTATTTATAATCCTTTTTTTCATATTCTCTTAAAGCATTACAGCTGGAAACCACTTAATTTCAATCCAACATCATTCTAGCATTCATTGATTTTACAATATTTCTGTAGATAGTCTTTAAATTTCTTCTAATCTTCTTCCACCGACTCTTCTCCCTGGTCTCGGATTCTGCCGGTCATTTCTGCCAATCCCATATAGTCCATCACCTTCATCTGCCATTCTTCCAAAGTGGGTAGATCTTGTGTCTTCCAATACTTTGCAATAAGTATTCTTGCTGCTGTTGTAGCGTACATAAAAAAGTTCTGTCCTTCTTTGACACCAATTGGCCAACAATGCCCAGAAGGAAGGCCTCTGGTTTCTTCAGGAAGGTATACTTAAATACCTTTTTCATTTCATTATAGATCATTTCCCAGAAAGCCTTCATTCTTGGGCACGTCCACCAAAGGTGAAAGAATGTACCTTCAGTTTCTTTGCATTTCCAAGATTTATTATCGAGCAAATGATATATTTTTGCGAGCTTGACTGGGGTCATGTACCACCTGTAAATCATTTTCATAGAATTTTATCATCGTTTCTGTGCATCTGTGGCTACCATTTTATCTCTCAGAATGCCCCCCAGTGCTGCTCAGTGCTAAGTCCAATTGCCTAAAGTGGTATCCCTGTGCTTGAAATGTATGCTGTGAATGTGGCCCCAGTCAGAAATCTCTTGCACCATGCCTTGATGTAGCCCTGGATGAATGGAGCATGTCTGAAGCACTCCGCTTGGAGAAGTGTTGGAAGGTGGTACACATCCATCTTGGAAGGGGAAGCACAATTCCCACCCCTCACGTACAGCAAGTTGTGGTTTGCATCTGCAAAAGAAATACATTGACTAATTGCAATGTTGGTGTGGTGACTGTTTTCCAGTGCCTGAGAGTGAGACAAGGGAGCCCAATAGGCTGCAGTGCCCGAGTTGTATTGCCATCTTTTCAGACAAGTGTGAAGCCAGGAAGAACGTCAGCTGCAGAAATGAGGAGGACCAATGCTTCCACATTGGGGCTCGCATGAAATTCGGTGAGTCTTGCATGATGGAGTGCAGCTAGTGCCCCATCTGTACTACACATTTAAAGCATAGATTTTGTTAAATAAAAATACATCTTTAAATTTGCACTTTAAATTGGGGGGGGAGGGGTAGGATGGAGACCCACAGGCCCAGGGGCCAAAGGCATTCCTCTAGGACTCTCTCTCTCTGGCCTTTGGGATCCACCTTAGTCACACCTCCTCTCCCTAGGCCACACCCCTCACAAGCCCCACTTCATAGCCTACCTGTATGCTTTGGCCTGGCTGGATTGTTGCCCCTGAACTCTTGGTTACCTGGTGGGAGGACAGAGAGGGGGGTTTGAATGTATGTATAAAATAGCCTGCTGTGTAAAGGTGGATTTTACATATGTTTCCACTGGCATGTGGACCTCCCAGAAGGTCACCCAGACTGGAAAAAGGCTCTTGGTCTGAGAAAAGTTGCCCACCCTTCTGTTTGAGGGAGTGGGTTTTGGATTCCAGAAATATATGTGTATGTTTTTCCCAACAGGGGGAGCCAGCATCCCGGGCGCTATCCGAGGCTGTGGAACAGCTAGTTTGTGTGACTACACTCAGGGGTTGATGGAGACTGATCTTGAATCATTAGGAATTGAGATTGCTCAATTAGAGTGCACTGACGCAATGGGTGATGATGCCACAGAAGACACCACCGTTTCGCCTAGGGGTTGAAGAAGGGGTGGTCTCAGCCTGAGGACTCCCAGGCTTTCTTTCTAGAAGTCTAGAAGCTCCTCCTCAAAGACAGGCTGTATTTGACTTTCATGCACAAATGAGGCCATTGAATCATGCCCAAAATAAATATATATGGCAAATCATGTATGTTGTATCATTTTACCAAAAGGAACATTTGTTGGGGAATATAATAGTGCTTGGAGATGGCAGATAGCTTTGGCAGCGGGCAGGGATGACTTTCAGGTCCAATTTGAATCAATAATTAGTCGACTTTGGGTGGTGCATCCCACCCAACAAGTATGCTTGAGTTTTGTGAGATCATCTTTCCTGATGATGATACTTACTTTCAGGAGGTCCGCTGTTACACAAATCTGCCTTGCAGCAGGATATCTTGCTGTGGATGCACATTGATGAGGTTATGGAGGAACTGGCATAGTCTGCATCGCACAACTCTGTATCGATGCAGGACTTGATAACCATTTTTGACCCCAAAAGTGCTATAAAAGAAAAAATTGGAAAAGGAAATAACTAGACCTGGAGATAGGGCTGGTCCACCCATGAGGCTCCTGCCCACCTAGCAGTTTGAAAGCACGTCAAAGTGCAATTAGATAAATAGGTACCACTCCGGTGGGAAAGTAAACGGTGTTTCCATGCGCTGCTCTGGTACGCCAGAAGCGGCTTAGTCATGCTGGCACATGACCCGGAAGCTGTATGCCGGCTCCCTCGGCCAATAAAGCGAGTTGAGCGCCGCAACCCCAGAGTCGGTCACGACTGGACCTAATGGTCAGGGGTCCCTTTACCTTTATGTGGCAGGATCCACAGGGGCAGGTGATCTGACCACCAAGAAAAGCATCGCCTGATGCTGCTGCCTTTGAAGCTGTGGTGTGATCCTTGGAGGCAAGATCTGCCACCTCCTCGTCAGTTCCTCTCCCCCATTTGAGCCACCCCATGTCCCTGTTGTTCGTTGCAGGGATCTTGGAGCTCCTTCCTTTTTCTTTTTTAATATGTTTATTAAAATTTCTTTTTTCCTTTATAACAACCAAATAAAATTTCCTCATCACATATATCTATGCTCAAATTGAGCTTTGACTTCCTCCTGTCCCCCTCCCTGACTTCCATATGCAATCACTTTTATCTTCTCATTTCTAAATCACCCTGCTTACTTTATCTCCATACTTAAAAGACTTACTTCTAATATTTATATCCAGGTATCAAATCATAACCTAACAAAATATTTTAAATCAATCCTGTAAATGTTTTAAAAAGTTTGTAATGTTCATTCATATATTGTGCAAATTTACTCCAGTCCTTTTCAAACACTTTGTCTCGCTGGTTTCGGATTTCTCGCCAGCTCAGCGTATTCAATCATCTTTGTCTGTCATTCTTCCAACGTTGGAAGTTCCTGCTGCTTCCATTTCTGGGCTAAAAGTATCCTTTCTGCCGCGGTAGCATACATAAATATATTTATGTCTTTTGGGGAATTTTTTCACCTATTATCCCTAATAAAAAAGCCTCTAGTTTTTTACAAAAATTATTTTTGAAAATCTTTTTCAGTTCATTATATATCACATCCCAGTAGGCTTTAATCTTAGGACACATCCACCACATATGAAAGAAGTTCCCTTCCCTCTCCTTACATTTTTAACATACCTTATCTTGAAATCTATACATTTAAGCAAATACCACCTCAGAGCTCCTTTCTGAGGCTCCCTCCACCTTGCAGGTGGCCATGCAGGCACACTGCCTCTTTCCTTGTGGGGTGGTCATTTGCTATGCTCAGGCTGCAAAGCCACCCTACCTATCCCTTGCAGGGCTGCCTGCGCTGCTTGGCTGCCTTCGACTGGCAGAGTGGGCTCAGTCTTTCCTCCTGTGCTGAAAAAGGCAGCCAGGTGGCAGCCAAGGCTGTCTGCCTGGAGCCTGCACTCCACCCAGGCTCTTGCAGCTGGGGAGGGAGAGCACTTTAACTGAGTCCCTGCCCCACTACTGGGTCATGTGAGCCAGTGGTAATTTGTGTTTTTTGCAAAATTGCTTGGCTGAGGCGAGGGTAGCGGTGTGCTCTTAACCCAAGCAGTTTAAGGAGGGAGGGAGGAATAACCTTTATAAGCCTCGTCATGCAGCTTCTTTCTCCCTCTTCCGGTATGAGAGACATACCATGATGGTGATTTCACTTAGCGATATATCTTTAATGAAACTGCCACCCCTCCTGAGTCCCTCTGCCTCCAGTTCCAGGCTGCAGCTTGTTTAGTTTTTCCTCAGCGTGCTGGGTGCTGGAGGCAGAGGGACTCAGGATAGGTGGGGTTTCCCCCACCGATTTACTGCTGAGTGAATCTGTCATCACGGTCTGCCCCTCATACCGGTCCTGGGGTGATGTATCAATAAATCGCCCAGGCCTAATCTTCAGTCACCCTTTCTTCCAGGTCTGCGGGGTGGGGAGCATTTTATGGTTTGCCTCAGGTATCCAATTGTGTTGAGCAGGCCCTGCTTGGAGCAGAAAGAGATTTCTCCAGTTTTATCTATTTGTTGAATGTGAGTCAGGAATGGAGAACCACCCTTCTACCACCCTTCTCCTTATTGAATGGGATCAGTTCAGGAGGTTTCATGGGAAGTTCATTTCTCCACATTTTCATATCAGTTTCCAACTCCCCCCACCCCTCATCAACATTTCGTGTGAATGTTATTTTCACTCTTAGGCCCTATCTGCAGGGTCATACTGATTTAAGTAGTCATGGTTTCCCCCATGGGGGTGGGGGGGATGTTTGTTGACCATATTGGCTGTGAATCCTGGCAGACTAGCTCTCTACCTTGCAGGTCATTTCTCACTTGGCCTGGGAGATGGGAACCAGACAGACTGACTACAACTACAAAAGCTGAGGCTGCTGAACGGAAACTTGGTTTGGGGTATTGTTGCTGCTACTGATATCCATCTTTTCTATCTTTATTTTTAGCTCTTCTTATGAATTAGGTGACTGTTGCTTGATTTTGTTGTAGTTTCTTATATGCACACTTTACCCTAGTATGTGCATTTGTATACCCTAGTATGTGCATTTGATTACATGGCTGGACAACTGAATTGCAAAAATGGGAGAAGGGCAGATTCTGAAGGATGTTTTGTTTTGCTCTTCCAATTGAGTAAACACACCTTAAAATATGAACTGACTTGAATTTCTTCCCTGCTCCTACAGGCAATGCAGAACCTCGAACACTTCTTTATGAAAAGTCATGTTCCGTGGCTTGGGGCTAAGATATGGGCTTAGAAAATGAGTCAGGTGGTTTACGTTTTGGTGCTCAAAGAGGTTGAAAGTTCTCACTTACACAGTTTGCCTACTCCAAGGGCAGACATGCAGGACTGATCACTGGACTCGTCACTGTTGGGAGTGGCTCAGAACTTACAGGGTTAAGAGTTCTGAGTGATGACGCCTCACATTCTGAGGGCGGGATTAGAACACTGGGAGTGGCCAGTATCTCTGAGAGAGAGAGAAAGACGCACGCAGTGTGAGCCTAGTCGCACAAGGAGAAAGTCGACATGGGTTGCGTCTCACCGGGAAGATTTACGATGTGTTGATCTGTACGAAAATAAAGACTTTAAAGATAAGGAGACTGCTGTGTTTCAGCCTGAGTTATTACCACACGACAGAACGTTCCTGCTTCTCCTTCTGCTGTGTTTACTCTGCTGGAGTCAAAGGTCTTTGAGAAAGAGCAGAGCTGCGCCAGGGAAGTGTGCCGGACCCCCGGACTAAATTGACTCCGAACAGGTTATGGAGGTCAGCATTAAAGATAAGCAACGTTCGTGCGTGTGAGAGGACTGCAGCCAGAGGCCAGCCGATGAGACGCTGGGAAGTGAAACTGCAGGCACAGAGGCTGAGGAGCAGCCAAAGGCCAGCTAAGGAGTAGCTGGTGCCAGCCAGGAGTTCGCTGGGAGGAGCTGAGATCTGCCGGACCGGGAGGTATTCGTGAGTAGGCCGGGCCCCGGGGGAGAGATGGCAGACAGCCATGAATTGTACTCCGTCCCTTTTGAAGAGGCAGACGGGAAGGAGCCCTGGGAAGGTTGGCAGGCACTGAGAAGAGTGGGAGCCACACCAGAGGGGGCTAGATGTCAGCCTGGGGGACGCCCAGAGGGGGCCAGATGCTGCACAGATGCTGCAGGGGCTGAGGAACGCCCAGGAAGCCCAGAGGGGGCTGGGACTGTGTTGGAGGGCTGCCGGAATGCCCCTACACGTGAGCTGCATGCTGGAGAGCGGCTGAGAGAAGAGAAGAGCTTTGCACCAGAGAATGGGGGTGCAGGCCAGAAAGGCCATTCCAAGGGTCTTGAGAGTGCCCAGGCTGTTTGGCAGGAGCTGGAAGGGGTTTGCAGAGAAACCACAGCAGAAGCCAAAAGCCATTTTCCCAACGGCAGAAAAGCCTCGAGTAGTGCTGCTGGCAAGAGTGGGGGGGCACTGACGTCCAAAGGCAAGTTTGAAAAGTTTTCCATTCGTTGCTGTTTTGTTTGCGGTTCTCCGGAACACCTGCGTCGCAACTGCCCACAGAGAGCAAGGGAGCCAGGGCAGGAAAGTCCCAAGGTCGCTTCCCATGGGAACCAGGCGGGTTTCCATGGCAACAGAGGGAGCAGGCGTGGGAAGGCTTATCAGCTGACTGCTTCTATGGCAGTTTTGGACAACAACAACACCTGCAGGAAGTCAGTTGCTAAGGCAACAAAGAAGGACAGCTCCGGAGGGGGGAGAGTCCTACGTTGGGTTGTTGACTCGGCTGCGAATGCCCATCTGGTCACCGCGCCACCTGATGGACAAATGTGGAACTGCAAGGCTGTTTCAACTGAGAAAACAGTTAGATTTGTTACAGGTTCACAGGGACGTGTAACCCATGTTTCTAACATGTTTGTCTCTTTTTTACAGGCTGAAGTGAAGGTTTATGTTCTCCCTGAGATAAAACATTGCCTGCTATCTGTACCGTGCCTTTTACAGGAGGGATATTCTGTGAGTTTTGAAAACAATGTTTGTACCATTTCCAGAGGTGGAGAGCAACTGGTACGTGTTGGGAAAAGTCAGAACAATCTTTTTGTTCTGGAATCACCTCTAGAGGGAGGGGGCACACTCATGTGTCGTGTGCTTGCGTGTGGCACAAGAGGATGTCACATGGGTCCTGTGAGGACGTCCAGATGTTATCAGAGTGCACCAAAGGTTGCAAGGTAAAAGAATGTGGTAAACCTTTGAATTGCAAGGCTTGCAGGAAAGCCAGGAACAAGGGATTTAGCCATCCCAGGGTGGAGAGAGTAACCACAAAGCCTTTTGAGCTTGTGCATGCAGACCTTTTAGGTATGCCACAGCCAAGTCTGGGCAAGGCCAAGTGGCTGATGGTGCTGACAGATGATTTTACTAGGAACTCCTGGGCTTTCACGCTGAAAGCTAAGGAGGAGGCAGCGCAACTGATCAAAGATTGGGTTGCAGAGGTGGAACTGAGGTTCTCCACCAAGGTGCAAGGTTTCCAGTTTGACCGTGGTTCTGAGGTCACTGGGTCTGCTCTAAAGAGTTTCTTTCGCCAGAGGGGGATACGTCACAAGGTGACGTATCCTCAGAAGAGTGGCGTGGCAGAGCTGAGGAGTAAAGCTCTGGTTCGAGCATCCGAGATTTTACTGGATGACTCTGGTTTGCCTCACAGTTTCTGGGGGGAGGCAGTGAAAACGGCCAATTTCACGATGAACAGGTGCTACAATGCAGTGGTAGGTGACACCCCATATTTCTTGCTCAACGGACAGAAGCCACACGTGCATTTCTTCCGTTCGTTTGGTTGCAGGGCCATGGTGCCTGTACCAAAGTGGTTGCAGCAAGAAGGTGGTCCAAAGTACCAGGAAATGATCTTCTGTGGGTATGAACCCGCGACAAAGGGGTGGAGATTTGCATACCCAGAAGGTGATCAGACCAAGCTTCTGGTCAGCAAGCATGCTGAGTTCAAAGAGCAGCAGGGAAATAGGTCAAGGCGCAAAGTCAGCCATGACACTGTCTCAGATTGTCTGTCTGAATCCGAATCTGAGCAGGAGGGAGAGCCAGATAATGGTGATCTGGTCGATGATCAGGATCAGGACCAGGGAGAGGCGTCTCCACAGGTTGTGAAAGGAGTGTCCAAGAGTGAGCCCTCATCTCCTGTGCGCATAATGGAGAAAGCTCACAGACGTGTCAAGTCAGAGGGGGACTCTGATGAAGAAGACGCTCTTGCTGGCCCCAGTGGGTCAGGAGAAGAACCCCAGTTTGTGCCCAGGTGGTCTTCACGGGCAACAAAGGGAATTCCACCTGAGAGGTTTCAGGTCACAAATGCGTGGGTTGGTTTCGCACAGTGCGAACCTGAGGTTTGTGAGGTTCAACAGGTGCCTAACAACGATGCCAGGAAGGGGCGAAAGGCAATGGGGAAGGTGTTGAACACTCAGAAGTCCTCTCAGAACGTGATTCGAGAGGGGGTGTTGGGAGTGGCTCAGAACTTACAGGGTTAAGAGTTCTGAGTGATGACGCCTCACATTCTGAGGGCGGGATTAGAACACTGGGAGTGGCCAGTATCTCTGAGAGAGAGAGAAAGACGCACGCAGTGTGAGCCTAGTCGCACAAGGAGAAAGTCGACATGGGTTGCGTCTCACCGGGAAGATTTACGATGTGTTGATCTGTACGAAAATAAAGACTTTAAAGATAAGGAGACTGCTGTGTTTCAGCCTGAGTTATTACCACACGACAGAACGTTCCTGCTTCTCCTTCTGCTGTGTTTACTCTGCTGGAGTCAAAGGTCTTTGAGAAAGAGCAGAGCTGCGCCAGGGAAGTGTGCCGGACCCCCGGACTAAATTGACTCCGAACAGTCACACTCCTCAGTGGTGGCGTTTTTGCAATCTTTTCCTTCATTCCAACAAGACTCACATGTCAGAGATGCCACTGCAGACAGGGGAAAATGGGTTTAGAAAACTTTAGTAACTGTGTAGGGGGGATAGGTCTGCATCAGGGTACATGAACACAACACTTTCTGCCACAAACGCCATCTTGCGAGAGGCAGCAAGGGCCACCGACTTGGATAGCTTCAAAAGCAGACTAGATAAATACATGGTTACCATTCTCAATTGATTTTTTTTTTCTGGGACATTGGAGGCACTATTTGTCTGAATACCAGTTACTGGAAACGGCAGAAAGGGAGCTGTTGCACTCAGATCCTGCTTTCGGGCTTCACCCATGGCACGAACAAGAGGCTAGACTAGATGGACCATTGTTCATCTACATAATGCTTCCTATATATATTCCTTCTGTAGTTCTTAAACTCTGTGAATAGGGATGGGCCTTGCATAGACCAGAGAATGATTGTAGAAAATGACTCCTGCAGTCTGAGGGAGAGGACCAGTAGAGAAGGTGTGGGGAAACCTTTAACCCTCCCGAAGTTGTTGTACTACAACTCCCATCAGCACCAGCAAACATGACAGACTCTGGTAAGCACATCTGGGACCCCTGGGACCTGACTCCACTCAGAGATTGGGGTGGTGTGTAATACCAGCAAACTAAAAGATTGCATGGGGTGGGGCAGGATAATTCCACTCTGAAATAAAAGGTTAACAACTTTGGTTTTTCTCTTCATCAAATCTGGCCCTCTTTGAAAAATTTTGGACACCACTTGTTTCAATTTAAGCTAGGATTCTGGTTTATTGAAGAGTGAACTACTGCCTCTTTTGCTCCCCCAATGTACTTGGGGATGCCACACCTCTGTATGCATTTGGTAAAATTTAATATTGAGAACAAAGTTTCAGGAGGAAGGGGTAGAATTTGAGTGGACGATGAGGTAAGCAAACAGGAAAAAAGTTCAAGAAACATACTCTTTGTTGTAGATGAAACCTAGGATTCTGGTTTATCCAAGAGTGGGCAACTGCCCCCATTGCTCCCCCAATGGACTCCAGGATACTGCACCTCTCAGTATGGATTTGGTTAAATAAAAACAAATATTGGGAACAAACTATCCTGATTGAAGATCCCTTGTAGCTTGACCATATGCTTTATTCCTCTCCCTTTCAAAGGAAGCACAAGTCCTTGTTCCTTTCTTCTTCTGCTTTAATGGCTGACCCACCCCCCACTTACCGTAATTCCTTCCTGGAAACATGATGAACAGCCCAGCAGCTGTGGTTCTGCTCACCTGGATTCAGAAGGGTCAAGAGAAGGCAGGAGATCAGGAGTGTCTTCATCATTCCTGAGAGCTGAAGAGCCAAGAAGGAGTTCGAGAACAGCACGGAACTGAGTTTGAGAACAAGCAAGGAACTGAGGCTTAGTTGGAGGAATTTGTAGAGGATTGCAAGAAGCACTTTGCCAGCACCCAGGAACAATGGATTCAGGGCAGTGCAACAAATTGCTAGAATTCTAATTGTTCTATACCATAATATAAAGCACAGTGTTGAAAAGCAATTAAATCTCTTCCCCCTTCCAATAACTCCAAGGACACGTCCCTCCTAATCTGTGCCAGCCTCAATTTCTCAATCCTGCATGTGGGGAAATGAGTCCCATCAGGTTACAGCACTGAAATTGGATTAGGTTTCTGGAAGCCAAGGCAGTTTCCCTGACAGCATGAACTTTTTTGAAAGGGGGACAAATGTCTGTCAACAGTTTCCTTTTTGGTACAGTAATAAAATGCACAGTGACCCAGATCCCTTCACTCAGTTCAGTTGCATTTGGGGTAAATCAATCTCTTCCCCCTTCCAAGAGCTCCAAGGGCATTTCCCCCCTTTAACCTGTGGCACCCTCAATTTCACCACCCAGGAAGTGAAGCCCCATCAGGTTACACCATAATCCATACCTGAGCAGTGAAATTGGATTAGATTTCCAGAAGTCCAGGCAATTTTGCCAGATTTCTCTGATAGTCAGAATCACGAATTTATTTATTTTTGGTAAGTGTCTTTCCAGTTTCCTTTGTTGTACAGTAATAAAATCCACAGTGACTCACAATCTAGATTTCCTCTGTCCCATTAAATGCACTTGTTTTGGGGCTAAAGAATTGGTCCACTTGCTCTTTAAAATAAGTTGGTTACATTTAAGAGCAGGTGGGATGGGGGAATGCAGGGCTTTGTCCAGAGTAGCTTGCGTATTTAAGGGACTATCTTTTACTGGGGCTGGATATACACAAGCTCAGCTCCACGTCATTTGCCTTATATATGCAGCTGTATTTAGATATGAAGCGACAGTGGCAAGGGGTCTTTATGCTAAGAAGTGGAAAGTTGTGAGAATACCCTGAAAGGAAGAATGGATGGTGAAAGCCTTAGAATTGTGTTTTAATATTCTGCTGGAAGCCACCCAGAGTGGCTGGGGAAACCCAGCCAAATGGGTGGGGTATAAATAAATAAATGATTATTAAATTATTGTTGTTGTTGTTGTTGTTGTTGTTGTTGTTGTTGTTATATGCAGAGATGGCAAAGGTAAAGGAGGAGAGGCTACTACAACTGAGGCCCGTCCCCACGTAATGCATTGGATCTGAGGGGTAGGCAGAGGGCAAAGCCTCCCTGGACGGCATGGAGGGGGGAGTGAAATGAGTCTAGATTCCCCCCTCCCCATACACACGCACACACACACAGAGTGGTACCTCTGGTTACGTACTTAATTCGTTCCAGAGGTCCGTTCTTAACTTGGAACTGTTCTTAACCTGAAGCATCACTTTAGCTAATGGAGCATTCTGATGCTGCTCTTCTCATCCTGAAGCAAAGTTCTTAAACCGAGGTAATATTTCTGGGTTAGCAGATTCTGTAACCTGAAACGTATGTAACCTGAAGCATATGTAACCCGAGGTACCACTGTGTGTGTATATATATATATGTGTGTGTGTGTCTGTTTGTCTAATGTTGCCACCTTCTAAAATTTATTTATTAATGCATGCTTTTCTTTTTGTAAATGTACCAAAGCATGAAATAAAATAAAATTGGGATTATGAGGTTTTCTCTGGTCAGTGGAGGCTGTACCTGCTGTGTCCAGTGCGTGATGTGGTTGTGGAACTTGCCATTCTTCTGACAGAAGATGCTGTATGTGGGCATGGGGGGACAAAAATGGTGGGAGTGTCAGTTGTGGGGAGTGAGAAATGTCCCTATTTTCATCTGAGGAATGCTGGAGGGTATGCCGTGGCTATTGAACATCAATATGAAGGTGCTGGGAACAGTCATTTGGAGTTCTGGAGTGAAGTGTCTTCCATATGTTGAAGATACCCAACTCTAGAAACTCCATAGCACAAACTCTGGATTGGTGCGTGGATGCCATGGTGCATAACAGCCTATAAACTGAGCTTGACCCATGAAAAGCTAGAGGCTTATGACTAAGTGATTTCTGGGTCTTGGAGATAGGTCAATTGCTTGGCAGCCTGGACACAGGGGTTCATGCACTGGTAACCTAAAGACTTGACATTGGCAGTATGCAGTGGGGCTGTCTTTGTATCAGGTCCAGAAGCTGCAGCTATTGCAGAACACAACAGCCAGAGTGCTCATAGCAGCAGGCTACTGGCCACATGTCACTCTGTTGCTGAGAAATTGGCACTGGTTGCCAATTTGCTGCCAGGTAACATTCAAGGTGCTTATGTCTATTTCCACAGATTCCTGAGCAATGTGAGCCCAAAGGGCCTTGAGGAGTGTGCAAACCCTTATGCTACACCTCAAGCAGTGAGTTTCTTTGATGGGGCAATTCTTGTAGCTCCCTACACATCTGAGGTTTAGTCAGCCTTCAATTCACAGGAAGCCATAAGTGCAACAGGACAGAGAAAAGCTGTTATTCCTTTCGTATAACACTAGAATTTGTGGGCAGCCAATGGCAGTGAATGCCAGAAGATTTGAGAAAGATGGAAGAAAGTACAGTGGTTACGAATGGGATCTTTTCCGGAGGCCTGGCCATATCCCAAAATCTTCATAACCTGAGGCCCCCTTTCTGCACATGCGTGCGGCGCTGTGGAGCACTTCTGCTGAAGAAACATGGTTTCACAATTTCTTTCTAAAATCACCAAGTTGTTCATTTGGCTGAGTAAGGGAAGCCAAAGGAGAGAGAAAAACAGGAAACTATGGAGGCCTTGAGTAATCTATACCAGGAGTGGGGAATCACTGACCTGGGGGCCAAATGCAGCCACTGCATGCCCCTCCACAGGGCCTATGGGGGGGGAGGTAGTACATCCCTGTTTGGGATCACAAGGGGGACATCATAAAATGTTTGCATATATTGTGTGAAGACTAGCATTTATATTTTGACTACATAAAATGCCATGATGCCTCTTTCTCCCTCTGCTTCCTCTTCTGTCAACATGCCCCTGCTTACTTGTGCCCATGGAACCAGAGAGTTGGCGCTGAAGTCCTGGTGAAAGGTAGCGTGACTGGGCATGGTGAGAGGTGAATGAGAAGGCGGACTTCCCTTGCCTCTCCTGTGGACGATGTGCTCTGCTCTCTGAGGGGACCGCCACCTGCCTCTGAAGTGTGGGATATTTACCATGCAGCGAAAGCAACACTGCATGTTTGCTAGATAGGCAAATGACAGGAGCTGAAGCCCTCTGAATATTTTCCTGTATGGTTCCTAGAAGGAAATCTGAAAGACACTCCCACTGTGCCCCATTTGTTGAGGGTGTGGGCACTTCCTCTCCCTCTTTGCTCTCTCATCATTATTCTTCCAGCAATGTAGAACCATTTGCTTGTCTGAGCTCCAAAGCTCAGACTCCACCATCAGCTTGACCAAAGTATGTCTTTCTAACTGGATTACGATTTTAAGCCTCTGGACAAAGCTGCTGTATCTGTTACTCTTCAGCAAGTATTCTGAATGAGTATATGTTATCTTTACCTTTTGCAAGCAAGAATCTGTGTGATTATTGTTTTTTTGGGGGGGAAGAAAATACATTTTAAGCAGCAAGGGGATACACTCTGCTGAACTTACAAACATGAGGAAGGGAGGATAATATCTAATAAATACAACTTTTCCAGAGTTTTGTTGAAGCTCTTTGAGGTAATGTGACCGTTCGAGATAAGTAAGGGGGGGAGGAGTGACTTCGTCAATAATTAGTTCAATTTGTTCGCTCAAGCATTCCTCTCTCTTGGGGAAATAATTTATAATTTTACTTTGTCTCTTTCCGGGTCCCGGGGGGCTAAGTGGCATATCTGGCAAGATACCCAACTCCTTACATATCTTTCTGGTGAGGACCATGTTGGGTAGTTGTCTTCCAATTAGAAAGCCAGTTGTCCTCAAGTGTTTCTACCTAATTTGTAGCACCGATGGATGAATGTGGGAGTATCTGCAGCTTTCTCCTGCTTAGCTCAACAGCAAGCACTGATTCTCAATATGTTTATTTGGTGGAGCAGGAAAAGGGAGGAAGGGAGGAAGGTTTGAGAGCTCTTCCGTCAGCTCCCAGTGTCCTTTTGCTGATAGAAGCTGATAGAAGCTGGGGGTTAATTGATATAAGGTGAAGGATGGTAATTATTTTCCAAGCCGAGCCTCTTTATCAGCCTGCTTTGCTGAAGACGGTCTTACTCACACAGGCGGGACTCGAAGGGGACTTGCTTCAACCTTTTTTCGGTGTTTCTGATCACCCACCTTATTCCGAGCATCAATACACATCTCTACTTGAAGGACAGCAGGTGATGGCATTATGTGATGTCATACCATCATGTTGTGCTTGTGTGTGGGGGGCACCCACATACTGGGGCTCAGGTTGGTGCCTCTGGTCACAGGTGTCTCTTCCTCCTCCTGCAACAGGCTACTCCCCCCCCAAAAAAAAACCCCAGGAGGGGCATGAAAAGAGTAGAGGTGAGATCAGCTGCACACAGTCTCAGACATGGAAAAAGCCCTGGACAGCAGACTTAGGCAGATGTGAGGTGTTTGGGGATTGTCTTGGTAACTGATTTCATGGACTAAAACCCACTGGAAATGAGCTATTGTATTCATCAGGCCTGACACTCTGTGAAAATAGTGTTTTTACTAAGAAAGAGTTAACTCAAACTTTTGTGGAACCAGGAGAAACCTGAGTCCCCCTAAAAAATGGACGCAAAGCTTGCTGGCTCTCTTTAACTGTGAGGCCGAATTGTCTGCCTCAACATTCAGTCTGAGCTGTTACATGACTGAAATGTGTCCCAGTATACGACTGTGATTGATTAATCTCCCCCAGGAATTTCATAACGACACTTTAAGAAGTATCTGAATTTGTACAAAAGGGACAGGCCACAACAAACTTTAAAGTAAATACCTTAGAATATTTACATGTTTTTGCAGAAGAAAATATGCTGCACTCATTGACTGAGTCTTAAAGAATTCCTGAAGTATTAGCTTTGGTGGGGGTTGCGCAGCACATCTGCTGTGGCACTCCCCATTTTACCTCTAGTGGCGAAATGGGATAGACCACTCTTGACAGCAAGGCAGCCCAAAGTCTGCCATTCTTCTCTGGTAGGGACTTTATCTTCCTTCCATTTCTTTTTTCTCCCCATTTTACCTTAAGTGGAGAAATGGGATGCACCACCCAAAGTCGGCTAATATTAATCGATTAAAATTGGACCTGAAAGTCTGGCCAGGGATTTCACCCCTGCCCGCTGCCAAAGCTATCTCCCACCTCCAAGCACTATTATTTTGCCCAAGAAATGTTGCTTTTTGTAAAGACTCTCCTCCCTGGAAGAGAGGGGGGTGGTTGTGGGTGGGAACCCGAGCTCTGCCCTTAGCAGGGGGCGTTAGCCCCCTGCCTCCCCCACTCACCTGGATGGCGCCCACGCCCATCGGCAGGCACCCAACCAGGTGCCTCCGAAGGGGCATTTACATCAGCCTTTTGCTGCGGCGCCAGCCTCTCCTTGGCCTCATTCTTCTCCGTCGTCTCGTCGCGAGTCATCGCAGGGAAAGTCATCGCAGGGAAGAGCTCAGCCACGAGGTTTGGTGTCGGGGGGGTGTTTGTGTGTGTGGTGGCTGTCTGGTTCCTGGCTTGCCTTTTTAAATTTAGGAGGCTTGCGTGTGCTCATTGCTTTACTGCTTTTAAAAACCTAGGCACCCAAGTTTGCCTTGCTGTCTTGCTGTGTCCCCTTTTCTGTGTAAAAACCTACATTTTACCTTTTATTTTCCCCCACTCCTGGTGCTGGATATGTTTGGGCAGTTTAAGTGAGAATTACCTTTCTTAAGCTGCAGCTTGTTCCTTTGCCCAGCACATGGTCTCTCCACCACCAGCGAGGTCTGAGTGTGAGTGCTGTCTTTCTATCTCCCTTGTCTCCTCACTTTCCTTCCCCGGCCTCTGCCTTGGTGGCTGTGCATTTTATTTTAATTTTGGCCAGGGTGCCTGTATGTTTTTTCCCTCTATTGCCCTTGCCTGTCCAATTGCCTGGCTGGTCTGGGTGACTGAGTGGGTTTGCCTTACATTTTAATTTGTTGGCCAGGGTGCTTGTACGTTTTCCCCCTCCCTTGCACTTGCCTGTTCCTCTCTAATTTTAAGTCGTGTGTGTGTGTGTGCTGGCAGCGTGTGTTTGTGCCTGCTGTTTGTTGATTTATTACTCTTTTAGTGTGGGTTTGAGTTACCCTGCCATCCCTTCCATTGGTACCACTTAAATCGGGAGCCCCCTCTGAAATTTTAAATGATGCCAGGGCTTAGAATAGACTGTGCACTTAAATCTCACCCCTCTTACTTTATCTAAGCCACCCCCCCCTCTTCGCTTGGCATTTGGGGGAAGAAATAAGGCAGGGCTTGGGGCGGACAATTCAGGGTTTCTGATCAGGAAACCATTCCTCAGCATTGTACATTTATACGTTTAGAACCTTTGAAGGTATACCTTTGCCTGGTTCTTGTCATTGGCTTCACTTGCCAGTACAGGGTCCCTAAAGAAAACCACTTTTAAACAAACAAACAAACAAACAAAAAAGGTTTCGGCTTATAGACCCTTACTGAAAAGTCCAGGCTAACCCACGGTTTATATTTCCACTTCATTTTGGCTCACTGTAAAGGACAGCTATTTTCCTTTTCTTCTAAACTTTTCCTTGCCCGGCGTGTTCATTTTACCCCCTCCTCCCCCCCCCCAACTCCCCCCAGGCTTTCCTTCTCCTCCCTCCACCCCTCCTCCCTCCCAGCACCCCCCACCCTTTCAGAGTTCCCTTTGCTTCTTGCCTGAGTCATCACAGTTACCAGACAGGTTTTTCAACTGCTGGGGCAGACTTGATTGCTCTCTGAGTGACTGGCAGTTTGTTAGGCATTGTCTTTAAGCACCTGGCAGTTCAGCAGCTCTAGTTGCATTGTCAGTTTAACTAACCAGCAGTTTGACCATTTGCAGTCTTTTGTCTGTTTAAGCACCCTTATGGAGCTGACCTTGTGGGCAGAGATTTACTTTTCTTTATTTGGCAAAGTTTCCCTTGTTTGGTAGAAGTTTTCCCAGTAGTGAGATATTCCCCTTAAGAGCAACCTCACCCCTCCTTTTCAGAGGGCCACTGGTGTGGGCCTGGAATCTTGTTGATTCCCTTTTCTCTTAATTTGGCTGCAGCTTCTGGGCATTTCCTAGTAAGCAGCTATTTTCAATTCTGTTTGATTACTTGGTGTTGCTTTGCACCTAGATTTGCCTATCATTTAAAAGGGGCAACATTTAATTTTAGGCAATTATCTTCCAATTCTGTCTGACTGCAGTTGGGGTTTCTTTGTGTATGGGTCTGTTCCTTGGAGCCAGGTGCTAACAACTAGCTGAGCGCTGCTGCTTGAACTCTTGCTGGGTTGTAATTTAATAAATATAAATAAATACAAGTGGTGCATTTAAGTGACGTATAGCTTATTCTGTATGGGACCCCATGCATATTCCTTCATTGCAGAGGATTGAATGAGAATTTATTTATTTATTTATTTAAAAGGCTCACTGTTCTGCTGAAATGCTGGTAGAAGGACCATTTCCTTAAGTGTATTTTTCCTACATTTTCATTTGATAGCAGTTCCTGTGTCTGTTGTTCTCTGATTGTTCTATTGTATCATCCCTCTAAATCACTAGTTTTACCTGAGGAAGCAGCTCTATATAATTGATTGTGTGCATCTGCCTGAATTGTATATTGACTAACAGATACATAAATTAATAAGGAAATACATTCTGAGCACACTATTGCACAGTGGAATTTGCACAGTGTAGTTAATTCAGCTGAAGTTAAGAATTTATATAGCCAAGCGTTAATAATCAACTCAAGGAAACATTGTCTTTGGCAGCATTTTCCTTCTGCTGGGCCTCCAGCATTACCTTTTGTTTTGCAAAGTGTTAGTTAAAGGACATTTCCCTGAGAGCAATTTTCTTTGATTCCATTTGATTGCAGTGGGGGGGGGTGCGTTGCTCTGCTGTTCCTATTGTTTCATCACTACATGCTTGTGAGTTGCTCCTCAGGAGGCAAGTTTAAATATTTAGCTGTGTCTATCCACCTGACCCATTAGTTTGGTGGCAAATAAATAAATTTATAGACATATACAAACGGAACAGTCAAGTGATGAATAATTATTTCATATCATCGTCAGTTACGGTAGACAATTGATAGTATCAGCAATTAATTCTACTTACAGTGGTAATTGATTGAACAAATAATACTGGATTAGATTTTAATAAATAACACTAATAATAAATAATAATAACAATAAATAAATAAATAATAGATAAATAATAATAGAATAATAATAATAATAAATAATAATAAAATAAATGGATAAATAAAAAATTAAAATAAAGAATATTATTAATAATAATATATAATAAAAAAATAAAGAGAATAAGTGGAATGGCATCACATACCAAGATTAAATTGATTAATTAATTAAATAAATCTAAAGATAAATATATAAATAGACAAATAAAATTAATAATAATAAAAATAAAATTAATAATAAATAATTTACATATATTTCGGAACCCTCAGTTGCTTAGATCGTGGTTACTATAATGCCAAGGTTGCAGGTTCGATCCCTGTATGGAACAATTGCATATTCCTGCATTGCAAGGGGTTGGACTAAATGACCCATGGGGTCCCACACAATTCTAGAGAGCCTGCATAGCTCAACTGGTTAGAGCATGGGGCTGATAATGCCAAGGTTGCTGGTTTGATCCCTGTATGGAACAACTGCATATTCCTGCATTGCAAGGGGTTGGACTGAATGACCCTCGGGGTCCCAAACAATTCTAGAAAGCCTGGATAGCTCAACTGGTTAGAGCATAGTGGTGATATTGCCATGGTTGCTGGTTTGATCCCTGTATGGGACCCCTGCATATTGAATGAGATATTATAATATGAAATGTGAAGCAATATATATATATATATATATATATATAGTAATAAATAACACACGCACGCACATACTAATTGGATAAACAATTGAACATTTAACCAAATACTTGGAAAAATCGTTATTTATTATAAGTAAATCAATCGTTAATTAGTACATTCGTTTCAGAATCTATAACATGTGCCTGTACAACCGCTTGTAAACAGTAGCACGTGTTTGTGGCAGTAGCTTTAGTGCGTTATCCATGGCACCTAAGAGGAAGTGCTCTGCGGCGGAATCGGCTCACACCTCAGGCTGCATGGGTGCCACATGGACGGGATAATAACCCCAAACCTATTTCACACTACCTAAATGCCTTTAGATCATTCATTGATGATTATGAGCAGCATTTTTTCGAGCAATCCCTAACCCCATGCCCTCCACTGCTACTCCTGATATGATACTAGATTCCCAGGTGGTTCCAGAGAGCCCACCTCTCACCCAGGTTGATGACCTCCCAGGCACCTCTGTCGCCCTCTTCAACGATTCTCAGTTCTCAGGTGCAGGCCCAAGCTCTCGGGCAGTAACTGCGGCAGTGCAAACTAGGCCTCTGGCCCTCATAACTGCATTGGGTCGCCTGTGCGGAGGCCGCCAGCCTGTGTCAATAACCCTGTTGCGTCCAGTTCTTCCGGTTCTTTGTAGAATAAGCAGCCCAGCAGCTGGAGGGGGAGCTTCCGACAGTTGAGGGGGGACAAACCGTCAGGCAAAAGACGCACCAAGAAGAAGCACGTGTGTAAGAAGAGCAAGTCAAAAACGGGCGACATGATGAAGAGTCAGAACAGCCTGTGCGCTTTCTGGGGTGGCCGCCACCATTAGCTATGATAAAAGTCTGAAGGAAGGCTTCCAGGATCCCTCTAGCATGCTGGGATCAAATTGAAAATGGCACCTGGCTGTGGCGGTCATCCCGTATGTTGAGAAGAAGCCATTAGATTCTTATTGCACGGGTAAGCCGGACCTGAGAAGGGAGCCAAAGCGCAAGGTATGTTGGGAATTCAATAAGGGGTCATGCCAAAGGCAGTCTTGTAAGTATCTGCACGAGTGTGAGAGGTGTGCAGGGGTACTCCCAGCTGTAGTGTGTTACAAAGGGAAGCAGCCCTTTCGGGGAGGCGGGGTTCCAGTTCCAGAGAAGCCCCCGCAGCAGGGAACAGACGATAGGGACCCTCTGGGTCTAGCATTTTCCCTGATCCAGCTCCCTCCTCTCCACATTCTTCGATCAAATTCTTCGATCGGGCAGGCTGTCAGTTGGTCTCAGACACCCACACCACAGGGTCCGACTTTCCCAGTCGGTTAAGGCAGATCTGGAGGTGTGGATGACATTTTTGGAACACTACAATGGGGTATCCCTATGGCAGGATGTTCTACATTTGTCCTCAGATTTCCAGGTCCAATCAGATGCGGCAGGGTCCCTGGGCTTTGGCTTGTACTTCAGGGGACGATGGTGCGCGCAACAATGGCCAACGGGGTGGCAGGGCCAGGCCATCATGCGGGATCTCACCTTTCTCGAGTTTTTTTCCAATAGTAGTAGCCGTTCACATCTGGACGGAGGAGTTTCGAAATCACCGTGTGTGCTTCAGGACCGACAACCTGGCAGTGGTGAACATACTGGCCAGGCAGTCACCTCGGTCTGCAAGGGTCTCCTCCCTTCTGCGGCCGTTCGTTCTCCGGTGCCTTGAGTACAACATAATTTTTTCAGCCAAATTCATTCCGGGGACCAGTAATGATATAGCCGATGCCGTGTCTCGCTTTCAGATATCTCGCTTCCGGTCGCTAGCACCTGGAGCACAACTGTTGCCCGAACCCTTTCCGGAGCACCTGTGGAACGTTGGAGACGCAAAGTGATACAGGGAGTATTAGCGTCTGTCGCACCCTCCACTCTCAGGTCTTACAAGAAAGCCTGGTGCGATTTCCTGGGTCAGGTCTGGGTTATCTGGGCTGTCGCATAACATGCCACCCACCACTGACGATGTTCTACCTTTCCCATCTTGACGATTTGGGACGTGCTCCCAAAACCTTAAAGATACATGTAGCCGCCATCAGCTTCTTTTCTAAAGCCACATTTTCCTCCGACCCGTGTAGTGACTTCCTGATCCGCAGAGCTATTGAAGGTTTGGGCAGGTTACAACCCCCCAGGGCCGAGGGCCGTAAGCCAATTTCTTATGGGTTGCTATCTCAGATACGCATAAGCTCAGGTCAACTTGCTGGACCAAGTTTGAGGCCCGCCTCTTTTCCGCAGCGTACGCTATCGCCTTTTTTGGCGCTCTGAGAGTTGGTGAGGTTGTGGTTGAAGTTAGCGCAGGAGGTTCAACGCGCGGCCTCCTTAGGGAGGACGTGCAGTTGTCCGAATCTACTTTGACGGTGCGGATACATCAGTCCAAAACTGATCAGGCCGGTAGGGGTGTTCTAGTTAAGCTTACAGTGTCGGCGCAGCAGGGCCCATGCCCGGTAAAGGACACTAGGCGGTACCTCTACCTCAGACCACCCGGCCCGGGTCCGCTTCTGGTTCACGAAGATGGGTCACCCTTATTGAGACACCAATTCACCAGGGTACTCCGCAAAGCTATTGAGGCTTGTGGTTTATCTTCCCAGGAGTATGCTGCGCACTCATTCAGGATTGGCGCTGCAACAACAGCCGCCCACTTGGGTCTGCCTGCAGATAAGATTAAAGAAATGGGCCAGTGGAAATCCAACGCTTATAAAAGTTATATTCGCTAGAATGCACTCTGCTATATTACCCCTACTTACCTGTTTTTTCTGTCCTTTCATCCTCAGCTGTGCTCAGGAGAAGTGTGTGGATTTGCGGACACAGTATAGTCCATTGGGCCCGCGTACGGGCGGTCAGCTGCGGCCTCGCGCCTAATCTTGGTTTA
The DNA here is from genome assembly GCF_964270895.1 of Podarcis filfolensis. NCBI lineage: Eukaryota > Metazoa > Chordata > Lepidosauria > Squamata > Lacertidae > Podarcis > Podarcis filfolensis. Next base: position 78,268,736 of record NC_139611.1, on the reverse strand, counting down.
CCACCTGGAGTTCGAGTTTCCTGGTTTTCGAGAAGAGGCATGCGTTGGGAAGAGCTTATGCCATTGCTGTGGGAGAAATTAGCCACGTTCGGCCCTCCCGACATCCTTGTCATTCAATTAGGAGAGAATGACCTTGCTAACAGAAGGAGTGTGGACTTGTTGTGGAACATAAAAAGAGACTTGGATGCGTTTGCTGCCTGTGTCCCAGAACGACGGTGTTCTGGTCCTCCTTCCTGAAGAGAATTTTTTGGCGCGGTGCGCAGAGCTGTATGGCCATTGAAAAAACCAGGAAACTCGTAAATCGGGCAGTGGCCCGTTGGGTGCGCTTCATGAATGGCCGAGTCATTTATCATGACCGTATCCGGATCGGCGACCAAGCCTTATACCGGAATGACGGGGTGCATCTCTCAGACCTGGGGAACGACATTTGGTTAGATAGTGTCATCAACAGCATTTGGGATTGGTTACAGCCATGAGGGTATTGGCGGCGAGCCTTTTCGGCTCGGGTGGCGGTTAGGCATTGGAATAATGTGTTGTGGTGTGTCGAAGGGCTAGGTGTGGCCATCGCCTATGCCTTCAATTTTTGGGTATTCCATTAAAGGAATCTGGCGGTCGTGTACTCTGTCCGATGCCTGCTTGGCGGGAGGCCATGGCACGACCCTCGGTGACATCAGGGGAGAGCCTATAGTTGGATTAGCATCAACAGGCTCCACCTACTGGTGAATAAACCCCCTTGTTTTAGACATCCAATGCCTAAGCCAATACCTTTTCACTGCTGTAATCAATAAAGTTGTGGCCTTTTTCTTGCCCATTAACCTTATATCACGTGTCCTTGCGTATTTATTTCACATTGCGGGGGTCGGGTCCTCGAACCACAAAATGATACAACATACATGATTTGCCATATATATTTATTTTGGACATGATTCAATGGCCTCATTTGTGCATGAAAGTCAAATACAGCCTGTCTTTGAGGAGGAGCTTCTAGACTTCTAGAAAGAAAGCCTGGGAGTCCTCAGTCTGAGACCACCCCTTCTTCAACCCCTAGGTGAAATGGTGGTGTCTTCTGTGGCATCCTCGTTGATTGCTCCAGTGCACTCTGCTTGAATGATCTCAAATCCCAATGATCCAAGATCAGTCTCTTGCAACCCATTACACACACCAGCTGTTGCACAGCCTCGGACAGCGCCCAGGATGCTGCTTCCCCCTGTTGGGAAAAACAGACACACATATTTTTGGAATCCAAATCCCACTCCCTCAAACAGAAGGGGGGAATTACGGTAAGTGGGGGGTGGGTCAGCCATTAAAGCAGAAGAAGAAAGGAACAAGGACTTGTGCTTCCTTTGAAAGGGAGAGGAATGAAGCATATGGTCAAGCTACAAGGGATCTTCAATCAGGATAGTTTGTTCCTAATATTTGTTTTTATTTAACCAAATACATACTGAGAGGTGCAGTATCCCCAAGTCCATTGGGGGAGCAATGGGGGCAGTTGCCCACTCTTGGATAAACCAGAATCCTAGGTTTCATGTACAACAAAGAGTATGTTTCTTCTCCTGATCTCCTGCCTCCTCTTGGTCCTGCTTCCTCCAGGTGAGCAGAACCACAGCCGCTGTGCTGTTCGTCATGTTTCCAGGAAGGAACGAAGCAGGGGGGGGGGGTCAGCCATTAAAGCAGGATGAGGAAGGAACCAGGACTTGTGGTTCCTTTGAAAGGAAGAGGAATAAAGCACAAGGCCAGATTACAAAGGATCTTCAATGATATATAGTTTTGTTCCCAATATTCAGTTTTTATTTAACCAAATGCGTACAGAGAGTTGTGGCATCCCCAAGTACATTGAGGGAGCGAGAAAGGCAGTAGTTCACTCTTCGGTGAACCAGAATCCTAGCTCATATTTAAAGCGAAGAGTAAGTTTCTTACATTTGTAGAAATTTACGATAGGAGACAATGTATAGGCACTATTCTTCTCATATTTTGGAGCGGAATTACCCTGCCCCCCATGCAAACTTTAAGTTTCCTGGTGTTAAATGCCACCCCAATCTCTGAGTGGAGTCAGGTCACAGGGGTACCAGATGTCCTTACCAGAGTCTGTCATGTTTGCTGGTGCTGATGGGAGTTGTAGTACAACAACTTCGGGAGGGTTAAAGGTTTCCCCACACCTTCTCTACTGGTCCTCTTCCTCAGCCTGCAGGAGCCATCTTGGAAAGTCATTCTCTGGTCTATTCATTTCCCACCCCTATTCACAGAGTTTAAGAACTACAGAGGGAATATATATAGAAAGCATTATGTAGCTGAACAATGGTCCATCTAGTCTAGCCTCTTGTTCTTATCATGGGTCCTAAGGGAAGCCCCTAAGAAAGATCTGAGTGTAACAGCTCACTTTCTGTGGTTTCCAGTAACTAGTATTCAGACAAATAGTGCCTACAATATTGCAGGAAAAAAAAATATATCGATTGAGGATGGTAACCATGTATGTATCTAGTCTGCTTTTGAAGCTATCCAAGTCAGTGGCCTTTGCTGCCTCTCGTAAGATGAAGTTTGTAGCAGAAAGTGTTGTGTTCATGTACCTTGACGCAGACCTATTCCTCCTGCACAGTTACTAATGTTTTCTAAACCCATTTTCCCCCTGTCTGCAGTGGCATCTCTGACATGTGAGTCTTGTTTAGGTCAAGGAAAAGATTGCACAAATCCCACCACAGAGGAGTGTGACGATTCCAGTGACCAGTCCTGCTTGTCTGCCAGTGGAGAAGGCAAACTGTGTAAGTGAGAAGAACTTTCAACCTCTTTGATCACCAAAACATAAACCACCTGACTCACTTTCTAAGGCCATATCTTAGCCACAAGCCACGGAACATGACTTTTCATAAAGTAGTGTTCTAGGTTCTGCATTGCCTGTAGGAGCAGGGAAGAAACTCAAGTCAGTTCATATTTAAAGGTGTGTTTACTCAATTGGCAGAGCCAAACAAAGCCATCCTTCAGAATTTGCCCTTCTCCCATTTTTGCAATTCAGTTGTCCAGCCATGTAATCAATAGACAAATGCACATACTAGGGTAAAGTGTGCATAGAATAACCTACAACAGCTTTTGTAGTTGGAGTCAGTCTGCCAGGTTCCCATCTCCCAGACCAAGTGAAAAAATGACCTGCAAGGCAGAAAGCTAGTCTGCCAGGATTCACAGCCAATATAGTCAACAAACATCCTGGCCCCCCCATGGGGGAAACTACTTAAATCAGTATGACCCTGCAGATGGGGCCTAAGAGTACAAATTACATTCACACTAAATGTTGATGGGGGGTGAGGGGAGTTGGAAACTGATATGAAAATGTGGAGAAATGAACTTAAAATAAGAAACCAAGAGAAACTGACACTGACATGTTGCCCCTTCCTAATTGCGTGTGGTACATGCTCCCTTTATGAGCTCCACCATCGACTCTCATTGGTCCAGTTACAGGGTGGATTTGGTTTCAGTCACGATTTAAATCACAAGTCAGTAAGACTTGATTTAATTTTTTTTTTTTACAGAAAGACTAATTCTTGCTGGTATAATCTTAATATTTACGAGATGAAGGTTTTGTTTTTGGAATAATAAATTTTCAGAGTAGTTTTTACAGTTATATCAAAAATTACTGATTTGGTTATACTATTAGAAATACATTGACAGATAATTATGAAAGATTATTCCTCCCTCCCTCCTTCCTTATGACCCGGAAGCTGTACGCCGGCTCCCTCGGCCAATAAAGCGAGATGAGCGTCGCAAACCCAGAGTCTGTTACGACTGCACCTATTGGTCAGGGGTTCCTTTACCTTTTAAACTTGCGATGGGGGAAATCTGAAACCAGCGAGATGAACTGTTTGAAAAGGACTGGAGTAGATTTGTACAAAATAAGAATAGACATTGCAAACATTTTAAAACATTTCAGGATTGATTTAAAATATTTTGTTAGGTTATGATTTGATACCTGTTTATAAATATTAGAAGTAAGTCTTTTAAGTATGGAGATAAAGTAAATAGGGTGATTTAAAAATGCAAAATAAAAGTGATTGCATATGGAAGTCAGGGAGGTGGATGGGAGGAAGTCAATGCTCAATTTGAGCAAACATATATATGATGAAGAAATTTTATTTGGCTCTTATAAAGGGAAAAAGAAATTTTAATAAACATTATATTAAAATAGAAAAAGGAAGGAGCTCCAAGGTCCCTGTCACGAACAACAGGGACATGGGGTGGCTCAAATGGGGGAGAGGAACTGACGAGGAGGTGGCAGATCTTGCCTCCAAGGATCACACCACAGCTTCAAAGGCAGCAGCATCGGCGATGCTTTTCTTGGTGGTCAGATCCTCTGCCCCTCTGGATCCTGCCACATAAGGTGACCATCAATCCTTGCCTCATGGGTGGACCAGCCCTATCTCCAGGACTAGTTATTTCCTATTCCAATTCTTTCTTTTATAGCACTTTTGGGGTCAAGAGTGGTTGTCAAGTCCTGCATCAATACAGAGTTGTGTGATGCAGACTATGCCAGTGTCTCCATAAGCTCATCACTGTACACCCAGATCAAGGTCTCCTGCTGCAAGACAGATATGTGCAACAGCGGACCTCCTGAAAGTAAGTATCATCATCAGGAAAGCTGGTCTCACAAAACTCAAGTAATGAGAGAGGTCAAAGAAAGACAAACAAGTTTTTGGCAGTATCCTGATGTCAGGGACTGGCTAGACAAGGAGGAGTGGTGGCAGCCAGTCGCTCCAGGAGGTGCCTGAGGGTGACACCAGGAAAGATTTCAAACCTGATTCAGACTGGTGGGACAAGGAGGAGCCACTGACAGAGGGAACCAGCGGGGAAGCATTGGAGCCATAGTATGGGGGTGGCGGGAACTAACAGAACAAAACCCAAAATCCCAATAAGAAGATTTCCTGAACAACATACAGCATCTATTAGCAAAAATTACAAGGGAGCATCACAGTTTTACCTTAGTGCTAGAAACACCCCTCCCATAATGTTACTCACAGTTCCTCTCCTGCAGCAGCTTCTGGTGTTTACATCCTATGCTTTCCTCCAAAACGCTTGAGCTCCTGCTCACCTTTTTAGCCTCAAAATATCCAGTGAAATAGGTTAAGCTGAGAGATGGTTCCTGGCCCCAGACCACTCACCAAGTGTCATGGCTACAGTGGAATTTGAACCCTGGTCTCCTAGATTCTAGTCCAACCCTCTAACCACTACACTTCACTGGTTCATTGGTTTCCCGCAGTTCTAGCCCCCAAACCTAGAGTGACCCATTTTCTTTGATGCATTTGCATTTGTAGAGATATTTTGAGTGGGACAGGCCCCTGTCCTTCTTGTATGGGAAGGAACTGATTTCTTTTAGGTTTGCATTCAGGGAATTGATACGTTCAGGTTAAAGCAAATGCTAAGAAAAATGTATTAGATGCAATGGGCTCCAGTGCCACCTAATTACTAAGCTATAGAGGAACACTATCTACACAAAGGGGAGAACCAGGTGGTGCAAAGAATAAAAAGTTTAAAAAATTACATTTGTTGCTCCACTCACTTTCACAACAGGCCCTGCCACTGGCATGTGGCCTTGAGAAGCTTGCCTAGAAGGAAATGTGGCCCTCAATGAAAACAGTTAATACGAAGGTTCAGTCTGTAAGCCCCGGCTAGGCACCTGGCATACACCAGCTGCTGACACAGGCCTGTATCACCATCCTTTTCAAACTAGAGACAGAAGCTAGAGTTGGGATTTGAACCAAGAACCCCAAAGCTGGAAGCTGTGCTGAGCTGGAGCCTGGCTTAGTGGGCTACCATGAATTGCAAACTGAGACCCTCAGGTGCAGAGGAAGATAGGAGTAACAGCACACCAGTCCTGTTCTTTGCTTGGTATCCAATAGTTTGTTCACAGGCTACAATAATGAATGTTTTTAGCTTGATCCAGTGTACCTCGATCTTATCAGGGAATTCTGAAAGCAGATGGTCCTTAAGAGTCGTTTGGAAGCAATCCCACTTAATGGGATCTTGAAGGGCTTGAGTGCTCATTTTGCGCCTTGGTTTCCTTCCCTGAAGCCAGCGTTGAGGTAAAATTTGATAGCCATCGTGGAGCGTATTAGTCGGTGATCTGTCCAGCAGTTGTTGGCACTCGTCATCGCTCTGGTAAGGAGCACATCATGGCGATCTTTAGCACAGACAATGGCATAGTCTAAGAGGTGCCAGTGGTTTGATCAAGGATGCCACCATGAAGTTTTAAATTTATTTTTCTGTCAAAAGAGTGTGTTGGTAATAACAAGGTTGTGCGCTGCACATATTGTCAAATTTAAAATCACCCAGGAGGATGAGTTTATTTTCCTTAGGCGTTTCTGATAGGACTGTATCCAGCTGAGAGTAAATTTTTCTTTAATGCCTTCATTGGCATCCAATGTTGGTGCATAAGCACTTATAATAGCAGCCTATTGGTTTTTGGTGAGCTTTATTAGGGGGGTTGAGAGTCACTCATTATTACTGTTAGAGACTTCTGACAGGAGCTTCACAAGATCGTTTTTGATAACGTGCAAACCCACTCACCACGACAAGGTGATGATCCAGTGAGTGAGAAGGCAGTATGATACCTCTGGATTGGCCGGGCCTTCTACAAAATCCGCAACATGGGCTCCTGCCTTCGCCAACAGAACAGTGCTTTCTAAGAGGATATCTGCATTATTTAACAACATAGAATAGTAAAAGACAAACTGCAGATACAACAAAACAAAAAACCATGTATCAATAACAAGATACTTGAACAGCATGCAGCATTCATGAGCAAATATTACAAGGAAGCTTCACAGTTCTACCTTAGTCCTAGAAACATTCCTCACATGATGTTACTCACAGTCCCTCTCCTGCAGCAGCTTCTGATATTTACAAGCCTACTCTTTCCTTCAAAGAGCCCTCATGCTCTCCATTTTAGCCTCAAACACCCATGTAAAATAAGTCAGGCTAAGCGGCAGTGTCTGGCCCCAGGTCACCCAGCAAGTGTTGTAGCTCAAGTACAGATTTGACTTCTGGTCTCCTCCCACCCTTGTTCCTGATGTAGATGTTCACATTCCCTTGTTCCTGATGTAGATCTTCACTCACCCCTCCTTCCTTGGTGGGAGGAGGCACCATTTTGTGGTTCACCTTAGCATTCCCAACACCCTAGTGTAAGCTTTTATTGTAAACGCTATAACAACATGATGAACACCCCAGCAGCTTTGGTTCTGCTCACCTGGATTCAGAAGGATCAAGAGAAGGCAGGAGATCAGGAGTGTCTTCATCATTCCTGAGAGCTGAAGAGCCAAGAAGGAGTTTGAGAACAAGCAAGGAACTGAGGCTTAGTTGGAGGAATTTGTAGAAGATTGCAAGGAGCACTTTGCCTGCACCCCGGAACAATGGATTCAGCACAGTGTCATAAATTGCTAGAATTCTAATCATGCTATACCATAATGTAAAGCACAGTGTTGAAAACCAATTAAATCTCTTCCCCCTTCCAATAACTCCAAGGACACGTCCCTCCTAATCTGTGCCAGCCTCAATTTCTAAACCCTGAATGTGGGGAAATGAGTTCCATCAGGTTACAGCACTGAAATTGGATTAGCTTTCTGGAAGCCAAGGCAGTATCCCTGACAGTATGAACTTTTTTGAAAGGGGGACAAATGTCTGTCCACAGTTTCCTTTGTGGTACAGTAATAAAATGCACAGTGACCCGGATCCCCTCACTCCCATTAAATGCACTTGTTTGGGGTAAGGAATTGGTCCACTTGCTCTTTAAAATAAGTTTGTTAGAGTTAAGAGAGTCCCATGGACTGCAAAAAGATCAAGCCTCTCCATTCTGAAGAAATCAGCCCTGAGTGCTCACTGGAAGGACAGATACTGAAGCTGAGGCTCCGATACATTGGCCACCTCATGAGAAGAGAAGACTCCCTGGAATAGACCCTGATTCTGGGAAAGATTGAGGGCAGGAGAAGGGCACGAGATTGTTGGACCGTGTTCTCGAAGCTATTAACATGAATTTGACCAAACTGTGGGAGGCAGTGGATGACAGGAATGCCTGGTGTGCTCTGGTCCAGGGGGTCACGAAGAGTCGGACACGACTAAACAACTAAACAACAACAGAGTTAAGAGCAGGTGGGGGGGCTGCAGGTCTGTGTCCAGAGGAGATTGCAGATTTAAGGGACTATCTTTTACTGGATATACACAAGCACAGCTCCACGTCCTTTGCTTTGGTTTCTCTTGTGATGCTGATGAAACTCAAAGACATCGAGAATGATGTGGATTTGGCATTTGGACAATGAGAAATGGAGAGTGGCAGCACCACAGATGTCCTGGGAGAGTTTTCTTGGTGCAATGTTACTACAGTGGTACCTTGGGTTACAGGCTCTGCTAACTCAGAAATAGTACCTCAGGTTAAGAACTTTGCTTCAGGATGAGAACAGAAATCAGGTGGCGGCAGCCCAGTGGCAGCGGGAGGCCCCATTAGCTAAAGTGGTACCTCAGGTTAAGAACAGTTTCAGGTTAAGAACGGACCTCCGGAACGAATTAAGTTCTTAACCAGAGGTACCAATGTATACTATATCCAATTGCTGACACAGCTTAATTAACACAACTTAACAGCATCTGCTATACTGTTTCACAGCTGTAAAACTAGGTCATGATATTTACTCTGGCCTTTAAAGAGATACACACCTTGTAAAACAATAATGAACCTTAATATTTAAATAAACCATTCAACACAAAGAGGTTAGATCAAATGTATAAGAATGTACCTAATAAGTGTTGGAAATGTAAATATTGCAAGGGGTCATTCTGTCACATGGGGTGGACCTGCAAGGAGGGTAAGGTCTTTTTGGACATGTTATATAATGATTTTTTAAAAATCAAAAATCAGACTGATTTTTCCAAGAGTCGAGAACCCTTCTGGCTGGGGATATTGATCAGCAAAATTCCAAAGCAAGGGATCTTTATGCTCACAGCTGGAAAATTGTGAGAATACCCTGAAATAAGTTTTTAACCTGAGGTACCACTGTATTATGTATATATTTGTATAATACATAATGTTGCTATATTATTTACTGTAAGCTTAGATTCTTCACATTGTTTCTTCTAAGAAGAATGGGAATTCCAGATGTTGGTAATCACAATGGAGGGGGTGGGGAGAGTGACACTGGGCTCATGTCATCTTCCTTCACCATCTTCTTCTTCATATTATAAGAGGGAATTATTATAAGATGATGTACCGATGTTATTTCACTCTGAAGAGCTTAGATCGAATATATAAGAATGTACCAAAAAATGTTGGAAATGTAAGAATTGCAAGGGGTCATTCTGTCACATGTGGTAGACCTGTAGGAAGGCTAAGGTTTTTGGGGGTATGATATATAATATAGGGAGGGGTGGGAATCAAACTGACATTTCCAAGAGTCCAGAACCCTTCTGGCAGGCGATATGGGTCAGCAAAATTCCAAACTCTGTTTATGTATGCAGCTATAGTGGCAGAGGTGTATTGCTCAGAGGTGTAAAGTTGTGAGAATACCCTGAAGGGAAGAATGGATGGTGAAAGCCTTAGAATATGCAGAGATGGCAAAGGTAAAGCAGGAGAGGCTGCTAAAACTGAGGCTCTTCCCCACATAATGCATTGCATCTGAGGGGCAAGCAGAGGGCAAGGCCTCCCTGGGCGGCATGGAGGGGAGAGTGCAAAGAGTCTAGATTTCCCTTCTACCCCAAAGATCTTTTATGTTTGTGTCCAATGTTGCCACTTTCTAAAATTTATTTATTGGTGCATGCTTTTCTCTAGTAAATGAAATAAAATAAATAAAATTAAACTGGGATAATGGTGTATTCTCAGGTCAGTGGAGGATGTACGTGCTGTGTCCTGTTCGTGATGTGGTTGTGGAACTTGCCATTCTTCTGATAGAAAATGCTGTGTGGGGGCATGGGGTGGGGGACAAAAATGGGAGGAGTGTCAGTTGTGGGGAGTGAGAAATGTCCATGTTTTCATCTGAGGAATGTTGGAGGGTATGCAGTGGCTCTTGAACATCAATATGAAGCTGTTGGGAAGAGTCAATTGGAGTTTTGGAGTGAAACTCTGGATTGGTTCTTGGATGCCATGGTGCATGACAGCCAACAAACTGAGCTTGAACCGTGAAAAACTGGAGGCCTTAAGAATGAGTGATTTCTGGGTCAATTGCTTGGCAGCCTGGACACAGTGGTTCATGCAGTGGTAACTTCAAGACTTGATCATGCCAGCATGCAGTGGGACAGTGGGACTGTCTTTGTATCAGGTCCAGAAGCTGCAGCTATTGCAGGACACAACAGCCAGAGTGCTCATAGCAGCAGACTACTGCCTACGTGTCACTCTGTTGCTGAGACAGTGGCACTGGTTGCCAATTTGCTGCCACGTCACATTCAAGGTGCTTATGTTTATTTCCACTGATCCTTGAGCAATGTGAGCCAAAAGTGCCTTGAGGAATGCACAAACCCTTATGCTACACCTCAAGCACTGAGATCCTTTGACTGGGGCAATTCTTGTAGCTCCCTACACACCTGAGGTTTAGTCAGCTTTCAATTCACAGGAAGCCTTTAGTGCAACAGGAGAGAGAAAAGCTTTTATTCCTTTCTCACAGTACTAGAATTTGTGGGCAGCCAAGGACAGTGAATGTTGGAAGCTTTGAGAAAGATGGAAGAAAGTACAGTGGTACCTCTGGTTACGAATGGTATCTGTTCCGGAGGCCTGGCCGTATCCTGAAATCTTCGTAACCTGAGGCGCCTGTTCTCCTCATGTGTGCAGCGCTGTGGAGCACTTCTGCGCATTCGTGAGGTTCATAGAACGCTTCTGCGTGTGCTCGAGTGGCAAACCCACTTCCTGGTTTGCTACGTCCTCAACCCAAAAGTTACGTTACCCAAAGGTAACGTAACCCGAGGGTCCACTGTACTGTTTGAAATAGCATATGGTTAAACTCTGGAATTTGCTCTCAGGAAGTAAAGATGGGCAGCAACGTGGATGTGTTTGATTGAGGATTAGAAGAAACTGATGGAGGATAAGGCTATCAATGGATACTAACCAATTTGGCCATGTTCTTCCTCAAGTGTTGGAGACAGTATTCCTGTGAATGTCAGTTGCTGGGAATCACAAGCGGGGGGACAGGGTGGGACAAACTGGTGTTGCTGTCCAGTTCTCCTTTGAGGCTTTGCACAGGCATCTTGCTGGCCATTGGGACAACAGGGTTCTGGAACAGCTGGACTGGTTCAGCAGGCTGATGGAAGCTCTTCCAATTGAAGCTTGTGAGAAATCTAACATTAGCCCAAATTTTGATTGCCTCAAAGTGGTGCTCACCCAATGTACCTGCTGAAGACGAGGGGATTCACAATGTATCTGCTGAAGAAACATGGTTTCACAATTTCTTTCTAAAATCACCAAGCTGTTCATTTGGCTGAGTAAGGGAAGCCAAAGGAGAATGAAAATTGGGAAACTATGGAGGGTGAGAGGTGAATGAGAAGGTGGACTTTCCTTGCCTCTCCTGCGGGTGATGTGCTCCACCTTCTGAGGGGACTGCCACCCGCCTGTGAAGTGTGGGATATTTACCATGCAACCAAATCAACAATGTATGTTTGCTAGATAGGCAAATGACAGGAGCTGAAGCCCTCTGAGTTTCTTCCTGTAAGTTTCCAAGAATGAACTCTCACTGTTATGTACTGAGTTGAGTATGATCCAAAATAAAGCAGTCTGATTGGTCCTTGAACAATAGGATTCAGAATGCAGCAGTCTGATTGGTCCTAGAACACTTGAAGCCAGAATGCAGCAGTCTGTTTGGTCCGCAGGAGCCACCCAATCCAGCTCCAGGTAGAAGCGATTCCGCAAGAATCAAGCAAGAATCGTTTTGATTATTGTTTTAAGGGGGAGAAAAAAGCAAAAACTTTTTAAGCAGCAAGGGGATACACTCTGCTGAACTTACAAACATGAGGAAGGGAGGATAATAAATACAACTTTTCCGAGCATCAATACACATCTCTACTTGAAGGGCAGCAGGTGATGGCATGACGTGATGTCATACCATCATGTTGTGCTTGTGTGTGGTGGGCACCCACATTCTGGGGCTCAGGTTGGTGCCTCTGGTCACAGGTGTCTCCTCCTCCTCTTGCAACAGGCTACTCCCCTTCTCTCCCCCCCAAAAAGAATCCCAGGAGGGGCATGATAAGGGATAGAGTTGAGATCAGCTGCACACAGTCTCAGTCATGGGAAAAGCCCTGGAGAGGAGACTTAGACAGATGCGAGGTGTTTGGGGATCTTTTGTCTTGGTAACTGATTTCACATACAGTAGAGGTTTGAAATTAAACTGTGACTATTTCTATACCCCTTGGAGGATGATACCTTATAGCTCTATACCCCTTGAAGTACGATAAGAGGAAAGAAGATAAATTGGGGAAAACATCGTATACTGATACTTTGTGAGGATTAAGCCTCAGGTGGCTGGAAATTTACGTTCTGATCCCCTGAGTGGATTACAGTGGACCACAGCTATATTTGGAGTTGTAAGGACTTTTATGGACCTGTATGGTTTTTTATTTGAGTTTATATTGGAACCTATATTTGAACTTATATGTGGGATTGAGTATATAAGAGATGGAATAAAAGGAGAGTACAGAAGAGGACCCCCAAACTGAATAGTATTTGATGGTCAATATATGAACTAAACATTTTGGACTGAGTTGTGAAGGTGACATCTAAATGGTAACACTACATGGGACAATGCTTGTATATTTTTTATGTACATCACTCCCTGTTTCTCTCCCCTTTCCTTTCTTCAAAATAATATTTGAGTACAGTTGTCATATAACTGATATATGTTTAAAGGGGTGAATTTTGGAATGTTTGGTTAAGAAAAGAACTGAAAGTCACTGTGAGGAGAAGGGAAAGAAAGCCCCCTAGAGGCCATAGTTTAAATTTTAATCTCTGATAAATACGATCTCTAGCTCTCTGGTGTAATTACCCCCCCCCCGGTGGTGAAAGTACTTAATATTGATTTTCTTGTCTAAAAATGTCAGGGGAAAATGGGGAAAAAATTGGAGGAACTCCAGGTGATAGAAGACAGTCAAAACAGGAGGAAATTAAGGATTTAGACATTCTCTGGTTAAAAATAAAGGAAGAATTTAAACAAAATGAACAACATATGGAGAAAAAATTGGTGGAAGTGCAAAAAACTCTGGATAAGAAAATAGAAGGAGTGGTGGGGGAATTGTCAAGTAAAATTAAAGATTTGACGGTTAGATCTAAAACAACAGAAGAGCTAGCCAAACGAACTCAGAAAGAAGTTAAGGAAAATAGAAAAGAGACAGAAAGAATAAAAGAGGACCTGGTTGAGGTCAGTAAAATGCAAGAACAGATCTGGGACAATATGCCTCTGATGGATATGAGGCAGAAACAGAAAAATTTAAAATTCAGAGGTGTTGTAGAAGAGCCAAATGAGGATATTAAAACAAAAATGATTAAGGAATTGGCAAGATGGATGGATTTGAAGGAAAAAGAAATTGAGTACACAATAGAGAATGTGTTTAGAATTAAGGTGAGTTCTGTAAAAGCCAAAACAAAAAAATTACCTGGAGACTGTTTGATAATTTTTAACTCATTAGAGATGCAGAATGCAATTTTGAAAATGAGTTATAATAGCAGGTTATTAATTGATGAAAGACCAATTATCATATTTAAAGAGATCCCGATTAGATTCCTTCGAAAAAGAGATGGATACAAACAACTGGTGACTTCATTGAAGAAAAATGGAATCCAACATAGGTGGGAGTTCCCTGAAGGAATCTCTTTTTATTACAAGGATAAAAAATTCAGATTAACAGATCTACAAGAGGTGAAGAAATTCTCCAGAAGATATGAGAAGGAATTAGGCAAGATGGAAGGAAGCCTTGTTGAGCCCAGATTTACCAGAGCAGACCTCTATGGGGAAGCTGAAAACAAAAAGAAGAAAAAGAAAGCACGAAATAAAGAAGAAGAGGAAGAAGGAGAGGGAGAGGAAGGGGAAAGAGAAGGAGAAGAAGAGGGAGAAGAGGAAGAGGACGAACAGGACATTAGCAAAACCACTAGAATTTAACTTATTCTCTCTACAAATTAAAGAGAGAAATGACATTGAAACTGATTACTTGGAATATTCATGGGTTTAATGAAAAATCTAAACGAAATAAAGTCGAACACGTTTTGAAAACAAAGAATGTTTTGTAATCTGTTTACAGGAAACTCACGTTGCTAAAAAACATAGACATGTCTTGATTAATAGAAGACTGGGGAAAGAGTTTGTAACCTCCGATGTTCATAAAAAAAGAGGGGTGGTGTTATATATAAAGGAGAGATTAGATACTAAATTGATTTCCAAAGATGATGAGGGGAGAGTGATTGTGGTGCAAATTTCATTACAGGGTGAGAAGATAATTCTTGTGGGAATATATGCCCCTAATGGAAATAAAGCTGAATTTTTTGGAAAATTAGAGGAAAGATTGATGGAGTTTATAGATCAGAAAATAATTCTGATGGGGGATTGTAATGGGTTGGTTAAGCCAGAAATGGATAGAATGTCAAAGAGAAAAAATATAAATGAGGGTAAACTCCCCAAAAATTTCTTTGAATTGGTTGAAAACTTTGGTTTCTTAGATACCTGGAGGTGGAAACACCCAATTACAAAACAGTTCACCTTTTTCTCGGAACCTCACCAAAGCTCGAGTCGAAAAGACTATGTTTGGGTTTCTAAAGAACTGGTTTCCAGAGTAAATAAAATTGAGATCACTCCACGAACTCTAACAGACCACAATTCGATTTATCTGGAATTAAAAGGTAGAGAACAATCCTCATTTAGATGGAGGAGGAATGACACTTTATTTGAGAACCCAAAAATAGTAGCGAAAGCGAAAGAGACAATTAAGGATTCTTTTGAATGGAATTTACATAAAGAAACCAGTCTGGACACTGTATGGGACGTGAATAAAGCTGTCATGAGAGGTTTCCTAATCCAGCAAAATAGCCATAAAAAGAAAGAAAGAGAAAGAAAAAAAGAAGAAATTCTGGTTCAACTCATGGAAAATGAGAAAAAATTGATAATAATTTGGGACCTTTACTGGCAGCTTCCTTGACCCATGGAGCCCACACGTTTCCGTGGCGCGTCTCTGCTCCAGGCCTCCGAGCTTCCAGCTCCAGTTAGCAGAGATTAACACAGCGTCAGAAGCAAGCCTTGTGTGCAGCAATAACTCAGGCAGACGCTCGGTGTCTTCCTTATCTTACAAGTAGCTTTAATCTCGTACAGATCAACAGATCGTTAATCTTCCCGGTGACAGCGCACTCATCTTGTGTGCGGCTAGACTCACACTGCGTGTCTCTCTCTCTCTCTCTCTCTCAGAGATACTGACCACTCCCAGTGTTCTAAACACGCCTCCGAGAATGTGAAGCGTCACTCAGAACTTCTTAACCCTGTAAGTTCTGACTCTCTCAACACCCCCTCTCGCATCACATTCTGAGAGGACTTGTGAACACACCTTTACAGACCTCTGTGTGTCCCACACCTTCCCACCTGCCTGTTGAGTCTCCTCACAAATCTCTGGTTCGCACTGTGCGAGACCAACCCACGCATTTGTGACTCGAAACCTCTCAGGTGGAATTCCCTTTGTTGCCCGTGAAGACCGCCTGGGCACAAACTGGGGTTCTTCTTCTGACCCACTGGGGTCAGCAAGTGTGTCTTCTTCGTCAGACTCCCCCTCTGACTTGACCCGTCTGTGAGCTTTCTCCATCACTCTAACAGGAGATGAGGGCTCACTCTTGGACACTCCTTTCACAACCTGTGGAGACGCCTCCCCCTGGTGCTGATCCTGATCATCGACCAGATCACCATTACCTGGCTCTCCCTCCTGCTCAGATTCAGATTCAGACAAACAATCTGAGACAATGTCATGGCTGACTTTGCGCCTTGAGCTACTTTCCTGCTGCTCTTTGAACTCAGCATGCTTACTGACCAGAAGCTTGGTCTGATCACCTTCTGGGTACGCAAATCTCCACCCCTTGGTTGCGGGTTCATACCCACAGAAGATCATTTCCTGGTACCTTGGACCACCCTCTTGCTGCAACCACTTTGGTACAGGCACCATGGCCCTGCAACCAAACGAACGGAAGAAATGCACCTGCGGCTTCTGTCCGTTGAGCAAGAAATATGGGGTGTCACCTACCACTGCATTGTAGCACCTGTTCATCGTGAAATTGGCCGTTTTTACTGCCTCCCCCCAGAAACTGTGAGGCAACCCAGAGTCACCCAATAGGACTTCTGAAACTTGAACCAGAGCTCTACTCCTCAGCTCTGCCACGCCACTCTCCTGAGGCGAAGTCACCTTGTGACGTATCCCCCTCTGGCGAAAGAAACTCTTTAGAGCAGACCCAGTGACCTCTGAACCACGGTCACACTTGAAACCTTGCACCTTGGTGGAGAGCCTCTGTTCCACCTCCGCAACCCAATCTTTGATCAGTTGCGTTGCTTCCTCCTGCGATTGCAGCGAAAAAGCCCAGGAGTTCCGACTAAAATCATCGATCAAAATCAGCAGAAACCTGGCTTTGCCCAGACTTGGCTGAGGCATAGGCCCAAACAGGTCTGCGTGCACAAGCTCAAAAGGCTTTGTGGTTACCCTCTCCACCCTGGGATAACTGCATCCCTTGCTCTTGGCTTTCCTGCAAGCTCTGCAATTTAGGGTTTCACCACATTCTCTTACCTTGCACCCTTTGGTGCATTCTGATAACATCTGCAAGTCATCACAAGACCCATGTGCAATCCTCTTGTGCCACACGCATGCACATGAAACATGAGTGTGAATGTTTGCTTTCCCAGTTTTCCCCACTCTCTTTTCCTCCAGAGGTATTGTTTCCAGAACAAAGAGGTTGTTCTGATTTTTCTCAACACGTACCAGTTGCTTCCCCCCTCTGGAAATTGTACAGACATTGTTCTCAAAACAAACCATGTACCCCTCCTGTAAAAGACACGGTACAGACAAAAGACAACAATTCAGTCCCGGCGCCACGTAGACTTCCAGCTGCGCCTGTAGGAAAGAAAGATAAACATTCCCAGACTTTTTTACAAGCCTTTGTGACCCATCAGCAAAACACACTGTTTTCCCAGCTGAAACAGCTCTGCAGTTTTTTATCTGGACACCAGGTGACTCAGGCACGAGATGTCTATTAGCAGCAGAGTCAATGACCCAATGTAGCACATTGTCCTTCGTTGCCTTTGCAACAGAGTTCCTTCTGCCCCCCTCCTTAGGGCCTTTACAGGTGTCTTTCAAAACAGCCATCGACGCAAACAGCTGATAAGCACCTCCTTCCCCTTCCGGCCGATCCTGCGCCTTCCCACGCTGGCCTCTTCTCCCGGGCTGGTTCCCATGGGAAATGTCCTTGGGACTTTCCTGCCCTTTCTCTCTCTGTGGACAGCTTCGGCCTTTGGACGTCAGTGCCCCCACACTCTTGCCAGCAGCTCTCCTTGAGGCTTCTCTGCATTGAGGCTTGGGAACGTGGCCTTTGGCTTCCAGCTCTGTGGTTTCTCTGCAAACCTTCTCCAGCTCCTGCCAAACAGCCTGGCACTCAAGACCCTTGGACTGGCCTTTCTGGCCTGCACCCCCAAACTTGGGTGCACAGCTTCCAGAGGAACAGCTTGCCTCTGCTTTCTTCTTCCCAGCTTTCAGCAGCTTTCCAGCACACGGCTGCCCATCACGTTGGCGTGTCAAAGCATCGCAGCAGCTTTCAGACACGGCTCCAGCCCCCCTTGGGCTTCCAAAAAGGGGGCTTCCAAAAAGGGGGCCTCTTCAAAAGGGACTGCACGCAACTCATGGCTGTCTGCCATCTTCTCCCCCGGGGCCCAGCTTACTTACGACCAGTAGCTTCTCCCGGCACCCGGTACAGCACAGCTCCTCCCAGCGAGCTCCTTGCCTCACGATCAAAGGCACAGCTCCCCAGCTAGCTTCAGCTGGCTTGGCTTGCTTCACAGCGTCAGCTGATCGCCCATAACCTTTGGGACCTTTACTGGCAGCTTCCTTGACCCATGGAGCCCACATGTTTCCGTGGCGCGTCTCTGCTCCAGGTCTCCGAGCTTCCAGCTCCAGTTAGCAGAGATTAACACAGCATCAGAAGCAAGCCTTGTGTGCAGCAATAACTCAGGCAGACGCTCGGTGTCTTCCTTATCTTACAAGTAGCTTTAATCTCGTACAGATCAACAGATCATTAATCTTCCCGGTGACAGCGCACTCATCTTGTGTGCGGCTAGACTCACACTGCGTGTCTCTCTCTCTCTCTCTCTCAGAGATACTAACCACTCCCAGTGTTCTAAACACGCCTCCGAGAATGTGAAGCGTCACTCAGAACTTCTTAACCCTGTAAGTTCTGACTCTCTCAACAAATAAAACCAAAAGATGAACAAATTAAACAGACTATTAGTATTCCGTGTTGGTGAATAAAGAAGTGGAATGGAAAGTAAAATTAATGAGACAAAAAAAAAATTTGAATCAGCAAATAAAACTGGAAAGCTTCTGGCATGGCAGCTGAGAAAACGTCAAAGTCAAAATTTAATTAATAAAATCAGGATAGGGGAACAGCTGACGGAAGATCCAAAAGAAATAAGAAGAGCCTTTCAAGGATTCTATAAGGAACTTTACAGGAAAGAAAAAGAAGATATAAAAAAGATAGAAAGATATTTAGAAATTTATAAAGGAAAACAGATATCATTGGAGGAAAGAGAACAATTAAACGCCCCAATAACTAATCAAGAAATCCAAAAGTCAATAAAGAAGATGAAACAAGGCAAAGCCCCAGGACCGGATGGGTTAACCTCTAAGTATTATAAATCACTTGGTGAGCAGCTAGTACCGGTTCTAGGGGAAGTAATGAATGCTATTTTGCAAGGAAAAGGGAAAATACCAAACTCCTGGAAGGAGGCTTATATAACATTGATCCCCAAACAAGATACGGACCATCAGAGTGTTAAAAATTTCAGACTGATATCATTGTTAAACAATGACTATAAACTTTTTGCGGCTATCTTGGCCAACAGATTGAAGACAATATTAAATGATTTAATTCATAAAGACCAGGGAGGTTTCTTGCCAGGTAGGCAATTGAAGGATAATGTGAAACATATTATTAATATATTGGAATACCTGGAAGTAAGAAATGATAAGCCAGCCGTACTGATGTTCATCGATGCTGAAAAAGCATTTGATAACGTATCCTGGTCATTTATGAAGAAGAGTATAGAAAAGATGGGGATCTGTGGCACCTTTTTAAAAGGAATTGAGGAAATTTACTCAGAGCAGAAAGCAAAATTAATTGTGATCAACACCTTAACAGACTCATTTGACATTACAAAGGGCACCAGACAAGGGTGCCCACTATCTCCGCTGCTTTTTATCAGTGTATTAGAAGTACTAATAAATTGCCTGAGAGGAAGAACAGAGATAAAAGGGGTCAAAATAGGCGCCAAAGAATTCAAACTTAAGGCCTACACGGATGACTTGGTATTAACTTTAGAAGAACCTCAAGAAAGTGTAAAAATAGCATTGGAAGAAATGGGAAAATTTGGGCAATTGGCAGGATTTAAATTGAATAAGACAAAGACGAAAATGTTAGGCAAAAATTTAGAAAAAAGTGAAGTAGAAAGGTTAGAACAAGAAACTGAAATCTAGGTGGTCAAAAAAGTTAAATATTTGGGAATTTGGATGATGGCAAAGAACATAAACTTATTCAGTGACAATTACCAACCAGTCTGGAAGGAGATTAAAAGAGATTTAGAAATATGGGACAGACTAAAGCTGTCAATGACTGGAAGAATGTCAGCGATCAAAATGAACTTATTACCGAAAATGGTATTTTTGTTCCAGACAATCCCGATAATAAGAGGTTTAAGACAATTTAAAGAGTGGCAAAAGATTCTCTCTCGCTTTATATGGCAAGGGAGAAGACCAAGGATCAAATTTAAAATATTGACAGATAAGAATGCAAAGGGGGGGGGGGGTTCGCTGTACCTGATCTGAAACTCTATTATGAAGCGGCGTGTTTATGTTGGATAAAGGAGTGGATAACCCAGGAGAACCCAGATCTGTTAGATTTGGAGGGGCACAACAATAGATGGCACTCCTATCTTTGGTATGGTAAGGCAAAAGTGCATAAAGGGTTTACAAATCATGTGATAAGGGGTGCTTTATTTGAAGTCTGGGACAGAAACAAGAATTTGTTGGAAAGGAAAACACAGTGGTGGGTGTCACCAATTGATATGTTAACAGTTAAAAAATTGAACATAGAAGGGAGAAGGGCCACCTATGAGGAGATTCTGATGAAGGCCGAAAAAGGTTGGAAATTGAAGCCTTATGATTGTATTGCTGGAAAATTGACAGGATGGTTGCGATACCATCAAGTCAATGATGTTTTTAAAGATGACAAAAAATTAGGATTTGAAGACAAAAAAATTGAAATTTCAAATAGACATTATAGAAAGTAGGTCTAAGCTACTTTCAAAAATGTATAATCTCCTATTAGAATGGAATACAAAAGACGAACTTATAAAAGAAGCTATGATAAAATGAGCTATTGATCTAGGACACAACATAGACTATGGGCCAAACTCTGGAATGAGAGTATAAAATTCACCGCTTGTTCTGCCTTAAAAGAGAATGTTATGAAGATGGTCTATCGTTGGTACCTTACTCCTACCAAATTGGCAAAAATGTACAGAACTAGTAGTAAAACTTGCTGGAAATGCAAGGAAAAGGATGGCGACTTCTATCATATGTGGTGGTCATGTAATAAATTAAAAGAGTTCTGGGAATCGATTTATAACGAGTTAAAAAAGATGTTTAAGTATTGTTGTTGTTGTTTAGTCGTTTAGTCGTGACCGACTCTTCGTGACCCCATGGACCAGAGCACATGTTTAAGTATAGCTTTCCCAAAAAGCCGGAAGAATTTTTGCTAGGTTTGGTGGGAGAAGATATTAAAGGAGGCAAAACTAGCTGGCTCTCTTTAACAGTGAGACCGAATTGTCTGCCTCAACATTCAGTCTGAGCTGTTACATGACTGAAATGTGTCCCAGTATAGGACTGTGATTGATTAATCTCCCCCAGGAATTTCAAAACGACACTTTAAGAAGTATCTGAATTTGTACAAAAGGGACAGGCAACAACAAACTTTAAAGTAAATACCTTAGAATATTTATATGGTTTTGCAGAAGAAAATATGCTGTACTCATTGACTGAGTCTTAAAGAATTCCTGAAGTATTAGCTTTGGTGGGGGTTGCGCAGCACATCTGCTGTGGCACTCCCCATTTTACCTCTAGTGGCGAAATGGGATAGACCACTCTTGACAGCAAGGCAGACCAAATTCTGCCATTCTTCTCTGGTGGGGTCTTTATCTTCCTTCCATTTCGTTTTTCTCCCCATTTTACCTTAAGTGGAGAAATGGGATGCACCACCCAAAGTCGGCTAATATTAATTGATTAAAATTGGACCTGAAAGTCTGGCCAGGGATTTCACCCCTTCCCGCTGCCAAAGCTATCTCCCACCTCCAAGCACTATTATTTTGCCCAAGAAATGTTGCTTTTGGTAAAATGATACAACACACATGATAAACCATATATATTTATTTTGGACATGATTCAATGACCTCCTTTGCACCTGAAAGTCAAGTACAGTCTTTCTTTAAGGAGGAGCTTCTAGACTTCTAGAAAGAAAGCCTGGGTGTCCTCAGGCTGAGACCTCCCCTGCTTCAACCACTAGGCCTCCAATTTCCATAAATGGTGGGTTCTTCTGGGCGGTGGTGGTTTGCCTTCTCTCAGCTACAGCTCATTTGAATCCTCATCCATTGCTTCAGTGCACTCAAATTGAGTGATCTCAATTCCTAATGATTCAAGATCAGTCTCCAGCAACCCCTCATAGTAGTCACACAAACTAGCTGTTCCACAGCCTCGGATAGCGCCCCTCATGCTGCTTTTCCCTGTTGGGAAAAACACACACATATTTTTTGAATCCAAAACCCACTCCCTCAAACAGAAGGGTGGGCAACTTTTCTCAGACCAAGAGCCTTTTTCCAGTCTGGGTAACCTTCTGGGAGGTCCACATGCCAATGGAAACATATGTAAAATTCACCTTTACACGGCAGGCCATTTTATACATACATTCAAACCCCTCTCTCTGTCCTCCCTCCAGGTTAACAAGAGTTCAGGGGCAACAATCCAGCCAGGCCAAAGCATACAGGTAGGGTATGAAGTGGGGCTTGTGAGTGGTGTGGCCTAGGGAACGGAGGTGTGGCTAAGTAGGATCTGAAGGGCCAGAAAGAGTCCTAGAGGAATGCCTTTGGCCCCTGGGCCTGTGGGTCTCCATCCTCCCCCTCCCCCCCAATTTAAAGTGCAAATTTAAAGATGTTTTGAAGAAGAAGAAGAAGAAGAAGAAGAAGAAGAAGAAGAAGAAGAAGAAGAAGAGGAGTTTGGATTTGATATCCCGCCTTTCACTCCCTTTAAGGAGTCTCAAAGCGGCTAACATTCTCCTTTCCCTTCCTCCCCCACAACAAACACTCTGTGAGGTGAGTGGGGCTGAGAGACTTCAGAGAAGTGTGACTAGCCCAAGGTCACCCAGCAGCTGCATGTGGAGGAGCGGAGACGCGAACCCGGTTCCCCAGATTACGAGACTACCGCTCTTAACCACTACACCACACTGTAGTGTATTTTTATTTAACAAAATCTATGCTTTAAATGTGTAGTATAGATGGGGCACTAGCTGCACTCCATCATCCAAGACTCACCAAAGTTCACGCGAGCCCCAATGTGGAAGCATTGGTCCTCCTCATTTATGCAGCTGACGTTCTTCTTGGCCTGACACTTGTCTGAAAAGATGGCGATGCAACTCGGGCACTGCAGCCCATTGGGCTCCCTTGTCTCAGTCTCAGGCACTGGAAAACAATCACCACACCACACCAACATTGCAATTAGTCAATGTATTTGTTTTGCAGATGCAAACCACAACTTGCTGTACGTGAGGGGTGGGAATTGTGCTTCCCCTTCCAAGATGGATGCGTACCACCTTCTAGCACTTCTGCAAGTGGAGTGCTTCAGCCATGCTCCATTCATCCGTGGGTACATTAAGGCATGGTGCAAGAGATTTCTGACAGGGGCCACTTTCACAGCACACATTTCAAGCACAGGGATACCACTTTAAGCAATTGGGCTTAGCACTGAGCAGCATTGGGGGGCATTCTGAGAGACAAAATGGTAGCCACAGATGCACACAAACGATGATAAAATTCAACAAAATGGCCCTCTTCCTTAGAGCGGGAAAGAGAAAGAAAGCTCTTAGTAGTTTTATCCTTAAAAAACACTTCTGGGAAAACAGGTGCTTAGTTTTGGTAAAATAATGATTTCACCTAAGAAAAAATGCCAGCTAATAAGAGCTATTGTGTGGGGTTTGTTTGCTAATCCATAGCTCTGTGAGGGGAATAGGGGTTTTCCAATTAACCCTCAGCACCCTTAAGAAACTACCACTCCCAGAATTCTTTGTCCTAGTGTTGTTATAGCGTTTACAATAAAAACTTACACTAGAGTGTTGGGAATGCTAAGGTGAACCACAAGATGGTGCCTCCTCCCACCAAGGAAGGAGGGTGAGTGAAGATCTACATCAGGAACAAGGGAATGTGAACATCTAAATCAGGAACAAGGGTTGGAGGAGACCAGAGGTCAAATCTGTACTTGAGCCACAACACTTGCTGGGTGACCTGGGGCCAGATACTGCCCATTAGCCTGACTTATTTTACATGGGTGTTTGAGGCTAAAATGGAGAGCATGAGGGCTCTTTGGAGGAAAAAGTAGGGTTGTAAATATCAGAAGCTGCTGCAGGAGAGGGACTGTGAGTAACATCATGTGAGGAATGTTTCCAGGACTAAGGTAGAACTGTGAAGCTTCCTTGTAATATTTGCTCATGAATGCTGCATGCTATTCAAGTAATCTTGTTATTGATACATGGTTTTTGGTTTTGTTCTATCTGCAGTTTGTCTTTTACTATTCTATGTTGTTAAATAATGCAAATATCCTCTTAGAAAGCCCTGTTCTGTTGGCGAAGACAGGAGCCCATTTTGCGGATGTTTGTAGAAGGCCAGGCCAATCCAGAGGTAACATACTGCCTTCTCACTCACTGGAACATCACCTTGTCGTGGTGAGTGGGTTTGCACGCTATCAAAAATGATCTTGTGAAGCTCCTGTCAGAAGTCTCTAACAGTAATAATGAGTGACTCTCAACCCCCCAAATAAAGCTCACCAAAAACCAACAGGCTGCTATTATAAGTGCTTATGCACCAACACTGGATGCCAATGAAGGCATTAAAGAAAAAATTTACTCTCAGTGGATACAGTCCTATCAGAAACGCCTAAGGAAAATAAACTCTTCCTCCTGGGTGATTTTAAATTTGACAATATGTGCAGCGCACATCCTTGTTATTACCAACACACTCCTTTGACAGAAAAATAAATTTAAAACTTCATGGTGGCATCCTTGATCAAGCCACTGGCACCTCTTGGACTATGTCATTGTCTGTGCTAAAGATCGCCATGATGTGCTCCTTACCAGAGCGATGACGAGTGCCAACAACTGCTGGACAGATCACCGACTAATACGCTCCACGATGGCTGTAATGGTTCTAGGGGTTGCTCGTGCGTAAGCCGGTGCCAACACCTGGCTGGGTTGCCTGAGTGAACCTTTTCTGTCTGGACAGCCACTCACCTGTGGCTGTCTCAATCGCTGGCAGAATCCGTCAGTGGGTGTTTCTTAAACTTCTTCCAGCAAAGAAGCTCTTTGACGCCTAGTCTCCTCCTACTCTCCCTGCGCGGAAGCCTTCTGCGCAAGGAGGGCGTAGGCAACGGAGGACCCTTACTCTCCCCGCTGGTCCCTGGCAAGGAGTCATGGGACCGCCTCGCCATTCCCCCATCTGCCCCCCTTCTCCACTGGTGCTACGCTGATTCTCTTCCCCAGAAGCTGGGCTACCTCTCCCCATCCCGGGACGCTCTCTGGAATCCCTCTGGAGCTTGCTCTCTCCCTCCGGCACTGATGGCAGTTCCCTGACAATGGCAGTTCCCTGACAATTTTACCTCAACGCCGGCTTCAAGGAAGGAAACAAAGGCGCAAAATGAGCACTCAAGCCCTTCAAGATCCCATTAAGTGGGATTGCTTCCAAACGACTCTTAAGGACCATCTGCTTTCAGAATTCCCTGATAAGATCGAGGAACACTGGATCAAGCTAAAAACATTCATTATTGTAGCCTGTGAACAAACTATTGGATACCAAGCAAAGAGCAGGACTGGTGTGCTGTTATTCCTATCTTCCTCTGCCCCTGAGGGTCTCAGGATGCAATTCATGGTAGCTCACTAAGCCAGGCTCCAGCTCAGCGCAGCTTCCAGCTTTGGTGTTCTTGGTTCAAATCCCAACTCTAGCTTCTGTCTCTAGTTTGAAAAGGATGGTGATACAGGCCTGCGTCAGCAGCTGGTGTATGCCAGTTGCCTAGCCGGGGCTTACAGACTGAACCTTCATATTAACTGTTTTCATTGAGGGCCACATTTCCTTCTAGGCAAGCTTCTCAAGGCCGCATGCCAGTGGCAGGGCCTGTTGTGAAAGTGAGTGGAGCAACAAATGTAATTTTTTAAACTTTTTATTCTTTGCACCACCTTTGTGTAGATAGTGTTCCTCTATAACTTAGTAATTAGGTGGCACTGGAGCCCATTGCATCGACTATATCTTACTTAGCATTTGCTTTAACCTGAAGATATTAATTCCCTGAATGCAAACCTAAAAGAAATCAGTTCCTTCCCATACAAGAAGGAAAGAGGCCTGTCCCACTAAAAATATCTCTACAAATGCAAATGCATCAAAGACAATGGGTCACTCTAGGTTTGGGGGCTAGAACTCTGGGAAACCAAGGAACCAGTGAAGTGTAGTGGTTAGAGGGTTGGACTAGAATCTAGGAGACCAGGGTTCAAATTCCACTGTAGCCATGACACTTGCTGAGTGGCCTGGGGCCAGGAACCATTTCTCAGTTTAACCTATTTAACTGGATATTTTGAGGCTAAAATGGTGAGCGGGAGCTAAAGCGTTTTGGAGGAAAGCATAGGATGCAAATACCAGAAGCTGCTGCAGGAGAGGAACTGTGAGTAACATTATGGGAGGGGTGTTTCTAGCACTAAGGTAAAACTGTGATGCTCATTTGTAATTTTTGCTAATAGATGCTATATGTTGTTCAGGTAATCTTCTTATTGGGATTTTGGGTTTTGTTCTATTAGTTCCCGCCACCCCCATACTATGGCTCCAATGCTTCCCTTCTGGTTCCCTCTGTCAGTGGCTCCTCCTTGTCCCACCAGTCTGAATCAGGTTTGAAATCATCTTTCCTAGTGTCACCCTCAGGCACCTCCTGGAGCGACTGGCTGCCACCACTCCTCCTTGTCTAGCCAGTCCCTGACATCAGGATACTGCCAAAAACTTGTTTGTCGTTCTTTGACCTCTCTCATTACTTGAGTTTTGTGAGACCAGCTTTCCTGATGATGATACTTACTTTCAGGAGGTCCGCTGTTGCACATATCTGTCTTGCAGCAGGAGACCTTGATCAGGGTGCCCAGTGATGAGCTTATGGAGACACTGGCATAGTCTGCATCACACAACTCTGTATTGATGCAGGACTTGACAACCACTCTTGTCCCCAAAAGTGCTATAAAAGAAAGAATTGGAATACGAAATAACTAGACCTGGAGATAGGGCTGGTCCAACCATGAGGCAAGGATTGATGGTCACCTTATGTGGCAGGATCCAGAGGGGCAGGGGATCTGACCACCAAGAAAAGCATTGCCTGATGCTGCTGCCTTTGAAGCTGTGGTGTGATCCTTGGAGGCAATATCTGCCACCTCCTCGTCAGTTCCTCTCCCCCATTTGAACCACCCCATGTCCCTGTTGTTCATGACAGGGACCTTGGAGCTCCTTCCTTTTTCTTTTTTAATATAATGTTTATTAAAATTTCTTTTTCTCTTTATAACAGCCAAAATTTTTTTCTTCATCACATATATGTTTGCTCAAATTGAGCATTGACTTCCTCCCATCCCCCTCCCTGACTTCCATATGCAATCACTTTTATTTCGCATTTCTAAATCACCCTATTTACTTTATCTCCATACTTAAAAGACTTACTTCTAATATTTATAAACAGGTAACAAATCATAACCTAACAAAATATTTTAAATCAATCCTGCAAATGTTTTAAAATGTTTGCAATGTCTATTCATATATGGTACAAATTTACTCCAGTCCTTTTCAAACAGTTCGTCTCGCTGGTTTCAGATTTCCCCCATCACAAGTTGAAAAGGTAAAGGGACCCCTAACCATTAGGTCCAGTCGTGACCGACTCTGGGGTTGCGATGCTAATCTAGCTTTATTGGCTGCTTTATTGGCCGAGGGTGCTAGCGTACAGCTTCCGGGTTATGTGCCACCATGACTAAGCCACTTCTGGCGAACTACAGTAGCGCACAGAAACGCCATTTACCTTAACGCCAGAGCGGTACCTATTTATCTACATGCACTTTGACGTGCTTTCGAACTGCCAGGTTGGCAGGAGAAGGG
Organism: Podarcis filfolensis; assembly: GCF_964270895.1. NCBI lineage: Eukaryota > Metazoa > Chordata > Lepidosauria > Squamata > Lacertidae > Podarcis > Podarcis filfolensis. The sequence goes on along the minus strand of NC_139611.1, from coordinate 78,241,095 downwards.
ACTGAGCAACGGGAGCTCACCCCGTTACGGGGATTCGAACCACTGACATTCTGATCGGCAAGTCCTAGGCTCTGTGGCTTAACCCACAGCACCACCCGCATCAAATATCACCTCGGAGCTCCTTTCTGAGGCTCCCTCCGCCTCGCTGGTGCCCGTGCAGGCACACTGCCTCTTTCCTTGTGGGGTAGTCATTCGCAAAGCGCAGGCTGCAAAGCCACCCTACCTGTGCCTTGCAGGGCTGCCTGCACTGCCTGGCTGCCTTCGACTGTCAGAGTGGCTTCCGTCTTTCCTCCTGTGCTGTAAAAGGCAGCCAGGTGGCAGCCAAGGCTGTCTCTGGCCAGAGCCTGCACTCCACCCAGGCTCTTGCAGCTGGGGAGGAGGAGCACTTTAACTGAGCCCCTGCCCCACTACTGGCTCATTTGGGGTTTCCGCAAAATTGCTGGGCTGAGGCGAGGGCAGCGTTGTGCTCTTAACCCAAGCAGTTTAAGGAGGGAGGGAGGGAGGAATAATCTTTATAAGCTTCGTCATGCAGCTTGTTTCTCCCACTGCCGGTTTGAAGGACAGACCACGGTGGTGATTTCACTCAGCGATATATCTTTCATGAAACTGCCACCCCTTCTGAGTCCCTCTGCCTCCAGTTCCAGGCTGCAGCTTGTTTAGTTTTCCCTCAGTGTGCTGGTTGCTGGAGGCAGAGGGACTCAGGATAGGCGAGGTTTCCCCACCGATTTACTGCTGAGTGAAGCTGTCATCACGGTCTGCCCTCATACCAGTCCTGGGGTGATATATCAATAAATCACCCAGGCCTAATCTTCAGTCACCCTTTCTTCCGGGTCTGCGGGGTGGGGAACATTTCATGGTTTGCCCCAGGTATCCAATTGTGTTGAGCAGGCCCTGCTTGGAGCAGAAAGAGATTTCTCCAGTTTTATCTATTTGTTGAATGTGAGTCAGGAATGGAGAACCTTTGGCTGTTTGGAGAACCTATTTAAGTTACATTATAGTCCAAAGGCTATCCTCATCAGGAAATAAGGATTTGTTTTAAGTTTTTCTTGTGTGCTATAACTCCCTCCAGGGACGCGGATGGCGCTGTGAGTAAAACCTCAGTGCCTAGGACTTGCCAACCGTATGGTCGGCGGTTCGAATCCCCGCGGCGGGGTGAGCTCCCGTCGTTCGGTCCCAGCTCCTGCCCACCTAGCAGTTCGAAAGCACTCTTAAGTGCAAGTAGATAAATAGGTACCGCTTTATAGCGGGAAGGTAAATGGCATTTCCATGTGCTGTACTGGTGCTGGCTCGCCAGCTGCAGCTTCGTCACGCTGGTCATGTGACCCGCAGGTGTCTGCGGATGGCGCCGGCTCACGGCCTCTAGAGTGAGATGAGCACGCAACCCTAGAGTCGGACACGACTGGCCCGTACGGGCAGGGGTACCTTTACCTTTATAACTCCCTCCAAGGTATTTCTTAAAAAATCATTTAACCACATCAGTTAAGAAACATGGATACATATGCTATACTGTTATTGTTTTAGTTAAATAAATTGTTTAAATTGTTATTAATGAAATGATTATTTTTTCCATCCAATAAAAAAAGGCGAAAGATTTATACGATCTGAAGAGAAACCAGAGTATCCATCCAATAAAGTACAGCAGAAAGGTTGTCCAAATATAAACAGTTAATTTATTAAACCTCACAAAAATTTCATAATTATCTGTCAATGTATTTCTAATAGTATAATCAAATCAGTAATTTTTGTTATAACTGTAAAAACCACTCTGAAAATTTATTATTCCAAAAACAAAACCTTCATCTCGTAAATATTAAGATTCTACCAGCAAGAATGAGTCTTTCTGTAAAAATAAATAATAAAATCAAGTCTTACTGACTTGTGATTTAAATCGTGACTGAAACCAAATCCACCCTGTAACTGGACCAATGAGAGTCGATGCTGGAGCTCATAAAGGGAGCATGTACCACAGGCAATTAGGAAGGGGCAATATGTCACTATCAGTTTCTCTTGGTTTCTTATTTTAAATTCATTTCTCCACATTTTCATATCAGTTTCCAACTCCTCATCCCCACCATCAACATTTAGTGTGAATGTAATTTTTACTTTTAGGCCCTATCTGCAGGGTCATACTGATTTAAGTAGACATGGTTTCCCCCTTGGGGGGGGCAGGATGTTTGTTGACTATATGGGCTGTGAATCCTGGCAGACACTTGCAGGTCATTTTTCACTTGGCCTGGGAGATGGGAACCTGACAGACTGACTCCAACTACAAAAGCTTTTGTAGGTTATTGTATGCAATTTTACCCTAGTATGTGCATTTGTCTATTGATTACATGGCTGGACAACTGAATTGCAAAAATGGGAGAAGGACAGATTCTGAAGGATGACTTTGTTTTGCTCTGCCAATTGAGTAAATGCACCTTTAAATATGAACTGACTTGAATTTCTTCTCTGCTCCTACAGGCAATGCAGAACCTACGTTTTGGTGATCAAAGAGGTTGAAAGCTCTTCTCACTTACACAGTTTGCCTTTTCCACTGGCAGACAAGCAGGACTGGTCACTGGAACCGTCACACTCCACAGTGGTGGCATTTCTGCAATCTTTTCCTTGGCCGAAACAAGACTCACATATCAGAGATGCCACTGCAGACAGGGGAAAAATGGGTTTAGAAAACTTTAGTAACTGTGTAGGAAGAATAGGTCTGCGTCAAGGTACATGAACACAACACTTTCTGCTACAAACTTCATCTTACGAGAGGCAGCCAAGGCCACTGACTTGGATAGCTTCAACAGCAGACTAGATACATACATGGTTACCATCCTCAATTGATTTTTTCCCCCTGCAATATTGTAGGCACTATTTATCATTCTAGAGAGCAGAAAAGGCAGGAAAGAGTTCGAGAACAGCACTGGGCCAAGCAAGGAACTGATGCATGAAGAGGCTTAGTTGGAGGAATTTATAGAGGATTGCAAGGAGCACTTTGACAGCACCAGGAACAATGGATTCAGGACAGTGTCATAAATTGCTAGAATTCTAATTATGCTATACCATAATGTAAAGCACAGTGTTGAAAAGCAATTAAATCTCTTCCCCCTTCCAATAACTCCAAGGACACGTCCCTCCTAATCTGTGCCAGCCTCAATTTCTCAACCCTGGATGTGGGGAAACGGGTCCCATCAGGTTACAGCACTGAAATTGGATTAGGCTTCTGGAAGCCAAGGCAGTTTCCCTGACAGCATGAACTTTTTTGAAAAGGGGACAAATGTCTGTTCACAGTTTCCTTTGTGGTATAGTAATAAAATGCACAGTGACCTGGATCCCCTCCATCCCATTAAATGCACTTGTTTGGGGTAAAGAATTGGTCCACTTGCTCTTTAAAATAAGTTGATTAGAGTTAAGAGAGTCCCATGGACTGCAAAAAGATCAAACCTATCCATTCTGAAGAAATCAGCCCTGAGTGCTCACTGGAAGGACAGATCCTGAAGTTGAGGCTCCGATACTTTTGCCACCTCATGAGAAGAGAAGACTCCCTGGAAAAGACCCTGATGCTGGGAAAGATTGAGGGCAGGAGAAGGGTACGACAGAAGACGAGATTGTTGGACAGTGTTCTCGAAGCCATTAACATGAATTTGACCAAACTGTGGGAGGCAGTGGGTGACAGGAGTGTCTGGGGTGCTCTGGTCCAGGGGGTCATGAAGAGTCGGACATGACTAAACAACTAAACAACAACAGAGTTAAGAGCAGGTGGGGGGGTTGCAGGTCTGTGTCCAGAGGAGATTGCAGATTTAAGGGACTATCTTTTACTGGATATACACAAGCACAGCTCCACGTCCTTTGCTTTGGTTTCTCTTGTGATGCTGATGAAACTCAAAGACATTGTGAATGATGTGGATTTGACATTGAGAATGATGTGGATTTGGCATTTGGACAATGAGAGATGGAGAGTGGCAGCACCACAGATGTCCTGGGAGAGTTTTCTTGGTGCAATGTTAGTACAGTGGTACCTCGGGTTAGAGATGCTTCAGGTTACAGGCTCTGCTAACTGAGAAATAGTACCTCGGGTTAAGAACTTTGCTTCAGGATGAGAACAGAAATCAGGCGGCGGCAGCCCAGTGGCAGCGGGAGGCCCCATTAGCTAAAGTGGTACCTCAGGTTAAGAACAGTTTCAGGTTAAGAACGGACCTCCGGAACGAATTAAGTTCTTAACCAGAGGTACTACTGTATACTATATCCAATTGCTGACACAGCTTAATTAACACAACTTAACAGCATCTGCTATACTGTTTCACAGCTGTAAACCTAGGTCATGATTTTTACTCTGGCCTTTAAAGAGATACACACCTTGTAAAACAATAATGAACCTTAATATTTAAATAAACCATTCAACACAAAGAGGTTAGCTCAAATGTATAAGAATGTACCTAATAAGTGTTGGAAATGTAAATATTGCAAGGGGTCATTCTGTCACATTGGGTGGGCCTGCAAGGAGGGTAAGGTCTTTTTGGACATGTTATATAATGATTTTTAAAAAATCAAAAATCAGACTGACTTTTCCAGAACCCTTCTGGTTGGGGATATTGATCAGCAAAATTCCAAAGCAAGGGATCTTTATGCTCTTTATGCTCACAGCTGGAAAATTGTGAGAATACCCTGAAATAAGTTTTTAACCTGAGGTACCACTGTATTATGTGTGTGTGTATATATATATATATATATATATATATATATATATATATATATAATGCATATATATATATAAAGCTTAGATTCTTCAAATTGTTTATTCTAAGAAGAATGGGACTCCCAGATGTTGGTAATCACAATGGAGAGGGTGGGGAGAGTGACATTGGGCTCATGTCCTCTTCCTTCACCATCTTCTTCTTCATATTATAAGAGGGAATTATTATAAGATGATGTACTGATTTTATTTAACTTCAAAGAGCTTAGATCGAATATATAAGAATGCACCAAAAAATGTTGGAAATGTAAGAATTGCAAGGGGTCATTCTGTCACATGTGGTAGACATGTAGGAAGGCTAAGCTCTTTTGGGGCATGATATATAATGGGGAGGGGGTGGATTCAAACTGACTTTTCCAACAGTCCAGAACCCTTCTGGCAGGCGATATTGGTCAGCAAATTTCCAAACTCTGTTTATGTATGCAGCTACAGTGGCAAGGGATCGTTTCTTTATGCTCAGAGGTTGAAAGTTGTGAGAATACCCCGAAAGGAAAAATGGATGGTGAAAGCCTTAGAATATGCAGAGATGGCAAAGGTTACAGCAGGAGAGGCTGATAAAACTGAGGCTCTTCCCCACATAATGCATTGCATCTGAGGGGCAAGCAGAGGGCAAGGCCTCCCTGGGCGGCATGGAGGGGGGAGTGCAAAGAGTCTAGATTTCGCTTCTACCCCAAAAATCTTGTATGTTTGTGTCCAATGTTGCCACTTTCTAAAATTTATTTATTGGTGCATGCTTTTCTTTCGTAAATGTATCAAATATGAAATAAAATAAAACTGGGATTATGGGGTATTTTCAGGTCAGTGTAGGATATACATGCTGTGTCCTGTTTGTGATGTGGCTGTGGAACTTCCCATTCTTCTGATAGAAAATGTTGTGGGGAGGGGTCATGTGGGGACCAAAATGGGGTGTTTGTCAGTTGTGTGGAGTGAGAAATGTCCATGTTTTCATCTGAGGAATGTTGGAGGGTATGCAGTGGCTCTTGAACATCAATATGAAGCTGTTGGGAAGAGTCAATTGGAGTTTTGGAGTGAAACTCTGGATTGGTGCTTGGATGCCATGGTGCATGACAGCCAACAAACTGTGCTTGAACCGTGAAAAACTGGAGGCCTTATGAATGAGTGATTTCTGGGTCAATTGCTTGGCAGCCTGGACACAGTGGTTCATGCACTGGTAACTTCAAGACTTAATTATGCCAGCATGCCTTGGGACTGTCTTTGTATCAGGTCCAGAAGCTGCAGCTATTGCAGAACACAGCAGCCAGAGTGCTCATGGCAGCAGGCTACTGCCTACGTGTCACTCTGTTGCTGAGACAGTGGCACTGGTTGCCAATTTGCTGCCACGTCACATTCAAGGTGCTTATGTTTATTTCCACTGATTCCTGAGCAATGTGAGCCAAAAGTGCCTTGAGGAATGCACAAACCCTTATGCTACACCTCAAGCACTGAGATCCTTTGACTGGGGCAGTTCTTGTAGCTCTCTACACACCTGAGGTATAGTCAGCTTTCAATTCACAGGAAGGCTTTAGTGCAACAGGAGAGAAAAAACCTTTTATTCCTTTCTCACAGTACTAGAATTTGTGGGCAGCCAACGACAGTGAATGTTGGAGGATTTGAGAAAGATGGAAGAAAGAACAGTGATACCTCTGGTTATGAATGGGATCTGTTCCGGAGGCCTGGCCGTATCCCGAAATCTTCGTAACCTGAGGCGCCTGTTCTCCTCATGTGTACAGCGCCGTGGAGCACTTCTGGGCATTCGTGAGGTGCGCAAAGCGCTTCCGTGTGTGCTCGAGTGGCAAACTCACTTCCTGCTCTGCTACGTCCTCAACCCAAATGTTACGTTACCCAAAGGCCATGTAACCCGAGGGTCCACTGTAGTGTTTGAAATAGCATATGGTTAAACTCTGGAATTTGCTCTCAGGAAGTAAAGTTCGGCAGCAACGTGGATGTGTTTGATTGAGGATTAGAAGAAAATAATGGAGGATAAGGCTAACAATGGCTACTAACAAAGTTGGCCATGTTCTTCCTCAATTGTTGGAGACAGTATTCCTGTGAATGTCAGTTGGTGGGAATCACAAGCGGGGGGACGGGATGGGGACAACTGGTGTTGCTGTCCAGTCCTGCTTTGAGGCTTTGCACAGGCATCTTGCTGGCCATTGGGACAACAGGGTTCTGGAACAGCTGGACTGGTTCAGCAGGCTGATGGAAGCTGTGCCAGTTGAAGCTTGTGGGAAATCTAATATTAGCCCAAATTTTGATTGCCTCAAAGTGGTGCTCACCCAATGTACCTGCTGAAGACGAGGGGATTCACAATGTACCTGCTGAAGGAACATGGTTTCACAATTTCTTTCTAAAATCACCAAGCTGTTCATTTGGCTGCGTAAGGGAAGCCAAAGGAGAATGAAAATTGGGAAACTATGGAGGCCTTTAGTAATCTATACCAGGAGTGGGGAACCGCTGACCTGGGGGCCAAATGCAGCCATTGCATGCCCCTCCACAGGGCCTATGTGGGGGGGGGGAAGGTAGTACATCCTTCTTCTGTTTGGGATCACAAGGGGGACATTAGGAAATGTTTGCCTATATTGTGTGAAGACTAGCATTTATATTTTTGTAAGACTACATAGAATGCCACGAGGCTTCTTCCTCCGTCTGCTTCCTCATCTGCCAACATGCCCCTGCCTACTACTCCCCATGGATCTAGAGACGTGGCGCTGAAGTCCTGGTGAAAAATAGCGTGAGTTCTCAGGGTCCTCAGGGTGAGAGGTGAATGAGAAGGCGGACTTTCCTTGCCTCTCCTGTGGACGATGTGCTCTGCTCTGTGAGGGGACTGCCACCCGCCTGTGAAGTGTGGGATATTTACCATGCAACCAAATCAACAATGCATGTTTGCTAGATAGGCAAATGACAGGAGCTGAAGCCCTCTGAGTTTCTTCCCGTAAGTTTTCAAGAATGAACTCTCACTGTTATGTACTGAGTTGAGTATGATCCAAAATAAAGCAGTCTGATTGGTACTAGAACAATAGGATTCAGAATGCAGCAGTCTGATTGGTCCTAGAACAATAGGAACCAGAATTCAGCAGTCTGTTTGGTCCGCAGGAGCCACCCAATCCAGCTCCAGGTGGAAGTGAATCCGTAACCTGATTGGCCTACACGAGAATCCCGGAATCAGCCAATCATGTGGGGCCCATTTTGTAAATAATGTATATAAAGCAGACAGTTGGGGAAAACTTCCAGTCCTCGCTACTATAAGCTCAGGATGAGGTAGTGGTGGGAGAAGGCAGGAACCACCGGACCTTCGTGGCCCAGGACCCAGTGTATGCAAAGAATTTGCGGGCAGGCCCGGCATGGGTACCCTGGGTACCCGCCACAGTCACCAGGGTCATTGGCCCCGTGTCGTACGAGGTGTTAACGGAGGGGGAGCAATGTTGGCACTGCCACTGCAACCAGCTACAGCGACGATTCCCAGGAGAAACGATTCCCAGGACGAGGACAGGTCAGAGGGGTCCCAAGGGAACAGTGGGACAGTGAGGCCCGTAGAGCAGGAGGGGCTGCAGGGGAGGCAGAATCAGTAAATACAGAGAGGACCCGCAAGGTCGAAAGGACACCGGGACCAGAGCCATGACTGAGCGAACTGGTTGCGCCAGACCAAACGGCCCCATCACAGCCAGCATCCTCGGAACACGAGCCAGAACCCAAATCCCTGACCAGGGAACACCCTAGGCCGCAACGCATACATAGGTGGCTAGCATACATTGAGGACTATGAATGCAACCTCCCGGGCAGGACTGGAACTTAGAGGGGAGGGGTGTTATGTACTGAGTTGAATAGGATCCAAAATAAAGCAGTCTGATTGGTCCTAGAACAATAGGATTCAGAATGCAGCAGTCTGATTGGTCCACAGGAGCCACCCAATCCAGCTCCTCTGGACAAAGCTGCTGTATCTGTTACTCTTCAACAAGTATTCTGAATGAGTATATGTTATCTTTACCTTTTTCAAGCAAGAATCTGTGTGATTATTGTTTTAAGGGGGGGGGAGGAAAGACTTTTTAAGCAGCCAGGGGATACACTCTGCTGAACTTACAAACATGAGGAAGGGAGGATAATATCTAATAAATACAACTTTTCCAAGCATCAATACACATCTCTACTTGAAGGGCAGCAGGTGATGGCATGACGTGATGTCATACCATCATGTTGTGCTTGTGGGGGGGGGGAACCCACATACTGGGGCTCAGGTTGGTGCCTCTGGTCACAGGTGTCTCCTCCTCCTCCTGCAACAGGCTACTCCCCCCCCAAAAAAAACCCAGGAGGGGCATGAAAAGAGTAGAGGTGAGATCAGCTGCACACAGTCTCAGACATGGAAAAAGCCCTGGATAGCAGACTTAGGCAGATGTGAGGTGTTTGGGGATCGTCTTGGTAACTGATTTCATGGACTAAAACCCACTGGAAATGAGCTGTTGTATTCATCAGGCCTGACACTCTGTGAAAATAGTGTTTTTACTAAGAAAGAGTTAACTCAAACTTTTGTGGAACCAGGAGAAACCTAAGTCCCCCTAAAAAAAGGAGGCAAAGCTTGCTGGCTCTCTTTAACTGTGAGGCCGAATTGTCTGCCTCAACATTCAGTCTGAGCTGTTACATGACTGAAATGTGTCCCAGTATAGGACTGTGATTGATTGATTAATCTCCCCCAGGAATTTCAAAACGACACTTTAAGAAGTATCTGAATTTGTACAAGAGGGACAGGCCATAACAAACTTTAAAGTAAATACCTTAGAATATTTACATGGTTTTTGTTGTGACGTGGGGTTTGTGATTTCAGCTCTCTTGACATAATATGCTGGAGACAGTTCTGTAGTAACACTTCTTTATTAAAGCAAACAAGACTGAGAACTGAGGAGGGGAGAGCTACATTTATAGGGACAGGGAACTAGCTAGAAGGGATACATTTTGGAGGGAACAATATCAGGCAATCACAGTCCTGCCTTTTGGAGGAAACCAATAAGACAGAGGATCCAAATACAGCAGCTTAAATGAACCAATAGTAGCTGTACCCTCTGGAACCAAAAGGCAGTTACTTTACCCTAATGCATATACAGACAATAATAATACAGATATAAAATCCTTTGACTCAATACACAACACCCCTCCCCCCCTAGTGAGCGTAATCTCTCAGGTACTGTGGGGGCCTACAAACTCTACTTGATCTCCTGACAACAGGTGTTGCCGGTTCTGGATTGGATGTTACCTGTGGTAGGGGGGTGCTATAGGGGTTTCATCAGGAACAGATGGAGTCCCAGACATCGCAGGGTCCCCTACTTGTACCTCGTCATCCTGAGGACTAGCAGACCCTGGTTCATTTGCTGAAGCCCCTGGTGACTGCACCTCTGGGCCATTTTCACTCTGGTCTTGCAGCTCTGCGTCATTAGCCAGGGATGAATTATCTGACCCCTCCCTGCTGAGCGCCCGGCGCCTCAGCTGATCTATATGTCTCTTCCAAACTTGCCCATTTTCCAAGGTCACATAATACGACACAGGTCCACTAGTCCGGGTGACCACACCAGCCACCCACCGCGAACCTCGTGAATAGTTCCTCACCCAGACCAGATCTTCAGGGGCGAGATACCTTGTTGTGTCAGTCTCAGCCTGGGGGGTTGCTCTTGAATTACGGTTTGGCATTTTATCCGGGTGGACATAATCCAGCACCGTTACCAGTCTTCTACCCAAGAGCAGCTCAGCTGGCGACTTGCCCGTCGCAGTACACGGCGTCGCATGCTGCAAAAATAACATTCGCGCGATGCAAGCTGACCAGTTACCCTCCATTAAGCGCGCAATGGATTCTTTGGCTGTTCTTACCATGCGCTCAGCCTGCCCATTGGAGGATGGGTGAAAGGGCGCGGATGTGACCCCTCTTATGAAGTTATCAGCCAAGAATGCCCTGAATTCTTGGGATACAAAAGCTGCCCCATTATCTGATACAATGGTCTCAGGTAACCCGTGGGTTGCAAACAGCTGCCTCAACACCTTGATTACGGCAGCTGATGCCATGCTAGGGATCATCGCCACTTCTAACCATTTGGAATATGCATCGACGATAACCAAAAAGACCTTCCCCTGGAATGGCCCAGCAAAATCTAAGTGCAGCCGGCTCCAGGGAGATCTGGACTGCTCCCACCAGTGAACTGGTGCTTTGGCCACTTCTGGCCGCACCTCTTGGCATGCCTTGCATGTTCGTACCCATTGTTCTATGTTCTGGTCCATTCCAGGCCACCACACATAACATCGGTCTAGCGACTTCATCCTGACCATTCCCAGGTGTCCCATGTGAAGCGTCTCAAGAACCCTGTTTCTCAGTGGTGCTGGGATGATCACCCTATCTCCCCACAGGAGACAACCCTTATGCATGGACAACTCGTGCTGCCTTGTCGCATAAGGCCTGAATTTGTCTTCATGCGGACCACCTGGCCACCCCCTCCCCACCCAAGTGAGCACACGGGAGAGAACAGCATCTTTCCTCGTTTTCTCAGCTATATCAGTAGCCGTTACAGGAGCCCCCGGAAGTGTTTCCAGCATCATTATGTGCTCCGCTGGAGCAGGATCCTCATTGCTCCCGCCAGGAAGGGGCAATCGACTCAGCGCATCAGCGTGGCACATCCGTTTCCCCGGCACATGGGTCAAGGTGTACTGGAACCCGTTCAGGAATATAGACCAACACAACATTCTGGGGGAGAGAATTTGTGGCGTTTGTTTGTTTGGGTTGAGCAACCCTAACAGTGGTTTGTGGTCCGTTTCAATGGAGAAATGGCGACCATACACATAATCATGGAACTTTTTGATTCCTGCCACAATTGCAAGCGCCTCTTTGTCAATTTGAGCATAGTTGCGCTCCGTGGGCGACAACGTACGGGAATAGAAAGAGATGGGCTTTTCCGACCCATCCGGTTCCCTATGACTCAGCACCGCCCCCAGGCCGTATTGAGAGGCATCACATGCCAGGACCAGCGGCTTCGACTCATCATAATGAGCAAGGACGCTCCTGCTACTCAGCATTCCTCGCAAGGAGTCAAAAGCCTTCTGCTGCCCCTGCCCCCATCGCCACACATTCTTTTTCTGCAACAGTCTATGTAATGGTTCAGCTACCGAAGCTTTCTGGGGTAAGAACGAATGATAAAAGTTAATAAGTCCCAGGAATGACTGCAACTCCGTCTTGTTCTGTGGTCGTGGTGCCTCGATGATGGCCTTAATCTTAGCATCTGTGGGGTGGATGCCTGATGCATCAATTTTAAACCCCAAGAAATCCACAGTTGGCACCCCAAAACTGCATTTTTCCTTTTTCAGTTGCAACCCCACCTCCTTGAACTTGAGCAACACTGCACGGACACGCGCAACCAGTTCCTGTGGGTCTTTTCCAGCAATCAAAACGTCATCAAAAAATGGCAAGACCCCCGGCAGACCTCTTAACAGGCGTTCCATGAGCCCTTGAAAAATCCCTGGGGCCACACAAACTCCAAATTGTAATCTGTTAACTCTGAACGCCCCTTTATGTGTGACAATAGTCTGTGCTTCCGCTGATTGTGGGGTTACTGGCAGCTGTTGGTAAGCTTGTGCCAGGTCAATTTTGGCGAACACCTTGCCCCCAGCCAGTTTAGCCAACAGATGTGATATGACTGGAATGGGGTATGAGTTTCCCCTGAGTGCCTTATTGATAGTACATTTGTAATCTGCACAGATCCTGACTTCCCCATTTGCTTTAAGGGGCGTGACGATTGGAGTCTCCCACTTAGCAGAGTCCACGGGTGAGAGAACTCCCTGCTTGACCAATTTATCCAGCTCTGCTTCAAACTTGGGTTGCAGTGCAAATGGCACTCGCCTTGGTTTGAGTCGGATTGGGGCCACCCCAGGGTCCAATTCGAAGTCAACTGGGGGCCCTTTATAACAACCCAGTTTCCCATTAAAGAGACCAGCAAATTCTTTGCATAATGCCTCGCTCATCTCAGGGCAGGTTTGGATTGAATTAAGCCCTGATATACTCAGTCCCAGGGCAGGGAACCAGTCAGTGCCCAGGAGACTGGGGCGACTGCCCTTCGCAATCACCAGTTTGAGTACCGCCTGTTTGTCCCGGAACTGTACTCTCACGGCACACATTCCCATGACATGGATGCGGCCTGCTGAGTATGACTGCAAAGTTGCCGGGAAGGGCTCCAGAGGGGGCAACTTACCCCTGGGGAAGAATGTCCTCGCGGTCTGGTCCGACACGATAGTGAATCAAGATCCGGAGTCCACCTCCATGTCGCACAGCTGACCCTCAATCTTCACCTTGACGTGTGCCTTGCCTTGCGCTGGAAACTGCACGACCCTCCCGTTGATCTCCGTTACGTAGTGGCAGTCCTTTAGAACATGGTTTGCCGTGGGCGGTCTGCGATGCTCCAGTCTAGGTGCTCCTGTCGCTCCCAACGCTGCCGATCTACAGACCCTGGCGATGTGACCTGTCTTCCCGCACGTCCGGCACATAGCATCCCGGAAACGACAACTCTTCCGCTCATGGTTTCCGCCACAACCAGGGCACCTGCCTCGGTGCTCTTTGTGCACTGTGCAGGCCTGACGCACTGACTCGACCCCACGGACTGGGCTTTGGCTCGGAGTAGCCTCTAGCTCGTCCATGGCATGCGCAACTTCTATCTGTGGCTTAGGGGCCTTGCGACTGGCATCAAGCTCCTCTCTTTCATAATTCTCCGTGGCGGTGGCCTCCTTCAAGGCTGAAGCAAGGGTAACCTCTTCTTTAGCCACGATGCGTCTTCTGGCTTTCTTGCTGCTCAGACCACCGATAAACCTATCCAGGAGAGTCTCTTCCAGATCTTTGAAGTCGCAGTGCTGAGCGAGCTTCCGCAGTTCAGCTAGGAATGCAGATACAGACTCCCCAGCACGCTGCTGCCTCTTATGAAACTCCAACCGCCGGGCCATCTTGGTCTCAGTAGGCGCCAAATGGCTTGTCAGGCAGGCAAGAATATCTTTGAGAGGTGTCTCACTTAGCTTCGCTGGAGCAAGCAATGCCTTGGCCAGCTTGAAGGTCTCAGGCCCACAGTAGCTCAGGAATGTGGCCCTTCTTTTGCTGGCATCGGTGATCCCTTGAGCCACTGCGAAGAACTCGAAGCGTTCGACGTAGTCTTCCCACGTGTGGGGCTCTGATGGCTGGAAGGGCTCCAATACCCTTGGACTCTCCATTGTCCTGTGGGCAGGGTCGTCTTCTCAGCTGGCCAGTGAGTCTTGTTCTTAGCTACAATCCGGACTCTGAGGCAGGGCTGCGTTTAACCGCTCCTCAGCATTCCGGATCCCACCTTCGTCGCCAGTTGTTGTGACGTGGGGTTTGTGATTTCAGCTCTCTTGACATAATATGCTGGAGACAGTTCTGTAGTAACACTTCTTTATTAAAGCAAACAAGACTAAGAACTGAGGAGGGGAGAGCTACATTTATAGGGACAGGGAACTAGCTAGAAGGGATACATTTTGGAGGGAACAATATCAGGCAATCACAGTCCTGCCTTTTGGAGGAAACCAATAAGACAGAGGATCCAAATACAACAGCTTAAATGAACCAATAGTAGCTGTACCCTCTGGAACCAAAAGGCAGTTACTTTACCCTAATGCATATACAGACAATAATAATACAGATATAAAATCCTTTGACTCAATACACAACAGTTTTGCAGAAGAAAATATGCTGCACTCATTGACTGAGTCTTAAAGAATTCCTGAAGTATTAGCTTTGGTGGGGGTTGCGCAGCACATCGGCTGTGGCACTCCCCATTTTACCTCTAGTGGCGAAATGGGATAGACCACTCTTGACAGCAAGGCAGCCCAAATTCTGCCATTCTTCTCTGGGAGGGACTTTATCTTCCTTCCATTTCTTTTTTCTCCCCATTTTACCTTAAGTGGAGAAATGGGATGCACCACCCAAAGTCGGCTAATATTAATTGATTAAAATTGGACCTGAAAGTCTGGCCAGGGATTTCACCCCTTCCCGCTGCCAAAGCTATCTCCCACCTCCAAGCACTATTATTTTGCCCAAGAAATGTTGCTTTTGGTAAAATGATATAACATACATGATTTGCCATATATATTTATTTTGGACATGATTCAATGACCTCATTTGCGCATGAAAGTCAAATACAGCCTGTCTTTGAGGAGGAGCTTCTAGACTTCTAGAAAGAAAGCCTGGGAGCCCTCAGGCTGAGACCTCCCCTTCTTCAACCCCTAGGCGAAACGGTGTCTTCTGTGGCATCCTCGTCGATTGCGTCAGTGCACTCTGTTTGAATGATCTCAAATCCCAATGATCCAAGATCAGTCTCTTGCAACCCACTACACACATCAGCTGTTGCACAGCCTCGGATAGCGCCCAGGATCCTGGTTCCCCCTGTTGGGAAAAACAGACAAACATATTTTTGGAATCCAAATCCCATTCCCTCAAACAGAAGGGTGGGCAACTTTTTTCAGACCAAGAGCCTTTTTCCAGTCCGGGTGACCTTCTGGGAGGTCCACATGCCAATGGAAACATATGTAAAATTCACCTTTACACGGCAGGCTATTTTCTAGATACATTCAACCCCCCCTCTATGTTCTCCCTCCAGGTAACCAAGATTCAGGGGCAACAATCCAGCCAGGCCAAAGCATACAGGTAGGGTATGAAGTGGGGCTTGTGAGGGGTGTGGCCTAGGGAAAGGAGGTGTGGCTAAGGTGGATCCCAAAGGCCAGAGAGAGAGAGTCCTAGAGGAATGCCTTTGGCCCCTGGGCCTGTGGGTCTCCATCCTACCCCTCCCCCCCAATTTAAAGTGCAAATTTAAAGATGTATTTTTATTTAACAAAATCTATGCTTTAAATGTGTAGTACAGATGGGGCACTAGCTGCACTCCATCATACAAGACTCACCGAAGTCCATGCTAGCCGCAAGGTAGAAGCATTGATCCTCATCATTTCTGCAGCTGACAGTCTTATTGCTCTCACACTCGTCTGAAAAGATGTTGATGCAACTCGGGCACTTCAGCCCATTGGGCTCCCTTGTCTCAGTGTCAGGCACTGGAAAACAATCACCACACCAACATTGCAATTAGTCAATGTATTTCTTTTGCAGATGCAAACCACAACTTGCTGTATGTGAGGGGTGGGAATTGTAGTCCTTCCAAGATGGATGCCTACTACCTTCCAGCACTTCAGCCATGCTCCATTCATCCAGGGCTACATTAAGGCATGGTGCAAGAGATTTCTGACTGGGGCCACATTCACAGCAAACATTTCAAGCACAGGGATATCACTTTAAGCAATTGGGCTTAGCACTGAGCACCACTGGGGGGGCATTCTGAGAGACAAAATGGCAGCCACAGATGCACACAAATGATGATAAAATTCTACAAAATAGCCCTCTTCCCAAGAGCAGGAAAGAGAAGGAAAGCTCTTAGTAGTTTTGTCCTTAAAAAACACTTCTGGGAAAACATGTGCTTAGTTTTGGTAAAATCATGATTTCACCTAAGAAAAAATGCCAGCTAATAAGAGCTATTGTGTGGGGTTTGTTTGCTAATCCATAGCTCTGTGAGGGGAATAGGGGTTTTCCAATTAACCCTCAGCACCCTTAAGAAACTACCACTCCCAGAATTCTTTGTCCTAGTGTTGTTATAGTGTTTACAAGAAAAGCTTACACTAGGGTGTTGGGAATGCTAAGGTGAACCACAAAATGGTGTCTCCTCCCACCAAGGAAGGAGGGTGAGTGAAGATCTACATCAGGAACAAGGGAATGTGAACATCTACATCAGGAACAAGGGTGGGAGGAGACCAGAGGTCAAATCTGTACTTGAGCCACGACACTTGCTGTGTGATCTGGGGCCAGACACTGCCCCTTAGCCTGACTTATTTTACACGGGTGTTTGAGGCTAAAATGGTGAGCAGGGGAGCCAGACACGACACCTTAAGCTCTTTGAAGGAATTGTAGGGTTGTAAATATCAGAAGCTGCTGCAGGAGAGGGACTGTGAGTAACATCATGTGAGGAATGTTTCTAGGACTAAGGTAGAACTGTGAAGCTTCCTTGTAATATTTGCTCATGAATGCTGCATGCTGTTCAATTAATCTTGTTACTGATACATGGTTTTTGGTTTTGTTCTATCTGCAGTTTGTCTTTTACTATTCTATGTTGTTAAATAATGCAAATATCCTCTTAGAAAGCACTGTTCTGTTGGGGAAGACAGGAGCCCATGTTGCGGATGTTTGTAGAAGGCCTGGCCAATCCAGAGGTATCATACTGCCTTCTCACTCGCTGGATCATCACCTTGTCGTGGTGAGTGGGCTTGCACGCTATCAAAAATGATCTTGTGAAGCTCCTGTCAGAAGTCTCTAACGGTAATAATGAATGACTTTCAACCCCCCAAATAAAGCTCAAATAAATCGTCTTTCCTAGTGTCACCCTCAGGCACCTCCTGGAGTGACTGGCTGCCACCATTCCTCCTTGTCTAGCCAGTCCCTGACATCAGGACACTGCCAAAAACTTGTTTGTCTTTCTTTGACATCTCTCATTACTTGAGTTTTACGGGACCAGCTTTCCTGATGATGATACTTACTTTCAGGAGGTCCGCTGTTGCACATATCTGTATTGCAGCAGGTTGACTTGCTGTGGAGGTACAGTGCTGAGCTTATGGAGACACTGGCATAGTTTTCCTCGCACAACTCTCTATCGATGCAGGACTTGACAACCACTCTTGACCCCAAAAGTGCTATAAAAGAAGGAATTGGAATAGTGAAATATACTCAGAGTCGCAAAGTGATTTCATGCTCTTTATTCAGCTCATAGTGGTGAGGAGGAATGAATGAAAGTCCCCTCAAAGTATCTGCTTTATATACATTATTTACACAATGGGCTGCACATGATTGGCTAATTCCGGAATTCTACTGTAAGCCAATCAGGTTGTGGATTCACTTCTATCTGGAGCATGATTGGGTGGTTCCTGCCAACCAATCATACTGCTGCATTGTTCTAGGACCAATCAGACTGCTGCATTCTGAATCCTATTGTTCTAGGACCAATCAGACTGCTGCCTTTTGGATCCTATTGTTCTAGGACCAATCAGACTGCTGCAGTTTGGATCCTATTCAACTCAGTACATAACAAATAGGAAACAACTAGACATGGAGATAGGGCTGGTCCACCCATGAGGCAAGGATTGATGATCACCTTATGTGGCAGGATCCAGAGGGGCAGGGGATCTGACCACCAAGAAAAGCATCGCCTGATGCTGCTGCCTTTGAAGCTGTGGTGTGATCCTTGGAGGCAAGATCTGCCACCTCCTCATCAGTTCCTCTCCCCCAGCAGAGCCACCCCATGTCCCTGTTGTTCGTGACAGGGACCTTGGAGCTCCTTCCTTTTTCTTTTTTAATATAATGTTTATTAAAATTTCTTTTTTCCTTTATAACTACCAAATAAAATTTCTACATCACATATATGTTTGCTCAAATTGAGCATTGACTTCCTCTCATCCCCCTCCCTGACTTCCATATGCAATCACTTTTATTTTGCATTTCTAAATCACCCTATTTACTTTATCTCCATACTTAAAAGACTTACTTCTAATATTTATAAACAGGTATCAAATCATAACCTAACAAAATATTTTAAATCAATCCTGCAAATGTTTTCAAATGTTTGCAATGTCTATTCATATATGGTACAAATTTACTCCAGTCCTTTTCAAACAGTTCGTCTCGCTGGTTTCAGATTTCCCTCATCGTAATTTAAAAGGTAAAGGGACCCCTGACCATTAGGTCCAGTCGTGACCGACTCTGGGGTTGCGATGCTCATTTTGGGTCATGTTCCAGCAGGACTAAGCCACTTCTGGTGAACCAGAGCAGTGCACAGAAATGCCAGACCTATTTACCTTGACCTATTTATCTACTTGTACTTTGACGTGCTTTCGAACTGCTAGGTTGGCAGGAGCAGGGACCGAGCAACGGGAGCTCACCCCGTCGCGGGGATTCGAACCACTGACATTCTGATTAGCAAGTCCTAGGCTCTGTGGTTTAACCCACAGCGCCACCCGCATCAAATACCACCTCGGAGCTCCTTTCTGAGGCTCCCTCCGCCTCTCTGGTGCCCGTGCAGGCACACTGCCTCTTTCCTTGTGGGGTGGTCATTTGTAAAGCGCAGGCTGCAAAGCCACCCTACCTGTGCCTTGCAGGGCTGTCTGCACTGCCTGGCTGCCTTTGACTGTCAGAGTGGCTTCCGTCTTTCCTCCTGTGCTGTAAAAGGCAGCCAGGTGGCAGCCAAGGCTGTCTCTGGCCGGAGCCTGCACTCCACCCAGGCTCTTGAAGCTGGGGAGGGGGAGCACTTTAACTGAGCCCCTGGCCCACTACTGGCTCATTTGGGGTTTCCGCAAAATTGCTGGGCTGAGGCGAGGGCAGCGGTGTGCTCTTAACCCAAGCAGTTTAAGGAGGGAGGGAGGAATAACCTTTATAAGCCTCATCATGCAGCTTGTTTCTCCCACTGCCGGTTTGAAGGACAGACCACGATGGTGATTTCACTCAGCGATATATCTTTCATGAAACTGCCACCCCTCCTGAGTCCCTCTGCCTCCAGCTCCAGGCTGCAGCTTGTTTAGTTTTTCCTCAGTGTGCTGGGTGCTGGAGCCAGAGGGACTCAGGATAGGCGGGGTTTCCCCCACTGATTTACTGCTGAGTGAAGCTGTCATCACAGTCTGCCCCTCATACCAGTCCTGGGGCGATATATCAATAAATCGCCCAGGCCTAATCTTCATTCACCCCTTTCTTCCGGGTCTGCGGGGTGGGGAACATTTCATGGTTTGCCTCAGGTATCCAATTGTCTTGAGCAGGCCCTGCTTGGAGCAGAAAGAGATTTCTCCAGTTTTATTTATTTGTTGAATGTGAGTCAGGAATGGAGAACCTTTGGCTGTCCAGAGGTTTCTACCACCCTTCTCCTTATCGAATGGGACCAGTTCAGGAGGTTTCATGGGAAGGAATTCATCAATGAAATAAGTTTTGTGGCTGCCCAGGTAACTGGACAGGGTGGATTAAAATCAATTATAATTTTTTTAAAAATCAAAATAATCAGATTTTAAAATTTAAATCAGAATTTTTAAAATTTAAATTGGACTTTTAAAATTTAAATTGTATTTTTTAAAAAAATGCTTTTGGTGGAAAATTCTTTCTAAAGATAGTTTTCTATTTAAGTTACATTATAGTCCAAAGGCTATCCTCATCAGGAAATAAGGATTTGTTTTAAGTTTTTCATGTGTGCTATAACTCCCTCCAATGTATTTCTTAAAAAAACATTTAACCACATCAGTTAACAAACATGCATACATATGCTATAATGTTATTGTTTTAGTTAAATAAATTGTTTAAATTGTTATTAATTAAATGATTATTTTTCCCTTCCAATAAAGTACAGCAGAAAATTGTCCAAATATAAACAGTTAATTTATTAAACCTCACAAAAATTTCATAATTATCTGTCAATGTATTTCTAATAGTATAACCAAATCAGTAATTTTTGATGTAACTGTAAAAACTACTCTGAAAATTTATTATTCGAAAAAGGAAACCTTCATCTCATTGTAAATATTAAGATTATACCAGCAAGGATGAGTCTTTCTGTAAAAATAAATAAATTAAATCAAGTCTTACTGACTAGTAATTGAAATCATGATTGAAACCAAATCCACCCTGTAACTGGACCAATGAGAGTCGATGGTGGAGCTCATAAAGGGAGCATGTACCACAGGCAATTAGGAAGGGGCAATATGTCAGTATCAGTTTCTCTTGGTTTCTTATTTTAAATTCATTTCTCCACATTTTCATATCAGTTTCCAACTCCCCCCACCCCCCATCAACATTTACTCTGAATGTTATTTTTACTCTTAGGCCCTATCTGCAGGGTCATACTGATTTAAGTAGACATGGTTTCCCCCTTGGGGGTGGGGGGATGTTTGTTGACCATATTGGCTGTGAATCCTGGCAAACTAGCTCTCTCCCTTGCAGGTCATTTTTCACTTGGCCTGGGAGATAGGAACCACACAGACTGACTCCAACTACAAAAGCTGTTGTACGTTATTGTATGCACACTTTACCCTAGTGTGTGCATTTGTCTATTGATTACATGGCTGGACAACTGAATTGCAAAAATGGGAGAAGGGCAGATTCTGAAGGATGGCTTTGTTTTGCTCTGCCAATTGAGTAAATGCACCTTTAAATATGAACTGACTTGAATTTCTTCCCTGCTCCTACAGGCAATGCAGAACCTAGAACACTACTTCATGAAAAGTCATGTTCCGTGGCTTGTGGCTAAGATATGGCCTTCGAAAGTGAGTCTGGGGGTTTACGTTTTGGTGATCAAAGAGGCTGAAAGTTCTTCTCACTTACACAGTTTGCCTACTCCAATGATAGAGAAGCAGGACTGGTCACTGGAACCGTCACACTCCTCAGTGGTTGCATTTCTGCAATCCTTTCCTTGACTGAAACAAGACTCACATATCAGAGATGCCACTGCAGACAGGGGGAAAATGGATTTGGAAAACATTAGTAACTGTGTAGGAGGAATAGGTCTGCGTCAAGGTACATGAACACAACACTTTCTGCTCCAAACTTCATCTTACAAGAGGTAACAAAGGCCATCGACTTGGATAGCTTCAAAAGCGGACTAGATAAATACATGGTTACCATCCTCAATTGATATATTTTTTCTGCAACATTGGAGGCACTATTTGTCTGAAAACTAGTTACTGGAAACCGCAGAAAGGGAGCTGTTGCACTCAGATCTTTCTTACGGCCTTCCCATAGGACCCATGGCAAGAATAAGAGGTTAGACTAGATGGACCATTGTTCAGCTACATAATGCTTTCTATATATATTCCCTCTGTAGTTCTTAAACTCTGAATGGGGGTGGGCCTTGCATAGACCAGAGAATGATTGTCCAAGATGGCTCCTGCAGTTTGAGGGAGAGGACCAGTAGAGAAGGTGTGGGGAAACCTTTAACCCTCCTTAAGTTGTTGTACTACAACTCCCATCAGACCAGCAAACATGACAGACTATGGTAAGCACATCTGGTACCCCTGGCATCTGACTCCACTCAGAGATTCGGGTGGTGTGTAACATCAGGAAACATATTGTTTGCATGGGGGGGCAGGGTAATTCCCCTCCAAAATATGAGAAGAATAGTGCCTATACATTGTCTCCTATCATAAATTTCTACAAATGCAAGAAACTTACTCTTTGCTTTAAATATGAGCTAGAATTCTGGTTCATCGAAGAGAGAATTACGGCCTTTCTCGCTCCCTCAATGTACTTGGGGATGCCACAGCTCTCTGTTCGCATTTGGTTAAATAAAAATTGAATATTGGGAACAAAACAATATATCATTGAGGATCCTTTGTAATCTGGCCTTGTGCTTTATTCCTCTCCCTTTCAAAGGAACCACAAGTCCTGGTTCCTTCCTCATCCTGCTTTAATGGCTGACCGCCCCCCCCCCGCTTCGTTCCTTCCTGGAAACATGACGAACAGCACAGCGGATGTGGTTCTGCTCACCTGGAGGAAGCAGGGCCAAGAGGAGGCAGGAGATCAGGAGTGTCTTCATCATTCTAGAGAGCAGAAAAGGCAGGAAAGAGTTTGAGAACAGCACTGGGCCAAGCAAGGAACTGATGCATGAAGAGGCTTAGTTGGAGGAATTTATAGAGGATTGCAAGGAGCACTTTGACAGCACCAGGAACAATGGATTCAGGACAGTGTCATAAATTGCTAGAATTCTAATTATGCTATACCATAATGTAAAGCACAGTGTTGAAAAGCAATTAAATCTCTTCCCCCTTCCAATAACTCCAAGGACACGTCCCTCCTAATCTGTGCCAGCCTCAATTTCTAAACCCTGGATGTGGGGAAACGGGTCCCATCAGGTTACAGCACTGAAATTGGATTAGGCTTCTGGAAGCCAAGGCAGTTTCCCTGACAGCATGAACTTTTTTGAAAAGGGGACAAATGTCTGTTCACAGTTTCCTTTGTGGTATAGTAATAAAATGCACAGTGACCTGGATCCCCTCCATCCCATTAAATGCACTTGTTTGGGGTAAAGAATTGGTCCACTTGCTCTTTAAAATAAGTTGATTAGAGTTAAGAGAGTCCCATGGACTGCAAAAAGATCAAACCTATCCATTCTGAAGAAATCAGCCCTGAGTGCTCACTGGAAGGACAGATCCTGAAGTTGAGGCTCCGATACTTTTGCCACCTCATGAGAAGAGAAGACTCCCTGGAAAAGACCCTGATGCTGGGAAAGATTGAGGGCAGGAGAAGGGTACGACAGAAGACGAGATTGTTGGACACTGTTCTCGAAGCCATTAACATGAATTTGACCAAACTTTGGGAGGCAGTGGGTGACAGGAGTGCTCTGGTCCAGGGGGTCATGAAGAGTCGGACATGACTAAACAACTAAACAACAACAGAGTTAAGAGCAGGTGGGGGGGTTGCAGGTCTGTGTCCAGAGGAGATTGCAGATTTAAGGGACTATCTTTTACTGGATATACACAAGCACAGCTCCACGTCCTTTGCTTTGGTTTCTCTTGTGATGCTGATGAAACTCAAAGACATTGTGAATGATGTGGATTTGACATTGAGAATGATGTGGATTTGGCATTTGGACAATGAGAGATGGAGAGTGGCAGCACCACAGATGTCCTGGGAGAGTTTTCTTGGTGCAATGTTAGTACAGTGGTATCTCGGGTTACAGATGCTTCAGGTTACAGGCTCTGTTAACTCAGAAATAGTACCTCGGGTTAAGAACTTTGCTTCAGGATGAGAACAGAAATCAGGCGGCGGCAGCCCAGTGGCAGCGGGAGGCCCCATTAGCTAAAGTGGTACCTCAGGTTAAGAACAGTTTCAGGTTAAGAACGGACCTCCGAACCGAATTAAGTTCTTAACCAGAGGTACTACTGTATACTATATCCAATTGCTGACACAGCTTAATTAACACAACTTAACAGCATCTGCTATACTGTTTCACTGCTGTAAAACTAGGTCATGATATTTGCTCTGGCCTTTAAAGAGATACACATCTTGTAAAACAATAAGGAACCTTAATATTTAAATAAACCATTCAACACAAAGAGGTTAGCTCAAATGTATAAGAATGCACCTAATAAGTGTTGGAAATGTAAATATTGCAAGGGGTCATTCTGTCACATTGGGTGGACCTGCAAGGAGGGTAAGGTCTTTTTGGACATGTTATATAATGATTTTAAAAAAATCAAAAATCAGACTGATTTTTCCAAGAGTCGAGAACCCTTCTGGTCGGGGATATTGATCAGCAAAATTCCAAATCAAGGGATCTTTATGCTCATAGCTGGAAAATTGTGAGAATACCCTGAAGTAAGTTCTTAACCTGAGGTACCACTGTATTATGCATATATTTGTGTAATATATAATGCTGCTACATAATTTACTGTCAGCTTAGATTCTTCACATTGTTTCTTCTAAGAAGAATGCGACTCCCAGATGTTGGTAATCACAATGGAGGGGGTGGGGAGAGTGACATTGGGCTCATGTCCTCTTCTTTCACCATCTTCTTCTTCATATTATAAGAGGGAATTATTATAAGATGATGTACCGATGTTATTTCACTCTGAAGAGCTTAGATCGAATATATAAGAATGTACCAAAAAAATGTTGGAAATGTAAGAATTGCATGGGGCCATTCTGTCACATGTGGTAGACCTGTAGGAAGGCTAAGCTTTTGGGAGGTATGATATATAATATAGGGATGGGGAGGGGAAATCAAACTGACTTTTCCAAGAGTCCAGAACCCTTCTGGCAGGCGATATTGGTCAGCAAATTTCCAAACTCTGTTTATGTATGCAGCTATAGTGGCAAGGGATCTTTATGCTCAGAGGTGTAAAGTTGTGAGAATACCCTGAAGGGAAGAATGGATGGTGAAAGCCTTAGAATATGCAGAGATGGCAAAGGTAAAGCAGGAGAGGCTGCTAAAACTGAGGCTCTTCCCCACATAATGCATTGCATCTGAGGGGCAAGCAGAGGGCAAGGCCTCCCTGGGCGGCATGGAGGGGGGAGTGCAAAGAGTCTAGATTTCCCTTCTACCCCAAAGATCTTTTATGTTTGTGTCCAATGTTGCCACTTTCTAAAATTTATTTATTGGTGCATGCTTTTCTCTAGTAAATGAAATAAAATAAATAAAATTAAACTGGGATAATGGGGTATTCTCAGGTCAGTGGAGGATGTACGTGCTGTGTCCTGTTCGTGATGTGGTTGTGGAACTTGCCATTCTTCTGATAGAAAATGCTGTGGGGGGGCATGGGGTGGGGGACAAAAATGGGAGGAGTGTCAGTTGTGGGGAGTGAGAAATGTCCATGTTTTCATCTGAGGAATGTTGGAGGGTATGCAGTGGCTCTTGAACATCAATATGAAGCTGTTGGGAAGAGTCAATTGGAGTTTTGGAGTGAAACTCTGGATTGGTTCTTGGATGCCATGGTGCATGACAGCCAACAAACTGAGCTTGAACCGTGAAAAACTGGAGGCCTTAAGAATGAGTGATTTCTGGGTCAATTGCTTGGCAGCCTGGACACAGTGGTTCATGCACTGGTAACTTCAAGACTTGATCATGCCAGCATGCAGTGGGACAGTGGGACTGTCTTTGTATCAGGTCCAGAAGCTGCAGCTATTGCAGGACACAACAGCCAGAGTGCTCATAGCAGCAGACTACTGCCAACGTGTCACTCTGTTGCTGAGACAGTGGCACTGGTTGCCAATTTGCTGCCACGTCACATTCAAGGTGCTTATGTTTATTTCCACTGATCCCTGAGCAATGTGAGCCAAAAGTGCCTTGAGGAATGCACAAACCCTTATGCTACACCTCAAGCACTGAGATCCTTTGACTTTAGTGCAACAGGAGAGAGAAAAGCTTTTATTCCTTTCTCACAGTACTAGAATTTGTGGGCAGCCAAGGACAGTGAATGTTGGAAGATTTGAGAAAGATGGAAGAAAGTACAGTGGTACCTCTGGTTATGAATGGGATCTGTTCCGGAGGCCTGGCCGTATCCTGAAATCTTCGTAACCTGAGGCGCCTGTTCTCCTCATGTGTGCAGCGCCGTGGAGCACTTCTGCGCATTCATGAGGTGCGTAGAGCGCTTCTGCGTGTGCTCGAGTGGCAAACCCACTTCCTGGTTTGCTACATCCTCAACCCAAAAGTTACGTTACCCAAAGGTAACGTAACCCGAAGGTCCACTGTACTGTTTGAAATAGCATACGGTTAAACTCTGGAATTTGCTCTCAGGAAGTAAAGATGGGCAGCAACGTGGATGTGTTTGATTGAGAATTAGAAGAAACTGATGGAGGATAAGGCTATCAATGGATACTAACCAATTTGGCCATGTTCTTCCTCAAGTGTTGGAGACAGTATTCCTGTGAATGTCAGTTGCTGGGAATCACAAGTGGGGGGACAGGGTGGGACAAACTGGTGTTGCTGTCCAGTTCTGCTTTGAGGCTTTGCACAGGCATCTTGCTGGCCATTGGGACAACAGGGTTCTGGCACAGCTGGACTGGTTCAGCAGGCTGATGCAAGCTGTGCCAGTTGAAGCTTGTGAGAAATCTAACATTAGCCCAAATTTTGATTGCCTCAAAGTGGTGCTCACCCAATGTACCTGCTGAAGACGAGGGGATTCACAATGTACCTGCTGAAGAAACATGGTTTCACAATTTATTTCTAAAATCACCAAGCTGTTCATTTGGCTGAGTAAGGGAAGCCAAAGGAGAATGAAAATTGGGAAACTATGGAGGCCTTGAGTAATCTATACCAGGAGTGGGGAACCGCTGACCTGGTGGCCAAATGCAGCCACTGCATGCCCCTCCACAGGGCCTATGGGGGGGGGGGGAGGTAGTACATCGTTCTTCTGTTTGGGATCACAAGGGGGACATCAGAAAATGTTTGCCTATATTGTGTGAAGACTAGCATTTATATTTTTGTAAGACTACAGAGAATTCCATGAGGCCTCTTCCTCCGTCTGCTTCCTCATCTGCTAACATGCCCCTGCCTGCTTCTCCCCATGGATCTAGAGACGTGGCGCTGAAGTCCTGGTGAAAGATAGCGTGAGTGCTCAGGGTGAGAGGTGAATGAGAAGGTGGACTTTCCTTGCATCTCCTGCGGGTGATGTGCTCCGCCTTCTGAGGGGACTGCCACCCGCCTGTGAAGTGTGGGATATTTACCATGCAACCAAATCAACAATGCATGTTTGCTAGATAGGCAAATGACAGGAGCTGAAGCCCTCTGAGTTTCTTCCTGTAAGTTTCCAAGAATGAACTCTCACTGTTATGTACTGAGTTGAGTATGATCCAAAATAAAGCAGTCTGATTGGTCCTTGAACAATAGGATTCAGAATGCAGCAGTCTGATTGGTCCTAGAACAATAGAAACCAGAATGCAGCAGTCTGTTTGGTCCGCAGGAGCCACCCAATCCAGCTCCAGGTAGAAGCGATTCCGCAAGAATCAAGCAAGAATCGTTTTGATTATTGTTTTAAGGGGGAGAAAAAAGCAAAAACTTTTTAAGCAGCAAGGGGATACACTCTGCTGAACTTACAAACATGAGGAAGGGAGGATAATATCTAATAAATACAACTTTTCCGAGCATCAATACACATCTCTACTTGAAGGGCAGCAGGTGATGGCATGACATGATGTCATACCCTCATGTTGTGCTTGTGTGTGGTGGGCACCCACATTCTGGGGCTCAGGTTGGTGCCTCTGGTCACAGGTGTCTCCTCCTCCTCCTGCAACAGGCTACTCCCCTTCTCTCCCCCCCAAAAAAGAATCCCAGGAGGGGCATGATAAGGGATAGAGTTGAGATCAGCTGCACACAGTCTCAGTCATGGGAAAAGCCCTGGAGAGGAGACTTAGACAGATGCGAGGTGTTTGGGGATCTTTTGTCTTGGTAACTGATTTCACATACAGTAGAGGTTTGAAATTAAACTGTGACTATTTCTATACCCCTTGGAGGATGATACCTTATAGCTCTATACCCCTTGAAGTACGATAAGAGGAAAGAAGATAAATTGGGGAAAACATCGTATACTGATACTTTGTGAGGATTAAGCCTCAGGTGGCTGGAAATTTACGTTCTGATCCCCTGAGTGGATTACAGTGGACCACAGCTATATTTGGAGTTGTAAGGACTTTTATGGACCTGTATGGTTTTTTATTTGAGTTTATATTGGAACCTATATTTGAACTTATATGTGGGATTGAGTATATAAGAGATGGAATAAAAGGAGAGTACAGAAGAGGACCCCCAAACTGAATAGTATTTGATGGTCAATATATGAACTAAACATTTTGGACTGAGTTGTGAAGGTGACATCTAAATGGTAACACTACATGGGACAATGCTTGTATATTTTTTATGTACATCACTCCCTGTTTCTCTCCCCTTTCCTTTCTTCAAAATAATATTTGAGTACAGTTGTCATATAGCTGATATATGTTTAAAGGGGTGAATTTTGGAATGTTTGGTTAAGAAAAGAACTGAAAGTCACTGTGAGGAGAAGGGAAAGAAAGCCCCCTAGAGGCCATAGTTTAAATTTTAATCTCTGATAAATACGATCTCTAGCTCTCTGATGTAATTACCCCCCCCCCCGGTGGTGAAAGTACTTAATATTGATTTTCTTGTCTAAAAATGTCAGGGGAAAATGGGGAAAAAATTGGAGGAACTCCAGGTGATAGAAGACAGTCAAAACAGGAGGAAATTAAGGATTTAGACATTCTCTGGTTAAAAATAAAGGAAGAATTTAAACAAAATGAACCACATATGGAGAAAAAATTGTGGAAGTGCAAAAAACTCTGGATAAGAAAATAGAAGGAGTGGTGGGGGAATTGTCAAGTAAAATTAAAGATTTGACGGTTAGATCTAAAACAACAGAAGAGCTAGCCAAACGAACTCAGAAAGAAGTTAAGGAAAATAGAAAAGAGACAGATAGAATAAAAGAGGACCTGGTTGAGGTCAGTAAATGCAAGAACAGATCTGGGACAATATGGCTCTCATGGCTATGAGGCAGAAAACGAAAAATTTAAAATTCAGAGGTGTTGTAGAAGAGCCAAATGAGGATATTAAAACAAAAATGATTAAGGAATTGGCAAGATGGATGGATTTGAAGGAAAAAGAAATTGAGTACACAATAGAGAATGTGTTTAGAATTAAGGTGAGTTCTGTAAAAGCCAAAACCAAAAAATTACCTGGAGACTGTTTGATAATTTTTAACTCATTAGAGATGCAGAATGCAATTTTGAAAATGAGTTATAATAGCAGGTTATTAATTGATGGAAGACCAATTATCATATTTAAAGAAAGAAAATGTGATGAAAATGTTCTACAGATGGTATATTACACCTGTTAAGTTAGCTAAAATGTACAAAACAGACAATAAGTGTTGGGAATGTAGGGAAAGGGAGGGAACATTTTATCACATGTGGTGGGAATGCAAGAAAGTTAAGAACTTCTGGGAAGGGATATATAACGAATTGAAAAAAATGTTAAAATATACTTTTGTCAAGAAACCAGAAGCTTTTCTTTTAGGAATCACAGGAAAGGAGATAAGAAGGAAAGACTGTAAGCTATTCCAGTACGCAGTTGTGGCAGCAAGAATTTTACTAGCCCAGAAGTGGAAACAGGAAGAAACACCGACAATTCAAGAGTGGAGAACGAAATTAATAGACTATGCGGAGTTAGATAAACTGACTGGAAAAATAAGATATTCTAAAAATCAAAAGTTCATCGAACATTGGGGGAAGTTTGTAGATTATCTGAAAAATCTATGTGATTCACAAACAACGCTAGTGGGGTTTCAAGAAGCACTGTAAAGGTTAAGATGTATTGTTTGGGAAAATATATATTGGTAAAGGTGAAAGTTAAAAGGCAATGCAAAAAGGAAATGCGTTATAGTTAGGAGTATATATGGATGATTACCAGAAAAATCGAAGGAAGTCTCAAAAGTATAATTTGTGAAAATTTGGTTAAAAATGCATGATTTTTGTTGTAAACTAATAAAAAGTATATTGAAAAAAAAAATTATCATATTTAAAGAGATCCCGATTAGATTCCTTCGAAAAAGAGATGGATACAAACAACTGGTGACTTCATTGAAGAAAAATGGAATTCAACATAGGTGGGAGTTCCCTGAAGGAATCTCTTTTTATTACAAGGATAAAAAATTCAGATTAACAGATCTACAAGAGGTGAAGAAATTCTCCAGAAGATATGAGAAGGAATTAGGCAAGATGGAAGGAAGCCTTGTTGAGCCCAGATTTACCAGAGCAGACCTCTATGGGGAAGCTGAAAACAAAAAGAAGAAAAAGAAAGCACGAAATAAAGAAGAAGAGGAAGAAGGAGAGGGAGAGGAAGGGGAAAGAGAAGGAGAAGAAGAGGGAGAAGAGGAAGAGGACGAACAGGACATTAGCAAAACCACTAGAATTTAACTTTCTCTCTCTACAAATTAAAGAGAGAAATGACATTGAAACTGATTACTTGGAATATTCATGGGTTTAATGAAAAATCTAAACGAAATAAAGTCGAACACGTTTTGAAAACAGAATGTTTTGTAATCTGTTTACAGGAAACTCACGTTGCTAAAAAACATAGACATGTCTTGATTAATAGAAGACTGGGAAAAGAGTTTGTAACCTCCAATGTTAATAAAAAAAGAGGGGTGGTGTTATATATAAAGGAGAGATTAGATACTAAATTGATTTCCAAAGATGATGAGGGGAGAGTGATTGTGGTGCAAATTTCATTACAGGGTGAGAAGATAATTCTTGTGGGAATATATGCCCCTAATGGAAATAAAGCTGATTTTTTTGGAAAATTAGAGGAAAGATTGATGGAGTTTATAGATCAGAAAATAATTCTGATGGGGGATTGTAATGGGTTGGTTAAGCCAGAAATGGATAGAATGTCAAAGAGAAAAAATATAAATGAGGGTAAACTCCCCAAAAATTTCTTTGAATTGGTTGAAAACTTTGGTTTATTAGATACCTGGAGGTGGAAACACCCAATTACAAAACAGTTCACCTTTTTCTCGGAACCTCACCAAAGCTCAAGTCGAATAGCCTATGTTTGGGTTTCTAAAGAACTGGTTTCCAGAGTAAATAAAATTGAGATCACTCCACGAACTCTATCAGACCACAATTCGCTTTATCTGGAATTAAAAGGTAGAGAACAATCCTCATTTAGATGGAGGATGAATGACACTTTATTTGAGAACCCAAAAATAGTAGTGAAAGCGAAAGAGACAATTAAGGATTATTTTGAATGGAATTTACATAAAGAAACCAGTCTGGACACTGTATGGGACGTGAATAAAGCTGTCATGAGAGGTTTCCTAATCCATCAAAATAGCCATAAAAAGAAAGAAAGAGAAAGAAAAAAAGAAGAAATTCTGGTTCAACTCATGGAAAATGAGAAAAAATTGATAATAAAACCAAAAGATGAACAAATTAAACAGACTATTAGTATTCCATGTTGGTGAATAAAGAAGTGGAATGGAAAGTAAAATTAATGAGACAAAAATAATTTTGAATCAGCAAATAAAACTGGAAAGCTTCTGGCATGGCAGCTGAGAAAACGTCAAAGTCAAAATTTAATTAATAAAATCAGGATAGGGGAACAGCTGACGGAAGATCCAAAAGAAATAAGAAGAGCCTTTCAAGGATTCTATAAGGAACTTTACAGGAAAGAAAAAGAAGATATAAAAAAGATAGAAAGATATTTGGAAATTTATAAAGGAAAACAGATATCATTGGAGGAAAGAGAACAATTAAACGCCCCAATAACTAATCAAGAAATCCAAAAGTCAATAAAGAAGATGAAACAAGGCAAAGCCCCAGGACCGGATGGGTTAACCTCTAAGTATTATAAATCACTTGGTGAGCAGCTAGTACCGGTTCTAGGGGAAGTAATGAATGCTATTTTGCAAGGAAAAGGGAAAATACCAAACTCCTGGAAGGAGGCTTATATAACATTGATCCCCAAACAAGATACGGACCATCAGAGTGTTAAAAATTTCAGACCGATATCATTGTTAAACAATGACTATAAACTTTTTGCGGCTATCTTGGCCAACAGATTGAAGATAATATTAAATGATTTAATTCATAAAGACCAGGGAGGTTTCTTGCCAGGTAGGCAATTGAAGGATAATGTGAGACATATTATTAATATATTGGAATACCTGGAAGTAAGAAATTATAAGCCAGCCGTACTGATGTTCATCGATGCTGAAAAAGCATTTGATAACGTATCCTGGTCATTTATGAAGAAGAGTATAGAAAAGATGGGGATCTGTGGCACCTTTTTATTTTATTTTATTTTAATTTCTTTTTATTGAGTTTCGCTTAAATAACCAAAAGGAAAAACAAATCAACAGTTACAAAAATAATAATAATATCCAAACATAACATAAAAATAACATCAGTTTCCATCACAGTTCTTTATCTTCACACTTAAATCTTCATATCTTTAAATGCGTGGCACCTTTTTAAAAGGAATTGAGGAAATTTACTCAGAGCAGAAAGCAAAATTAATTGTGATCAACACCTTAACAGACTCATTTGACATTACAAAGGGCACCAGACAAGGGTGCCCACTATCTCTGCTGCTTTTTATCAGTGTATTAGAAGTACTAATAAATTGCCTGAGAGGAAGAACAGAGATAAAAGGGGTCAAAATAGGCGCCAAAGAATTCAAACTTGAGGCCTACATGGATGACTTGGTATTAACCTTAGAAGAACCTCAAGAAAGTGTAAAAATAGCATTGGAAGAAATGGGAAAATTTGGGCAATTGGCAGGATTTAAATTGAATAAGACAAAGACGAAAATGTTAGGCAAAAATTTAGAAAAAAGTGAAGAAGAAAGGTTAGAACAAGAAACTGAAATCAAGGTGGTCAAAAAAGTTAAATATTTGGGAATTTGGATGACGGCAAAGAACATAAACTTATTCAGGGACAATTACCAACCAGTCTGGAAGGAGATTAAAAGAGATTTAGAAATACAGTGGTGCCTCACAAGACGAAATTAATTCGTTCCGCAAGTTTTTTCTTCTTGCGAGTTTTTCGTCTTGCGAAGCACGGTTTCCCATAGGAATGCATTGAAAATCAATTAATGCGTTCCTATGGAGACCACCTTCAGACCAGGTCCAGGGACAGTCTGTCCCTGGACCTCTTCTGACGGCTGGCGGGGGGAGAAGGACTTTTCTCCCCACCGCCAGCCTTCAGAACAGCCTTCTGAAGGCTGGCAGTGGGAAGAAAAGCCCTTCTCCCGCCGCCAGCCTTCAGAAGAGTTCCCTCAGGGCTGCCTAGGCTGCGGATAGCAGCCTGCTGCCCGGCGCGAGGGGCGCTCTGAAGCAGAGCGCCCCTCGCGCGGGGTAGACATCTGCAGCTTGGGGAGCCCTGCAGGCGTTCCCCACAGGGCTCCCCAAGCTGAGGATAGCAGCCTGCTGCCCCGCGCGAGGGGCGCATGGTTCAGAGCGCCCCTCGCGCGGGGCAGACATTCGCAGCAAGTCTTCAGGACAGGTCCGGGAACAGAGGAGAAGCGCTGTCCTGAAGGCTTGCGGTGGGAGGAAGGTTTTCCTCCCCACCGCCAACATTCAGAATAGCATTCTGAATGTTGGCGGTGGGGAGGAAAACCTTCCTCCCACCGCAAGTCTTCAAGAAAGGTCCGGGAACAGAGGAGAAGCGCTGCGCGCCTTCTCCTCTGTTCCCGGACCTGAAGGCTTGCGGTGGGAGGAGGGCTTTCCTCCCCACCACCAACATTCAGAATGCTGTTCTGAATGTTGGCGGTGGGGAGGAAAAACCCTCTTCCCACCGCAAGCCCCGGGAACAGAGGAGAAGCGCTGCGCGCCTTCTCCTCTGTTCCAGGACCTCCCACAGCAAGCCTTCAGGGAAATTCGTCTTGCGAAGCCGCTAACAATCGGAAAACCCTTTCGTCTTGCGGGTTTTTCGTTTAGCAAGGCATTCGTCTTGCGGGGCACCACTGTATGGGACAGACTAAAGCTGTCAATGACTGGAAGAATGTCAGCGATCAAAATAAACTTATTACCGAAAATGATATTTTTGTTCCAGACAATCCCGATAATAAGAGGTTTAAGACAATTTAAAGAGTGGCAAAAGATTCTCTCTCGCTTTATATGGCAAGGGAGAAGACCAATGATCAAATTTAAAATATTGACAGATAAGAAAGAAAGGGGGGGGGGGTTCGCTGTACCTGATCTGAAACTCTATTATGAAGCGGCGTGTTTATGTTGGATAAAGGAGTGGATAACCCAGGAGAACCCAGATCTGTTAGATTTGGAGGGGCACAACAATAGATGGCACTCCTATCTTTGGTATGGTAAGGCAAAAGTGCATAAAGGGTTTACAAATCATGTGATAAGGGGTGCTTTATTTGAAGTCTGGGACAGAAACAAGAATTTGTTGGAAAGGAAAACACTGTGGTGGGTGTCACCAATTGATATGTTAACAGTTAAAAAATTGAACATAGAAGGGAGAAGGGCCACCTATGAGGAGATTCTGATGAAGGCCGAAAAAGGTTGGAAATTGAAGCCTTATGATTGTATTGCTGGAAAATTGACAGGATGGTTGCGATACCATGAAGTCAATGATGTTTTTAAAGATGACAAAAAATTAGGATTTGAAGACAAAAAAATTGAAATTTCAAATAGACATTATAGAAAGTAGGTCTAAGCTACTTTCAAAAATGTATAATCTCCTATTAGAATGGAATACAAAAGACGAACTTATAAAAGAAGCTATGATAAAATGAGCTATTGATCTAGGACACAACATAGACTATGATGTATGGGCCAAACTCTGGAATGAGAGTATAAAATTCACCGCTTGTTCTGCCTTAAAAGAGAATGTTATGAAGATGGTCTATCGTTGGTACCTTACTCCTACCAAATTGGCAAAAATGGACAGAACTAGTAGTAAAACTTGCTGGAAATGCAAGGAAAAGGATGGCGACTTCTATCATATGTGGTGGTCATGTAATAAATTAAAAGAGTTCTGGGAATCGATTTATAACGAGTTAAAAAAGATGTTTAAGTATTGTTGTTGTTGTTTAGTCGTTTAGTCGTGACCGACTCTTCGTGACCCCATGGACCAGAGCACATGTTTAAGTATAGCTTTCCCAAAAAGCCGGAAGGATTCTTGCTAGGTTTGGTGGGAGAAGATATTAAAGGAGGCAAAACTAGCTGGCTCTCTTTAACAGTGAGACAGAATTGTTTGCCTCAACATTCAGTCTGAGCTGTTACATGACTGAAATGTGTCCCAGTATAGGACTGTGATTGATTAATCTCCCCCAGGAATTTCAAAACGACACTTTAAGAAGTATCTGAATTTGTACAAAAGGGACAGGCAACAACAAACTTTAAAGTAAATACCTTAGAATATTTATATGGTTTTGCAGAAGAAAATATGCTGTACTCATTGACTGAGTCTTAAAGAATTCCTGAAGTATTAGCTTTGGTGGGGGTTGCGCAGCACATCTGCTGTGGCACTCCCCATTTTACCTCTAGTGGCGAAATGGGATAGACCACTCTTGACAGCAAGGCAGACCAAATTCTGCCATTCTTCTCTGGTGGGGTCTTTATCTTCCTTCCATTTCGTTTTTCTCCCCATTTTACCTTAAGTGGAGAAATGGGATGCACCACCCAAAGTCGGCTAATATTAATTGATTAAAATTGGACCTGAAAGTCTGGCCAGGGATTTCACCCCTTCCCGCTGCCAAAGCTATCTCCCACCTCCAAGCACTATTATTTTGCCCAAGAAATGTTGCTTTTGGTAAAATGATACAACACACATGATAAACCATATATATTTATTTTGGACATGATTCAATGACCTCCTTTGCACCTGAAAGTCAAGTACAGTCTTTCTTTAAGGAGGAGCTTCTAGACTTCTGGAAAGAAAGCCTGGGTGTCCTCAGGCTGAGACCTCCCCTGCTTCAACCACTAGGCCTCCAATTTCCATAAATGGTGGGTTCTTCTGGGCGGTGGTGGTTTGCCTTCTCTCAGCTACAGCTCATTTGAATCCTCATCCATTGCTTCAGTGCACTCAAATTGAGTGATCTCAATTCCTAATGATTCAAGATCAGTCTCCAGCAACCCCTCATAGTAGTCACACAAACTAGCTGTTCCACAGCCTCGGATAGCGCCCCTCATGCTGCTTTTCCCTGTTGGGAAAAACACACACATATTTTTTGAATCCAAAACCCACTCCCTCAAACAGAAGGGTGGGCAACTTTTTTCAGACCAAGAGCCTTTTTCCAGTCTGGGTAACCTTCTGGGAGGTCCACATGCCAATGGAAACATATGTAAAATTCACCTTTACAAGGCAGGCCATTTTATACATACATTCAAACCACTCTCTCTGTCCTCCCTCCAGGTTAACAAGAGTTCAGGGGCAACAATCCAGCCAGGCCAAAGCATACAGGTAGGGTATGAAGTGGGGCTTGTGAGTGGTGTGGCCTAGGGAAAGGAGGTGTGGCTAAGTAGGATCTGAAGGGCCAGAGAGAAAGAGTCCAAGAGGAATGCCTTTGGCCCCTGGGCCTGTGGGTTTCCATCCTGCCCCCCCTCCAATTTAAAGTGCAATTTTTAAGATGTATTTTTATTTAACAAAATCTGTATACCGCTTGTTTGCAGTAAAAACTGCTAGGGGTTTACAAGAAATATTTATATTAACAGTTAAAACCATTAAAACATTTAAAACTCATTGGAATGAACAGCAAAAGGGAATAGAGAATGTGACTATCTGAATGGGCTTTTAAGGTATTGCTGGGGGGAAAATGGAATCAAGAGGCATAGGGTTCCAGACAAGAACCGCAGAAATCACTAGCCCCTTCCCTGTATTCTCCTCCTCCCACCTCCCTGCGCAGACATCCCTCCTCCTTGGGCTCCTGCCCATCCCCTTACTCTGTGAGGGCAACGTAGGTCTCCTAATAACTTTCAGCACCCTTAATAAACAAAATATCCTAGCATCTTTTAGAGGAAGCCATGACGGCTCAAAGTGGCGTGATACTGCTTTAACTGCATAGTACAGATGCCGCTCTAGCTGCACTTCATCATACAAGACTCATCGAACTTCATGCGACCCCCAACGTAGAAGCATTGATCCTCCTCATTTCTGCAGCTGACGGTCTTCAAGCCCTCGCACTCGTCTGACAAGATGTTGATGCAACTCAGGCACTTCAGCCCATGTGTCCCAGTATAGGACTGTCATTGATTAATCTCCCCCAGGAATTTCAAAAGGACACTTTAAGAAGTATCTGAATTTGTAGAAGAGGGACAGGCCACAACAAACTTTAAAGTAAATACCTTAGAATATTTACATGGTTTTGCAGAAGAAAATATGCTGCACTCATTGACTTAAAGAAAGTCTTAAAGAAAGTCAGCCCAAAGTCTGCCATTCTTCTCTGGTAGGACTTTATCTTCCTTCCATTTCTTTTTTCTCCCGTTTTACCTTAAGTGGAGAAATGGGATGCACCACCCAAAGTCAGCTAATATTAATTGATTAAAATTGGACCTGAAAGTCTGGCCAGGGAAACAGGGAAAACTGTTGGCCTGACAAATGAAAAAAAAGACAGAAACTTAATACCTTTACGAATTTGGAAGTGGAAGGAAAGAATATACAGAACCCAATGGAGATTAGGAAGTGTTTTCAGAGTTATTTTAAACAACTTTACACACAGGAGAAGCATAAAGAAATGGATATTGGTCGATTTTTGAAAATAAATGGACTACACAAAATCTCTAAGAAAAAACAGTTAATGTTGAATTACAAAATAACGGACCAGGAGGTGGAAGGGGCCATCCAGAACATGCAATTAGGTAAATCTCCAGGACCAGATGGCTTGACTTCAAGATATTACAGATCTTTGAAAGAATGGATAATACAACCACTGAAGGAAGTCTGTAATGAAATATTGGAAGGGAGAAGGGCACCAGAGTCGTGGAAGGAAGCTTACATTACACTTATACCGAAAACAGAGACTGAAAAGACACAGCTCAAAAACTACCGCCCCATTTCGCTGCTTAACATGGATTATAAAATTTTTGCAGACATTCTGGCTAAAAGATTAAAAAAGGTGTTAGTAGAAGAAATTCATAAAGACCAGGCGGGCTTTCTCCCGGGCAGACATTTGTCTGATAATACGAGGAATAT
The DNA here is from genome assembly GCF_964270895.1 of Podarcis filfolensis. Lineage (NCBI taxonomy): Eukaryota > Metazoa > Chordata > Lepidosauria > Squamata > Lacertidae > Podarcis > Podarcis filfolensis. The sequence continues at coordinate 78,203,119 of NC_139611.1, read as the reverse complement.
AATTAATATTCTAGAAAAATTGCAAGTGAATATCAATACTAAGGCAGTTTTGATATTTGTGGATGCAGAGAAAGCCTTTGACAATATTTCTTGGAGTTTTATGAAAAAGAATCTACAGGGGATGGGAGTAGGTCAAGGTTTTGAAAATGGTATAGGTGCAATTTATTCAGAACAAAAGGCAAAATCAGTTGTGAATAATGTAGTGACAGAAGAGTTTAAGATTGAGAAAGGGACACGACAAGGCTGCACAATTTCCCCATTGCTCTTTATATCGGTCCTTGAGGTTTTGTTAAACATGATTAGAAAGGACCAAGAGGTTAAAGGTATACAATTGGGAGCTAAACAGTACAAACTGAAAGCATTCACTGATGACTTAGTATTGACTTTACAGGAGCCAGAAGCTAGTACTAAAAAGGTATTGGAATTGATTCAAGAATTTGGACAGGTAGCAGGTTTCAAGTTGAATAAGATGAAAACTAAAGTTTTAGAGAAAAATCTAACTGTGAATGAGAGAGAGAAGTTTCAGGAGGAGACAGGATTAACATTGGTTAAGAAGGTGAAATACCTAGGGGTTAACATGACTGCCAAAATGTGAATTTATTTAAGGATAATTATGAAAAATGTTGGATTGAAGTGAAAAAGGACTTAGAAATAGGGACAAATCTGAAGTTATAATTGTTAATGAATGTGTTGCCAAGGATGTTGTTTTTGTTTCAAACATTGCAAATTTTGGACAAGATGGATTGTTTCAAGAAGTGGCAGAAAGATATTTCTAGATTTGTCTGGCAGGGCAAGAAGCCTCGAATAAAATTTAAGATATTAACTGATGCTAAAGAAAGAGGTGGATTTGCCCTGCCAGACCTTAAACTCTATTATGAATCAGCTGCTTTTTGCTGGCTGAGAGAATGGCTGCTTCTTGAAAACACTGATGTGCTGGATTTGGAAGGTTTCAATAATGTATTCGGTTGGCATGCATATTTGTGGTACGATAAGATAAAGGCACATAAAGCATTCAAAAATCATATTGTTAGAAAAGCATTGTTTAATGTTTGGATAAGATACAAGGATTTGTTAGAAAAGAAAGCCCCAAGATGGTTGTCACCAATTGAAGCGAAGGCACAGAAAAAACTCAATATGGAGGCCAAATGGCCGAAATATTGGGAAATTTTGGAACAAGACGGTGACAGAATAAAATTGCAGAGTTTTGAAAAATTGAAAAATAAAGTGCGAGATTGGCTCCGTTATTACCAAATAATGGAGGCATACAATTTGGACAAAAAAGTTGGTTTCCAGGTGGAGAAATCAAAATTGGAAACAGAATTGTTAGATTCAAAAATTAAGAATTTGTCAAGAATGTATAACTTGCTGTTGAAATGGAACACTCAGGATGAAACGGTAAAATCAGCTATGATTAAATGGGCACAAGATGTTGGACATAACTGTAATGGTTATATGGGGTTGTTCGTGCGTAAGTTGCCGCCACTCTTGGCGAGGTTGCCTGGTTAAACCTTTTCCTGGCTGGACAGCCCTTCACTTCGTGGCTGTTTCAGTCGCTAGCAGAATCCCTCAGTGGGCGTTTCTTGAACTTCTTCCAGCAAAGAAGTTCTTTGACGCCAAGTCTACACCTACTTTCCCTGCGCGGAAGTCTTCTGCGCAGGGTGGGTGTGGGTAGCGGAGGACCTGTGCTCTCCCCGCTGGTCTCCGGCAAAGAGTCCTGGAGCCCCCTCTCCGATTCCCCCATCCGCCCCCCTTTATCCCTGGTGTTATGCTGATTTCCTTCCCCAGCCGATGAGTCCCCTCTCTCCCTGCTGGGCCCTTCTCCGGCATCGCTTGGGAGCCTTGCCTACACTCCTGGCTCCGATGTCAGTTCCCTGACATCCACCTTCCCCCCCAGGACCCCCTCCACCCCCGGCCCGACCTTTTGACCCAACTTCGTCGCTTTCCCTTGGCCGACGATGCGGGGAATCCCCGGAAGGAGCTGTCGACAACCTCTGAGGATTCAAACTCCGCTTCCCACCCGCTCCGATCTCTTCCTGCGGGGTGGCCCTCCCAGTCCGATTCCTCTTCCTCTGACGCCTCTCCTCCCTCCTCTTCGGAGGCAGGAAAACCCACAAAATCCTCTTCATCATCTGTGGTTCCAAATTGCTCCTCCCAGAATCTCGCTAGTGGTTTAGGTTTATCTGGGAACAGGCTGTGGAACTCCTCCATAAGATACCCATCATTGATAGCCTCCGCAGGAACCCACGTGTTTTCTGACTCGGGTTCTCTCTCCCAAGCCACCAAGTACTCCACCTGGCGCCCTCGCCATCTTGAATCGAGTATTTCCGTGGCTTGGTTGTGGAGTTCCCTCTCCTCTACCTGCGGGTGTGTGGTGACTTCTCCCTCTCGCCCCGGGAATTCCTGCCCCTCCCTGTACGGTGAGAGTAGGGACCTATGGAACACCGGGTGTAATTTCATGCTGTCCGGCAACTTGAGCTTGAATGCCACGGGGTTTACCTGCTGTGTTACCTCAAAAGGTCCCAGCCGCCTTGGCCGCAACTTCTTGCACCCTCCCTTAAAAGGTAACCCTTGGGTTGACAACCATACCCGGTCTCCCACCCGTATGGTCTCCCCTTCCCGACGGTGCTTGTCTGCCTGCCTCTTGTAAATTTCCTTGGCTCGTTCCAAGTTCATCTTAAGTTGCTGGTGCAAGGCCTCCATTTCTTCCACAAACTGCTTTGCCGCAGGTATGCTCCACCCTTCCTCCCCCCTCCCCGGGAAGGCCCTGGGGTGACACCCATAATTGGCCATGAACGGGCTCATTCCCGTGGACACATGTTCAGCGTTATTGTACGCAAATTCGCCCAGCACTAGTTTCTCTACCCAATCGTTCTGTCTCTTGCTGACGTAGCAGCGTAGGTATTGCTGGAGTATACTGTTCACTCTTTCTGCTTGCCCGTTGGTTTCTGGGTGTCTCGCTGTCGAGAAGCCCACCTCGACCTGCAACAAGCGGCTCATGAGCTTCCTCCAGAACCGGGAAGTAAATTGTTTCCCGCGATCCGAGATGACCCTTGAGGGAGCTCCATGCAGCCTGAATATGTGATCCACAAACAACCTGGCTGTTTCCTCTGCCGTTACCGCATGCGAGCAAGCGTTGAAATGGCACATTTTTGTTAGCAGGTCGACTACTACCATGACTGCTGTCTTCCCCCTTGACTTGGGCAAATCTGTCATAAAATCTATGGATACCACCTCCCAGGGTCTTCCCGGCGTGGGTAAGGGCTCCAGTAACCCTGCGGTTGCAGCCCTCTCCCCCTTTGCCCTCTGGCAGTGGTCGCACCCCCGTACATATTCCCGTACATCTTCCCTCACCTTTGGCCACCAGAACTGCCTGGTGACAAGCAACATGGTTTTTTTTTTTAATATTTATTAAGATTTTACAAAAACAAATATACAAAAACACATAAAAGAAACAAAAAATAAGAATAAACACACAGAAAAATAAGAAAAATTAAAAACAATTCTTTTTCATAACTTAAAACTCATTTGCTTGTTTCTTTGACTTCCTCACATCTCCCCTTCTTGTATTCCCATTTAAATAATCAAATCAGCAAATCCTTACCCTCTTTCATTTATCTTATCTCTATAACTTAACATTTTATAACTCAGTATTTTCATCCATTATCAATTCATTTTTGCATATTCTTATTAACTTTGTTGCTAATACCACTTATTTCCAATCCAACATCATTTTAATTATGTTTTTACCTATTTATACCCTTTTTCCATATTCTTAAAGCATTACAGCTGGAAACCACTTAATTTCTATCCAACATCATTCTAACATTCATTAATTTTACAGTATTTCTGTAGATAGTCTTTAAATTTCTTCCAATCCTCTTCCACCGACTCTTCTCCCTGGTCTCGGATTCTGCCAGTCATTTCTGCCAATCCCATATAGTCCATCACCTTCATCTGCCATTCTTCCAGAGTGGGTAAATCTTGTGTCTTCCAATACTTTGCAATAAGTATTCTTGCTGCTGTTGTAGCGTACATAAAAAAAGTTCTATCCTTCTTTGGCACCAATTGGCCAACAATGCCCAGAAGGAAGGCCTCTGGTTTCTTCAGGAAGGTATATTTAAATACCTTTTTCATTTCATTATAGATCATTTCCCAGAAAGCCTTAATCTTTGGGCACATCCACCAAAGGTGAAAGAATGTACCTTCAGTTTCTTTTCATTTCCAACATTTATTATCAGACAAATGATATATTTTTGCAAGCTTGACTGGGGTCATGTACCACCTGTATATCATTTTCATAATATTCTCTCTTAAGGCATTACATGCCGTAAATTTCATACCTGTGCTCCACAACTGTTCCCAGTCAGCAAACATAATGTTATGTCCAACATCTTGTGCCCATTTAATCATAGCAGATTTCACCGTTTCATCCTGTGTGTTCCATTTCAACAGCAAGTTGTACATCCTTGACAAAATCTTAGTTTTGGGTTCTAACAGTTCTGTTTCTAATTTTGATTTTTCCACCTGGAAGCCAATTTTCTTGTCCAAATTATATGCCTCCATTATCTGATAATAATGAAGCCAATCTCGCACTTTGTTTTTTAGTTTCTCAAAACTCTGCAGTTTTAATCTATCTCCCTCTTGTTCCAAAATTTCCCAATATTTCGGCCATTTGGCCTCCATATTGAGCTTTTTCTGGGCTTTTGCTTCCATTGGTGACAGCCACCTTGGGTTTTTATTTTCCAATAAATCCTTATATCTTATCCAAACATTGAACAAAGCTTTCCTGACAATATGGTTCTTAAATGCTTTATGTGCTTTAACCTTGTCGTACCACAAATATGCATGCCACCCGAAAACATTGTTAAAACCTTCTAAATCCAAAATGTCTGTGTTCTCAAGAAGCAGCCAGTCTTTCAACCAGCAGAATGCTGCTGATTCACAGTAAAGTTTAAAGTCTGGCAGGGCAAATCCACCCCTTTCCTTTACATCAGTTAATATCTTAAATTTTATTCTGGGCTTCTTGCCCTGCCAGACAAATCTAGATATATCTTTCTGCCACTTCTTGAAACAATCCATCTTGTCCACAATTTGCAATGTTTGAAACAAAAACAGCATTCTAGGCAATACATTCATCTTTATAGCTGCAATTCTACCCAACAAGGAGAGCTTCAAATTTGACCAAATTTCTAAATCTTTTTTCACTTCCGTCCAACATTTTTCATAATTATCTTTAAATAAGTTCCCATTTTTTGCTGCCATGTTAATCCCCAAGTATTTCACTTTCTTAACCACAGTCAGGCCTGTCTCATTCTGAAACCTCTCTCTTTCAATCGGTGTTAAATTTTTCTCTAAAACCTTAGTTTTTGACTTGTTCAGTTTGAATCCTGCCACTTGACCAAATTCTTGAATTAGTTCTAAAACCCTTTTAGTACCAGATTCTGGCTCCTGTAACGTCAATACTAAATCATCTGCAAATGCTCTCAATTTGTACTGTTTGGCTCCGACCTGTATACCTTTAACCAACCGGTCCCTTCTAATCATATTCAGCAGAACCTCCAGGACCGATATAAAAAGCAATGGGGAGATTGGGCACCCCTGTCGTGTCCCTTTTTCTATCTTAAATTCTTCCGTCACCACATTATTTACAATTAATTTAGCCTTTTGTTCAGAATATATTGCACCTATACCATTTTCAAAACCTTGGCCTACCCCCATCCCCTGTAGGTTCTTTTTCATAAAACTCCAAGAGATATTGTCAAAAGCTTTCTCCGCATCCACAAATATCAGAACTGCTTTAGTGTTTATATTCACTTCTAATTTTTCCAAAATATCAATTATGTTCCTCAAATTATCAGACAAATGTCTTCCCGGGAGAAAGCCCGCTTGGTCTTTATGAATCTCTTCCATCAATACTTTTTTCAATCTCTTGGCCAAAATGTCAGCAAAAATTTTGTAATCCACATTAAGTAACGATATAGGGCGGTAGTTCTTAAGCTGAGTCTTTTCAGTCTCTGTTTTCGGTATAAGTGTAATATACGTCTCTTTCCACGACTCTGGTGCCCTCCTCCCTTCCAGAATTTCATTGCAGACTTCCTTCAAAGGTTGTATTAACCACTCTTTCAAAGATCTATAATATCTAGAAGTCAGCCCATCCGGTCCTGGAGATTTGCCCAATTGCATATTTTGAATGGCACCTTCTACTTCCTGTTCAGATATTTTATAGTTCAACATTAATTTACTTTCTTGAGAGATTTTTTGTAATCCATTTGTCTTCAAAAATCGGTCTATGTCCATTTCTTTCTGTGGCCCTTGTGAGTATAATTGTTTAAAGTACCTCTGGAAACAATTTCTAATCTCATTTGGGTTATGTATGTTCTTTCCTTCCACTTCTAAATTTGTAATAGTATTTAATTTTTGTCTTTTTTTCAGTTACAGATAGGTAGCCGTGTTGGTCTGCCACAGTCAAAACAAAATTTTTTTCCCCTTCCAGTAGCACCTTAAAGACCAACTAAGTTAGTTCTTGGTATGAGCTTTCGTGTGCACGCACACTTCTTCAGATACACTGAAACAGAAGTTGCCAAATCCTTTTATATAGTGAGAAGGTGGGGAGGGGTATTACTCAGAAGGGTGGTGGGAATGGGTGATTGGCAGATAGCTGTGATGAGCCTGTTGACGACTCTTAACGACTGCAATAGGTCTTACAGGATTCTAATGTTTTTTGTCTCATTTGCTTAATTTTCCATTCTATTTCCTGATTCATTATTTCCATATATTGTACTTGATATAATTTTATTTCTCTCAAAATCTCCTGCGATTTTGGTTTTACCCTCAATTTCTTTTCACATTCTTTTATTTTCTCCAAAATTTTATCTTTCTTCTCATTTTGACTTCTCTTCTTTATTGCATTCTGTTGTATCAAAAACCCTCTCATAACAGTTTTGCTTGCGTCCCAGATTACTCTTTTTTCTACATTAGTGTTCATATTTATTTCAAAATAATCTCTCAAAGTTTTTTGGGCCTTTTTATACATTTCTTCATCTCCAAATAAGGTGTCATTCATCCTCCATCTGAAGGAGCCAGTTGATATTTGCTTCATCTCCATCCTTACAGCGTGATGGTCGGAGCAAGTTTTTGGGCAGATTTCCACTTTCTTTATCTTTGGTGCCATTCCTCTAGTTACCCATATTTGGTCAATTCTAGTCCATGTCATCTTGGCTTCAGAAAAGAAGGTTCCCTCTCTTCCCAAGGGGTTCTTTGTTCTCCAAATATCCACTAAGTCCATATTGTCTGTCATTTCAAAAAAAGTTTTTGGTAGTCTACCATCCTTGGTAACTACCTGTCTTTGTGCCTTGTCCATGTTTGTAGATACAACTCCATTCATATCCCCCATCAAAATCAGATTGTAATCCAGATAGTCCAATAATGTCTCATGCAACTTTTTAAAAAATTCAGATTTCCCCTCATTCGGTGCATAAATTCCTACGATCAAAAATTTCTCTCCTTGAACTTGAATTTCAATTGCCAGGAATCTTGGCAAGCAACATGGTTTTGTGTTGACCAAAATGCCCTGCTGTTGGGTAGTCGTGGAGTTGTTTGAGTACCCTTCCCCTCAAGGTCTCCCCCGGTACGTACGGCGCTCCCTTGTAGTACAGTACCCCTTCCTTTCCCTCAAACCCTCCATGGTTTTCCCTTCCGTCTCTGAGTTCCCTGATTTTTGTTTGAGTGAATTCGTCGTTTCTAGTAAGCCCGGTTAGTTCTCGTTTCCCAACCAACACTCCCCCACACACCCATCGGTTCTCGGGGAACACGTGTCTGACTTCTGGCGGTCCCTCTCCTTCCATGTACTCCGGCTTCCGGGAGAGAGCATCTGCTCTTACGTTTTCCTCTCCCGGCACGTACCGGATCTCGAAGAAAAACTTGGAGAACTCCTGTGCCCATCGAACCTGTCTCTGGTTGAGTACTCGCACAGTCCTCCAGTATTCCAAGTTCTTGTGATCCGTACACACCTGGATATTGTGCTGCGCCCCTATTAGCAGATGTCTCCATCGTCAAAATGCTGCATAAATTGCAAGCAGTTCGCGGTCATACACCATGTAGTTTTGCTCCAACTTGCTCAGCTTCCTCGAGAAAAAGGCGCACGCAGACTTCTGGAGGCGGCGCCATCGGTAATGGTGGATTCCCTCCAGTTGTTAGGGAATAGTTCCACGGGAACGGGGTCTAACCGCGACAGCGACGTGGGGACCCTCTAGAAAACCACAGGCGGGAGAAGCCTGTGATCGTGGGACTCAGCGGGCACCTTTAGCGCCCCCCCCATTTGCGAGGGAACCCCCGCAAGGGGCTCCAGAGCGAAATGGGGAGTCTGGCGCGGTGCTGAGAGCCAACTGCTTCTTCCGTGGAGCGAAGCCGCACAGCTGTTGCCGGGGAGCACTGACCTTTTTCCTGGGACAATTCGGCTAACAAACAACTACCCGTGAGTAGGTCAAGCTTAAAGACCGGGGAATTTAACGAAAAGAGGATAAATTTGGCACTGAAACAGGAAGGTGTAAACAGGAAGTCCGCCTTCCTTTTCTGTATATAGATCAAAGCAAAGACTGATCAAGCTAAGACTGGAGAGTTGGGTTTAAAAGGACTCAAATCCTAATGTCAGATCAAAAGACTTCCCTCCCTGAATTGCAGGAGAGGGGAGGGAAGAGGGGAAAGTATACTTTGCCTGCAAAAAAAAAAAAAAGGAGAGAAAAAGGAATAAAGACCACCACTTAACCCTTGGGAATGGACTGCCAGGATTAAAAAAATTGACGTACTGAGAATCGCACTATTTATGGAAAATGCAACTTTGTGACAGTTAACGCTGCAAGTGAGATACTTTTATTCTGAGGGCTTCTTTGGACTTGGAACTGTTGCTTTTCTTTTGTTGAAGGGGGACTTTGGAAAGTCGGAAAAGATACTCTATTGCAATACTTTGATCGTTACTGTGTCCCCCTAGAGGAACATTGAAATTGTTGCAACTAGCCAGGGGATTTTACACTCTCGACTGGCCTGGGAAGCTTCCGCTGCAAAACAAGTTTTGGCCGTGGATTGACCTTGACTTTTAGATCCTCAGATAAAGTGGTATGGCAGACTTGCCTAAGGAAAAGACAACAAGATCGGGAAAGGTTAGACAGCAGCAGACTAGTGTAACGCAGCAGCACAGAGCATCCGTATCTGCCTCTGCATCTGTATCTGCCCCTTCTGTACCACAAGGAAAAGATCCTGCACAAGGGAAAGATCCTGCACAGGCTGGGTCTAAAGGAATGGCTACTGAAGAGGGATTTACTTCAGTATTAAATAAAATTTATGAAACCTTGGAAAAATTAAGTAACCAAGTTACAGAAGCAACAGCTAAAATTGACCAAAATACTACTAGCATCAACAACCTGGGGCAGAAGGTGAATTCAAATACAGAATCTATTGAAAGACTGTTGCAAGAATCCGCTTCAAATCAAAAGGCAGCTGAGGAAGCAAAGGAAAAAGCGTCGGCTGTAGAGGAAAAGATCCCACCGATATGTAAAGAGCTCAAGGACCACTGGTCACTTTTGTCCATGATCGAACTTAAGGAAAAACAGACTAATCTGAGGATCAGGGCGGTACCTGAACTTGAAAAAGATAATTTAAGTGACTTTCTTATGCAGGAATTTGCAGAATTTTGGAAGTTGGATGCTAAGCAAGACTTCAGATAGTAAGTGCTTTTAGACTTGGAAGAGGAGGGAGAAAGAACAGGGTGAGAGACTGTTTGGTTACCCTCCAAACGAAAGAAGAGAGAGACAAAATATTGAGCCTGCATTTCCAGCAGACTTTGGAGATACAAGAATCAAGAGTAGAGATCTTCAAGGATATTCCAAAATATTTATTGGATCTTAGAACTAATTACGGCGATCTGGTGGCCCTCTTGAGAAGAAACAGAATTGTTTTTAGGTGGGAGTTTTCCCAAGGCCTCTCTTTTACTTTTAAAGGGGAAAAAATCAAAATAAGATCAGTGGAAGACAAGGAAAATTTTTTGAGAGATCACGAAGAAAACCTTCAAAAAGAAGCCGAAGAAGAAGAAGAGCCAAGAGCACTAAAACCAGGAACATTAGATTTAGGACCACCACTTTTGGGGCTGGACAAACTAGAGAAAGAGACACCACTGACAGAAGAACAACTACTTGGAGCAGTTGGAGGAAAGTAAAATAATTACACCATGTCTCTGCAATTATTAAGTTGGAACATTCACGGTTTTAACTCCCCGGAAAAAAGGAGGAAAATTTTTCATTTATTGAAAAAGGAGGAATTAGACTTGATTTGCTAACAGGAAACTCATGTGATAAGGCTACATAGAAAAGTATTGATTAATAAAAGATTGGGCCAAGAATTTATTTCATCGGACAAGGTTAAAAAGAGAGGAGTTGTAATTTACGCCAAAGAGAGCCTATCACCGAAATTTATCTTCAAAGATGACCAAGGAAGATATGTGGCAATCGAAATTCAAATTCAAGGAGAGAAATTTTTGATAATAGGAGTTTATCCACCGAATGAGGGGAAATCTGATTTTTTTTTAATGAATATTTATTAGATTTTCCAATTTTATATAAACACAAAAAAAGAAAAAGAAAAATATTAAAAACAATTCAATTTCAATAACAGTTTTTCAATCACATATTTCTTTGACTTCCTCATACCTCCCCTTCTTGTTCTCTAGTTCACCTTATTAATTCAGCAAATCCTAATCTCTTAACTTTCCTTTTAAAATGAAACCTTATTTTCCATTCAGCTTTTTTTTTAAATTTAATAACATAAACCATTATAATCCCCATTATCTTTATCATAACAGCTAGTCCCCACCAAAGTTCAAACCAACATCTTTTCAAAATTCATTAATTTTATAATATTTCTGTAGATAATCCTTAAATTTCTTCCAATCTTCTTCTGCTGACTTTTCTCCCTGGTCGCGGATTCTGCCGGTCATTTCTGCCAGTCCCATACAGTCAATCAACTTCATCTGCCATTCTTCCAGAGTGGGTAGATCCTCAGTCTTCCAGTGCTTTGCTATAAGTATTCTTGCTGCCGTTGTAGCGTACATAAAGAAAATTCTGTCTTTCTTTGGTACCAAATGGCCGACTATGCCCAAGAGAAAAGCCTCTGGTTTTTTCAGGAAGGTATACTTAAGTATCTTTTTCATTTCATTATAAATCATTTCCCAGAAGGCCTTAATCTTTGGGCACGTCCACCATAGGTGAAAAAATGTACCTTCAACTTCCTTACATTTCCAGCATTTATTATCGGGCAAGTGATATATTTTTGCAAGCTTGACTGGGGTTATGTACCACCTGTATATCATTTTCATAATATTCTCTCTTAAGGCATTACATGCCGTGAATCTCATACCTGTGGTCCATAACTGTTCCCAATCAGCAAACATGATGTTATGTCCGAGATCTTGTGCCCATTTAATCATAGCTGACTTAACCGTTTCATCCTGTGTATTCCATTTCAGCAGCAAGTTATACATTTTTGACATGATTTTAGTTTTAGGTTCTAGCACTTCTGTTTCTAATTTAGATTTTTCCACCTGGAAGCCAATTTTCCTGTCCAAATTGTATGCCTCCCTTATCTGGAAATAATGTAACCAGTCTCGGACTTTGTTTTTTAATTTCTCAAAACTCTGCAATTTCAGTCTATCTCCTTCTTGCTCCAAAATTTCCCAATATTTTGGCCAACTGGCCTCCATATTGAGTTTTTTCTGAGCTTTCGCTTCCATTGGTGACAACCACCTTGGGGTTTTGTTTTCCAATAAATCCTTATATCTAGTCCAAGCATTAAACAAAGATCTCCTAACAATATGATTCTTAAACGCTTTGTGAGCTTTAACCTTGTCATACCACAAATATGCATGCCATCCAAAAACATTGTTAAAACCTTCTAAATCCAAAATGTCTGTGTTTTCAAGAAGCAGCCAGTCTTTCAACCAGCAGAATGCTGCTGGCTCATAATAGAGTCTGAAGTCTGGCAGGGCGAAGCCACCTCTTTCTTTTGCATCAGTTAAAATCTTATATTTTATCCTAGGCTTCTTGCCCTGCCAGACAAATTTAGAAATATCTTTCTGCCACTTCTTAAAACATTCCATCTTGTCCACAATTTGTAATGTTTGAAACAAAAACAGCATTTTAGGCAATACATTCATCTTTATAGCTGCTATTCGACCCATCAAGGAAAGCTTCAAATTTGACCATGTTTCGAGATCTTTTTTCACTTCTGACCAGCATTTCTCATAATTATTTTTAAATAAGTTCCCATTTTTAGATGTCATGTTAATCCCCAGATATTTCACCTTCCTCACCACAGACAGACCTGTTTCATTCTGAAATTTCTCTTTTTCAAACAATGTCATATTTTTCTCTAAAACCTTAGTTTTGGTCTTATTCAGTTTGAATCCTGCCACTTGACCAAATTCTTGAATTAGTTCTAAAACTCTTTTAGTACTAGATTCTGGCTCCTGTAACGTCAAAACTAGATCATCTGCAAATGCTCTCAATTTATACTGTTTAACTCCGACCTGTATACCTTTAACCAACCGGTCCCTTCTAATCATATTCAGCAAAACCTCCAGGACCGATATAAAAAGTAAAGGGGAAATTGGGCATCCTTGTCGTGTCCCTTTTTCAATCTTAAATTGTTCCGTAACCACATTATTTACAATTAATTTGGCCTTTTGTTCAGAGTATATTGCACCTATACCATTTTCAAAACCTTGGCCTACCCCCATACCCTGTAGATTCTTTTTCATAAAACTCCAAGAAATGTTGTCGAAGGCTTTCTCCGCGTCCACAAATATCAAGACAGCTTTAGTATTTATATCCACATCTAGCTTTTCCAAAATGTCAATTACATTCCTCAAATTGTCAGATATGTGTCTTCCCGGCAGAAAGCCCGCTTGGTCCTTATGTATCTCTTCAATCAATACTCTTTTCAATCTCTTGGCTAAAATGTCAGCAAAAATTTTGTAATCCACATTTAATAAGGATATGGGACGGTAGTTTTTAAGTTGGGTCTTTTCAGTCTCTGTTTTCGGTATAAGTGTAATGTAGGCCTCTTTCCACGATTCTGGTACCTTTTTCCCTTCCAAAATCTCATTGCAGACTTCCTTCAGAGGTTGTACTATCCAATCCTTCAAGGATCTATAGTATCTGGAAGTCAGTCCGTCCGGTCCCGGAGATTTGCCCAATTGCATATTTAAGATGGCACCTTCTATCTCCTGATCTGTTATTTTACAGTTCAACAATGCTTTACTTTCCTGTGAGATTTTTTGTAATCCATTTGTTTTCAAAAATCCATCGATGTCCCTTTCATTCTGTGGCCCTTGTGCGTATAATTGCTTAAAATACTTCTAGAAACAATTTCTTATCTCATTTGGATTGTTTATGTCTTTTCCTTCTACTTCCAGGTTTGTAATTGTATTCAGTTTTTGTCTTTTTTTCAATTGCCATGCCAGTAATTTCCCACATTTATCCGCCGATTCAAATGTCTTCTGTCTCATTTGTTTAATTTTCCATTCTATTTCCTGATTCATCAATTCCATATATTGTGTTTGGTATATCTTTATTTCTCTCAGAATCTCTTGTGACTTCGGCTTGGCTCTCAATTTTTTCTCACCTTCTTTAATTTTCTCCAAAATTTTATCTTTTTTCTCATTTTGCCTTCTCTTTTTTAATGCATTCTGTTGTATCAAAAACCCTCTCATCACGGCTTTACTTGCGTCCCAGATTACTCTTTTCTCCACATTTGTTGGCAAATTTAATTCAAAATAGTCTTTTAAAGTCTTTTGGGCCTTGTTGTATACTTCTTCATCTCTAAATAAGGTGTCATTCATCCTCCATCTAAAGGTACCGGTTGTTGTTGACCTCATCTCCATCTTTACAGCGTTATGGTCGGAGCATGTTTTGGGGCAGATTTCCACTTTTTTTATCTTTGGAGCCATTCCTCTAGTAATCCAGATTTGGTCAATTCTGGTCCATGTCATCTTGGCTTCAGAGAAGAATGTTCCTTCTCTCTCCAAGGGGTTCTTAGTTCTCCAAATATCGATCAAGTCCATGTTGTCAGTCATTTCAAAAAAAGTTTTTGGTAGTCTACCATCTTTGGTAACTACCTGTTTTTGGGCCTTGTCCATATTGGTTGATACAACTCCATTCATGTCCCCCATCAAAATTATATTGTAGTCCATAAAATCCATCAAAGTCTCATGCAGTTTCTTGAAAAATTCCGACTTCCCTTCATTTGGTGCATACACACCTACTATCAAAAATTTCTCCCCTTGAAACTGAATTTCAATGGCCAAATATCTTCCTTGCTCATCTTTAAGGGTAAATTTCGGTGAGAGTTTCTCCTTAGCATAAATCACCACTCCTCTTTTTTTAACTTTGTCAGACGAAATAAATTCTTGCCCTAATCTTTTATTAACCAATATTTTCCTGTGTAGCCTCGTGACATGAGTCTCTTGTAAACAAATCAGGTCCAGATGTTCTTTCTTTAATATATGAAATATCTCTTTTCTCTTTCTAGGGGAGTTCAAACCATTACAATTCCAGCTTAAAAGTTGCAGAGACATGATTGATTAGTTAGTTTTCCCTCCTACTGCACCAAGTTGTTGTTCTTCTTCTGTCGGTGGCTTATCTCTCCTTGGGCCGGAGCGTCCAGATATCAAATTTGCAATCTCCAAGAGTCCTTGTCCTGGCATCAATACATCCTCAGCAGAGTCCACTTCCTTCTGCAGGTCCTCTTCGTGGTCTTTCAAAAACTTGTCCTTGTCATTCACTGTCCTTATTCTTATTTTCTTTCCTCTATATTTAAAAGATAGGCCTTGGGGGAATTCCCACCTGAAAATTATTCTGTTTTTCCTCAGCAAGGCAACCAAGTCTCTGTAGTGGGCCCTTACCTCCAAGATATATTTGGGTATATCTTTGAAGATTTCCACATAGGTGTCCCCAATTTCCAGGGTTCTTTGGTAATGTAAGTTCAGTATCTTGTCTCTTTCTTCCTTAGTTTTCAAAATTATCAGACAGTCTCTTGCTTTGTTCTTTCCTTGTCTTCTGCCAAGTCTGAAAGCACTCACAATAGTGAATTCTTCCTCCCTCAGGTCCTTTTGCCAAAATTGTGTAAATTCTTTTGTAAGAAATTCTACCAAATTATCCTCACTTTCTGGCACGCCTCTTATTCTTAAGTTTCTCGCTTTTCTTTCAAGATCTATCATCGACAACGTCAAATCATACTCTTCAAATTTCTTATGTACCGGTGGAATCTGTTCCTGGGCAGCAGTTGCAATTTCCTTGGCTTCTTCAGTCAATTTTCTAGTTGACGCCGATTCTTCCAATAATTTTTCAATAGACTGCGTATTAGAGTTCACCTTTTTCCCTAGTTCATTTATACTTGAGGTATTCAAATTAATGCTTGCAGTGTTCGCTTCAATTTTTGCACAGGCCTCTGCTACTTGTTTATTTGTCTCTTCAACTCTGTTTGCCAATTTCTCCAAAGATGCATCAATTTTACCCAGTGCTTGGGCTAACAGTTCATCAGTTGACATAACCTTTAATTTTGCCTGTGGGGCAACAGCTCCTGCTGTGCCCACTACACCCCCCGTTGAAGGCCTTCTCGTAGTGTCTACTTTGTATTGTCTTCCGGACCTGGTAGTTTTCTCCTGTGTCAACTCTGCTTTATCTGCCATACCACTCACATGCACTCCCAAGGTCAGTCACACACTTGAGGAATTTGTTTTGATAGAATAGGAATTTTCCCACAGCAAAGCTTGCAGTCTAAAGTGTCTTTGCAACGTAGTTACCACTAGGGGTCTCAAACCAACTTCTTATTGCAACTTTATATCCAATAATGTTCAAAAAGTCCCCGTTTCTTAGTATCAAATTTTTAGTCCCAAAATGTTCCTTTCCTTTCCCAGCTACTGTATCCTTTGCAGAGCTAAATCAAACTTTAAACTCCATTCTCCATTTGACAGATCCCTCTGATCGGCTTCTCTGTCATAGGCAGTCCGTTCCCAAGTTTTAAAGTCAGCAGATGTATTTTAAAAATTCTTTCCTTGCAGGTCTAAGATCTTTCAAATATCTATCCACTGTTCCTGCTAACAGTGGAATAGGTTTTCTCTTCAGATATTGGGTTTTAATCCTCCCGAGAACTCCTCTTTCCAAGGCCCAGCTTTGAAGTCTCTTTACTTTGATCTGTTAACAGTCCGGGAAGGCAGACTTCCTGTTTTTACCTTCCCCCGTTTCGGCCGAATTCTTAGTAATTTCTTCCCAATATATGTCAAATTCCTACTCACGGGTAGTTGTTTTTGAGTCCAATTAGCCAGAAAAGAAATCAGCGCTCTCCGACCCTGGCTGTGCGGCTTCACTTCGCGGAGATGGGTAGACAGCTCTCAGCTCCGCACCCCTCACCCCCGGTCCGTTCCGGAGCCTTTAAAAAGGCTCCTTTGCAGCGAGGGGGGGCACAAATGGAGCCCGCCGAGCCTTCAGTTCACAGGCTTCCCCACCTGTGATTTTTTTCGGGTCCCCGCTTCGCCGTAGCGGTAGAACCCCAGCTCCACGAAGCCGATTTCCTCCGGTGTTCAGAGGAAATCCGCCATTACGGTCGCCGGCGCTGACCGGAAGTTGAAAATCTGAATTTTTTAAGAAGTTGCATGAGACATTGTTGGACTATATGGACTATATGGACTATAATAGAATAGAATATCATTTATAATATCATCATGATGGGGGATATGAACGGAGTGGTGTCTACAAATATGGACAAGTCGCAAAGACAGGTAATTACTAAAGACGGCAGACTACCGAAAATCTTTTTTGACATGATATGAAGGAAAAAAGGAGGAACCAGAAGAGAGAAGAAGGAAAAAAGACATAGGAAAAGATCAAGAAGATAAAGGCAGAGAAGAAGGAGTAGACGAAGAAGAAGAGGGAGAGGTAGTAGTGGAAGAGGAAGAAGAAGAAGAGGAAGAGAATAGAGAAAACAAAACCACTCGAATTTAAATTATTAGTTAACTGTAAACTGGAAAGTAGTCATTAAAATGAATTTGAAAGTTTTGTCGTGGAATGTGAACGGTTTGAATGAAAAAACCAAAAGGAATAAAATTATAAATGTGTTGAAAAGAAAGAATCTCGATTTAATCTGCTTACAGGAGACACACGTGACTAAAAAGCATAAACATATCCTGGTACACAAAAACTTGGGAGTTGAGCTTATAAATTGTATAGCGGAAAAGAAAAGAGGGGTAGCGATATATGTGAAAGAAAAATGGGAACCCAAAGTGATTTGTAAAGATGATGAAGGAAGGATTTTGGGAGTACAAATTAATTTCCAGGGTGAAAAACTTAATGTGATAAACATATATGCCTCAAATCTGAATAAACCAGAATTCTTTAAGAAGCTGGAACAAATTTTACTGGAGTTAGAGTATAACAAGACGATATTACTGGGAGATTTCAACGGAGTGCCGAAACCAGAATTAGACAATCAGGAAAGAAAAAAAAGCAAACGGGAAACTGCCAAGATCCTTCAATAATTTGGAGGAAAACTTAGACTTAATAGACATCTGGAGATACAAACATGCAACAGAGAAGCAATTCACCTTCTTCTCAGAGCCACACAAGAGCTGGGGTAGAATTGATCAAATTTGGGTCTCAAGGGATCTTACATTAAGAACTACAAAGTGTGAAATTCAACCTAGAACTCTCTCTGATCATAACTCGGTAATTCTAGAAATAAAAGGCAAATCACAGGGCGGGTTCAGATGGAGAATGAATGAACACTTATTGGAGAGTGAAGATGTGGTGGAAAAAGCTAAAGCCACCTTAAAAGATTATTTCAGCCTGAATCTTAATACAGAAACAAGTATGGATATAGTTTGGGACGCCAGTAAGGCGGTCTTAGGGGGTTTTTTATCCAGCAAAATAGTTACAGGAGGAAAGTAAGAGAACAAAAGAAAGAGGAAATCCTTAACCAGTTAAGAGAGTGTGAGAAAAAATTAACAACAAATCCGAAAGATGAACAAAACATGCAAATAATAAAAACGTTACAATCTCAGTACTCAATGTTAACAAGTCAAGAAATTGAATGGAAAATGAAATTAATGAAACAAAAATACTTTGAGTCAGCTAACAAAACGGGTAAATTATTAGCTTGGCAATTACGAAGAAGGCAAAAACAAAACGTAATAAACAAGATAAAAATAGAGGAGCAATTGATAGAAGATCCAAAAGAAATAAAGGAAAATTTCCTCAAATTTTATGAGAGGTTGTATAAAAAAGAAGAGGAAGAAATAACCCGAATAGAAAAATATCTAGAAGATTACAGCGGGAAGACCATAACAGAGGAAGAAAGAATTCAATTAAATAACCCCATAAAAGCAGAAGAGATCCAAGATGCGATAAGGAAGATGAAACCAGGGAAAGCCCCAGGACCGGATGGATTATCAGCCAAATATTATAAAGTATTGGAAAATCAATTAACGCCAGTGCTATGTGACATCATGAACAACATATTAAGAGGAGGAAGGGTACCAGAGACATGGAAAGAGGCTCACATTACGATGATCCCTAAACCAGACACGGATAAATTGAATATGAAAAACTATAGACCCATATCACTTTTAAATAACGATTATAAAATCTTTGCGGAGGTGATGGCAAGCAGACTTAAAAAATGTGTAGTAAATCTAATACATAAGGATCAAGCAGGATTCCTTCCAAATAGGTTACTTAAAGATAATGTAAGGCATATCATAAATATTATTGAATATTTGGAATGCAAGAACGAAATACCCACGGCGCTGATTTTCATCGATGCCGAAAAGGCATTCGATAATGTTTCATGGCAGTTCCTATTGAAGAGTATGGAGAAAGCAGGGCTAGAGGGCGAGTTTATGGATGGAATAAAAGCAATATATTCGAAACAATCGGCAAAACTGATTATAAATAACAACCTAACAAATTCATTTAAAATTGAAAAAGGAACAAGACAGGGATGCCCTCTATCCCCGCTTTTATTCATTATGGTACTAGAGGTAATTACAAATAAAATAAGAGTAACACCAGAGATCCGAGGGATCAAAATAGGAACAAAAGAATATAAACTAAAAGCGTATGCGGATGACTTGATGTTATCCCTGGAAAATCCGCAAAAAAGTGTTGGTAAGGCCTTGGAGTTGTTAGAAGAATTTGGCAAGGTATCCGGTTTCAAATTAAATAAATTAAAGACAAAAATGTTGATTAAAAATTTGGGAAAGGATGAAAGTGAAAAATTGGAGGTAAAAAATGGAATTAAGGTGGCAAAAAAAATAAAGTATCTGGGAATTTGGCTAACTACAAAAAATATAAATCTGATTCAAGATAACTATCTTACAACATGGAAGGAGATTAAAAAAGACCTAGATACGTGGAATAGAGTGAAGCTTTCGTGGACGGGAAGGATGGCGGCAATAAAAATGAACTTACTCCCAAGAATGTTATTTTTGTTTCAAAATATCCCAGTGATCAGAGGCTCTAAAATGTTTACAGATTGGCAAAAAACTCTTTCGAAATTTATATGGCAAGGGAAAAGACCGAGAATTAGATTCAAACTTCTTACAGATCGGAAAGAAAGAGGGGGATTCTCGGTACCTAATCTGAAATTATATTTCGAGGCCGCCTGCCTCTGTTGGATCAAAGATTGGATTAATCTGGAAAACACTGATTTATTGGACCTAGAGGGGTTCGACAATAGGTTCGGCTGGCACGCCTATTTATGGCAAAACAAAGAAAAGGTACATAAAGGGTTTTCAAGTCATATTATTAGACGGCCTTTATATGAAGTGTGGGAGAAAAATAAAAAACTCCTAGAATGGAAAACACCCTGGTGGCTATCACCAACTGATATTTTAATAACTAAAAAAGTAAATATGGAAGGAGAAAGGCTGACCTATGAAGACCTACTGATAAGATCAGAAAGCGGATGGAAGATGAGAACATATGAGGAGTTGAAAGATAAATTAACAGGCTGGTTACAATTCCATCAAATAAACGCAGCATGGATAGAAGATAAAAAAGTAGGGATGAACGAGAAGAAATCCAAATTTCAGATAGAAATAATTGAAGGTAAATCCAAATTATTATCCAAAATGTATAATATATTATTGGAATGGGACACCAAAGATGAAGAAATAAAGGCGGTCATGACAAGATGGGCAATGGATCTGGGATACAATATACAATATGATAAGTGGTTGAAATTATGGGCTAGTGGAATGAAATTCACGGCATGTGTCACACTTAGGGAAAATTTGGAAAAGATGATGTATAGGTGGTACATCACACCGGCAAAACTAGGGAAAATGTATAAAACAGGAAATAAGATCTGCTGGAAGTGTAAAATCAAAGAAGGTAATTTTTTCCATATGTGGTGGACATGCGACGAAATGAAGAAATATTGGGAACTTATATATAATGAGTTAAAAAAAATATTTAAATATACATTTCCCAAAAGACCAGAGGCTTTCCTACTAGGAATAATTGGGGATGAAATCAAAAAAGAAGATAAGACATTATTCCAGTATGCTACAGCTGCCGCTAGAATATTAATTGCCCAAAATTGGAAAAATCCAAACACCCCAGCAATCAGAGATTGGCAAACAAAATTATTTGAATTTGTTGAACTAGCAAAAATGACACAAAAAATCAGAAACCAAAAAAATACAAAGTTTATTAGCGACTGGAATAAATTTATGATATACATTGAAGGGAATTATAGAAACCTAAAAACTATAGCAGGTTCGATATAGATCTTACGATGTGTAAATCAATAACAATTATCAGCTGCAGGAGAAAGAAATTATTTATACTAAGAAGCCTGAAATCGGGAGGGATGGAAGTCAATAGGTGTGTAGAGGAATGATTTAAGCATTTAAAGATATAAAGATTTAAGTGTGAAGACAAAGAACTGTAACGGATGTTATATTTATGTTATGTTTGGATATATATTTTTTGTAACGGTTGATTTGTTTTTCCTTTTGGCTATTTAAATGAAACTTAATAAAAAGAAAAGAAAAAAAAGAAAACCTTTTTTGACATGACTGACAACATGGACTTAATTGACATCTGGAGAACTAAGAACCCCCTGGGTGGGGAGGGAACTTTCTTTTCTGAAGCCAAAATGACATGGACAAGAATTGACCAAATTTGGACAACTAGAGGACTGGCTCCCAAAATTCGAAAAGCGGAAATTTGTCCTAAAACCTGCTCCGACCATAATGCTGTGAGAATGGAGATGAAATTAACACCAATTGGTTCCTTTAGATGGAGAATGAATGACACCCTGTTTAGAGATCCAGAGGTTACCAAGAAGGCCCAAAAAACTTTGAAAGACTATTCCGAGATAAATTTGAATACCACGGTTGAAAAAAAGAGTAATCTGGGACGCAAGCAAAGCGGTTATGAGAGGGTTTCTGATTCAACAGAACGCAATAAAGAAGAGAACTCAAAATGAGAAAAAAGACAAAATTTTGGAGAAAATAAAAGAAGGAGAGAAGAAACTAAGAGTGAAACCAAAGTCGCAAGAGATTCTGAGAGAAATAAAGCTATATCAAGTACAATATATGAAAATGATAAATCAGGAAACAGAATGGAAAATCAAGCAGATGAGACAAAAGACATTTGAATCGGCTAAAAAATGTGGGAAACTGCTGGCTTGGCAGATGAAGAAAAGACAAAAACTGAACACCATCACAAACTTGGAAGTGGATGGAAAGAATATACAGAATCCAGTGGAGATTAGAAAGTGCTTCCAGAGATATTTTAAACAACTATATACACAAGGGCCACAGAAAGAGACTGATATAGACCAGTTTTTAAGAACAAATGGACTACAAAAAATCTCTCAAGAAAATAAATTAATCTTGAATTATAAAATAACAGATCAGGAGGTGGAAGGTGCCATCCAAAATATGCAGCTGGGCAAATCTCCAGGGCCGGACGGTTTAACCTCAAAATATTATAGATCTTTGAAAGATTGGCTAATTCGACCACTAAAGGAGGTTTGTAATGAAATTTTGGAGAGGAAAAAAGCGCCAGAGTCGTGGAAGGAAGCTTATATTACACTTATACCGAAAACTGAGTCTGAAAAAACACAACTTAAGAACTACCGCCCCATATCCCTACTTAACGTGGATTACAAAATTTTTGCAGATATTTTGGCTAAAAGACTGAAAAAAGTACTAGTTGAGGAGATACATAAAGATCAAGCTGGCTTTCTCCTGGGTAGACACTTGTCTGACAACACGAGAAATATAATTAACATTTTAGAGAAGTTGCAAGTGAACATTAATACAAAAGCAGTTTTGATATTTGTTGACGCGGAGAAATCCTTCGACAATATTTCTTGGAGTTTTATGAAGAGAAATCTTCAAGGGATGGGAGTTGGTCAAGGTTTCGAAAATGGTATAGGTGCAATTTATTCAGAACAAAAGGCTAAACTGATAGTTAACAATGTGGTGACAGAAGAATTTAAGATGGAGAAAGGGACACGACAAGGCTGCCCAATTTCCCCATTGCTTTTTATTTCGGTCCTGGAGGTTTTGCTAAACATGATTAGAAGGGACCATTTGATCAAAGGTATTCAGGTCGGAGCTAAACAGTACAAACTTAAAGCGTTTGCAGATGACTTAGTATTGACATTACAGGAGCCAGAATCTAGTACTAAAAGAGTATTAGAACTGATTCAGGAATTTGGTCAAGTGGCAGGATTTAAGTTGAACAAATTAAAGACTAAGGTTCTTGAGAAAAACTTAACACCGATTGAGAAAGAGAGGTTTCAGAAGGAGACGGGTTTAACACTGGTTAAGAAAGTAAAATACCTAGGGGTTAATATGACCGCTAAGAACCTAAACTTATTTAAAGATAACTATGACAAATGTTGGTCAGAAGTGAAAAAGGATCTTGAAATATGGTCAAATCTGAAGCTTTCCTTGTTTGGTCAAATTGCTGTTATAAAGATGAATGTATTGCCAAGAATGTTATTTTTATTTCAATCATTGCAAATTTTGGACAAAATGGATTGTTTCAAGAAGTGGCAGAGAGATATTTCTAGATTTGTCTGGCAGGGCAAGAAGCCCAGAATAAAATTTAAAATATTAACTGATGCAAAGGATAGAGGTGGATTTGCCCTGCCAGACCTTAAACTTTACTATGAATCAGCAGCATTTTGCTGGTTGAAAGAATGGCTGCTTCTTGAGAACACAGACATTTTGGATTTAGAAGGTTTTAATAATGTTTTTGGGTGGCATGCATATTTGTGGTATGACAAGGTTAAAGCACATAAAGCATTTAAAAACCATATTGTCAGAAGAGCACTGCGCAATGTCTGGACAAGATATAAAGACTTACTTGAAAATAAAACACCAAGGTGGTTATCACCAATGGAAGCGAAGGCTCAGAAAAAGCTCAATATGTAGGCCAAATGGCCAAAATATTGGGAGATTCTGGAACAAGAGGGTGACAAACTGAAACTGCAGAGCTTTGAGAAACTAAAAGATAAAGTGCGAGATTGGCTTCATTATTATCAGATAAGGGAGGTTTATAACTTGGACAAAAAAATTGGCTTCCAGGAAAAATCAAAATTGGAAACAGAACTGTTAGATCCCAAAACTAAGACATTATCAAGAATGTATAACTTGCTGTTGAAATGGAATACTCAGGATGAAACGGTTAAATCTGCTATGATAAAATGGGCACAAGATGTTGGACATAACATAATGTTTGCTGACCGGGAACAGTTGTGGACCACAGGTATGAAATTTACGGCATGTAATGCCTTAAGAGAGAATATTATGAAAATGATATACAGGTGGTACATGACACCAGTCAAGCTTGCTAAAATATACCATTTGCCCAATAATAAGTGTTGGAAGTGTAAAGAAAACGAAGGTACATTCTTTCACCTTTGGTGGACGTGCCCAAAGATTAAGGCTTTCTGGGAAATGATCTATAATGAAATGAAAAAGGTATTTAAATATACCTTCCTGAAGAAACCAGAGGCCTTTCTCCTGGGCATGGTCGGCCAATTGGTGCCAAAGAAGGACAGAACTTTCTTTATGTATGCAACAACAGCAGCAAGAATACTCATCGTGAAGTATTGGAAGACACAAGATCTACCCACCTTGGAAGAATGGCAGATGAAAGTGATAGACTATATGGAATTGGCGGAAATGACTGGCAGAATCTGCGACCAGGGAGAAGAGTTGGTGGAAGAAAATTGGAAGAAATTTAAAGACTATCTGCAGAAACACTGTAAAATTAATGAATGTTAATATGATGCAGGATTGAAATGAGATGGTTTTAGTAACAAAATTAAAAGAATATATCAAAGGATTGATAATTAGATGAAAATATGATGTTTAACATGTCAAGATTTATAATTAGGATAAAAACAAAGAGGGAAAGGATTTGCTGAATTAACTATGTGAACTGGAATACAAAAAAGGGAGGTGTGAGGAGGTCAGGAAACGAGTAATTGAAATATAAGACATGAAAAGTTTGATTTGTTTTTAATTGTTTTTTTATTTCTTACATATTTTGTATTTTTTCTGTATTTTTGTATCTTTTTTCTTTGTCTTCTTTTTTCTTTTTTTTCTTTTCTTATATTGTAATTTTCTTTGTAAAATCTCAATAAATATCTTTAAAAAAAGAGAGAGAGAGAAAGGCCCACGGCCTCCAGCTCTGCTGGTCCCCCAGCTGCAACAGTACCGCTCCGATGGCCCGGTCTGACGCGTCGGTCTCCAGCCTCATTGGCTTCTGCAGATCCACGTGCAGGAGCTGCTCTTCCGAAGCAAACGCCTTCTTCAGCCTTTCAAAGGATTGCTGGGCACCTTCTGTCCAGACGAACTTCTTTTTGCTACTGAGACAATCTGTGATGGGCGCTGTCAAGTGGGTGAAGTTCTTGATGAACTTCCGGTAGAAGTTGCTGAACCCTAGGAACCTCTGCACGTCCTTCCGGGTTTTGGGGGTCTTCCATTCCAGCACCGCCTGCACCTTGCTGGGGTCCATAGCTAGGCCCTTGTCTGACAACTTGTACCCCAGAAACTCGACTTCTCTGGCGTGAAATTGGCATTTTTCCAGCTTGACCCACAACTGGTGCTTCTGCAGTCTCTTTAGCACTTCCCTGACGTCTCTGACATGTTGCTTCTCATTGTCCGAATAGATTAAGACGTCGTCCAAAAAGGCTACGCAGTTCTTGTACAGCAGGGACCCCAACACGTGGTGCATGAAAGCTTGAAAACAGGCGGAGCCCGACTGTAATCCGAAGGGCATAACTAAGTACTCGAAGGCTCCTAGGGGGGTGAACATGGTGGTTTTCCATTCGTCCCCCTCCTTCATCCTGATCAAATTGTATGCCCCCCTGAGGTCCAGCTTGGTAAAAATCTTCCCCTGCCTCACCCGTGTTAAAATGTCGTCAATCCTGGGCATTGGGAAGGTCACGGGTTCAGATACAAGGTTCAAGGCCCTAAAATCTACGACTAATCTAGGCTGATTAGTATCCTTTTTGTCCACAAAGAACACCGGACTGCCCCCCACTGCCTTTGATTCTCTTATAAAACATCTTTTCAGGTTCTTGTCAATAAATTCCCGCAACTCCTGCATTTCCCGGTCCGACATGGCATACAGTTTACCCACCGGCAGCTGAGCCCCTGGGAGTAAGTTGATTTGGCAGTCAAAGGGCCTATGGGGGGGGTAGTCTATCCACCTCCTTCTCGCTGAAGACCTCCTGCAGGTCAGCATAGTGTGGTGGTACCTCCCCTTTTGGCTCCACAGCCATCCCAGCCACCCTGGCCACAGTCATCCTTCGGTTTCCCCCCCCAGACAGTGTTCCAAGCAGTGAGCTGACCCAAAGGTGACTGTCCGCTGATGCCATGCCATTACTGGATCATGTAGTGCCAGCCAGCTCATCCCTAATAACTTAACTGGGTGCCCATTCGGGAGTTCTAGCACCACTTCTATGGCTATAGCTGCCTTGGGGGGGGTCTGGCTGGGGCACTTCTATTGGTTGCTGGCCTGGCTGCTGTGCCCGCTGATTGGCAGCCAAGCATTGGTGTTTCCCTGCGCCTGCTCCTTTTCCCCCTCCTCCTCACAGCCAGCGGCTCCCACCATCCCTTGCCATGCCTTTCTTTGAGGGCAGACCCTGGCAAAATGTCCTGGCCGTTGGCAGAGAAAACACTTCTTGGTGGTTTTCCAATCCTTTCCCTCCTTCTTGCGACCTTCACTGGAGTTTGAAACCTCTCTCTCTCACGCGCCCTCTATTTCCATTGGCTCAGCCGGCTGGGAAGGCTGCCTCGGTATTTCAGGAATGCGGTAGTCATGGCAACATTCCCCTCTCCCTTCGCGCTTCTCCTGAGACCGCGCTTCCTGCCTTACTCCAATCGCAAGCACAGCCTTGGTCAGCTGATCCATCGACTGCGGGCGGGGCGCGCGGGAAAGCTCGTCCTTCACCGTTGGGGATAACCCCTCCTCAAACAACATTTGAATGGGTTCCGAGTCCAGATCCCACCCGAGCCGGTAGATCAGCATCGCAAAACCTGACCAGTAGTCTCTAACTGATTGGCTCCCCTGCTTGCACCCCATCAATTCCCGTCGAGTCACATTTTGCTCCACTTCACTGGAATACATTGTATCCATCGCGTGATAGAATTTCCTAAGGTTCTTCAAGGCAGCATTTTGTGTCGCCATTAGGGGCCTGATCCATTCCCGAGCCCCATCCTGTAGATGCCCGACAATATAGGCCACCCTTTCCCCATCATCAGCAAAGTCATCATGCTGCAATTCCAAAGCGTACTCTATTTCCATTTGGAACGCGTTATAGTCCTGGGGCTTCCCCCCAAACTTGTGTACCAGTCCCGGTACATTTCTTGCAACGGGGGTGGGTCTGACCTGTGCATCCTGAGTCTGCCTTTCGTCCAGCCATGCCGTCAAGAGAGCCACATGCTGTGCCAAATCTCGGTTCCTCTCCACCAGATTTTGCACTCCAGCTGCTTGTTCCGTGGCGCCGGCTCCTCCGGTTTGGCTCATGGTGCTGCCTGCCTGTCGCTGTGCACAAGCAACGTCAGGGACTGACGGATTGCTGTAATGGTTATATGGGGTTGCTCATGCATAAGTTGCCACCACTCTTGGCGAGGTTGCCTGGTTAAACCTTTTCGTGGCTGGACAGCCCTTCACTTCGTGGCTGTTTCAGTCACTAGCAGAATCCGTCAGTGGGCGTTTCTTGAACTTCTTCCAGCAAAGAAGTTCTTTGACGCCAAGTCTACGCCTACTTTCCCTGCGCGGAAGTCTTCTGCGCAGGGTGGGTGTGGGTAGCAGAGGACCTGTGCTCTCCCCGCTGGTCTCCGGCGAAGAGTCCTGGAGCCCCCTCTCCGATTCCCCTATCCGCCCCCCTATATCCCTGGTGTTACGCTGATTATCTTCCCCAGCCGATGAGTCCCCTCTCTCCCTGCTGGGCACTTCTGCGGCATCGCTTGGGAGCCTTGCCTCCACTCCTGGCTCCGATGTCAGTTCCCTGACAATAACATAATGATGGCTGACTGGAAACAGTTATGGACCACAGATATGAAATTCACGGCATGTAATGCCTTAAGAGAAAATTTAATGAAATTGAT
Organism: Podarcis filfolensis; assembly: GCF_964270895.1. Classification (NCBI taxonomy): domain Eukaryota; kingdom Metazoa; phylum Chordata; class Lepidosauria; order Squamata; family Lacertidae; genus Podarcis; species Podarcis filfolensis. The sequence goes on along the minus strand of NC_139611.1, from coordinate 78,175,431 downwards.
ATATAGGTGGTACATGACACCAGTCAAGCTTGCAAAAATTTACCATTTGCCTGACAATAAATGTTGGAAATGTAATGAGACTGAAGGTACATTCTTTCACCTTTGGTGGACATGCCCAAGGATTAAGACATTCTGGGAGATGATCTATAATGAAATGAAAAAGGTATTTAAATATACCTTCCTGAAGAAACCAGAGGCCTTTCTCCTGGGCATGGTTGGCCAATTGGTGCCAAAGAAGGATAGAACTTTCTTTATGTATGCAACAACAGCAGCAAGAATCCTCATCACGAAGTATTGGAAGACACAAGATTTACCCACCCGGGAAGAATGGCAGATGAAGTTGATGGACTATATGGAACTGGCGGAAATGACTGGCAGAATCCGAGACCAGGGAGAAGAGTCGGTGGAAGAAGACTGGAAAAAGTTTAAAGACTATTTACAGAAATGCTGTAAAATTAATGAATGTTAGAAAAAGGTGGAAATGAAGTGATATGGCTTTAGTAGAAATGTGATAAGGAACTAAGTATAACTAGATTATTAGAGTAAAATAAGGTTAGGAATGTTAAGATAATTATAGGATAGAAAACAGAGGAAGATGGAAAGGAATTGCTGAAAGAATTAATAGAAGTGGAATACAAAAAGGGAGGTGAGAGGAGGTCGCTGAAATAAGTGAATGAAAGATAAGATAATGAAATTGTTTGGTGTGTTTTAAATTGTTTTCATTTAGTTTTGTCAGTCTACTGTGTTAGTGTTATGTAGTGTTTTTATGTTATATTATGTAGTGTTTTTGTATTGTATTGTATATTTCATTTTGTTTAAATTGTTGGAAAAGCAATAAATATTATTTTTTTAAAAAAATGAAAGTCTGGCCAGGGATTTCACCCCTGCCCGCTGCCAAAGCTATCTCCCACCTCCAAGCACTATTATTTTGCCCAAGAAATGTTGCTTTTGGTAAAATGATACAACACACATGATTAACCATATATATTTATTTTGGACATGATTCAATGACCTCATTTGCACCTGAAAGTCAACTACAGCCTGTCTTTAAGGAGGAGCTTCTAGACTTCTGGAAAGAAAGCCTGGGCGTCCTCAGGCTGAGACCTCCCCTGCTTCAACCACTAGGCCTCCAATTTCCATAAATGGTGGGTTCTTCTGGGCGGTGGTGGTTTGCCTTCTCTCAGCTACAGCTCATTGGAATCCTCGTCCATTGCTTCAGTGCACTCAAATTGAGTGATCTCAATTCCTAATGATTCAAGATCAGTCTCCAGCAACCCCTCATAGTAGTCACACAAACTAGCTGTTCCACAGCCTCGGATAGCGCCCCTCAGGCTGCTTTTCCCTGTTGGGAAAAACACACACATGTTTTTTGAATCCAAAACCCTCTCCCTCAAACAGAAGGGTGGGCAACTTTTCTCAGACCAAGAGCCTTTTTCCAGTCTGGGTGACCTTCTGGGAGGTCCACATGCCAATGGAAACAGAAGTAAAATTCACCTTTACACAGCAGGCCATTTTATACATACATTCAAACCCCCCTCTCTGTCCTCCCTCCAGGTTAACAAGAGTTCAGGGGCAACAATCCAGCCAGGCCAAAGCATACAGGTAGGGTATGAAGTGGGGCTTGTGAAGGGTGTGGCCTAGGGAAAGGAGGTGTGGCTAAGGAGGATCCGAAGGGCCAGAGAGAAAGAGTCCAAGAGGAATGCCTTTGGCCCCTGGGCCTGTGGGTTTCCATCCTGCCCCCCCTCCAATTTAAAGTGCATTTTTTAAGATGTATTTTTATTTAACAAAATCTGTATACCACTTGTTTGCAGTAGGGGTTTACAAGAAATATTTATATTAGCAGTTAAAACCATTAAAACATTTAAAACTCATTGGAATGAACAGCAAAAGGGAATAGAGAATGTGCCTATCTGAATGAGCTTTTAAGGTGTTGCTGGGGGAAAAATGGAATCAAGAGGCATAGGGTTCCAGACAAGAACCGCAGAAATCACTAGCCCCTTCCCTGTATTCTCCTCCTCCTCCCACCTCCCTGCGCACATATCCCTCCTCCTTGGGCTCCTGCCCATCCCCTTACTCTGCGAGGGCAACGTAGGTCTCCTAATAACTTTCAGCACCCTTAATAAACAAAATATCCTAGCATCTTTTAGAGGAAGCCATGACGGCTCAAAGTGGCGTGATACTGCTTTAAATGCATAGTACAGATGCGGCTCTAGCTGCACTACATCATACAAGACTCACCGAACTTCATGCGACCCCCAACATAGAAGCATTGATCCTCCTCATTTCTGCAGCTGACGTTCTTCCTGCCCTCACACTCGTCTGAAAAGATGGCGATGCAACTCGGGCACTGCAGCCCATTGGGCTCCTTCGTCTCACTCTCAGGCACTGCTGGGCTGTTCATCATGTTTCCAGGAAGGAATTACGGCAAGTGGGGGGTGGGTCAGCCATTAAAGCAGAAGAAGAAAGGAACAAGAGTGGGCAACTGCCCCCATTGCTCCCCCAATGGACTTGGGGATACTGCACCTCTCAGTATGTATTTGGTTAAATAAAAACAAATATTAGGAACAAACTATCCTGATTGAAGATCCCTTGTAGCTTGACCATATGCTTCATTCCTCTCCCTTTCAAAGGAAGCACAAGTCCTTGTTCCTTTCTTCTTCTGCTTTAATGGCTGACCCACCCCCCACTTACCGTAATTCCCCCCTTCTGTTTGAGGGAGTGGGATTTGGATTCCAAAAATATGTGTGTCTGTTTTTCCCAACAGGGGGAAGCAGCATCCTGGGCGCTGTCCGAGGCTGTGCAACAGCTGGTGTGTGTAATGGGTTGCAAGAGACTGATCTTGGATCATTGGGATTTGAGATCATTCAAGCAGAGTGCACTGGAGCAATCGACGAGGATGCCACAGAAGACACCACCGTTTCACCTAGGGGTTGAAGAAGGGGTGGTCTCAGCCTGAGGGCTCCCAGGCTTTCTTTCTAGAAGTCTAGAAGCTCCTCCTCAAAGACAGGCTGTATTTGACTTTCATGCGCAAATGAGGTCATTGAATCATGTCCAAAATAAATATATATGGCAAATCATGTATGTTGTATCATTTTGTGGTTCGAGCACCCGACCCCCGCAATGTGAAATAAATACGCAAGGACACGTGATATAAGGTTAATGGGCAAGAAAAAGGCCACAACTTTATTGATTACAGCAGTGAAAAGGTATTGGCTTAGGCATTGGATGTCTAAAACAAGGGGGTTTATTCACCAGTAGGTGGAGCCTGTTGATGCTAATCCAACTATAGGCTCTCCCCTGATGTCACCGAGGGTCGTGCCATGGCCTCCCGCCAAGCAGGCATCGGACAGAGTACACGACTGCCAGATTCCTTTAACGGAATACCCAAAAATTGAAGGCATAGGCGATGGCCACACCTAGCCCTTCGACACACCACAACACATTATTCCAATGCCTAACCGCCACCCGAGCCGAAAAGGCTCGCCGCCAATACCCTCATGGCTGTAACCAATCCCAAATGCTGTTGATGACACTATCTAACCAAATGTCGTTCCCCAGGTCTGAGAGATGCACCCCGTCATTCCGGTATAAGGCTTGGTCGCCGATCCGGATACAGTCATGATAAATGACTCGGCCATTCATGAAGCGCACCCAACGGGCCACTGCCCGATTTACGAGTTTCCTGGTTTCTCAATGGCCATACAGCTCTGCGCACCGCGCCAAAAAATTATCTTCAGGAAGGAGGACCAGAACACCGTCGTTCTGGGACACAAGGCAGCAAACGCATCCAAGTCTCTTTTTATGTTCCACAACAAGTCCACACTCCTTCTGTTAGCAAGGTCATTCTCTCCTAATTGAATGACAAGGATGTCGGGAGGGCCGAACGTGGCTACTTTCTCCCACAGCAATGGCATAAGCTCTTCCCAACGCATGCCTCTTCTCGAAAACCAGGAAACTCGAACTCCAGGTGGTAAACCAAGATTAGGCGCGAGGCCGCAGCTGACCGCCCGTACGCGGGCCCAATGGACTATACTGTGTCCGCAAATCCACACACTTCTCCTGAGCACAGCTGAGGATGAAAGGACAGAAAAAACAGGTAAGTAGGGGTAATATAGCAGAGTGCATTCTAGCGAATATAACTTTTATAAGCGTTGGATTTCCACCGGCCCATTTCTTTAATCTTATCCGCAGGCAGACCCAAGTGGGCGGCTGTTGTTGCAGCGCCAATCCTGAATGAGTGCGCAGCATACTCCTGGGAAGATAAACCACAAGCCTCAATAGCTTTGCGGAGTACCCTGGTGAATTGGTGTCTCAATAAGGGTGACCCATCTTCGTGAACCAGAAGCGGACCCGGGCCGGGTGGTCTGAGGTAGAGGTACCGCCTAGTGTCCTTTACCGGGCATGGGCCCTGCTGCGCCGACACTGTAAGCTTAACTAGAACACCCCTACCGGCCTGATCAGTTTTGGACTGACGTATCCGCACCGTCAAAGTAGATTCGGACAACTGCACGTCCTCCCTAAGGAGGCCGCGCGTTGAACCTCCTGCGCTAACTTCAACCACAACCTCACCAACTCTCAGAGCGCAAAAAAAGGCAATAGCGTACGCTGCAGAAAAGAGGCGGGCCTCAAACTTGGTCCAGCAAATTGACCTGAGCTTATGCGTATCTGAGATAGCAACCCATAAGAAATTGGCTTACGGCCCTCGGCCCTGGGGGGTTGTAACCTGCCCCAACCTTCAATAGCTCTGCGGATCAGGAAGTCGCTACATGGGTCGGAGGAAAATGTGGCTTTAGAAAAGAAGCTGATGGCGGCTACATGTATCTTTAAGGTTTTGGGAGCACGTCCCAAATCGTCAAGATGGGAAAGGTAGAACATCGTCAGTGGTGGGTGGCACGTTATGCGACAGCCCAGATAACCCAGACCTGACCCAGGAAATTGCACCAGGCTTTCTTGTAAGACCTGAGAGTGGAGGGTGCGACAGACGCTAATACTCCCTGTATCACTTTGCGTCTCCAACGTTCCACAGGTGCTCCGGAAAGGGTTCGGGCAACAGTTGTGCTCCAGGTGCTAGCGACCGGAAGCGAGATATCTGAAAGTGAGACAAGGCATCGGCTATATCATTACTGGTCCCCGGAATGAATTTGGCTGAAAAAATTATGTTGTACTCAAGGCACCGGAGAACGAACGCCCGCAGAAGGGAGGAGACCCTTGCAGACCAAGGTGACTGCCTGGCCAGTATGTTCACCACTGCCAGGTTGTCGGTCCTGAAGCACACACGGTGATTTCGAAACTCCTCCGTCCAGATGTGAACGGCCACTACTATTGGAAAAAAACTCGAGAAAGGTGAGATCCCGCATGATGGCCTGGCCCTGCCACCCCGTTGGCCATCATTGCACGCACCATCATCCCCTGAAGTACAAGCCAAAGCCCAGGGACCCTGCCGCATCTGATTGGACCTGGAAATCTGAGGACAAATTTAGAACATCCTGCCATAGGGATACCCCATTGTAGTGTTCCAAAAATGTCATCCACACCTCCAGATCTGCCTTAACCGACTTGGAAAGTCGGACCCTGTGGTGTGGGTGTCTGAGACCAACTGACAGCCTGCCCGATCGAAGAATTTGATCGAAGAATGTGGAGAGGAGGGAGCTGGATCAGGGAAAATGCTAGACCCAGAGGGTCCCTATCGTCTGTTCCCTGCTGCGGGGGCTTCTCTGGAACTGGAACCCCGCCTCCCCGAAAGGGCTGCTTCCCTTTGTAACACACTACGGCTGGGAGTACCCCTGCACACCTCTCGCACTCGTGCAGATACTTACAAGACTGCCTTTGGCATGACCCCTTATTGAATTCCCAACATACCTTGCGCTTTGGCTCCCTTCTCAGGTCCGGCTTACCCGTGCAATAAGAATCTAATGGCTTCTTCTCAACATACGGGATGACCGCCACAGCCAGGTGCCATTTTCAATTTGATCCCAGCATGCTAGAGGGATCCTGGAAGCCTTCCTTCGGACTTTTATCATAGCTAATGGTGGCGGCCACCCCAGAAAGCGCACAGGCTGTCCTGACTCTTCATCATGTCGCCCATTTTTGACTTGCTCTTCTTACACACGTGCTTCTTCTTGGTGCGTCTTTTGCCTGACGGTTTGTCCCCCCTCAACTGTCGGAAGCTCCCCCTCCAGCTGCTGGGCTGCTTATTCTACAAAGAACCGGAAGAACTGGACGCAACAGGGTTATTGACACAGGCTGGCGGCCTCCGCACAGGCGACCCAATGCAGTTATGAGGGCCAGAGGCCTAGTTTGCACTGCCGCAGTTACTGCCCGAGAGCTTGGGCCTGCATCTGAGAACTGAGAATCGTTGAAGAGGGCGACAGAGGTGCCTGGGAGGTCATCAACCTGGGTGAGAGGTGGGCTCTTTGGAACCACCTGGGAATCTAGTATCATATCAGGGGTAGCAGCAGAGGGCATGGGGTTAGGGATTGCTCGAAAAAATGCTGCTCATAATCACCAATGAATGATCTAAAGGCATTTACGTAGTGTGAAATAGGTTTGGGGTTATTATCCCGTCCATGTGGCACCCATGCAGCCTGAGGTGTGAGCCGATTCCGCGGCAGAGCACTTCCTCTTAGGTGCCATGGATAACGCACTAAAGCTACTGCCACAAACACGTGCTACTGTTTACAAGCAGTTGTACAGGCACATGTTATAGATTCTGAAACGAATGTACTAATTAACGATTGATTTACTTATAATAAATAACGATTTTTCCAAGTATTTGGTTAAATGTTCAATTGTTTATCCAATTAGTATGTGCGTGCGTGTGTTATTTATTACTATATATATATATATATATATATATATATATATGATGCTTCCTACTTCATATTATAATATCTCATTCAATATGCAGGGGTCCCATACAGGGATCAAACCAGCAACCATGGCAATATCAGCACTATGCTCTAACCAGTTGAGCTATCCAGGCTTTCTAGAATTGTTTGGGACCCCGAGGGTCATTCAGTCCAACCCCTTGCAATGCAGGAATATGCAGTTGTTCCATACAGGGATCAAACCAGCAACCTTGACATTATCAGCCCCATGCTCTAACCAGTTGAGCTATGCAGGCTCTCTAGAATTGTGTGGGACCCCATGGGTCATTTAGTCCAACCCCTTGCAATGCAGGAATATGCAATTGTTCCATACAGGGATCGAACCTGCAACCTTGGCATTATTGTCACCACGATCTAAGCAACTGAGGGTTCCGAAATATATGTAAATTATTTATTATTAATTTTATTTTTATTATTATTAATTTTATTTGTCTATTTATATATTTATCTTTAGATTTATTTAATTAATTAATCAATTTAATCTTGGTATGTGATGCCATCCACTTATTCTCTTTATTTTTTTATTATATATTATTATTAATAATATTCTTTATTTTAATTTTTTATTTATCCATTTATTTTATTATTATTTATTATTATTATTATTCTATTATTATTTATCTATTATTTATTTATTTGTTTATTTATTGTTATTATTATTTATTATTAGTGTTATTTATTAAAATCTAATCCAGTATTATTTGTTCAATCAATTACCACTGTAAGTAGAATTAATTGCTGATACTATCAATTGTCTACCGTAACTGACGATGATATGAAATAATTATTCATCACTTGACTGTTCCGTTTGTATATGTCTATAAATTTATTTATTTGCCACCAAACTAATGGGTCAGGTGGATAGACACAGCTAAATATTTAAACCTGCCTCCTGAGGAGCAACTCACAAGCATGTAGTGATGAAACAATAGGAACAGCAGAGCAACGCACCCCCCCCCCCACTGCAATCAAATGGAATCAAAGAAAATTGCTCTCAGGGAAATGTCCTTTAACTAACACTTTGCAAAACAAAAGGTAATGCTGGAGGCCCAGCAGAAGGAAAATGCTGCCAAAGACAATGTTTCCTTGAGTTGATTATTAATGCTTGGCTATATAAATTCTTAACTTCAGCTGAATTAACTACACCGTGCAAATTCCATGCAATAGTATGCTCAGAAAGTATTTCCTTATTAATTTATGTATCTGTTAGTCAATATACAATTCAGGCAGATGCACACAATCAATTATATAGAGCTGCTTCCTCAGGTAAAACTCCTAGTGATTTAGAGGGATGATACAATAGAACAATCAGAGAACAACAGACACAGGAACTGCTATCAAATGAAAATGTAGGAAAAATACACTTAAGGAAATGGTCCTTCTACCAGCATTTCAGCAGAACAGTGAGCCTTTTAAATAAATAAATAAATAAATTCTCATTCAATCCTCTGCAATGAAGGAATATGCATGGGGTCCCATACAGAATAAGCTATACGTCACTTAAATGCACCACTTGTATTTATTTATATTTATTAAATTACAACCCAGCAAGAGTTCAAGCAGCAGCGCTCAGCTAGTTGTTAGCACCTGGCTCCAAGGAACAGACCCATACACAAAGAAACCCCAACTGCAGTCAGACAGAATTGGAAGATAATTGCCTAAAATTAAATGTTGCCCCTTTTAAATGATAGGCAAATCTAGGTGCAAAGCAACACCAAGTAATCAAACAGAATTGAAAATAGCTGCTTACTAGGAAATGCCCAGAAGCTGCAGCCAAATTAAGAGAAAAGGAAATCAACGAGATTCCAGGCCCACACCAGTGGCCCTCTGAAAAGGAGGGGTGAGGTTGCTCTTAAGGGGAATATCTCACTACTGGGAAAACTTCTACCAAACAAAGGAAACTTTGCCAAATAAAGAAAAGTAAATCTCTGCCCACAAGGTCAGCTCCATAAGGGTGCTTAAACAGACAAAAGACTGCAAATGGTCAAACCGCTGGTTAGTTAAACTGACAATGCAACCAGAGCTGCTGAACTGCCAGGTGCTTAAAGACAATGCCTAACAAACTGCCAGTCACTCAGAGCAATCAAGTCTGCCCCAGCAGTTGAAAAACCTGTCTGGTAACTGTGATGACTCAGGCAAGAAGCAAAGGAAACTCTGAAAGGGTGGGGGGTGCTGGGAGGGAGGAGGGGTGGAGGGAGGAGAAGGAAAGCCTGGGGGGAGTTGGGGGGGAGGAGGGGGTAAAATGAACACGCCGGGCAAGGAAAAGTTTAGAAGAAAAGGAAAATAGCTGTCCTTTACAGTGAGCCAAAATGAAGTGGAAATATAAACCATGGGTTAGCCTGGACTTTTCAGTAAGGGTCTATAAGCCGCAACCTTTTTTGTTTGTTTGTTTGTTTGTTTGTTTAAAAGTGGTTTTCTTTAGGGACCCTGTACTGGCAAGTGAAGCCAATGACAAGAACCAGGCAAAGGTACACCTTCAAAGGTTCTAAACGTATAAATGTACAATGCTGAGGAATGGTTCCCTGATCAGAAACCCTGAATTGTCCGCCCCAAGCCCTGCCTTATTTCTTCCCCCAAATGCCAAGCGAAGGGGGGGGGGTGGCTTAGATAAAGTAAGAGGGGTGAGGTTTAAGTGCACAGTCTATTCTAAGCCCTGGCATCATTTAAAATTTCAGAGGGGGCTCCCGATTTAAGTGGTACCAATGGAAGGGATGGCAGGGTAACTCAAACCCACACTAAAAGAGTAATAAATCAACAAACGGCAGGCACAAACACACGCTGCCAGCACACACACACACACGACTTAAAATTAGAGAGGAACAGGCAAGTGCAAGGGAGGGGGAAAACGTACAAGCACCCTGGCCAACAAATTAAAATGTAAGGCAAACCCACTCAGTCACCCAGACCAGCCAGGCAATCGGACAGGCAAGGGCAATAGAGGGAAAAAACATACAGGCACCCTGGCCAAAATTAAAATAAAATGCACAGCCACCAAGGCAGAGGCCGGGGAAGGAAAGTGAGGAGACAAGGGAGATAGAAAGACAGCACTCACACTCAGACCTCGCTGGTGGTGGAGAGACCATGTGCTGGGCAAAGGAACAAGCTGCAGCTTAAGAAAGGTAATTCTCACTTAAACCGCCCAAACAAATCCAGCACCAGGAGTGGGGGAAAATAAAAGGTTAAATGTAGGTTTTTACACAGAAAAGGGGACACAGCAAGACAGCAAGGCAAACTTGGGTGCCTAGGTTTTTAAAAGCAGTAAAGCAATGAGCGCACGCAAGCCTCCTAAATTTAAAAAGGCAAGCCAGGAACCAGACAGCCACCACACACACAAACACCCCCCGACACCAAACCTCGTGGCTGAGCTCTTCCCTGCGATGACTTTCCCTGCGATGACTCGCGACGAGACGACGGAGAAGAATGAGGCCGAGGAGAGGCTGGCGCCGCAGCAAAATGCTGCTGTAAACGCCCCCTCGGAGGCACCTGGTTGGGTGCCTGCCGATGGGCGTGGGCGCCATCCAGGTGAGTGGGGGAGGCAGGGGGCTAATGCCCCCTGCTAAGGGCAGAGCTCGGGCTCCCGCCCACAACCACCCCCCTCTCTTCCAGGGAGGAGAGTCTTTACCAAAAGCAACATTTCTTGGGCAAAATAATAGTGCTTGGAGGTGGGAGATAGCTTTGGCAGCGGAAAGGGGTGAAATCCCTGGCCAGACTTTCAGGTCCAATTTTAATCAATTAATATTAGCCGACTTTGGGTGGTGCATCCCATTTCTCCACTTAAGGTAAAATGGGGAGAAAAAAGAAATGGAAGGAAGATAAAGACCCCACCAGAGAAGAATGGCAGAATTTGGGCTGCCTTGCTGTCAAGAATGGTCTATCCCATTTCGCCACTAGAGGTAAAATGGGGAGTGCCACAGCAGATGTGCTGTGCAACCCCCACCAAAGCTAATACTTCAGGAATTCTTTAAGACTCAGTCAATGAGTGCAGCATATTTTCTTCTGCAAAACCATGTAAATATTCTAAGGTGTTTACTTTAAAGTTTGTTGTGGCCTATCCCTCTTGTACAAATTCAGATACTTCTTAAAGTGTCGTTTTGAAATTCCTGGGGGAGATTAATCAATGACAGTCCTATACTGGGACACATTTCAGTCATGTAACAGCTCAGACTGAATGTTGAGGCAGACAATTCGGCCTCACAGTTAAAGAGAGCCAGCAAGCTTTGCCTCCATTTTTTAGGGGGACTCAGGTTTCTCCTGGTTCCACAAAAGTTTGAGTCAACTCTTTCTTAGTAAAAACACTATTTTCACAGAGTGTCGGGCCTGATGAATACAATAGCTCATTTCCAGTGGGTTTTAGTCCATGAAATCATTACCAAGACGATCCCCAAACACCTCACATCTGCCTAAGTCTGCTATCCAGGGATTTTTCCATGTCTGTGTGCAGCTGATCTCACCTCTACTCTTTTCATGCCCCTCCTGGGGTTTTTTTTTGGGGGGGGGGGAGTAGCCTGTTGCAGGAGGAGGAGGAGACACCTGTGACCAGAGGCACCAACCTGAGCCCCAGTATGTGGGTGCCCCCCCACAAGCACAACATGATGGTATGACATCACATAATGACATCACCTGCTGCCCTTCAAGTAGAGATGTGTATTGATGCTCAGAAAAGTTGTATTTATTAGATATTATCCTCCCTTCCTCATGTTTGTAAGTTCAGCAGAGTGTATCCCCTTGCTGCTTAAAAAGTCTTTCCTCCCCCCCCCCTTAAAACAATAATCACACAGATTCTTGCTTGCAAAAGGTAAAGATAACATATACTCATTCAGAATACTTGCTGAAGAGTAACAGATACAGCAGCTTTGTCCAGAGGCTTAAAATGGTAATCCAGTTACAAAGACATACTTTGGTCAAGCTGATGGTGGAGTCTGAGCTTTGGAGCTCAGACAAGCAAATGGTTCTACATTGCTGGAAGAATAATGATGAGAGAGCAAAAAGGAAGAGGAAGTGCCCACACCCTCAATAAATGGGGCACAGTGGGAGTGTCTTTCAGATTTCCTTCTAGGAACCATACAGGAAAATACTCAGAGGGCTTCAGCTCCTGTCATTTGCCTATCTAGCAAACATGCAGTGTTGCTTTCGCTGCATGGTAAATATCCCACACTTCAGAGGCGGGTGGCAGTCCCCTCAGAGAGCAGAGCACATCGTCCACAGGAGAGGCAAGGGAAGTCCGCCTTCTCATTCACCTCTCACCATGCCCAGTCACGCTACCTTTCACCAGGACTTCAGCGCCAACTCTCTGTTTCCATGCGGACAAGTAAGCAGGGGCATGTTGACAGAAGAGGAAGCAGAGGGAGGAAGAGGCATCATGGCATTTTATGTAGTCAAAATATAAATGCTAGTCTTCACACAATATATGCAAACATTTTCTGATGTCCCCCTTGTGATCCCAAACAGGGATGTACTACCTCCCCCCCCATAGGCCCTGTGGAGGGGCATGCAGTGGCTGCATTTGGCCCCCAGGTCAGTGATTCCCCACTCCTGGTATAGATTACTCAAGGCCTCCATAGTTTCCCGTTTTTCTCTCTCCTTTGGCTTCCCTTACTCAGCCAAATGAACAGCTTGGTGATTTTAGAAAGAAATTGTGAAACCATGTTTCTTCAGCAGAAGTGCTCCACAGCGCCGCACGCATGTGCAGAAAGGGGGCCTCAGGTTATGAAGATTTTGGGATATGGCCAGGCCTCCGGAAAAGATCCCATTCGTAACCACTGTACTTTCTGCCATCTTTCTCAAATCTTCTGGCATTCACTGCCATTGGCTGCCCACAAATTCTAGTGTTATAAGAAAGGAATAACAGCTTTTCTCTGTCCTGTTGCACTAATGGCTTCCTGTGAATTGAAGGCTGACTATACCTCAGATGTGTAGGGAGCTACAAGAATTGCCCCATCAAAGAAACTCACTGCTTGAGGTGTAGCATAAGGGTTTGCACACTCCTCAAGGCCCTTTGGGCTCACATTGCTCAGGAATCTGTGGAAATAGACATAAGCACCTTGAATGTTACCTGGCAGCAAATTGGCAACCAGTGCCAATTTCTCAGCAACAGAGTGACATGTGGCCAGTAGCCTGCTGCTATGAGCACTCTGGCTGTTGTGTTCTGCAATAGCTGCAGCTTCTGGACCTGATACAAAGACAGCCCCACTGCATACTGCCAATGTCAAGTCTTTAGGTTACCAGTGCATGAACCCCTGTGTCCAGGCTGCCAAGCAATTGACCTATCTCCAAGACCCAGAAATCACTTAGTCATAAGCCTCTAGCTTTTCATGGGTCAAGCTCAGTTTATAGGCTGTTATGCACCATGGCATCCAGGCACCAATCCAGAGTTTGTGCTATGGAGTTTCTAGAGTTGGGCATCTTCAACATATGGAAGACACTTCACTCCAGAACTCCAAATGACTGTTCCCAGCACCTTCATATTGATGTTCAGTAGCCACTGCATACCCTCCAGCATTCCTCAGATGAAAATAGGGACATTTCTCACTCCCCACAACTGACACTCCCACCATTTTTGTCCCCCCCATGCCCACATACAACATCTTCTGTCAGAAGAATGGCAAGTTCCACAACCACATCACGCACTGGACACAGCACGTACAGCCTCGACTGACCAGAGAAAACCTCATAATCCCAATTTTATTTTATTTCATGCTTTGGTACATTTACAAAAAGAAAAACATGCATTAATAAATAAATTTTACAAGGTGGCAACATTAGACAAACACACACACACACACACACACACACACACACACACATATACACACACACACAGTGGTACCTCGGGTTACATATGCTTCAGGTTACATACGCTTCAGGTTACAGAATCTGCTAACCCAGAAATATTACCTCGGTTTAAGAACTTTGCTTCAGGATGAGAACAGCAGCAGCAGAATGCTCCATTAGCTAAAGCGATGCTTCAGGTTAAGAACAGTTCCAAGTTAAGAACGGACCTCCGGAACGAATTAAGTACATAACCAGAGGTACCACTCTCTCTCTGTGTGTGTGTGTGTGTGTGTGTATGGGGAGTGGGGAATCTAGACTCATTTCACTCCCCCCTCCATGCCGTCCAGGGAGGCTTTGCCCTCTGCCTACCCCTCAGATCCAATGCATTACGTGGGGACGGGCCTCAGTTATAGTAGCTTCTCCTCCTTTACCTTTGCCATCTCTGCATATAATAACAGCAACAACAACAACAACAACAACAATAATAATCATTTAATAATCGTTTAATATTTATACCCCACCCATTTGGCTGGGTTTCCCCAACCACTCTGGGTAGCTTCCAGCAGAATATTAAAACACAATTCTAAGGCTTTCACCATCCATTCTTCCTTTCAGGGTATTCTCACAACTTTCCACTTCTTAGCATAAAGACCCCTTGCCACTGTCGCTGCATATCTAAATACAGCTGCATATATAAGGCAAATGACGTGGAGCTGAGCTTGTGTATATCCAGCCCCAGTAAAAGACAGTCCCTTAAATACGCTAGCTACTCTGGACAAAGCCCTGCATTCCCCCATCCCACCTGCTCTTAAATGTAACCAACTTATTTTAAAGAGCAAGTGGACCAATTCTTTAGCCCCAAAACAAGTGCATTTAATGGGACAGAGGAAATCTAGATTGTGAGTCACTGTGGATTTTATTACTGTACAACAAAGGAAACTGGAAAGACACTTACCAAAAATAAATAAATTCGTGATTCTGACTATCAGAGAAATCTGGCAAATTTGCCTGGACTTCTGGAAATCTAATCCAATTTCACTGCTGAGGTATGGATTATGGTGTAACCTGATGGGGCTTCACTTCCTGGGTGGTGAAACAGAGGGTGCCACAGGTTAAAGGGGGGAAATGCCCTTGGAGCTCTTGGAAGGGGGAAGAGATTGATTTATCCCAAATGCAACTGAATTTAATGGGAGTGAAGGGATCTGGGTCACTGTGCATTTTATTACTGTACCAAAACGGAAACTGTTGACAGACATTTGTCCCCCTTTCAAAAAAGTTCATGCTGTCAGGGAAACTGCCTTGGCTTCCAGAAACCTAATCCAATTTCAGTGCTGTAACCTGATGGGACTCATTTCCCCACATGCAGGATTGAGAAATTGAGGCTGGCACAGATTAGGAGGGACGTGTCCTTGGAGTTATTGGAAGGGGGAAGAGATTTAATTGCTTTTCAACACTGTGCTTTATATTATGGTATAGAACAATTAGAATTCTAGCAATTTGTTGCACTGCCCTGAATCCATTGTTCCTGGGTGCTGGCAAAGTGCTTCTTGCAATCCTCTACAAATTCCTCCAACTAAGCTTCAGTTTCTTGCTTGTTCTCAAACTCAGTTCCGTGCTGTTCTCGAACTCCTTCTTGGCTCTTCAGCTCTCAGGAATGATGAAGACACTCCTGATCTCCTGCCTTCTCTTGACCCTTCTGAATCCAGGTGAGCAGAACCACAGCTGCTGGGCTGTTCATCATGTTTCCAGGAAGGAATTACGGTAAGTGGGGGGTGGGTCAGCCATTAAAGCAGAAGAAGAAAGGAACAAGGACTTGTGCTTCCTTTGAAAGGGAGAGGAATAAAGCATATGGTCAAGCTACAAGGGATCTTCAATCAGGATAGTTTGTTCCCAATATTTGTTTTTATTTAACCAAATACATACTGAGAGGTGCAGTATCCTGGAGTCCATTGGGGGAGCAATGGGGGCAGTTCCCCACTCTTGGATAAATCAGAATCCTAGGTTTCATCTACAACAAAGAGTATGTTTCTTGAACTTTTTTCCTGTTTGCTTACCTCATCGTCCACTCAAATTCTACCCCTTCCTCCTGAAACTTTGTTCTCAATATTAAATTTTACCAAATGCATACAGAGGTGTGGCATCCCCAAGTACATTGGGGGAGCAAAAGAGGCAGTAGTTCACTCTTCAATAAACCAGAATCCTAGCTTAAATTGAAACAAGTAGTGTCCAAAATTTTTCAAAGAGGGCCAGATTTGATGAAGAGAAAAACCAAAGTTGTTAACCTTTTATTTCAGAGTGGAATTATCCTGCCCCACCCCATGCAATCTTTTAGTTTGCTGGTATTACACACCACCCCAATCTCTGAGTGGAGTCAGGTTCCAGGGGTACCAGATGTGCTTACCAGAGTCTGTCATGTTTGCTGGTGCTGATGGGAGTTGTAGTACAACAACTTCGGGAGGGTTAAAGGTTTCCCCACACCTTCTCTACTGGTCCTCTCCCTCAGACTGCAGGAGTCATTTTCTACAATCATTCTCTGGTCTATGCAAGGCCCATCCCTATTCACAGAGTTTAAGAACTACAGAAGGAATATATATAGGAAGCATTATGTAGATGAACAATGGTCCATCTAGTCTAGCCTCTTGTTCGTGCCATGGGTGAAGCCCGAAAGCAGGATCTGAGTCCAACAGCTCCCTTTCTGCGGTTTCCAGTAACTAGTATTCAGACAAATAGTGCCTCCAATGTCCCAGAAAAAAAAATATATCAATTGAGGATGGTAACCATGTATTTATCTAGTCTGCTTTTGAAGCTATCCAAGTCGGTGGCCCTTGCTGCCTCTCGCAAGATGGCGTCTGTGGCAGAAAGTGTTGTGTTCATGTACCCTGATGCAGACCTATCCCCCCTACACAGTTACTAAAGTTTTCTAAACCCATTTTCCCCTGTCTGCAGTGGCATCTCTGACATGTGAGTCTTGTTGGAATGAAGGAAAAGATTGCAAAAACGCCACCACTGAGGAGTGTGACGAGTCCAGTGATCAGTCCTGCATGTCTGCCCTTGGAGTAGGCAAACTGTGTAAGTGAGAACTTTCAACCTCTTTGAGCACCAAAACGTAAACCACCTGACTCATTTTCTAAGCCCATATCTTAGCCCCAAGCCACGGAACATGACTTTTCATAAAGAAGTGTTCGAGGTTCTGCATTGCCTGTAGGAGCAGGGAAGAAATTCAAGTCAGTTCATATTTTAAGGTGTGTTTACTCAATTGGAAGAGCAAAACAAAACATCCTTCAGAATCTGCCCTTCTCCCATTTTTGCAATTCAGTTGTCCAGCCATGTAATCAAATGCACATACTAGGGTATACAAATGCACATACTAGGGTAAAGTGTGCATATAAGAAACTACAACAAAATCAAGCAACAGTCACCTAATTCATAAGAAGAGCTAAAAATAAAGATAGAAAAGATGGATATCAGTAGCAGCAACAATACAAGCCAAACAATACCCCAAACCAAGTTTCTGTTCAGCAGCCTCAGCTTTTGTAGTTGTAGTCAGTCTGTCTGGTTCCCATCTCCCAGGCCAAGTGAGAAATGACCTGCAAGGTAGAGAGCTAGTCTGCCAAGATTCACAGCCAATATGGTCAACAAACATCTCCCCCACCCCCATGGGGGAAACCATGACTACTTAAATCAGTATGACCCTGCAGATAGGGCCTAAGAGTAAAAATTACATTCACACGAAATGTTGATGAGGGGTGGGGGGAGTTGGAAACTGATATGAAAATGTGGAGAAATGAACTTCCCATGAAACCTCCTGAACTGATCCCATTCAATAAGGAGAAGGGTGGTAGAAGGGTGGTTCTCCATTCCTGACTCACATTCAACAAATAGATAAAACTGGAGAAATCTCTTTCTGCTCCAAGCAGGGCCTGCTCAACACAACTGGATACCTGAGGCAAACCATAAAATGCTCCCCACCCCGCAGACCTGGAAGAAAGGGTGACTGAAGATTAGGCCTGGGCGATTTATTGATATATCACCCCAGGACCGGTATGAGGGGCAGACCGTGATGACAGATTCACTCAGCAGTAAATCGGTGGGGGAAACCCCACCTATCCTGAGTCCCTCTGCCTCCAGCACCCAGCACGCTGAGGAAAAACTAAACAAGCTGCAGCCTGGAACTGGAGGCAGAGGGACTCAGGACGGGTGGCAGTTTCATTAAAGACATATCGCTGAGTGAAATCACCATCATGGTCTGTCTCTCATACCGGAAGTGGGAGAAAGAAGCTGCATGACGAGGCTTATAAAGGTTATTCCTCCCTCCCTCCCTCCTTAAACTGCTTGGGTTAAGAGCACACCGCTACCCTCACCTCAGCCAAGCAATTTTGCAAAAAACACAAATTACCACTGGCTCACATGAGCCAGTAGTGGGGTGGGGACTCAGTTAAAGTGCTCTCCCTCCCCAGCTGCAAGAGCCTGGGTGGAGTGCAGGCTCCAGGCAGACAGCCTTGGCTGCCACCTGGCTGCCTTTTTCAGCACAGAAGGAAAGACTGAGCCCACTCTGCCAGTCGAAGGCAGCCAAGCAGTGCAGGCAGCCCTGCAAGGGATAGGTAGGGTGGCTTTGCAGCCTGAGCTTTGCAAATGACCACCCCACAAGGAAAGAGGCAGTGTGCCTGCATGGCCACCTGCGAGGCGGAGGGAGCCTCAGAAAGGAGCTCTGAGGTGGTATTTGCTTAAATGTATAGAATTCAAGATAAGGTATGTTGAAAATGTAAGGAGAGGGAAGGGAACTTCTTTCATATGTGGTGGATGTGTCCTAAGATTAAAGCCTACTGGGATGTGATATATAATGAACTGAAAAAGATTTTCAAAAATAATTTTTGTAAAAATTAGAGGCTTTTTTATTAGGGATAATAGGTGAAAAAATTCCCCAAAAGACATAAATATATTTATGTATGCTACCGTGGCAGAAAGGATACTTTTAGCCCAGAAATGGAAGCAGCAGGAACTTCCAACATTGGAAGAATGACAGACAAAGATGACTGAATACGCTGAGCTGGTGAGAAATCCAAAACCAGCGGGACAAAGTGTTTGAAAAGGACTGGAGTAAATTTGTACAATATATGAATGAACATTACAAACATTTTAAAACATTTACAGGATTGATTTAAAATATTTTGTTAGGTTATGATTTGATACCTGGATATAAATATTAGAAGTAAGTCTTTTAAGTATGGAGATAAAGTAAGCAGGGTGATTTAGAAATGAGAAGATAAAAGTGATTGCATATGGAAGTCAGGGAGGGGGACAGGAGGAAGTCAAAGCTCAATTTGAGCATAGATATATGTGATGAGGAAATTTTATTTGGTTGTTATAAAGGAAAAAAGAAATTTTAATAAACATATTAAAAAAGAAAAAGGAAGGAGCTCCAAGATCCCTGCAACGAACAACAGAGGCATGGGGTGGCTCAAATGGGGGAGAGGAACTGACGAGGAGGTGGCAGATCTTGCCTCCAAGGATCACATCACAGCTTCAAAGGCAGCAGCATCAGGCAATGCTTTTCTTGGTGGTCAGATCGCATGCCCCTGTGGATCCTGCCACATAAAGGTAAAGGGACCCCTGACCATTAGGTCCAGTCATGACCGACTCTTGGGTTGCGGCGCTCAACTCGCTTTATTGGCCGAGGGAGCCGGCGTACAGCTTCCCGGTCATGTGCCAGCATGACTAAGCCGCTTCTGGCGTACCAGAGCAGCGCACGGAAACACCGTTTACCTTCCCACCGGAGTGGTACCTATTTATCTAATTGCACTTTGACGTGCTTTCAAACTGCTAGGTGGGCAGGAGCCTCATGTGTGGACCAGCCCTATCTCCAGGTCTAGTTATTTCCTTTTCCAATTTTTTCTTTTATAGCACTTTTGGGGTCAAAAATGGTTATCAAGTCCTGCATCGATACAGAGTTGTGCGATGCAGACTATGCCAGTTCCTCCATAACCTCATCAATGTACATCCACAGCAAGATATCCTGCTGCAAGACAGATATGTGTAACAGCGGACCTCCTGAAAGTAAGTATCATCATCAGGAAAGATGATCTCACAAAACTCAAGCAATGAGAGAGGTCAAAGAAAGACAAACAAGTTTTTGGCAGTATCCTGGTGTCAGGGACTGGCTAGACAAGGAGGAGTGGTGGCAGCCAGTCGCTCCAGGAGGTGCCTGAGGGTGACACTAGGAAAGAATATTTCAAACCTGATTCAGATTGGTGGGACAGGGAGGAGCCACTGACAGAGGGAACCAGAAGGGAAGCATTGGAGCCATAGTATGGGGGTGGCGGGAACTAACAGAACAAAACTCAAAATCCCAATAAGAAGATTACTTGAACAACATACAGCATCTATTAGCAAAAATTACAAGGGAGCATCACATTTTTACCTTAGTCGTAGAAACACCCCTCCCTTAATTTTACTCACAGTTCCTCTCCTACAGCAGCTTCTGGTATTTGCATCCTATGCTTTCCTCCAAAACGCTTTAGCTCCCGCTCACCATTTTAGCCTCAAAATATCCAGTTAAATAGGTTAAACTGAGAAATGGTTCCTGGCCCCAGGCCACTCAGCAAGTGTCATGGCTACAGTGGAATTTGAACCCTGGTCTCCTAGATTCTGGTCCAACCCTCTAACCACTACACTTCACTGGTTCACTGGTTTCCCGGAGTTCTAGCCCCCAAACCTAGAGTGACCCATCTTCTTTCATGCATTTTCATTTGTAGAGATATTTTGAGTGGGACAGGCCCCTGTCCTTCTTGTATGGGAAGGAACTGATTTTTTTTAGGTTTGCATTCAAGGAATTAATATCTTCAGGTTAAAGCAAATGCTAAGAAAGATATAGTCAATGCAATGGGGTCCAGTGCCACCTAATTACTAAGCTATAGAGGAACACTATCTACACAAAGGGGAGAATCAGGTGGTGCAAAGAATAAAAGGTTTTTTAAAAAAATACATTTGTTGCCCCACTCACTTTCGCAACAGGCCTTGCCACTGGCATGTGGTCTTGAGAAGCTTGCCCTGAAGGGAATGTGGCCCTCAATGAAAACAGTTAATACGAAGGTTCAAACTGTAAGCCTCGGCTAGGCCCCTGGCATACACCAGCTGCTGACGCAGGCCTGTATCACCATCACCAGATGTTCACAGATGTTCATATATCACCAGATGTTCACATTCCCTTGTTCCTGATGTAGATCTTCACTCACCCCTCCTTCCTTGGTGGGAGGAGGCACCATTTTATGGTTCGCCTTAGCATTCACAACACCCTGGTGTAAGCTTTTATTGTAAAAACTATAACAACACTAGGACAAAGAATTCTGGGAGTGTTAGATTTTTAAGGGTGTTGAGAGTTAATTGGAAAACCCCTCTTCCCCTCACAGAGCTATGGATTAGCAAACAAACCCCACACAATTGCTCTTATTAGCTGGCATTTTTTCTTAGGTGAAATCATGATTTTACCAAAACTAAGCACATGCTTTCCCAGAAGTGTTTTTAAAGTATAAAACTACTAAGAGCTTTCTTTCTCTTTCCCGCTCTTGGGAAGAGGGCCATTTTGTAGAATTTTATCATCGTTTGTGTGCATCTGTGGCTGCCATTTTGTCTCTCAGAATGTCACCCAATGCTGTTCAGTGCTAAGCCCAATTGCTTAAAGTGGTATCTCTGTGCTTGAAATGTATGCTGTGAATGTGGCCCCAGTCAGAAATCTCTTCCACCATGCCTTAATGTATCCCTGGATGAATAGAGCATGGCTGAAGTGCTGGAAGGTAATAGGCATCCATCTTGGAAGGAGTACAATTCCTACCCCTCACATTGACTAACTGCAATGTTGGTGTGGTGATTGTTTTCCAGTGCCTGAGAGTGAGACGAGGGAGCCCAATGGGCTGAAGTGCCCGAGTTGCATCAACATCTTGTCAGACGAGTGCGAGGGCTTGAAGACCATCAGCTGCAGAAATGAGGAGGATCAATGCTTCTACGTTGGGGGTCGCATGAAGTTCGGTGAGTCTTGTATGATGAAGTGCAGCTAGAGCGGCATCTGTACTATGCAGTTAAAGCAGTATCACGCCACTTTGAGCCGTCATGGCTTCCTCTAAAAGATGCTAGGATACTTTGTTTATTAAGGGTGCTGAAAGTTATTAGGAGACCTACATTGCCCTCACAGAGTAAGGGGATGGGCAGGAGCCCAAGGAGGAGGGATGTCTGCGCAGGGAGGTGGGAGGAGGAGAATACAGGGAAGGGGCTAGTGATTTCTGCGGTTCTTGTCTGGAACCCTATGCCTCTTTATTCCATTTTCCCCCCAGCAATACCTTAAAAGCCCATTCAGATAGTCACATTCTCTATTCCCTTTTGCTGTTCATTCCAATGAGTTTTAAATGTTTTAATGGTTTTAACTGCTAATATAAATATTTCTTGTAAACCCCTAGCAGTTTTTACTGCAAACAAGCGGTATACAGATTTTGTTAAATAAAAATACATCTTAAAAATTGCACTTTAAATTGGAGGGGGGGCAGGATGGAAACCCACAGACCCAGGGGCCAAAGGCATTCCTCTTGGACTCTTTCTCTCTGGCCCTTCAGATCCTACTTAGCCACACCTCCTTTCCCTAGGCCACACCACTCACAAGCCCCACTTCATACCCTACCTGTATGCTTTGGCCTGGCTGGATTGTTGCCCCTGAATCTTGGTTACCTGGAGGGAGAACAGAGAGGGGTGTGTGAATGTAT
Source organism: Podarcis filfolensis (assembly GCF_964270895.1). Classification (NCBI taxonomy): domain Eukaryota; kingdom Metazoa; phylum Chordata; class Lepidosauria; order Squamata; family Lacertidae; genus Podarcis; species Podarcis filfolensis. The sequence continues at coordinate 78,153,026 of NC_139611.1, read as the reverse complement.
CTAGAAAATAGCCTGCCGTGTAAAGGTGAATTTTACATATGTTTCCATTGGCATGTGGACCTCCCAGAAGGTTACCCAGACTGGAAAAAGGCTCTTGGTCTGAGAAAAGTTGCCCACCCTTCTGTTTGAGGGAGTGGGTTTTGGATTCAAAAAATATGTGTGTGTTTTTCCCAACAGGGAAAAGCAGCATGAGGGGCGCTATCCGAGGCTGTGGAACAGCTAGTTTGTGTGACTACTATGAGGGGTTGCTGGAGACTGATCTTGAATCATTAGGAATTGAGATCACTCAATTTGAGTGCACTGAAGCAATGGATGAGGATTCAAATGAGCTGTAGCTGAGAGAAGGCAAACCACCACCGCCCAGAAGAACCCACCATTTATGGAAATTGGAGGCCTAGTGGTTGAAGCAGGGGAGGTCTCAGCCTGAGGACACCCAGGCTTTCTTTCTAGAAGTCTAGAAGCTCCTCCTTAAAGAAAGACTGTACTTCACTTTCAGGTGCAAAGGAGGTCATTGAATCATGTCCAAAATAAATATATATGGTTTATCATGTGTGTTGTATCATTTTACCAAAAGCAACATTTCTTGGGCAAAATAATAGTGCTTGGAGGTGGGAGATAGCTTTGGCAGCGGGCAGGGGTGAAATCCCTGGCCAGACTTTCAGGTCCAATTTTAATCAATTAATATTAGCCGACTTTGGGTGGTGCATCCCATTTCTCCACTTAAGGTAAAATGGGGAGAAAAACGAAATGGAAGGAAGATAAAGACCCCACCAGAGAAGAATGGCAGAATTTGGTCTGCCTTGCTGTCAAGAGTGGTCTATCCCATTTCGCCACTAGAGGTAAAATGGGGAGTGCCACAGCAGATGTGCTGCGCAACCCCCACCAAAGCTAATACTTCAGGAATTCTTTAAGACTCAGTCAATGAGTACAGCATATTTTCTTCTGCAAAACCATATAAATATTCTAAGGTATTTACTTTAAAGTTTGTTGTTGCCTGTCCCTTTTGTACAAATTCAGATACTTCTTAAAGTGTCGTTTTGAAATTCCTGGGGGAGATTAATCAATCACAGTCCTATACTGGGACACATTTCAGTCATGTAACAGCTCAGACTGAATGTTGAGGCAGACAATTCGGTCTCACTGTTAAAGAGAGCCAGCTAGTTTTGCCTCCTTTAATATCTTCTCCCACCAAACCTAGCAAGAATTCTTCCGGCTTTTTGGGAAAGCTATACTTAAACATGTGCTCTGGTCCATGGGGTCACGCAGAGTCGGTCACGACTAAACGACTAAACAACAACAACAATATTTAAACATCTTTTTTAACTCGTTATAAATCGATTCCCAGAACTCTTTTAATTTATTACATGACCACCACATATGATAGAAGTCGCCATCCTTTTCCTTGCATTTCCAGCAAGTTTTACTACTAGTTCTGTACATTTTTGCCAATTTGGTAGGAGTAAGATACCAACGATAGACCATCTTCATAACATTCTCTTTTAAGGCAGAACAAGCGGTGAATTTTATACTCTCATTCCAGAGTTTGGCCCATACATCATAGTCTATGTTGTGTCCTAGATCAATAGCTCATTTTTATCATAGCTTCTTTTATAAGTTCGTCTTTTGTATTCCATTCTAATAGGAGATTATACATTTTTGAAAGTAGCTTAGACCTACTTTCTATAATGTCTATTTGAAATTTCAATTTTTTTGTCTTCAAATCCTATTTTTTTGTCATCTTTAAAGACATCATTGACTTGATGGTATCGCAACCATCCTGTCAATTTTCCAGCAATACAATCATAAGGCTTCAATTTCCAACCTTTTTCGGCCTTCATCAGAATCTCCTCATAGGTGGCCCTTCTCCCTTCTATGTTCAATTTTTTAACTGTTAACATATCAATTGGTGACACCCACCACTGTGTTTTCCTTTCCAACAAATTCTTGTTTCTGTCCCAGACTTCAAATAAAGCACCCCTTATCACATGATTTGTAAACCCTTTATGCACTTTTGCCTTACCATACCAAAGATAGGAGTGCCATCTATTGTTGTGCCCCTCCAAATCTAACAGATCTGGGTTCTCCTGGGTTATCCACTCCTTTATCCAACATAAACACGCCGCTTCATAATAGAGTTTCAGATCAGGTACAGCGAACCCCCCCCCCCTTTGCATTCTTATCTGTCAATATTTTAAATTTGATCCTTGGTCTTCTCCCTTGCCATATAAAGCGAGAGAGAATCTTTTGCCACTCTTTAAATTGTCTTAAACCTCTTATTATCGGGATTGTCTGGAACAAAAATACCATTTTCGGTAATAAGTTCATTTTGATCGCTGACATTCTTCCAGTCATTGACAGCTTTAGTCTGTCCCATATTTCTAAATCTCTTTTAATCTCCTTCCAGACTGGTTGGTAATTGTCACTGAATAAGTTTATGTTCTTTGCCATCATCCAAATTCCCAAATATTTAACTTTTTTGACCACCTAGATTTCAGTTTCTTGTTCTAACCTTTCTACTTCACTTTTTTCTAAATTTTTGCCTAACATTTTCGTCTTTGTCTTATTCAATTTAAATCCTGCCAATTGCCCAAATTTTCCCATTTCTTCCAATGCTATTTTTACACTTTCTTGAGGTTCTTCTAAGGTTAATACCAAGTCATCCGTGTAGGCCTTAAGTTTGAATTCTTTGGCGCCTATTTTGACCCCTTTTATCTCTGTTCTTCCTCTCAGGCAATTTATTAGTACTTCTAATACACTGATAAAAAGCTGCGGAGATAGTGGGCACCCTTGTCTGGTGCCCTTTGTAATGTCAAATGAGTCTGTTAAGGTGTTGATCACATTTAATTTTGCTTTCTGCTCTGAGTAAATTTCCTCAATTCCTTTTAAAAAGGTGCCACAGATCCCCATCTTTTCTATACTCTTCTTCATAAATGACCAGGATACGTTATCAAATGCTTTTTCAGCATCGATGAACATCAGTACGGCTGGCTTATCATTTCTTACTTCCAGGTATTCCAATATATTAATAATATGTCTCACATTATCCTTCAATTGCCTACCTGGCAAGAAACCTCCCTGGTCTTTATGAATTAAATCATTTAATATTGTCTTCAATCTGTTGGCCAAGATAGCCGCAAAAAGTTTATAGTCATTGTTTAACAATGATATCGGTCTGAAATTTTTAACACTCTGATGGTCCGTATCTTGTTTGGGGATCAATGTTATATAAGCCTCCTTCCAGGAGTTTGGTATTTTCCCTTTTCCTTGCAAAATAGCATTCATTACTTCCCCTAGAACCGGTACTAGCTGCTCACCAAGTGATTTATAATACTTAGAGGTTAACCCATCCGGTCCTGGGGCTTTGCCTTGTTTCATCTTCTTTATTGACTTTTGGATTTCTTGATTAGTTATTGGGGCGTTTAATTGTTCTCTTTCCTCCAATGATATCTGTTTTCCTTTATAAATTTCCAAATATCTTTCTATCTTTTTTATATCTTCTTTTTCTTTCCTGTAAAGTTCCTTATAGAATCCTTGAAAGGCTCTTCTTATTTCTTTTGGATCTTCCGTCAGCTGTTCCCCTATCCTGATTTTATTAATTAAATTTTGACTTTGACGTTTTCTCAGCTGCCATGCCAGAAGCTTTCCAGTTTTATTTGCTGATTCAAATTTTTTTTTGTCTCATTAATTTTACTTTCCATTCCACTTCTTTATTCACCAACATGGAATACTAATAGTCTGTTTAATTTGTTCATCTTTTGGTTTTATTATCATTTTTTTTCTCATTTTCCATGAGTTGAACCAGAATTTCTTCTTTTTTTCTTTCTCTTTCTTTCTTTTTATGGCTATTTTGATGGATTAGGAAACCTCTCATGACAGCTTTATTCACGTCCCATACAGTGTCCAGACTGGTTTCTTTATGTAAATTCCATTCAAAATAATCCTTAATTGTCTCTTTCGCTTTCACTACTATTTTTGAGTTCTCAAATAAAGTGTCATTCATCCTCCATCTAAATGAGGATTGTTCTCTACCTTTTAATTCCAGATAAAGCGAATTGTGGTCTGATAGAGTTCGTGGAGTGATCTCAATTTTATTTACTCTGGAAACCAGTTCTTTAGAAACCCAAACATAGGCTATTCGACTTGAGCTTTGGTGAGGTTCCGAGAAAAAGGTGAACTGTTTTGTAATTGGGTGTTTCCACCTCCAGGTATCTAATAAACCAAAGTTTTCAACCAATTCAAAGAAATTTTTGGGGAGTTTACCCTCATTTATATTTTTTCTCTTTGACATTCTATCCATTTCTGGCTTAACCAACCCATTACAATCCCCCATCAGAATTATTTTCTGATCTATAAACTCCATCAATCTTTCCTCTAATTTTCCAAAAAAATCAGCTTTATTTCCATTAGGGGCATATATTCCCACAAGAATTATCTTCTCACCCTGTAATGAAATTTGCACCACAATCACTCTCCCCTCATCATCTTTGGAAATCAATTTAGTATCTAATCTCTCCTTTATATATAACACCACCCCTCTTTTTTTATTAACATCGGAGGTTACAAACTCTTTTCCCAGTCTTCTATTAATCAAGACATGTCTATGTTTTTTAGCAATGTGAGTTTCCTGTAAACAGATTACAAAACATTCTTTGTTTTCAAAACGTGTTCGACTTTATTTTGTTTAGATTTTTCATTGAACCCATGAATATTCCAAGTAATCAGTTTCAACGTCATTTCTCTCTTTAATTTGTAGAGAGAGAAAGTTAAATTCTAGTGGTTTTGCTAATGTCCTGTTCGTCCTCTTCCTCTTCTCCCTCTTCTTCTCCTTCTCCTTCCTCTCGCTCTCCTTCTTCCTCTTCTTCTTTATTTCGTGCTTTCTTTTTCTTCTTTTTGTTTTCAGCTTCCCCATAGAGGTCTGCTCTGGTAAATCTGGGCTCAACAAGGCTTCCTTCCATCTTGCCTAATTCCTTCTCATATCTTCTGGAGAATTTCTTCACCTCTTGTAGTTCTGTTAATCTGAATTTTTTATCCTTGTAATAAAAAGAGATTCCTTCAGGGAACTCCCACCTGTGTTGGATTCCATTTTTCTTCAATGAAGTCACCAGTTGTTTGTATCCATCTCTTTTTCGAAGGAATCTAATCGGGATCTCTTTAAATATGATAATTGGTCTTCCATCAATTAATAACCTGCTATTATAACTCATTTTCAAAATTGCATTCTGCATCTCTAATGAGTTAAAAATTATCAAACAGTCTCCAGGTAATTTTTTGGTTTTGGCTTTTACAGAACTCCCCTCAATTCTAAACACATTCTCTATTGTGTACTCAATTTCTTTTTCTTTCAAAACCATCCATCTTGCCAATTCCTTAATCATTTTTGTTTTAATATCCTCATTTGGCTCTTCTACAACAGCTCTGAATTTTAAATTTTTCTGTTTCTGCCTCATATCCATCAGAGGCATATTGTCCCAGATCTGTTCTTGCATTTTACTGACCTCAACCAGGGCCTCTTTTATTCTATCTGTCTCTTTTCTATTTTCCTTAACTTCTTTCTGAGTTCGTTTGGCTAGCTCTTCTGTTGTTTTAGATCTAACCGTCAAATCTTTAATTTTACTTGACAATTCCCCCACCACTCCTTCTATTTTCTTATCCAGAGTTTTTTGCACTTCCACCAATTTTTTCTCCATATGTTGTTCATTTTGTTTAAATTCTTCCTTTATTTTTAACCAGAGAATGTCTAAATCCTTAATTTCCTCCTGTTTTGACTGTCTTCTATCACCTGGAGTTCCTCCAATTTTTTCCCCATTTTCCCCTGACATTTTTAGACAAGAAAATCAATATTAAGTACTTTCACCACCGAGGGGGGGGGGGGTAATTACACCAGAGAGCTAGAGATCGTATTTATCAGAGATTAAAATTTAAACTATGGCCTCTAGGGGGCTTTCTTTCCCTTCTCCTCACAGTGACTTTCAGTTCTTTTCTTAACCAAACACTCCAAAATTCACCCCTTTAAACATATATCAGCTATATGACAACTGTACTCAAATATTATTTTGAAGAAAGGAAAGGGGAGAGAAACAGGGAGTGATGTACATAAAAAATATATAAGCATTGTCCCATGTAGTGTTACCATTTAGATGTCACCTTCACAACTCAGTCCAAAATGTTTAGTTCATATATTGACCATCAAATACTATTCAGTTTGGGGGTCCTCTTCTGTACTCTTCTTTTTTTTTTGGAATATATTTTATTAATTTTCCATACATTCATACCACATTAACAATTTACAATAAATTTTCCGATTTTTTGACTTCCTTCAGCTTCTCTGCCAATCATTCAAATTCTAATTTTTTAAATACACATTTCCAAATTTTAATATTGCCTTTATGCTTACCCCCCTCTTATATTTTGCTTTTTTGCAATGTTTCTTATTCTATTACAGAGCTTCTTTAAATGCCACTAACGTTATTTCGTTATCACTTATACATTCCCAGTATTCTGCTAATTTTCTCCAGTCCTCGATGAATCTTTGATCTCGTTGATATCTAATCTTCCCAGTCAGTTTGTCAAGTTCTGCATAGTCCATCAGCTTCGTTCTCCATTCCTCCAACGTTGGTATTTGTTCTTGTTTCCAATTCTGGGCCAGTAATATTCTTGCCGCTGTCACTGCATATTGGAAAATTTTATAATCCTTTCTATTTATTTCATTACCAACAATTCCTAAGAGAAAGGCCTCTGGTTTCTTAACAAATGTATATTTCAACATTTTTTTCAGCTCATTATATATCAACTCCCAGAAGCTTTTCACTTTCTTACATTCCCACCACATATGAAAAAATGTACCATCTTTTTCTTTACATTTCCAACACTTCTTACATGTTTTGTACATTTTTGCTAGTTTCACTGGTGTGATATACCATCTATATATCATTTTCATAACATTATCCTTTAATGCAGTGCATGCAGTAAATTTAATACTTTCATTCCATAGTTTTATCCAATCATCAAATTGTATGTTATGACCAATATCTCTGGCCCATTTTATCATAACTGATTTAACTTCTTCATCCTTTGTGTGCCATTCCAACAATATTTTATACATTTTGGATAGGATTTTATATTCATTATTTATTATTTCCGTTTGAAATTTAGAATCCTTCTCTGCGTATCCATATTCTTTAAGATCTTTCTTAAACATTTCATTTGTTTGAAAATAATGTAACCAATCATACACAAACTCTTTCACTTCCTCATAAGGTTTCATTTTCCATTTCCCCCCTTCTTTAGTGATCAAATTTCCATATGTAATCCAATTCTTTCTCATATTATTTTTTTTAACAGTCATAACCTCTAACGGGGACAACCAGTGTGGAGTTTTTGCTTCGAGTAGGTTTTTATACCTCTCCCATATTTCTATTAACGGTCCTCTGAAAATGTGGTTTCCAAAACCTCTATGGATTTTCTTCTTTCCAGCCCATAAATACGCGTGCCATCCAAATCTATTATCAAATCCTTCCAAATCCAACAACTCTGTATTTTCTAATTTTATCCATTCCTTTAACCAACAGAGACATGAGGCTTCATAATACAGTTTCAGGTCTGGCAAGGCGAAGCCACCTCTTTCTTTTGCGTCAGTTAATAACTTAAATTGAATTCTTGGCTTCTTTCCCTGCCAGATATACCTCGAAATCAATCTTTGCCATTCTTTAAAAGCCCCAGTCCCCTTGATTATTGGAATCGTTTGATACAAAAACAATAGTTTTGGTAACACGCTCATCTTTACCGTTGAAATCCTTCCCCAAAATGATAGTTTCATTCGTCCCCACACATCCAGATCTTTCTTGATCCCATTCCACACTGGTGTGTAATTATTCTGATATAAATCTATATCCTTGGGGGTTATCCAAATACCTAAATATTTCACCTTTTTCACCACCTCTATACCTGCTTGTTGCTGTATATTTTCAATCTTATCTGAATCCATATTCTTGACAATTATTTTAGTCTTTTTCTTATTCAATATAAATCCTGCCACTTGACCAAATCTCTCTACCTCCATAAGTATGTTTTTCATACTTTCCAAAGGATCTTCCACCGTTATGACCAGATCATCGGCAAAGGCTTTCACCTTATATTCATTCCGTCCTACTGCAACCCCTTTTATTGCCTCATTTTCTCTTAATGATTTTAGAAAGACCTCTAGTACCATGATGAATAACAATGGTGAGAGTGGGCACCCTTGTCGTGTACCTTTAGATATCGCTATTTCCTCTGTAATCGCATTATTTACAATTAATTTAGCTTTCTGCTCCGTGTAGATTGCTTTTATTCCATTGAAAAATTCCTTCCCTACCTCCATATATTCTAAACTTTTTAACATGAAATCCCAAGATATGTTGTCAAAGGCCTTTTCTGCATCAACAAATATTAACATAGCTTGTTTCTCATTTCTGGCAGTCAGATATTCCAAAATATTAATTATATTCCTTACATTGTCTCTCATCTGTCTGCCAGATAGGAAACCTGCTTGATCCTTGTGTATGATATCCTGCAATATTTTTTTTATCCTTTTCGCCAAAATACTTGCAAAGATTTTATAGTCTGTATTAAGTAGTGAAATAGGCCTATAGTTTTTTACTTGTGTTAAGTCAGAATCTTGTTTCGGAATGAATGTGATAAATGCTTCCTTCCATGTTTCCGGGATTTCTCTTTCTTTTAGAATATTGTCCGTAACTTCTTTCAGAGGCAACGACAGGATGTGTTTCATCTCTTTATAATATCTTGCTGTAAATCCATCCGGTCCTGGAGCTTTCCCTTTTTAAAGTTCTTTTATAACTTCTTTTATTTCATCTAATTCAATTGGGGTGTTCAGCCTGTCTCTTTTTTCTGTCGGGATCTTCTGCACCATTTTTTCTTTTAAATATCTTTCTATTTTTATCATATTATTCTTCTCTGTTCTTTTATATAAATGTCTGTAAAAGTCCAAGAATCCTTTTCTGATGCCTTTTGGGCTATCTATTTCTTCTCCCTCCACGATGATTTTGTTAACTGTACTCTGTTCTTTTCTTTTTTTGATTTGCCAAGCTAGCCATTTTCCTGATTTGTTCGCCGATTCAAAATTCCTTTGTCTCATTCTTTTTATATTCCATTCAACCTCTTTGTTGATTATCATCGCAAATTGTGTTTGCAACGCCTTTATATTCTGTTTTACTTTCTCATTGTTCGGTTTTTTAACCAGTTTTTGTTCATTGTCCATTATTTGTCTTAAAATTTCCTTCTTTCCTTTCTCTCTATTTTTGTTTTTGATTGAATTCTGCTGGATAAAGAATCCTCTCATGACCGCCTTGCTAGCATCCCAAAACGTATTGATTTTCGTACCTTTATTATAATTATTTGTAAAGTAGTCCATCAGAAATTTTTGGGCTTTCTCCACAATTTTTTGATCATCTAGGAGGTAATCATTCATTCTCCATCTAAATGTTCTCTCTTCATATCCTTGTAATTCCAATTTTATTGGACTATGATCTGAAATTACTCTTGGTTGGATTTCTATTAGTTTGATTCTTGGAGTTAGCTCATTTGAGACCCAAATTTGATCAGTTCTCGACATTGACTGGTTCGGATCCGAATAGAATGTGAATTGTTTTTCCAGTGGATGTCTCAATCTCCAAATATCAATTAAGTTGCAGCTTTTTATCATTGAAAAAATGTTTTTGGAAGTTTCCCTTCTTTACTAATTCCTGCTGCTCTTAATCTGTCCATTTCCAATGACACCACACCATTCATATCCCCCAATATTATTATCTTTTGGTCCACATATTCGAACAGCTTTTCTTCCAAATTTCTAAAAAAATCAGTCTTGTTTCCATTTGGTGCATAGATCCCGACAATTATTATTTTTTCGCCTTGCCATTTGATCTGGACCGCAATAATTCTTCCTTCTTCATCTTTAAAAATTTGTTGGGCATCAATTTTATTCCTCACGTATATTACCACTCCTCTCTTCTTACTTTTGTCAGAAGAAATAAATTCGTTCCCTAATCTTCTGTTAATCAAGACTTTTCTATGTTTCTTTGCCACATGAGTTTCTTGTAGACAGATTATGTCCATTTTTTTCTTTTTTAAACATTGTTCGATTTTTTCCTTTTTTCCCTATCATTCATTCCATTAATATTCCAATTCCAAATTTTTAATGCCATTGTTGCCTCTTAGATTAAATATGATCTTTTTTTCTTTAAATTTATTGTCCCTTTGCTTTTCCTTCCTCTTCTTCCTCCTCTTCCTCTTCTTCTTCTGGTCCCTTTCCTCTCTCCTCTTTTTCTTCACCTACCCTTAGGCCCAGTCCTCCTACCGCTCCTTTTTCTTCATCTTCTTCTGTTCTTAGTTCTTTATATTTTCTCTGGAACTTGCTTGTCTCTTCTGGGCTGGTCAGTCTGTGTTTCTTGCTTTTATAGAAGAATGAGATTCCTTCAGGGAATTCCCATCTGAATTCTATGTTGTTTCTCTTGAGAATTTGTACAAATGCTTTATATGGTTCTCTTCGTTTCAATAATCTTATTGGAATATCTTTGAAAATGATGATGTAGTTCCCATCGATGTTTAATCTTTTTTCTCTATTCTTTTGTAATATCTGATTCCTCATGTCTCTGTCTTTGAATGTAATTAAACAGTCTCCTGGTACTTTCCGTATTTTAACTGATTTTACTCTCAATCTGAATGCACTTTGAACTGTCTTTGCAAACTCTTCCTGCTCTATCTCCAACCATTGTGCCAATTCCTTTATCAATTTCTCTTTAATGTTCTCTCCCTGTGTTTCCAGTATTGCTCTCAACCTCAAACTGCCTTCTCTCTGTCTTAATTCATTCATTGCAATCGAATCCAAAACTTCCTCCTGGGTCTTGTTCATCTCTGACATACCTGTTTTCATCTTCTCTTCCTCTCTTTTCATATCTTTCATTTCTAATTTTGTTCTTTTCCACCCTTCCTCTAATTTCTGTGTTCTTTTAGTTACCTCTTTTATTTACCCTTTAAGTTCATTCACTGTTTCATCAATTTTTTTATCCATTTTACCAATTCTATTGTCCACCTGTTCTAATTTAGTTTCCAAATTTTTTTCGCTTTCTTTAATTTCTGCAAACATCCTCAAGATTTCCGCTCTAAATTCTGACTCTTGTTTCGACCCTTTCCTGTCCCCTGGGGTTCCTTCACCCGATTTCTTCATCTTCTCCTAATATCAATTTATAGCCACTTATAATATACCAGATAAGATGTTCAAATTATTGCAATCAACCATTAAATAAAATCACATCAATTATTACAAATAGGTCCTTCCCCCCTGAGAATCGGAAAGGGTATTGTCTGTAAATCCAATTGTTGTTAATAGGGGTAGGATGGTATGACCCTTCTCTTCTCGCCACCACTTAGGCTAATCCTTCTTCCGCCACCAATTAGGCTATTTCCAGTTAGATAAGAGCAGTAGAGACCAAAATTCAAAGTCCTCAATGTTCCAAACAGAAAAATCAATGAATAAGAAGGTTTAATCAATTGTAAAAATTTTGTAATCCAATTATGATAATTCCCCTCCGGAGATGATCCAAAAATCCAAAATTTTAAATTAGTCCAGAAATTAAGTCCAAATATACTCAATAATACTTCTCAAATTGGAGATAGAAACATACCAGAGTCACAATTTCAGGAAAAAAAGAAAATTTGAAGTTGCCAGAACAGCAACAAAAATAAAAAAGAGTCAAATAAACAAGGGTCCGATGCCAATAATCAAAAAGAAAAGTCTTAATCCAATTCTAAATAGATTCCAGAGTAAGGTAGTTCCAAATAAAATATTTTAACCAGTTTCTAAGCTTGGGGGAAAATCGTCCCATTTGTTTCCATAAATCCTAAAGCGATCTCTGAATGTAACAAAGCCTAAAAAATGTGAAAAGAAGAATCGAAAGTAGCCAGTTCAGAAAAAAAACAAGTTGTAGTTCCCTGTTTGTCCACAGGGTTTCAAACAGCGATTTTTGGCCAATTTTTACTCAATTTCCCCCCAATATTTAAGAAATAACCCCCCCCCCCAAATTTATGCTCCTTCCAAAAGAGAAAATACGACAGCAGAAATCCGCAAAAACTAGCAAAACCCGTAGGAACAGCGTTCAGATCTTTCCCTCTTTCTCTGCATTCCCAACAAGAGACATTGTTCTATAAATAGTAACAATGGAGTCTTAAGCTCTGTTGCGCAGATATTCAAAAAAAGCAGATCCTAATTATCACAAACTCCTCCTGACTCCGTACTTTATTTCTTTGAGGGCTTAAAAGTTCCACCTCCTTCCCCCTTTTTAACTTTGTTATTTTTCACTCCTGCTGAAACAGTTACTTTAAAAAGTTTCAAAAGAGGCAAAAAGATCAAAGCCGCTAGCGGTAACTCACTTTCCGTTTCCAGCTCTGCTTGCAGTCCTGCGTCTGAGCTGATTTCAGAGAAAGCAGACCTCCGTTGTTTTAACTTTTGGTTCCGAATCCTTCCTTAGACCAAATCAGTCCTTTTTTGTTATAATTGGGTCCAAATTTCTTATAATTTGAGAATTGAGCACTTCCCCTGCGAACTCAAGGCTTCGTTTTCCGAAGGCAGCAATGGCTTCCCTTCAGCCCGCTTCCCTGCCCGCCGTTCTCTTCACCCCGAATAGGAGTTACCTGACGGTCGGGCGATTAGCGTTTCGGCATCAGCGGGAACCAGAACTCCTGAATCTCCTCCAGAGAGTATTTTCGGGGGCTACTGCGCCCTGTAGCACCCCTTTTTCCTTCGGAAAACCCGGGATTCTCCCAGCGGAAAAAATCCCCGTTCGCGCTGGTGTCGGGCTCAACCGGAAGTCTCTGTACTCTTCTTTTATTCCATCTCATATATACTCAATCTCACATATAAGTTCAAATATAGGTTCCAATATAAACTCAAATAAAAAACCATACAGGTCCATAAAAGTCCTTACAACTCCAAATATAGCTGTGGTCCACTGTAATCCACTCAGGGGATCAGAACGTAAATTTCCAGCCACCTGAGGCTTAATCCTCACAAAGTATCAGTATACAATGTTTTCCCCAATTTATCTTCTTTCCTCTTATCGTACTTCAAGGGGTATAGAGCTATAAGGTATCGTCCTCCAAGGGGTATAGAAATAGTCACAGTTTAATTTCAAACCTCTACTGTATGTGAAATCAGTTACCAAGACAAAAGATCCCCAAACACCTCGCATCTGTTTAAGTCTCCTCTCCAGGGCTTTTCCCATGACTGAGACTGTGTGCAGCTGATCTCAACTCTATCCCTTATCATGCCCCTCCTGGGATTCTTTTTTGGGGGGAGAGAAGGGGAGTAGCCTGTTGCAGGAGGAGGAGGAGGAGACACCTGTGACCAGAGGCACCAACCTGAGCCCCAGAATGTGGGTGCCCACCACACACAAGCACAACATGATGGTATGACATCACGTCATGCCATCACCTGCTGCCCTTCAAGTAGAGATGTGTATTGATGCTCGGAAAAGTTTATTAGATATTATCCTCCCTTCCTCATGTTTGTAAGTTCAGCAGAGTGTATCCCCTTGCTGCTTAAAAAGTTTTTGCTTTTTTCTCCCCCTTAAAACAATAATCAAAACGATTCTTGCTTGATTCTTGCGGAATCGCGTCCACCTGGAGCTGGATTGGGTAGCTCCTGCGGACCAAACAGACTGCTGCATTCTGGTTTCTATTGTTCTAGGACCAATCAGATTGCTGCATTCTGAATCCTATTGTTCAAGGACCAATCAGACTGCTTTATTTTGGATCATACTCAACTCAGTACATAACAGTGAGAGTTCATTCTTGGAAACTTACAGGAAGAAACTCAGAGGGCTTCAGCTCCTGTCATTTGCCTATCTAGCAAACATGCATTGTTGATTTGGTTGCATGGTAAATATCCCACACTTCACAGGCGGGTGGCAGTCCCCTCAGAAGGCGGAGCACATCACCCGCAGGAGAGGCAAGGAAAATCCACCTTCTCATTCACCTCTCACCCTGAGGACTCACGCTATCTTTCACCAGGACTTCAGCGCCACGTCTCTAGATCCATGGAGAGAAGTAGGCAGGGGCATGTTAGCAGATGAGGAAGCAGACGGAGGAAGAGGCCTCATGGAATTCTATGTAGTCTTGCAAAAATATAAATGCTAGTCTTCACACAATATAGACAAACCTTTTCTGATGTCCCCCTTGTGATCCCAAACAGAAGAACGATGTACTACCTCCCCCCCCCCCATAGGCCCTGTGGAGGGGCATGCAGTGGCTGCATTTGGCCACCAGGTCAGCGGTTCCCCACTCCTGGTATAGATTACTCAAGGCCTCCATAGTTTCCCAATTTTCATTCTCCTTTGGCTTCCCTTACTCAGCCAAATGAACAGCTTGGTGATTTTAGAAAGAAATTGTGAAACCATGTTTCTTCAGCAGGTACATTGTGAATCCCCTCGTCTTCAGCAGGTACACTGGGTGAGCACCACTTTGAGGCAATCAAAATTTGGGCTAATGTTAGATTTCTCACAAGCTTCAACTGGCACAGCTTGCATCAGCCTGCTGAACCAGTCCAGCTGTGCCAGAACCCTGTTGTTGCAATGGCCAGCAAGATGCCTGTGCAAAGCCTCAAAGCAGGACTGGACAGCAACACCATTTGGACCCACCCTGTCCCCCCACTTGTGATTCCCAGCAACTGACATTCACAGGAATACTGTCTCCAACACTTGAGGAAGAACATGGCCAAATTGGTTAGTATCCATTGATAGCCTTATCCTCCATCAGTTTCTTCTAATCCTCAATCAAACACATCCAGGTTGCTGCCCATCTTTACTTCCTGAGAGCAAATTCCAGAGTTTAACCATATGCTATTTCAAACAGTACAGTGGACCCTCGGGTTACGTTACCTTTGGGTAACGTAACTTTTGGGTTGAGGACGTAGCAAACCAGGAAGTGGGTTTGCCACTCGAGCACACGCAGAAGCGCTCTACGAACCTCACGAATGCGCATAAGTGCTCCACGGCGCTGCACACATGAGGAGAACAGGCGCCTCAGGTTACAAAGATTTCAGGATACGGCCAGGCCTCCGGAACAGATCCCATTCGTAACCAGAGGTACCACTGTACTTTCTTCCATCTTTCTCAAAGCTTCCAACATTCACTGTCCTTGGCTGCCCACAAATTCTAGTACTGTGAGAAAGGAATAAAAGCTTTTCTCTCTCCTGTTGCACTAAAGGCTTCCTGTGAATTGAAAGCTGACTAAACCTCAGGTGTGTAGGGAGCTACAAGAATTGCCCCAGTCAAAGGATCTCAGTGCTTGAGGTGTAGCATAAGGGTTTGTGCATTCCTCAAGGCACTTTTGGCTCACATTGCTCAGGGATCAGTGGAAATAAACATAAGCACCTTGAATGTGACGTGGCAGCAAATTGGCAACCAGTGCCACTGTCTCAGCAACAGAGTGACACGTAGGCAGTAGTCTGCTGCTATGAGCACTCTGGCTGTTGTGTTCTGCAATAGCTGCAGCTTCTGGACCTGATACAAAGACAGTCCCACTGTCCCACTGCATGCTGGCATGATCAAGTCTTGAGGTTACCACGGCATGAACCACTGTGTCCAGGCTGCCAAGCAATTGACCCAGAAATCACTCATTCTTAAGGCCTCCAGTTTTTCACGGTTCAAGCTCAGTTTGTTGGCTGTCATGCACCATGGCATCCAAGCACCAATTAAGAGTTTCACTCCAAAACTCCAGTTGACTCTTCCCAACAGCTTCATATTGATGTTCAAGAGCCACTGCATACCCTCCAACATTCCTCAGATGAAAACATGGACATTTTTCACTCCCCACAACTGACACTCCTCCCATTTTTGTCCCCCACCCCATACCCCCACACAGCATTTTCTGTCAGAAGAATGGCAAGTTCCACAACCACATCATGAACAGGACACAGCACGTACATCCTCCACTGACCTGAGAATACACCATTATCCCAGTTTAATTTTATTTATTTTATTTCATTTACTAGAGAAAAGCATGCACCAATAAATAAATTTTAGAAAGTGGCAACATTGGACACAAACATAAAAGATCTTTGGGGTAGAAGGGAAATCTAGACTCTTTGCACTCCCCCCTCCATGCCGCCCAGGGAGGCCTTGCCCTCTGCTTGCCCCTCAGATGCAATGCATTATGTGGGGAAGAGCCTCAGTTTTAGCAACCTCTTCTGCTTTACCTTTGCCATCTCTGCATATTCTAAGGCTTTCACCATCCATTCTTCCCTTCAGGGTATTCTCACAACTTTACACCTCTGAGCATAAAGATCCCTTGCCACTGTAGCTGCATACATAAACAGAGTTTGGAATTTTGCTGACCAATATCGCCTGCCAGAAGGGTTCTGGACTCTTGGAAAAGTCAGTTTGATTCCCCCCCTATATTATATATCATACCTCCCAAAACCTTAGCCTTCCTACAGGTCTACCACATGTGGCAGAATGGCCCCATGCAATTCTTACATTTCCAACATTTTTTTGGTACATTCTTATATATTTGATCTAAGCTCTTCAGAGTGAAATAAAATCGGTACATCATCTTATAATGATTCCCTCTTATAATATGAAGAAGAAGATGGTGAAGGAAGATGACATGAGCCCAATGTCACTCTCCCCACCCCCTCCATTGTGATTACCAACATCTGGGAGTCGCATTCTTCTTAGAAGAAACAATGTGAAGAATCTAAGCTTACAGTAAATTGTGTAGCAGCATTATATATTACACAAATATATGCATAATACAGTGGTACCTCAGGTTAAGAACTTATTTCAGGGTATTCTCACAATTTTCCAGCTGTGAGCATAAAGATCCCTTGATTTGGAATTTTGCTGATCAATATCCCCAGCCAAAAGGGTTCTCGACTCTTGGAAAAATCAGTCTGATTTTTGATTTTTAAAAAATCATTATATAACATGTCTAAAAAGACCTTACCCTCCTTGCAGGTCCACCCCATGTGACAGAATGACCCCTTGCAATATTTACATTTCCAACACTTATTAGGTGCATTCTTATACATTTGAGCTAACCTGTTTGTGTTGAATGGTTTATTTAAATATTAAGGTTCCTTATTGTTTTACAAGATGTGTATCTCTTTAAAGGCCAGCGTAAATATCATTACCTAGTTTTACAGCTGTGAAACAGTATAGCAGATGCTGTTAAGTTGTGTTAATTAAGCTGTGTCAGCAATTGGATATAGTATACAGTAGTACCTCTGGTTAAGAACTTAATTCATTCCGGAGGTCCGTTCTTAACCAGAAACTGTTCTTAACGTGAGGTACCACTTTAGCTAATGGGTCCTCCCGCTGCCACCGGGCTGCCACCACCTGATTTCTGTTCTCATCCTGAAGCAAAGTTCTTAACCCAAGGTACTATTTCTGAGTTAGCAGAGCCTGTAACCTGAAGCATCTGTAACCCGAGATACCACTGTAGTAACATTGCACCAAGAAAACTCTCCCAGGACATCTGTGGTGCTGCCACTCTCCATTTCTCATTGTCCAAATGCCAAATCCACATCATTCTCGATGTCTTTGAGTTTCATCAGCATCACAAGAGAAACCAAAGCAAAGGACGTGGAGCTGTGCTTGTGTATATCCAGTAAAAGATAGTCCCTTAAATCTGCAATCTCCTCTGGACACAGACCTGCAGCCCCCCCACCTGCTCTTAACTCTGTTGTTGTTTAGTTGTTTAGTCGTGTCCGACTCTTCGTGACCCCCTGGACCAGAGCACACCAGGCATTCCTGTCATCCACTGCCTCCCACAGTTTGGTCAAATTCATGTTAATAGCTTCGAGAACACTGTCCAACAATCTCGTGCCCTTCTCCTGCCCTCAATCTTTCCCAGAATCAGGGTCTATTCCAGGGAGTCTTCTCTTCTCATGAGGTGGCCAATGTATCGGAGCCTCAGCTTCAGTATCTGTCCTTCCAGTGAGCACTCAGGGCTGATTTCTTCAGAATGGAGAGGCTTGATCTTTTTGCAGTCCATGGGACTCTCTTAACTCTAACAAACTTATTTTAAAGAGCAAGTGGACCAATTCCTTACCCCAAACAAGTGCATTTAATGGGAGTGAGGGGATCCGGGTCACTGTGCATTTTATTACTGTACCACAAAGGAAACTGTGGACAGACATTTGTCCCCCTTTCAAAAAAGTTCATACTGTCAGGGATACTGCCTTGGCTTCCAGAAAGCTAATCCAATTTCAGTGCTGTAACCTGATGGACTCGTTTCTCCACATCCAGGGTTTAGAAATTGAGGCTGGCACAGATTAGGAGGGACGTGTCCTTGGAGTTATTGGAAGGGGAAAGAGATTTAATTGGTTTTCAACACTGTGCTTTACATTATGGTATAGCATGATTAGAATTCTAGCAATTTATGACACTGTGCTGAATCCATTGTTCCGGGGTGCTGGCAAAGTACTCCTTGCAATCCTCTATAAATTCCTCCAACTAAGCCTCTTCATGCATCAGTTCCTTGCTTGGCCCAGTGCTGTTCTCAAACGCCTTCCTGCCTCTTCAGCTCTCTAGAATGATGAAGACACTCCTGATCTCCTGCCTCCTCTTGGTCCTGCTTCCTCCAGGTGAGCAGAACCACAGCCGCTGGGCTGTTCGTCATGTTTCCAGGAAGGAACGAAGCGGGGGGGGGGGATCAGCCATTAAAGCAGGATGAGGAAGGAACCAGGACTTGTGGTTCCTTTGAAAGGGAGAGGAATAAAGCACAAGGCCAGATTACAAAGGATTTTCAATGATATATTGTTTTGTTCCCAATATTCAATTTTTATTTAACCAAATGCGTACAGAGAGGTGTGGCATCCCCAAGTACATTGAGGGAGCGAGAAAGGCAGTAGTTCACTCTTCGGTGAACCAGAATCCTAGCTCATATTTAAAGCAAAGAGTTAAGTTTCTTGCATTTGTAGAAATTTATGATAGGAGACAATGTATAGGCACTATTCTTCTCATATTTTGGAGCGGAATTACCCTGCCCCACCCCCATGCAAACTTTAAGTTTCCTGGTGTTAAATGCCACCCCAATCTCTGAGTGGAGTCAGGTCACAGGGGTACCAGATGTCCTTACCAGAGTCTGTCATGTTTGCTGGTGCTGATGGGAGTTGTAGTACAACAACTTCGGGAGGGTTAAAGGTTTCCCCACACCTTCTCTACTGGTCCTCTCCCTCAGACTGCAGGAGCCATCTTGGACAACCATTCTCTGGTCTATTCATTTCCCACCCCCATTCAGAGTTTAAGAACTACAGAGGGAATATATATAGAAAGCATTATGTAGCTGAACAATGGTCCATCTAGTCTAGCCTCTTGTTCTTATCATGGGTCCTAAGGGAAGCCCCTAAGAAAGATCTGACTGCAACAGCTCACTTTCTGTGGTTTCCAGTAACTAGTATTCAGACAAATAGTGCCTACAATATGGCAGGAAAAAAAATATATCGATTGAGGATGGTAACCATGTATGTATCTAGTCTGCTTTTGAAGCTATCCAAGTCAGTGGCCTTTGCTGCCTCTCGTAAGATGAAGTTTGTAGCAGAAAGTGTTGTGTTCATGTACCTTGACGCAGACCTATTCCTCCTGCACAGTTACTAATGTTTTCTAAACCCATTTTCCCCCTGTTTGCAGTGGCATCTCTGACATGTGAGTCTTGTTTCGGTCAAGGAAAAGATTGCACAAATCCCACCACTGAGGAGTGTGACGATTCCAGTGACCAGTCCTGCTTGTCTGCCAGTGGAGTAGGCAAACTGTGTAAGTGAGAAGAACTTTCAACCTCTTTGATCACCAAAACATAAACCACCTGACTCACTTTCTAAGGCCATATCTTAGCCACAAGCCACGGAACATGACTTTTCATAAAGTAGTGTTCTAGGTTCTGCATTGCCTGTAGGAGCAGGGAAGAAACTCAAGTCAGTTCATATTTAAAGGTGTGTTTACTCAATTGGCAGAGCAAAACAAAGCCATCCTTCAGAATCTGCCCTTCTCCCATTTTTGCAATTCAGTTGTCCAGACCAAGTGAAAAATGACCTGCAAGGCAGAAAGCTAGTCTGCCAGGATTCACAGCCAATATAGTCAACAAACATCCTGCCCCCCCCATGGGGGAAACTACTTAAATCAGTATGACCCTGCAGATGGGGCCTAAGAGTACAAATTACATTCACACTAAATGTTGATGGGGGGGTGGGGGGAGTTGGAAACTGATATGAAAATGTGGAGAAATGAACTTAAAATAAGAAACCAAGAGAAACTGACACTGACATGTTGCCCCTTCCTAATCGCCTGTGGTACATGCTCCCTTTATGAGCTCCACCATCGACTCTCATTGGTCCAGTTACAGGGTGGATTTGGTTTCAGTCACGATTTAAATCACAAGTCAGTAAGACTTGATTTAATTTTTTTTTTACAGAAAGACTCATTCTTACTGGTATAATCTTAATATTTACGAGATGAAGGCTTTGTTTTTGGAATAATAAATTTTCAGAGTAGTTTTTACAGTTATATCAAAAATTACTGATTTGGTTATACTAGTAGAAATACATTGACAGATAATTATGAAATTTTTGTGAGGTTTAATAAATTAACTGTTTATATTTGGACAACTTTTCTGCTGTACTTTATTGGAAGGAAAAAATAATCATTTCATTAATAACAATTTAAACAATTTATTTAACTAAAACAATAACATTATAGCATATGTATCCATGTTTGTTAACTGATGTGGTTAAATGATTTTTTAAGAAATACCTTGGAGGGAGTTATAGCAAACAAGAAAAACTTAAAACAAATCCTTATTTCCTGATGAGGATAGCCTTTGCACTATAATGTAACTTAAATAGGTTCTCCAAACAGCTAAAGGTTCTCCATTCCTGACTCACATTCAACAACTAGATAAAACTGGAGAAATCTCTTTCTGCTCCAAGCAGGGCCTGCTCAACACAATTGGATACCTGAGGCAAACCATGAAATGTTCCCCACCCCACAGACCGGGAAGAAAGGGTGATTGAAGATTAGGCCTGGGCGATTTATTGATATATCACCCCAGGACCGGTATGAGGGGCAGACCGTGATGACAGCTTCACTCAGCAGTAAATCGGAGGGGAAACCCCGCCTATTCTGAGTCCCTCTGCCTCCAGCACCCAGCACGCTGAGGAAAAACAAAACAAGCTGCAGCCTGGAGCTGGAGGCAGAGGGACTCAGGAGGGGTGGCAGTTTCATGAAAGATATATCGCTGAGTGAAATCACCATTGTGTTCTGTCCTTCATACCGGCAGTGGGAGAAACAAGCTGCATGACGAGGCTTATAAAAATTATTCCTCCCTCCCTCCCTCCTTATGACCCGGAAGCTGTATGCCGGCACCCTCGGCCAATAAAGCGAGATGAGCGTCGCAAACCCAGAGTCTGTTACGACTGGACCTATTGGTCAGGGGTCCCTTTACCTTTTAAACTTGCGATGGGGAAAATCTGAAACCAGTGAGATGAACTGTTTGAAAAGGACTGGAGTAGATTTGTACAAAATAAGAATAGACATTGCAAACATTTTAAAACATTTGCAGGATTGATTTAAAATATTTTGTTAGGTTATGATTTGATACCTGTATATAAATATTAGAAGTAAGTCTTTTAAGTATGGAGGTAAAGTAAACAGGGTGATTTAGAAATGAGAAGATAAAAGTGATTGCATATGGAAGTCAGGGAGGGGGACGGGAGGAAGTCAATGCTCAATTTGAGCAAACATATATGTGATGAGGACATTTTATTTGGTTGTTATAAAGGAAAAAAGAAATTTTATTAAACATTACATTAAAAAAGAAAAAGGAAGGAGCTCCAAGATCCCTGCAACGAACAACAGGGACATGGGGTGGCTCAAATGGGGGAGAGGAACTGACGAGGAGGTGGCAGATCTTGCCTCCAAGGATCACACCACAGCTTTAAAGGCAGCAGCATCAGGTGATGCTTTTCTTGGTGGTCAGATCACCTGCCCCTCTGGATGCTGGACGATAAGGTGATCGTCAATCCTTGCCTCATGGGTGGACCAGTCCTATCTCCAGGTCTAGTTATTTCCTTTTCCAATTCTTTCTTTTATAGCACTTTTGGGGTCAAGAGTGGTTGTCAAGTCCTGCATCAATACAGAGTTGTGTGATGCAGACTATGCCAGTGTCTCCATAAGCTCATCACTGTACACCCAGATCAAGGTCTCCTGCTGCAAGACAGATATGTGCAACAGCGGACCTCCTGAAAGTAAGTATCATCATCAGGAAAGCTGGTCTCACAAAACTCAAGTAATGAGAGAGGTCAAAGAAAGACAAACAAGTTTTTGGCAGTATCCTGATGTCAGGGACTGGCTAGACAAGGAGGAGTGGTGGCAGCCAGTCGCTCCAGGAGGTGCCTGAGGGTGACAGTAGGAAAGAATATTTCAAATCTGATTCAGATTGGTGGGACAGGGAGGAGCCACTGACAGAGGGAACCAGAAGGGAAGCATTGGAGCCATAGTATGGGGGTGGCGGGAACTAACAGAACAAAACTCAAAATCCCAATAAGAAGATTACTTGAACAACATACAGCATCTATTAGCAAAAGTTACAAGGGAGCATCACAGTTTTACCTTAGTCGTAGAAACACCCCTCCCGTAATTTTACTCACAGTTCCTGTGGAACGTATTAGTCGGTGATCTGTCCAGCAGTTGTTGGAACTCGTCATCGCTCTGGTAAGGAGCACATCATGGCGATCTTTAGCACAGACAATGACATAGTCTAAGAGGTGCCAGTGGTTTGATCAAGGATGCCACCATGAAGTTTTAAATTTATTTTTCTGTCAAAAGAGTGTGTTGGTAATAACAAGGTTGTGCGCTGCACATATTGTCAAATTTAAAATCACCCAGGAGGATGAGTTTATTTTCCTTAGGCGTTTCTGATAGGACTGTATCCAGCTGAGAGTAAATTTTTCTTTAATGCCTTCATTGGCATCCAATGTTGGTGCATAAGCACTTATAATAGCAGCCTATTGGTTTTTGGTGAGCTTTATTTGGGGGGTTGAGAGTCACTCATTATTACTGTTAGAGACTTCTGACAGGAGCTTCACAAGATCGTTTTTGATAACGTGCAAACCCACTCACCACGACAAGGTGATGATCCAGCGAGTAAGAAGGCAGTATGATACCTCTGGATTGGCCAGGCCTTCTACAAAATCCGCAACATGGGCTCCTGTCTTCGCCAACAGAACAGGGCTTTCTAAGAGGATATCTGCATTATTTAACAACATAGAATAGTAAAAGACAAACTGCAGATACAACAAAACCAAAAACCATGTATCAATAACAAGATTACTTGAACAGCATGCAGCATTCATGAGCAAATATTACAAGGAAGCTTCACAGTTCTACCTTGGTCCTAGAAACATTCCTCACATGATGTTACTCACAGTCCCTCTCCTGCAGCAGCTTCTGATATTTACAAGCCTACTCTTTCCTTCAAAGAGCCCTCATGCTCTCCATTTTAGCCTCAAACACCCATGTAAAATAAGTCAGGCTAAGCGGCAGTATCTGGCCCCAGGTCACCCAGCAAGTGTTGTAGCTCAAGTACAGATTTGACTTCTGGTCTCCTCCCACCCTTGTTCCTGATGTAGATGTTCACATTCCCTTGTTCCTGATGTAGATCTTCACTCACCCCTCCTTCCTTGGTGGGAGGAGGCACCATTTTGTGGTTCGCCTTAGCATTTCCAACACCCTAGTGTAAGCTTTTATTGTAAACACTATAACAACACTAGGACAAAGAATTCTGGGAGTGGTATTTTCTTAAGGGTGCTGAGGGTTAATTGGAAAACCCCTATTCCCCTCACAGAGCTATGGATTAGCAAACAAACCCCACACAATAGCTCTTATTAGCTCGCATTTTTTCTTAGGTGAAATCATGATTTTACCAAAACTAAGCACATGTTTTCCCAGAAGTGTTTTTAAAGGATAAAACTACTAAGAGCTTTCTTTCTCTTTCCCGCTCTAAGGAAGAGGGCCATTTTGTAGAATTTTATCATCGTTTCTGTGCATCTGTGGCTACCATTTTGTCTCTCAGAATGCCCCCCAATGCTGCTCAGTGCTTTTTTTTATTATAAGATATTTATTAAGATTTTTTAAGATATTACAATAAAAGAAAAGAAAAGAAAGAACAGATATATAACAAAAATACAGAATAAAAAAATTTTAAGAACACATAAATTTTCAATTGCTTATTTTCCTTTAACTTGTTTCCCGGACCTCCTCATACCTCCCTTTTTTGTATTCCACCACAAATTATTAGTTCAGCAAATCCTTACCATTATATTATTACCTATTTATAATCCTTTTTTTCATATTCTCTTAAAGCATTACAGCTGGAAACCACTTAATTTCAATCCAACATCATTCTAGCATTCATTGATTTTACAATATTTCTGTAGATAGTCTTTAAATTTCTTCCAATCTTCTTCCACCGACTCTTCTCCCTGGTCTCGGATTCTGCCGGTCATTTCTGCCAATCCCATATAGTCCATCACCTTCATCTGCCATTCTTCCAAAGTGGGTAGATCTTGTGTCTTCCAATACTTTGCAATAAGTATTCTTGCTGCTGTTGTAGCGTACATAAAAAAAGTTCTGTCCTTCTTTGACACCAATTGGCCGACAATGCCCAGAAGGAAGGCCTCTGGTTTCTTCAGGAAGGTATACTTAAATACCTTTTTCATTTCATTATAGATCATTTCCCAGAAAGCCTTAATTCTTGGGCACGTCCACCAAAGGTGAAAGAATGTACCTTCAGTTTCTTTGCATTTCCAACATTTATTATCGGGCAAATGATATATTTTTGCGAGCTTGACTGGGGTCATGTACCACCTGTAAATCATTTTCATAGAATTTTATCATCGTTTCTGTGCATCTGTGGCTACCATTTTATCTCTCAGAATGCCCCCCAGTGCTGCTCAGTGCTAAGCCCAATTGCCTAAAGTGGTATCCCTGTGCTTGAAATGTATGCTGTGAATGTGGCCCCAGTCAGAAATCTCTTGCACCATGCCTTGATGTAGCCCTGGATGAATGGAGCATGGCTGAAGCACTCCGCTTGGAGAAGTGTTGGAAGGTGGTACACATCCATCTTGGAAGGGGAAGCACAATTCCCACCCCTCACGTACAGCAAGTTGTGGTTTGCATCTGCAAAAGAAATACATTGACTAATTGCAATGTTGGTGTGGTGTGGTGATTGTTTTCCAGTGCCTGAGACTGAGACAAGGGAGCCCAATAGGCTGCAGTGCCCGAGTTGTATCGCCATCTTTTCAGACAAGTGTGAGGCCAGGAAGAACGTCAGCTGCAGAAATGAGGAGGACCAATGCTTCCACATTGGGGCTCGCATGAAATTCGGTGAGTCTTGCATGATGGAGTGCAGCTAGTGCCCCATCTGTACTACACATTTAAAGTATAGATTTTGTTAAATAAAAATACATCTTTAAATTTGCACTTTAAATTGGGGGGGGTAGGGGTAGGATGGAGACCCACAGGCCCAGGGGCCAAAGGCATTCCTCTAGGACTCTCTCTCTCTGGCCTTTGGGATCCACCTTAGTCACACCTCCTCTCCCTAGGCCACACCCCTCACAAGCCCCACTTCATAGCCTACCTGTATGCTTTGGCCTGGCTGGATTGTTGCCCCTGAACTCTTGGTTACCTGGCGGGAGGACAGAGAGGGGGGTTTGAATGTATGTATAAAATAGCCTGCTGTGTAAAGGTGGATTTTACATATGTTTCCACTGGCATGTGGACCTCCCAGAAGGTCACCCAGACTGGAAAAAGGCTCTTGGTCTGAGAAAAGTTGCCCACCCTTCTGTTTGAGGGAGTGGGTTTTGGATTCCAGAAATATATGTGTATGTTTTTCCCAACAGGGGGAGCCAGCATCCCGGGCGCTATCCGAGGCTGTGGAACAGCTAGTTTGTGTGACTACACTCAGGGGTTGATGGAGACTGATCTTGAATCATTAGGAATTGAGATCGCTCAATTAGAGTGCACTGACGCAATGGGTGATGATGCCACAGAAGACACCACCGTTTCGCCTAGGGGTTGAAGAAGGGGTGGTCTCAGCCTGAGGACTCCCAGGCTTTCTTTCTAGAAGTCTAGAAGCTCCTCCTCAAAGACAGGCTGTATTTGACTTTCATGCACAAATGAGGCCATTGAATCATGCCCAAAATAAATATATATGGCAAATCATGTATGTTGTATCATTTTACCAAAAGGAACATTTGTTGGGGAATATAATAGTGCTTGGAGATGGCAGATAGCTTTGGCAGCGGGCAGGGATGACTTTCAGGTCCAATTTGAATCAATAATTAGTCGACTTTGGGTGGTGCATCCCACCCAACAAGTATGCTTGAGTTTTGTGAGATCATCTTTCCTGATGATGATACTTACTTTCAGGAGGTCCGCTGTTACACAAATCTGCCTTGCAGCAGGAGGATATCTTGCTGTGGATGCACATTGATGAGGTTATGGAGGAACTGGCATAGTCTGCATCGCACAACTCTGTATCGATGCAGGACTTGATAACCATTTTTGACCCCAAAAGTGCTATAAAAGAAAAAATTGGAAAAGGAAATAACTAGACCTGGAGATAGGGCTGGTCCACCCATGAGGCTCCTGCCCACCTAGCAGTTTGAAAGCACGTCAAAGTGCAATTAGATAAATAGGTACCACTCCGGTGGGAAAGTAAACGGTGTTTCCATGCGCTGCTCTGGTACGCCAGAAGCGGCTTAGTCATGCTGGCACATGACCCGGAAGCTGTATGCCGGCTCCCTCGGCCAATAAAGCGAGTTGAGCGCCGCAACCCCAGAGTCGGTCACGACTGGATCTAATGGTCAGGGGTCCCTTTACCTTTATGTGGCAGGATCCACAGGGGCATGCGATCTGACCACCAAAAAAAGCATTGCCTGATGCTGCTGCCTTTGAAGCTGTGGTGTGATCCTTGGAGGCAAGATCTGCCACCTCCTCGTCAGTTCCTCTCCCCCATTTGAGCCACCCCATGTCCCTGTTGTTCGTTGCAGGGATCTTGGCGCTCCTTCCTTTTTCTTTTTTAACATGTTTATTAAAATTTCTTTTTTCCTTTATAACAACTGTCAGAGACTGCCTCTAGGTCCCGGCTCACAAAGGACCAACGCCAGCCGGTAGAACGGAATAAAGTCTTTATTGAAGTATAGTTTCCATTTCCACATCTTAGCGTGCATCTCTACGTCTATTCCCTAGATCGGCGAAGTCCCATCTGAATCTCCGCCTCCTGTACACCAGTTCAAGACCCTAGCCTTGCTCCACCTTTTGCGTCTCTCCTTTCGCCTCTGGGTCCTACCACCCCCCGGGGTTCCTTCCTTCCTGGATGCCTCGGATGCGGACCCTTCGGATTCCTCCCCCTCCCTTCGGCGGGCTTTAGGACCCGGCTCCCTTTCCGGGCTGCTCATTGCGCCTCCCTCTGGTACATTTGAACTTGGCGCGCGCGCTCTGTCTCCGACCCTCCTCTCTACCGTTTCCTCGCTCTCTGACGCAGGCGTGGCTGCTGCCGGAGAGCTGCCTGTCGCTGGTGCCTGGAACTCCTCCCCCCTGCTGCTCTCTGGTGGAGTAGCTGGTCCGGATTTCCAGCTGCTGCTCTCTGAATCCCCTCTGGTCCCTTCTTCCTGGGGTGCCCCTCTTGGTAACCCCCCAGCTCTGCCCACGGGAGCCCCTTTCTGTGAATCCTCCGATTCGCTGGACAGACTTAGAGATCTCGGACGGCTATCATCGCTAACCTCTCCTTCCGATTCCTCGCCATCCGTTCCCTCTGCTCCTGAACCCCTGACATCCATCCCCCCCTCGAAGCCCCCCCTTCCCCCCTCCCCTCCTTCCGGTGTGGGTTCTGGGTGCTCCGTCGTGGCAGGGGTGAGTG
This sequence comes from Podarcis filfolensis, assembly GCF_964270895.1. Classification (NCBI taxonomy): domain Eukaryota; kingdom Metazoa; phylum Chordata; class Lepidosauria; order Squamata; family Lacertidae; genus Podarcis; species Podarcis filfolensis. Next base: position 78,125,060 of record NC_139611.1, on the reverse strand, counting down.
CCGGATACAGTTCTTCCCTCGTGTCGTACATTACATCGGGCAGGTCTGGCTCGTCCTCCGTGCGCTCGTCGACGTCGATCTCCTCTGCTTCCATCTCCCTGCCTTCGTGTTCAAATCCCACGTCCTCCCCCAACACGTCCATGTCCATCTCTCCCCCGTTCCCCTCTGAGGGTGATGCCTGCCAGGGACCCCCCAGCCACTTCCTGCGCCACTGCTCCTCTGGTTGATTATCCCACCAATAGGAGCGGTCTGAGGCAGAACCCGAGGGTGAACCTTCCGGAGAGCGTATGTGTGGTGCCGTCTCCTCGTCCGAGTCGAACCCCTGGAACGTGCTGCCTGAAAGTGTGGGTGTGAAGAGCCAGTCATCGAAATACTCGGCTGGCATGGGCCTGTGTGGGAAAATGGCATGGAACTCTTCCTTGAGAAGAGGCTCGTCCAAGGCATAGCCCGGCACCCAACTGTTGGCGCTGGCCGGGGTATCCTCTCTGGCAAGAAGGTATTCTACTCCCTCTTCCCCCCATCTCGAGTCTAAAATCTCTGTGGCTTCGTTGATGCGCTCCCCTCTTGGCGACCCCCTTTCCCTGGGTCCTTCTCTGGGCGGATCTGGTGCTGTGCCTGGCTCGTGAAATCTATGCGGTGCTTTGTAGGGCGTGAGCACCGATCTATGGAAGACCGGATGCATTCTGGAACCCTCCGGAAGCGCTAACCGGAAGGCCACTGGATTGACCTGTGCCTGGACTTGGTAAGGCCCTAGCTGCTTATGCCCTAGCTTCTTCTTGGCCAACGATCTGGTCGGCACTGCTTGCGCTGCTAACCAAACCCAGTCTCCCACCTGTATGTCTTCCCCTACTCTCCTGTGTCTGTCAGCCTGCAGTTTGTATGCGTGCTTTGCCAGTTCCAACTGCCTCCTAAGCTGTTCGTGGACTTCCTGCAACTCTGACGCTAATTCTTCCGCTGCCTGCGGCTCCCCCTCCCCCACTCTCTCTAAACCTGGGAAGGTTCTGGGATGCCTCCCGTTGTTGGCGAAGAACGGCGTCACCCCCGTCGACACGTGCTTCGTATTGTTGTAAGCGAACTCTGCGAGGGGCAGGTAGTCCACCCACGTGTTAGGCTGCTGATTGGCGTAGCATCTCAGGTACTGCTGCATGATGGCGTTGACCCTCTCCGCTTGTCCGTTGGTCTGCGGGTGTCTCGCCGACGCTAGATTGATCTTGACGTTCAGGATGCCCATCAACTTTTGCCAGAAGTTCGAGATGAACTGCCGCCCCCGGTCGGATAGAATAGATCGTGGCAGACCGTGGACCTTAAACACGTGGTCTATGAACAGTTTGGCGGTCTGTTCTGCCGTGGCCACCTTCGCACACGGAATGAAGTGTGCCATCTTGGTAAACATGTCCACCACCACAAGCACTGCCGTCTTTCCCCTCGAACTGGGCAGATCCGTGACAAAGTCCAGGGCCACCCGTTCCCACGGCTCAGACGGCGTCTGCAACGGTTCCAGCAATCCCGCCGGCGGTTTGTGCACTGACTTGGCTCTTTGGCAGGTGTCGCATCTCGATACGTAATCCGCTACTTCCCCCCGCATCTTGGGCCACCAAAAGTCTCTGGTCACTAGTTCTACAGTCTTTTCTCTGCCAAAGTGCCCGGCAGTGGGGGCGTCGTGTAGCTGCTGCAGCACCCTCGCGCGGAGGTCATTCCCCGGCACGTAGAGTGCTCCCTTGCGGATGAGCAAACCGTCTCTGATCTGGAACTCGTCGTCCTTCACCGTGCCCTTGTGCACCTCCTCCATCTTGGCTAGCGCGAAGGGGTCCTCCTGCAACGCTCGACGTACGGCGTCCAGATCCACGGTCGCCGAGGCGCAAGCCCACGCTTCCGGTGCGAAAATGTGCTTGGCTGCCGACGGTGCCTCCTCCTCGAGGTATTGCGGCTTTCTGGACAAGGCATCCGCCATGATGTTGTTGTCACCCGGGATGTACTCTATCTTGAAGTCGAAGTCCGCGAAGAACTCTGCCCATCTAATGTGCCTCTGATTCAGGAACCTCGCCGTGCGCCAGTACTCTAGATTCTTGTGGTCCGTGCGGACCTGCACTGTGTGTCTGGCTCCGATAAGGAAGTGCCGCCACGCCTTGAACGCTGCATGGATGGCTAGCAACTCCCTGTCCCAGATGGTGTAATTCTGCTCCGACTTGCTGAGCTTCCTTGAGTAGAAGGCGCACGGCCTCCAGTCCCCCTGCTGGTCTTGTTGCAACAGTACAGCTCCCACGGCTCTGTCTGAGGCGTCTGTCTCCACCCTCATCGGTCTGCTGGGATTCACATGCAGCAGCTGCTCCTCGGACGCGAAGAGACGCTTGAGTTTCTGAAAGGACTGCTCCGCTTCCTCCGTCCAGAGAAACTTCTTCTTCTTGGAGCTGAGCGTGTCGGTGATGGCCGCCGTTTGCATAGCGAACCCCTTGATGAACTTGCGATAAAAGTTGGCAAAGCCGACAAACCGCTGGACTTCCTTCCGATTGCGCGGGCTTTTCCAGTCCAATACTGAGCGAACCTTGGCGCTGTCCATGGCGAGCCCCTTGTCCGACAGTTTATAGCCCAGGAAATCCACCTCCGTCACGTCGAACTGGCACTTCTCCAGCTTGGCGTACAGCCTGTGCTCCTTTAGTCTCTGCAGAACTTCCCTGACATCCCTCTCGTGCGCCTCTCGCGACTCAGAAAATATCAGGATGTCGTCCAGGAAGCATACGCACTTCTTGTAAAGGAGTCCCGCCAACACGTGATGCATAAAGGCTTGAAAACAGTGAGAGCCATTTTGTAATCCGAAGGGCATAACTCTGTATTCGTAGGTGCCCAGTGGTGTGAACATGGCCGTCTTCCACTCGTCGCCCTCCCGCACACGAATCAGGTTGTACGCGCCTCGCAGATCCAACTTGGTGAAAACGCGTCCTTTCCTTACCGTCGCGAGCAGGTCGTCTATTTTGGGCATGGGGAAGGACGAGGGCTTGGTTTTCGAGTTCAAAATTCGAAAGTCCACTACAAGCCTCTTCTGGGGCGTGTCTCGCTTCTTCACAAAGAATACTGGGCTGCCCCCTACAGCTTTCGACTCCCGGATGAACCCGCGCTTCAAATTGTGGTCTATGAACTCCCTAAGTTCCTGCAGTTCATCCTCAGACATGGAATACAGTTTCCCTGTTGGCAGCGTTGCCCCCGGCAGGAGATCAATCTTGCAGTCATAGGGTCTGTGGGGGGGCAGTTTGTCCGCCTCCTTCTCGCAGAAGACCTCCAAAAACTCCTTGTACTTGTTGGGCACCGCTTGCACCATGCCTAGGTGTAGCTGCGGTGCATCCTCTCGCCCCTCTCCTTCCTGGCAGGTCTGGATGCAGTGCGCTGCGCAGTAGGAAGAGCAGAAGGTCAATTGCCGCTGGTACCACGCTAATGCCGGGCTGTGCCTATCCAGCCAACTCATGCCCAACACTATGGGCGTGTCCGACAATTGGGTGACGTTGAAGCTGATGACTTCTCGGTGATTCCCAATTTGCATCACCATAGGTGGTGTCTGCTGCACCACCTGCCCCCCTAGCAGTTCCCTGCCATCCACTGTGACCACGTTCAGGGGCAGTGTGGCTGGCAGTAGCGCTATGTTGTGTTGTTGAAGGAATTCCAGTGCGATAAAGTCCGCATTACTGCCAGAGTCAATCGTAATCGGCACTTCTAAAGTGAGACCACTGGGCAGCTGGAGCGATGCGGTGAGCTGCACCACTGGTTTGGGCGGGAGGGGATCCGTGGGCTTCAAAATCTCTGGGGACTTCTTCACTGACTCGCCTGGCTGGCCCCCAGTGCTTCCGTTTCCCTGCCGTGGTTCACTTTGCTGAGTTGCTCCCATTACTGTCATTGAAGCTGCAGTGTGCTTGTGGAGCCTCTGGGGACACTCTTTCGCCATGTGCTTCGGACTTTCACAGATGTAACACTTCCTGTTCCCTCTAGGCTGCTTTGTTTTGACTGCTCCCGGTGTTAAGGCTCTGGTGGCTGAATGAGCTCTAGCACCGCCGATCTCCATTGGCTCCTCCCCCCCTGCTTGCGGAGGCGTTGATTGCGCACGCGCGACATCCCTGGGCAAGAGGGAGGGCACTCTGGCTGGTGTGCGTCCCCAACGCCCTTCTCCTCTGTCCCAAGGGCGGTCCTCCAGCCTCACCCCCACTGCAAGCGATCTGTCCACCACTTCCTGGGTGCTTTTGGGTCTCTCCCCCCGCGCTATCTCATCCTTGATTTGGGGGTTCAATCCTTCCCAATAAAGATCTCTAACGGGGGGGGAATCCTTGTCCCACCCCAAGGCATTGACCAATGCAAAAAAGCGGGAGTGATACTGCCTCACGCTGGCTTTCCCTTGTCTCAGCTCAAATATGTCCTTACGGGCAATGTCAATGTCTATTTTCGATAGAAAGCAAGAATCCATCGCTTTAATGAATGCAGCTGAACTCTGGAGCGCTGGGTCCATATCTCTCCACAGATTCCGCAGACATGCTTTCGCCTCTCCATGCAAATGAGACAAGATAAACCCCACTTTTTCTTGCTCATCTCTAAACTCTTTCTCCAGCAGTTTCAGCGCAAACTGCACGTCTGCTCGGAAATTGGGGTACTGCTGCAAATTCCCATCAAAGTGAGATACAATGCTGCCTCCAGTCCTTCCCAACCCGATTCCCTCGGATCTGGAACCCGTTTGTGCCTGCTTAGTAAGCACTTCCAACCTGGCTTGGAGATCTCGGCATGCAGCAGCCGCTTCATCCTCTCTTTTCCTGGAGGCGATTATCTCTGCGCTGAGCTGCGTTACCGCTTCTCGCAGGGAAGCAATTTGCTCTTCAGTAGACATGTCGCTTGACTTTTGTGAGCTCCAAAGGCACCAGTCCTCTTTCCTCCCTGCTTCGCTCCCCACACGCCGCTTGAGTCAAAGAGAACTGATGAAAACTTCTGGAAGAGATGGGACTTACTGTCAGAGACTGCCTCTAGGTCCCGGCTCACAAAGGACCAACGCCAGCCGGTAGAACGGAATAAAGTCTTTATTGAAGTATAGTTTCCATTTCCACATCTTAGCGTGCATCTCTACGTCTATTCCCTAGATCGGCGAAGTCCCATCTGAATCTCCGCCTCCTGTACACCAGTTCAAGACCCTAGCCTTGCTCCACCTTTTGCGTCTCTCCTTTCGCCTCTGGGTCCTACCACCCCCCGGGGTTCCTTCCTTCCTGGATGCCTCGGATGCGGACCCTTCGGATTCCTCCCCCTCCCTTCGGCGGGCTTTAGGACCCGGCTCCCTTTCCGGGCTGCTCATTGCGCCTCCCTCTGGTACATTTGAACTTGGCGCGCGCGCTCTGTCTCCGACCCTCCTCTCTACCGTTTCCTCGCTCTCTGACGCAGGCGTGGCTGCTGCCGGAGAGCTGCCTGTCGCTGGTGCCTGGAACTCCTCCCCCCTGCTGCTCTCTGGTGGAGTAGCTGGTCCGGATTTCCAGCTGCTGCTCTCTGAATCCCCTCTGGTCCCTTCTTCCTGGGGTGCCCCTCTTGGTAACCCCCCAGCTCTGCCCACGGGAGCCCCTTTCTGTGAATCCTCCGATTCGCTGGACAGACTTAGAGATCTCGGACGGCTATCATCGCTAACCTCTCCTTCCGATTCCTCGCCATCCGTTCCCTCTGCTCCTGAACCCCTGACAACAACCAAATAAAATTTCCTCATCACATATATCTATGCTCAAATTGAGCTTTGACTTCCTCCTGTCCCCCTCCCTGACTTCCATATGCAATCACTTTTATCTTCTCATTTCTAAATCACCCTGCTTACTTTATCTCCATACTTAAAAGACTTACTTCTAATATTTATATCCAGGTATCAAATCTTAACCTAACAAAATATTTTAAATCAATCCTGTAAATGTTTTAAAAAGTTTGTAATGTTCATTCATATATTGTACAAATTTACTCCAGTCCTTTTCAAACACTTTGTCTCGCTGGTTTCGGATTTCTCGCCAGCTCAGCGTATTCAATCATCTTTGTCTGTCATTCTTCCAACGTTGGAAGATCCTGCTGCTTCCATTTCTGGGCTAAAAGTATCCTTTCTGCCGCGGTAGCATACATAAATATATTTATGTCTTTTGGGGAATTTTTTCACCTATTATCCCTAATAAAAAAGCCTCTAGTTTTTTACAAAAATTATTTTTGAAAATCTTTTTCAGTTCATTATATATCACATCCCAGTAGGCTTTAATCTTAGGACACATCCACCGCATATGAAAGAAGTTCCCTTCCCTCTCCTTACATTTTTAACATACCTTATCTTGAAATCTATACATTTAAGCAAATACCACCTCAGAGCTCCTTTCTGAGGCTCCCTCCGCCTTGCAGGTGGCCATGCAGGCACACTGCCTCTTTCCTTGTGGGGTGGTCATTTGCTATGCTCAGGCTGCAAAGCCACCCTACCTATCCCTTGCAGGGCTGCCTGCGCTGCTTGGCTGCCTTCGACTGGCAGAGTGGGCTCAGTCTTTCCTCCTGTGCTGAAAAAGGCAGCCAGGTGGCAGCCAAGGCTGTCTGCCTGGAGCCTGCACTCCACCCAGGCTCTTGCAGCTGGGGAGGGAGAGCACTTTAACTGAGTCCCCGCCCCACTACTGGGTCATGTGAGCCAGTGGTAATTTGTGTTTTTTGCAAAATTGCTTGGCTGAGGCGAGGGTAGCGGTGTGCTCTTAACCCAAGCAGTTTAAGGAGGGAGGGAGGAATAACCTTTATAAGCCTCGTCATGCAGCTTCTTTCTCCCTCTTCCGGTATGAGAGACAGACCATGATGGTGATTTCACTTAGCGATATATCTTTAATGAAACTGCCACCCCTCCTGAGTCCCTCTGCCTCCAGTTCCAGGCTGCAGCTTGTTTTGTTTTTCCTCAGCGTGCTGGGTGCTGGAGGCAGAGGGACTCAGGATAGGTGGGGTTTCCCCCACCGATTTACTGCTGAGTGAATCTGTCATCACGGTCTGCCCCTCATACCGGTCCTGGGGTGATATATCAATAAATCGCCCAGGCCTAATCTTCAGTCACCCTTTCTTCCAGGTCTGCGGGGTGGGGAGCATTTTATGGTTTGCCTCAGGTATCCAATTGTGTTGAGCAGGCCCTGCTTGGAGCAGAAAGAGATTTCTCCAGTTTTATCTATTTGTTGAATGTGAGTCAGGAATGGAGAACCACCCTTCTACCACCCTTCTCCTTATTGAATGGGATCAGTTCAGGAGGTTTCATGGGAAGTTCATTTCTCCACATTTTCATATCAGTTTCCAACTCTCCCCACCCCTCATCAACATTTCGTGTGAATGTTATTTTCACTCTTAGGCCCTATCTGCAGGGTCATACTGATTTAAGTAGTCATGGTTTCCCCCATGGGGGTGGGGGGGATGTTTGTTGACCATATTGGCTGTGAATCCTGGCAGACTAGCTCTCTACCTTGCAGGTCATTTCTCACTTGGCCTGGGAGATGGGAACCAGACAGACTGACTACAACTACAAAAGCTGAGGCTGCTGAACGGAAACTTGGTTTGGGGTATTGTTTGGCTTGTATTGTTGCTGCTACTGATATCCATCTTTTCTATCTTTATTTTTAGCTCTTCTTATGAATTAGGTGACTGTTGCTTGATTTTGTTGTAGTTTCTTATATGCACACTTTACCCTAGTATGTGCATTTGTATACCCTAGTATGTGCATTTGATTACACGGCTGGACAACTGAATTGCAAAAATGGGAGAAGGGCAGATTCTGAAGGATGTTTTGTTTTGCTCTTCCAATTGAGTAAACACACCTTAAAATATGAACTGACTTGAATTTCTTCCCTGCTCCTACAGGCAATGCAGAACCTCGAACACTTCTTTATGAAAAGTCATGTTCCGTGGCTTGGGGCTAAGATATGGGCTTAGAAAATGAGTCAGGTGGTTTACGTTTTGGTGCTCAAAGAGGTTGAAAGTTCTCACTTACACAGTTTGCCTACTCCAAGGGCAGACATGCAGGACTGATCACTGGACTCGTCACACTCCTCAGTGGTGGCGTTTTTGCAATCTTTTCCTTCATTCCAACAAGACTCACATGTCAGAGATGCCACTGCAGACAGGGGAAAATGGGTTTAGAAAACTTTAGTAACTGTGTAGGGGGGATAGGTCTGCATCAGGGTACATGAACACAACACTTTCTGCCACAAACGCCATCTTGCGAGAGGCAGCAAGGGCCACCGACTTGGATAGCTTCAAAAGCAGACTAGATAAATACATGGTTACCATCCTCAATTGATATATTTTTTTCTGGGACATTGGAGGCACTATTTGTCTGAATACCAGTTACTGGAAACGGCAGAAAGGGAGCTGTTGCACTCAGATCCTGCTTTCGGGCTTCACCCATGGCACGAACAAGAGGCTAGACTAGATGGACCATTGTTCATCTACATAATGCTTCCTATATATATTCCTTCTGTAGTTCTTAAACTCTGTGAATAGGGATGGGCCTTGCATAGACCAGAGAATGATTGTAGAAAATGACTCCTGCAGTCTGAGGGAGAGGACCAGTAGAGAAGGTGTGGGGAAACCTTTAACCCTCCCGAAGGTGTTGTACTACAACTCCCATCAGCACCAGCAAACATGACAGACTCTGGTAAGCACATCTGGGACCCCTGGAACCTGACTCCACTCAGAGATTGGGGTGGTGTGTAATACCAACAAACTAAAAGATTGCATGGGGTGGGGCAGGATAATTCCACTCTGAAATAAAAGGTTAACAACTTTGGTTTTTCTCTTCATCAAATCTGGCCCTCTTTGAAAAATTTTGGACACCACTTGTTTCAATTTAAGCTAGGATTCTGGTTTATTGAAGAGTGAACTACTGCCTCTTTTGCTCCCCCAATGTACTTGGGGATGCCACACCTCTGTATGCATTTGGTAAAATTTAATATTGAGAACAAAGTTTCAGGAGGAAGGGGTAGAATTTGAGTGGACGATGAGGTAAGCAAACAGGAAAAAAGTTCAAGAAACATACTCTTTGTTGTAGATGAAACCTAGGATTCTGGTTTATCCAAGAGTGGGCAACTGCCCCCATTGCTCCCCCAATGGACTCCAGGATACTGCACCTCTCAGTATGGATTTGGTTAAATAAAAACAAATATTGGGAACAAACTATCCTGATTGAAGATCCCTTGTAGCTTGACCATATGCTTTATTCCTCTCCCTTTCAAAGGAAGCACAAGTCCTTGTTCCTTTCTTCTTCTGCTTTAATGGCTGACCCACCCCCCACTTACCGTAATTCCTTCCTGGAAACATGATGAACAGCCCAGCAGCTGTGGTTCTGCTCACCTGGATTCAGAAGGGTCAAGAGAAGGCAGGAGATCAGGAGTGTCTTCATCATTCCTGAGAGCTGAAGAGCCAAGAAGGAGTTCGAGAACAGCACGGAACTGAGTTTGAGAACAAGCAAGGAACTGAGGCTTAGTTGGAGGAATTTGTAGAGGATTGCAAGAAGCACTTTGCCAGCACCCAGGAACAATGGATTCAGGGCAGTGCAACAAATTGCTAGAATTCTAATTGTTCTATACCATAATATAAAGCACAGTGTTGAAAAGCAATTAAATCTCTTCCCCCTTCCAATAACTCCAAGGACACGTCCCTCCTAATCTGCCAGAAGATTTGAGAAAGATGGAAGAAAGTACAGTGGTTACGAATGGGATCTTTTCCGGAGGCCTGGCCATATCCCAAAATCTTCATAACCTGAGGCCCCCTTTCTGCACATGCGTGCGGCGCTGTGGAGCACTTCTGCTGAAGAAACATGGTTTCACAATTTCTTTCTAAAATCACCAAGTTGTTCATTTGGCTGAGTAAGGGAAGCCAAAGGAGAGAGAAAAACGGGAAACTATGGAGGCCTTGAGTAATCTATACCAGGAGTGGGGAATCACTGACCTGGGGGCCAAATGCAGCCACTGCATGCCCATCCACAGGGCCTATGGGGGGGGGAGGTAGTACATCCCTGTTTGGGATCACAAGGGGGACATCATAAAATGTTTGCATATATTGTGTGAAGACTAGCATTTATATTTTGACTACATAAAATGCCATGATGCCTCTTTCTCCCTCTGCTTCCTCTTCTGTCAACATGCCCCTGCTTACTTGTGCCCATGGAACCAGAGAGTTGGCGCTGAAGTCCTGGTGAAAGGTAGCGTGACTGGGCATGGTGAGAGGTGAATGAGAAGGCGGACTTCCCTTGCCTCTCCTGTGGACGATGTGCTCTGCTCTCTGAGGGGACCGCCACCTGCCTCTGAAGTGTGGGATATTTACCATGCAGTGAAAGCAACACTGCATGTTTGCTAGATAGGCAAATGACAGGAGCTGAAGCCCTCTGAGTATTTTCCTGTATGGTTCCTAGAAGGAAATCTGAAAGACACTCCCACTGTGCCCCATTTGTTGAGGGTGTGGGCACTTCCTCTCCCTCTTTGCTCTCTCATCATTATTCTTCCAGCAATGTAGAACCATTTGCTTGTCTGAGCTCCAAAGCTCAGACTCCACCATCAGCTTGACCAAAGTATGTCTTTGTAACTGGATTACCATTTTAAGCCTCTGGACAAAGCTGCTGTATCTGTTACTCTTCAGCAAGTATTCTGAATGAGTATATGTTATCTTTACCTTTTGCAAGCAAGAATCTGTGTGATTGTTGTTTTTTTTGGGGGGGGGAGAAAATACATTTTAAGCAGCAAGGGGATACACTCTGCTGAACTTACAAACATGAGGAAGGGAGGATAATATCTAATAAATACAACTTTTCCAGAGTTTTGTTGAAGCTCTTTGAGGTAATGTGACCGTTCGAGATAAGTAAGGGGGGGAGGAGTGACTTCGTCAATAATTAGTTCAATTTGTTCGCTCAAGCATTCCTCTCTCTTGGGGAAATAATTTATAATTTTACTTTGTCTCTTTCCGGGTCCCGGGGGGCTAAGTGGCATATCTGGCAAGATACCCAACTCCTTACATATCTTTCTGGTGAGGACCATGTTGGGTAGTTGTCTTCCAATTAGAAAGCCAGTTGTCCCCAAGTGTTTCTACCTAATTTGTAGGACCGATGGATGAATGTGGGAGTATCTGCAGCTTTCTCCTGCTTAGCTCAACAGCAAGCACTGATTCTCAATATGTTTATTTGGTGGAGCAGGAAAAGGGAGGAAGGGAGGAAGGTTTGAGAGCTCTTCCGTCAGCTCCCAGTGTCCTTTTGCTGATAGAAGCTGATAGAAGCTGGGTGTTAATTGATATAAGGTGAAGGATGGTAATTATTTTCCAAGCCGAGCCTCTTTATCAGCCTGCTTTGCTGAAGACGGTCTTACTCACACAGGCGGGACTCGAAGGGGACTTGCTTCAACCTTTTTTCGGTGTTTCTGATCACCCACCTTATTCCGAGCATCAATACACATCTCTACTTGAAGGACAGCAGGTGATGGCATTATGTGATGTCATACCATCATGTTGTGCTTGTGTGTGGGGGGCACCCACATACTGGGGCTCAGGTTGGTGCCTCTGGTCACAGGTGTCTCTTCCTCCTCCTGCAACAGGCTACTCCCCCCCCAAAAAAAAACCCCAGGAGGGGCATGAAAAGAGTAGAGGTGAGATCAGCTGCACACAGTCTCAGACATGGAAAAAGCCCTGGATAGCAGACTTAGGCAGATGTGAGGTGTTTGGGGATTGTCTTGGTAACTGGTTTCATGGACTAAAACCCACTCGAAATGAGCTATTGTATTCATCAGGCCTGACACTCTGTGAAAATAGTGTTTTTACTAAGAAAGAGTTAACTCAAACTTTTGTGGAACCAGGAGAAACCTGAGTCCCCCTAAAAAATGGAGGCAAAGCTTGCTGGCTCTCTTTAACTGTGAGGCCGAATTGTCTGCCTCAACATTCAGTCTGAGCTGTTACATGACTGAAATGTGTCCCAGTATACGACTGTGATTGATTAATCTCCCCCAGGAATTTCACAACGACACTTTAAGAAGTATCTGAATTTGTACAAAAGGGACAGGCCACAACAAACTTTAAAGTAAATACCTTAGAATATTTACATGTTTTTGCAGAAGAAAATATGCTGCACTCATTGACTGAGTCTTAAAGAATTCCTGAAGTATTAGCTTTGGTGGGGGTTGCGCAGCACATCTGCTGTGGCACTCCCCATTTTACCTCTAGTGGCGAAATGGAATAGACCACTCTTGACAGCAAGGCAGCCCAAAGTCTGCCATTCTTCTCTGGTAGGGACTTTATCTTCCTTCCATTTCTTTTTTCTCCCCATTTTACCTTAAGTGGAGAAATGGGATGCACCACCCAAAGTCGGCTAATATTAATCGATTAAAATTGGACCTGAAAGTCTGGCCAGGGATTTCACCCCTGCCCGCTGCCAAAGCTATCTCCCACCTCCAAGCACTATTATTTTGCCCAAGAAATGTTGCTTTTTGTAAAGACTCTCCTCCCTGGAAGAGAGGGGGGTGGTTGTGGGCGGGAACCCGAGCTCTGCCCTTAGCAGGGGGCGTTAGCCCCCTGCCTCCCCCACTCACCTGGATGGCGCCCACGCCCATCGGCAGGCACCCAACCAGGTGCCTCCGAGGGGGCATTTACATCAGCCTTTTGCTGCGGCGCCAGCCTCTCCTCGGCCTCATTCTTCTCCGTCGTCTCGTCGCGAGTCATCGCAGGGAAAGTCATCGCAGGGAAGAGCTCAGCCACGAGGTTTGGTGTCGGGGGGGTGTTTGTGTGTGTGGTGGCTGTCTGGTTCCTGGCTTGCCTTTTTAAATTTAGGAGGCTTGCGTGCGCTCATTGCTTTACTGCTTTTAAAAACCTAGGCACCCAAGTTTGCCTTGCTGTCTTGCTGTGTCCCCTTTTCTGTGTAAAAACCTACATTTTACCTTTTATTTTCCCCCACTCCTGGTGCTGGATATGTTTGGGCGGTTTAAGTGAGAATTACCTTTCTTAAGCTGCAGCTTGTTCCTTTGCCCAGCACATGGTCTCTCCACCACCAGCGAGGTCTGAGTGTGAGTGCTGTCTTTCTATCTCCCTTGTCTCCTCACTTTCCTTCCCCGGCCTCTGCCTTGGTGGCTGTGCATTTTATTTTAATTTTGGCCAGGGTGCCTGTATGTTTTTTCCCTCTATTGCCCTTGCCTGTCCAATTGCCTGGCTGGTCTGGGTGACTGAGTGGGTTTGCCTTACATTTTAATTTGTTGGCCAGGGTGCTTGTACATTTTCCCCCTCCCTTGCACTTGCCTGTTCCTCTCTAATTTTAAGTCGTGTGTGTGTGTGTGCTGGCAGCGTGTGTTTGTGCCTGCCGTTTGTTGATTTATTACTCTTTTAGTGTGGGTTTGAGTTACCCTGCCATCCCTTCCATTGGTACCACTTAAATCGGGAGCCCCCTCTGAAATTTTAAATGATGCCAGGGCTTAGAATAGACTGTGCACTTAAATCTCACCCCTCTTACTTTATCTAAGCCACCCCCCCCTCTTCGCTTGGCATTTGGGGGAAGAAATAAGGCAGGGCTTGGGGCGGACAATTCAGGGTTTCTGATCAGGGAACCATTCCTCAGCATTGTACATTTATACGTTTAGAACCTTTGAAGGTATACCTTTGCCTGGTTCTTGTCATTGGCTTCACTTGCCAGTACAGGGTCCCTAAAGAAAACCACTTTTAAACAAACAAACAAACAAACAAACAAAAAAGGTTTCGGCTTATAGACCCTTACTGAAAAGTCCAGGCTAACCCACGGTTTATATTTCCACTTCATTTTGGCTCACTGTAAAGGACAGCTATTTTCCTTTTCTTCTAAACTTTTCCTTGCCCGGCGTGTTCATTTTACCCCCTCCTCCCGCCCCAACTCCCCCCAGGCTTTCCTTCTCCTCCCTCCACCCCTCCTCCCTCCCAGCACCCCCCACCCTTTCAGAGTTCCCTTTGCTTCTTGCCTGAGTCATCACAGTTACCAGACAGGTTTTTCAACTGCTGGGGCAGACTTGATTGCTCTCTGAGTGACTGGCAGTTTGTTAGGCATTGTCTTTAAGCACCTGGCAGTTCAGCAGCTCTAGTTGCATTGTCAGTTTAACTAACCAGCAGTTTGACCATTTGCAGTCTTTTGTCTGTTTAAGCACCCTTATGGAGCTGACCTTGTGGGCAGAGATTTACTTTTCTTTATTTGGCAAAGTTTCCCTTGTTTGGTAGAAGTTTTCCCAGTAGTGAGATATTCCCCTTAAGAGCAACCTCACCCCTCCTTTTCAGAGGGCCACTGGTGTGGGCCTGGAATCTTGTTGATTTCCTTTTCTCTTAATTTGGCTGCAGCTTCTGGGCATTTCCTAGTAAGCAGCTATTTTCAATTCTGTTTGATTACTTGGTGTTGCTTTGCACCTAGATTTGCCTATCATTTAAAAGGGGCAACATTTAATTTTAGGCAATTATCTTCCAATTCTGTCTGACTGCAGTTGGGGTTTCTTTGTGTATGGGTCTGTTCCTTGGAGCCAGGTGCTAACAACTAGCTGAGCGCTGCTGCTTGAACTCTTGCTGGGTTGTAATTTAATAAATATAAATAAATACAAGTGGTGCATTTAAGTGACGTATAGCTTATTCTGTATGGGACCCCATGCATATTCCTGCATTGCAGAGGATTGAATGAGAATTTATTTATTTATTTATTTATTTAAAAGGCTCACTGTTCTGCTGAAATGCTGGTAGAAGGACCATTTCCTTAAGTGTATTTTTCCTACATTTTCATTTGATAGCAGTTCCTGTGTCTGTTGTTCTCTGATTGTTCTATTGTATCATCCCTCTAAATCACTAGTTTTACCTGAGGAAGCAGCTCTATATAATTGATTGTGTGCATCTGCCTGAATTGTATATTGACTAACAGATACATAAATTAATAAGGAAATGCGTTCTGAGCACACTATTGCACAGTGGAATTTGCACAGTGTAGTTAATTCAGCTGAAGTTAAGAATTTATATAGCCAAGCGTTAATAATCAACTCAAGGAAACATTGTCTTTGGCAGCATTTTCCTTCTGCTGGGCCTCCAGCATTACCTTTTGTTTTGCAAAGTGTTAGTTAAAGGACATTTCCCTGAGAGCAATTTTCTTTGATTCCATTTGATTGCAGTGGGGGGGGGTGCGTTGCTCTGCTGTTCCTATTGTTTCATCACTACATGCTTGTGAGTTGCTCCTCAGGAGGCAAGTTTAAATATTTAGCTGTGTCTATCCACCTGACCCATTAGTTTGGTGGCAAATAAATAAATTTATAGACATATACAAACGGAACAGTCAAGTGATGAATAATTATTTCATATCATAGTCAGTTACGGTAGACAATTGATAGTATCAGCAATTAATTCTACTTACAGTGGTAATTGATTGAACAAATAATACTGGATTAGATTTTAATAAATAACACTAATAATAAATAATAATAACAATAAATAAATAAATAATAGATAAATAATAATAGAATAATAATAATAATAAATAATAATAAAATAAATGGATAAATAAAAAATTAAAATAAAGAATATTATTAATAATAATATATAATAAAAAAATAAAGAGAATAAGTGGAATGGCATCACATACCAAGATTAAATTGATTAATTAATTAAATAAATCTAAAGATAAATATATAAATAGACAAATAAAATTAATAATAATAAAAATAAAATTAATAATAAATAATTTACATATATTTCGGAACCCTCAGTTGCTTAGATCGTGGTTACAATAATGCCAAGGTTGCAGGTTCGATCCCTGTATGGAACAATTGCATATTCCTGCATTGCAAGGGGTTGGACTAAATGACCCATGGGGTCCCACACAATTCTAGAGAGCCTGCATAGCTCAACTGGTTAGAGCATGGGGCTGATAATGCCAAGGTTGCTGGTTTGATCCCTGTATGGAACAACTGCATATTCCTGCATTGCAAGGGGTTGGACTGAATGACCCTCGGGGTCCCAAACAATTCTAGAAAGCCTGGATAGCTCAACTGGTTAGAGCATAGTGTTGATATTGCCATGGTTGCTGGTTTGATCCCTGTATGGGACCCCTGCATATTGAATGAGATATTATAATATGAAGTAGGAAGCAATATATATATATATATATATATATATATATAGTAATAAATAACACACGCACGCACATACTAATTGGATAAACAATTGAACATTTAACCAAATACTTGGAAAAAGTGTTATTTATTATAAGTAAATCAATCGTTAATTAGTACATTCATTTCAGAATCTATAACATGTGCCTGTACAACCGCTTGTAAACAGTAGCACGTGTTTGTGGCAGTAGCTTTAGTGCGTTATCCATGGCACCTAAGAGGAAGTGCTCTGCGGCGGAATCGGCTCACACCTCAGGCTGCATGGGTGCCACATGGACGGGATAATAACCCCAAACCTATTTCACACTACCTAAATGCCTTTAGATCATTCATTGATGATTATGAGCAGCATTTTTTCGAGCAATCCCTAACCCCATGCCCTCCGCTGCTACCCCTGATATGATACTAGATTCCCAGGTGGTTCCAGAGAGCCCACCTCTCACCCAGGTTGATGACCTCCCAGGCACCTCTGTCGCCCTCTTCAACGATTCTCAGTTCTCAGGTGCAGGCCCAAGCTCTCGGGCAGTAACTGCGGCAGTGCAAACTAGGCCTCTGGCCCTCATAACTGCATTGGGTTGCCTGTGCGGAGGCCGCCAGCCTGTGTCAATAACCCTGTTGCGTCCAGTTCTTCCGGTTCTTTGTAGAATAAGCAGCCCAGCAGCTGGAGGGGGAGCTTCCGACAGTTGAGGGGGGACAAATCGTCAGGCAAAAGACGCACCAAGAAGAAGCACGTGTGTAAGAAGAGCAAGTCAAAAACGGGCGACATGATGAAGAGTCAGAACAGCCTGTGCGCTTTCTGGGGTGGCCGCCACCATTAGCTATGATAAAAGTCCGAAGGAAGGCTTCCAGGATCCCTCTAGCATGCTGGGATCAAATTGAAAATGGCACCTGGCTGTGGCGGTCATCCCGTATGTTGAGAAGAAGCCATTAGATTCTTATTGCACGGGTAAGCCGGACCTGAGAAGGGAGCCAAAGCGCAAGGTATGTTGGGAATTCAATAAGGGGTCATGCCAAAGGCAGTCTTGTAAGTATCTGCACAAGTGCGAGAGGTGTGCAGGGGTACTCCCAGCCGTAGTGTGTTACAAAGGGAAGCAGCCCTTTCGGGGAGGCGGGGTTCCAGTTCCAGAGAAGCCCCCGCAGCAGGGAACAGACGATAGGGACCCTCTGGGTCTAGCATTTTCCCTGATCCAGCTCCCTCCTCTCCACATTCTTCGATCAAATTCTTCGATCGGGCAGGCTGTCAGTTGGTCTCAGACACCCACACCACAGGGTCCGACTTTCCAAGTCGGTTAAGGCAGATCTGGAGGTGTGGATGACATTTTTGGAACACTACAATGGGGTATCCCTATGGCAGGATGTTCTAAATTTGTCCTCAGATTTCCAGGTCCAATCAGATGCGGCAGGGTCCCTGGGCTTTGGCTTGTACTTCAGGGGACGATGGTGCGCGCAACAATGGCCAACGGGGTGGCAGGGCCAGGCCATCATGCGGGATCTCACCTTTCTCGAGTTTTTTTCCAATAGTAGTAGCCGTTCACATCTGGACGGAGGAGTTTCAAAATCACCGTGTGTGCTTCAGGACCGACAACCAGGCAGTGGTGAACATACTGGCCAGGCAGTCACCTCGGTCTGCAAGGGTCTCCTCCCTTCTGCGGGCGTTCGTTCTCCGGTGCCTTGAGTACAACATAATTTTTTCAGCCAAATTCATTCCGGGGACCAGTAATGATATAGCCGATGCCTTGTCTCGCTTTCAGATATCTCGCTTCCGGTCGCTAGCACCTGGAGCACAACTGTTGCCCGAACCCTTTCCGGAGCACCTGTGGAACGTTGGAGACGCAAAGTGATACAGGGAGTATTAGCGTCTGTCGCACCCTCCACTCTCAGGTCTTACAAGAAAGCCTGGTGCGATTTCCTGGGTCAGGTCTGGGTTATCTGGGCTGTCGCATAACATGCCACCCACCACTGACGATGTTCTACCTTTCCCATCTTGACGATTTGGGACGTGCTCCCAAAACCTTAAAGATACATGTAGCCGCCATCAGCTTCTTTTCTAAAGCCACATTTTCCTCCGACCCGTGTAGTGACTTCCTGATCCGCAGAGCTATTGAAGGTTGGGGCAGGTTACAACCCCCCAGGGCCGAGGGCCGTAAGCCAATTTCTTATGGGTTGCTATCTCAGATACGCATAAGCTCAGGTCAACTTGCTGGACCAAGTTTGAGGCCCGCCTCTTTTCCGCAGCGTACGCTATCGCCTTTTTTGGCGCTCTGAGAGTTGGTGAGGTTGTGGTTGAAGTTAGCGCAGGAGGTTCAACGCGCGGCCTCCTTAGGGAGGACGTGCAGTTGTCCGAATCTACTTTGACGGTGCGGATACATCAGTCCAAAACTGATCAGGCCGGTAGGGGTGTTCTAGTTAAGCTTACAGTGTCGGCGCAGCAGGGCCCATGCCCAGTAAAGGACACTAGGCGGTACCTCTACCTCAGACCACCCGGCCCGGGTCCGCTTCTGGTTCACGAAGATGGGTCACCCTTATTGAGACACCAATTCACCAGGGTACTCCGCAAAGCTATTGAGGCTTGTGGTTTATCTTCCCAGGAGTATGCTGCGCACTCATTCAGGATTGGCGCTGCAACAACAGCTGCCCACTTGGGTCTGCCTGCAGATAAGATTAAAGAAATGGGCCAGTGGAAATCCAACGCTTATAAAAGTTATATTCGCTAGAATGCACTCTGCTATATTACCCCTACTTACCTGTTTTTTCTGTCCTTTCATCCTCAGCTGTGCTCAGGAGAAGTGTGTGGATTTGCGGACACAGTATAGTCCATTGGGCCCGCGTACGGGCGGTCAGCTGCGGCCTCGCGCCTAATCTTGGTTTACCACCTGGAGTTCGAGTTTCCTGGTTTTCGAGAAGAGGCATGCGTTGGGAAGAGCTTATGCCATTGCTGTGGGAGAAATTAGCCACGTTCGGCCCTCCCGACATCCTTGTCATTCAATTAGGAGAGAATGACCTTGCTAACAGAAGGAGTGTGGACTTGTTGTGGAACATAAAAAGAGACTTGGATGCATTTGCTGCCTGTGTCCCAGAACGACGGTGTTCTGGTCCTCCTTCCTGAAGAGAATTTTTTGGCGCGGTGCGCAGAGCTGTATGGCCATTGAAAAAACCAGGAAACTCGTAAATCGGGCAGTGGCCCGTTGGGTGCGCTTCATGAATGGCCGAGTCATTTATCATGACCGTATCCGGATCGGCGACCAAGCCTTATACCGGAATGACGGGGTGCATCTCTCAGACCTGGGGAACGACATTTGGTTAGATAGTGTCATCAACAGCATTTGGGATTGGTTACAGCCATGAGGGTATTGGCGGCGAGCCTTTTCGGCTCGGGTGGCGGTTAGGCATTGGAATAATGTGTTGTGGTGTGTCGAAGGGCTAGGTGTGGCCATCGCCTATGCCTTCAATTTTTGGGTATTCCATTAAAGGAATCTGGCGGTCGTGTACTCTGTCCGATGCCTGCTTGGCGGGAGGCCATGGCACGACCCTCGGTGACATCAGGGGAGAGCCTATAGTTGGATTAGCATCAACAGGCTCCACCTACTGGTGAATAAACCCCCTTGTTTTAGACATCCAATGCCTAAGCCAATACCTTTTCACTGCTGTAATCAATAAAGTTGTGGCCTTTTTCTTGCCCATTAACCTTATATCACGTGTCCTTGCGTATTTATTTCACATTGCGGGGGTCGGGTCCTCGAACCACAAAATGATACAACATACATGATTTGCCATATATATTTATTTTGGACATGATTCAATGGCCTCATTTGTGCATGAAAGTCAAATACAGCCTGTCTTTGAGGAGGAGCTTCTAGACTTCTAGAAAGAAAGCCTGGGAGTCCTCAGTCTGAGACCACCCCTTCTTCAACCCCTAGGTGAAACGGTGGTGTCTTCTGTGGCATCCTCGTTGATTGCTCCAGTGCACTCTGCTTGAATGATCTCAAATCCCAATGATCCAAGATCAGTCTCTTGCAACCCATTACACACACCAGCTGTTGCACAGCCTCGGACAGCGCCCAGGATTCTGCTTCCCCCTGTTGGGAAAAACAGACACACATATTTTTGGAATCCAAATCCCACTCCCTCAAACAGAAGGGGGGAATTACGGTAAGTGGGGGGTGGGTCAGCCATTAAAGCAGAAGAAGAAAGGAACAAGGACTTGTGCTTACTTTGAAAGGGAGAGGAATGAAGCATATGGTCAAGCTACAAGGGATCTTCAATCAGGATAGTTTGTTCCTAATATTTGTTTTTATTTAACCAAATACATACTGAGAGGTGCAGTATCCCCAAGTCCATTGGGGGAGCAATGGGGGCAGTTGCCCACTCTTGGATAAACCAGAATCCTAGGTTTCATGTACAACAAAGAGTATGTTTCTTCTCCTGATCTCCTGCCTCCTCTTGGTCCTGCTTCCTCCAGGTGAGCAGAACCACAGCCGCTGTGCTGTTCGTCATGTTTCCAGGAAGGAACGAAGCGGGGGGGGGGGGTCAGCCATTAAAGCAGGATGAGGAAGGAACCAGGACTTGTGATTCCTTTGAAAGGAAGAGGAATAAAGCACAAGGCCAGATTACAAAGGATCTTCAATGATATATAGTTTTGTTCCCAATATTCAGTTTTTATTTAACCAAATGCGTACAGAGAGGTGTGGCATCCCCAAGTACATTGAGGGAGCGAGAAAGGCAGTAGTTCACTCTTCGGTGAACCAGAATCCTAGCTCATATTTAAAGCAAAGAGTAAGTTTCTTGCATTTGTAGAAATTTATGATAGGAGACAATGTATAGGCACTATTCTTCTCATATTTTGGAGCGGAATTACCCTGCCCCACCCCCATGCAAACTTTAAGTTTCCTGGTGTTAAATGCCACCCCAATCTCTGAGTGGAGTCAGGTCACAGGGGTACCAGATGTCCTTACCAGAGTCTGTCATGTTTGCTGGTGCTGATGGGAGTTGTAGTACAACAACTTCGGGAGGGTTAAAGGTTTCCCCACACCTTCTCTACTGGTCCTCTTCCTCAGCTTGCAGGAGCCATCTTGGAAAGTCATTCTCTGGTCTATGCAAGACCCACCCCTATTCACAGAGTTTAAGAAATACAGAGGGAATATATATAGAAAGCATTATGTAGCTGAACAATGGTCCATCTAGTCTAGCCTCTTGTTCTTATCATGGGTCCTAAGGGAAGCCCCTAAGAAAGATCTGAGTGTAACAGCTCACTTTCTGTGGTTTCCAGTAACTAGTATTCAGACAAATAGTGCCTACAATATTGCAGGGGAAAAAAAATATATCGATTGAGGATGGTAACCATGTATGTATCTAGTCTGCTTTTGAAGCTATCCAAGTCAGTGGCCTTTGCTGCCTCTCGTAAGATGAAGTTTGTAGCAGAAAGTGTTGTGTTCATGTACCTTGACGCAGACCTATTCCTCCTGCACAGTTACTAATGTTTTCTAAACCCATTTTCCCCCTGTCTGCAGTGGCATCTCTGACATGTGAGTCTTGTTTAGGTCAAGGAAAAGATTGCACAAATCCCACCACAGAGGAGTGTGACGATTCCAGTGACCAGTCCTGCTTGTCTGCCAGTGGAGAAGGCAAACTGTGTAAGTGAGAAGAACTTTCAACCTCTTTGATCACCAAAACATAAACCACCTGACTCACTTTCTAAGGCCATATCTTAGCCACAAGCCACGGAACATGACTTTTCATAAAGTAGTGTTCTAGGTTCTGCATTGCCTGTAGGAGCAGGGAAGAAACTCAAGTCAGTTCATATTTAAAGGTGTGTTTACTCAATTGGCAGAGCCAAACAAAGCCATCCTTCAGAATCTGCCCTTCTCCCATTTTTGCAATTCAGTTGTCCAGCCATGTAATCAATAGACAAATGCACATACTAGGGTAAAGTGTGCATAGAATAACCTACAACAGCTTTTGTAGTTGGAGTCAGTCTGCCAGTTTCCCATCTCCCAGACCAAGTGAAAAAATGACCTGCAAGGCAGAAAGCTAGTCTGCCAGGATTCACAGCCAATATAGTCAACAAACATCCTGCCCCCCCCCATGGGGGAAACTACTTAAATCAGTATGACCCTGCAGATGGGGCCTAAGAGTACAAATTACATTCACACTAAATGTTGATGGGGGGTGAGGGGAGTTGGAAACTGATATGAAAATGTGGAGAAATGAACTTAAAATAAGAAACCAAGAGAAACTGACACTGACATGTTGCCCCTTCCTAATTGCGTGTGGTACATGCTCCCTTTATGAGCTCCACCATCGACTCTCATTGGTCCAGTTACAGGGTGGATTTGGTTTCAGTCACGATTTAAATCACAAGTCAGTAAGACTTGATTTAATTTTTTTTTTTTACAGAAAGACTAATTCTTGCTGGTATAATCTTAATATTTATGAGATGAAGGTTTTGTTTTTGGAATAATAAATTTTCAGAGTAGTTTTTACAGTTATATCAAAAATTACTGATTTGGTTATACTATTAGAAATACATTGACAGATAATTATGAAATTTTTGTGAGGTTTAATAAATTAACTGTTTATATTTGGACAACTTTTCTGCTGTACTTTATTGGAAGGAAAAAATAATCATTTCATTAATAACAATTTAAACAATTTATTTAACTAAAACAATAACATTATAGCATATGTATCCATGTTTGTTAACTGATGTGGTTAAATGATTTTTTAAGAAATACCTTGGAGGGAGTTATAGCAAACAAGAAAAACTTAAAACAAATCCTTATTTCCTGATGAGGATAGCCTTTGCACTATAATGTAACTTAAATAGGTTCTCCAAACAGCTAAAGGTTCTCCATTCCTGACTCACATTCAACAACTAGATAAAACTGGAGAAATCTCTTTCTGCTCCAAGCAGGGCCTGCTCAACACAATTGGATACCTGAGGCAAACCATGAAATGTTCCCCACCCCACAGACCGGGAAGAAAGGGTGATTGAAGATTAGGCCTGGGCGATTTATTGATATATCGCCCCAGGACCGGTATGAGGGGCAGACCGTGATGACAGCTTCACTCAGCAGTAAATCAGTGGGGGAAACCCTGCCTATCCCGAGTCCCTCTGCCTCCAGCACCCAGCACGCTGAGGAAAAACTAAACAAGCTGCAGCCTGGAGCTGGAGGCAGAGGGACTCAGGAGGGGTGGCAGTTTCATGAAAGATAAGTCGCTGGGTGAAATCACCATCGTGTTCTGTCCTTCATACCGGTAGTGGGAGAAACAAGCTGCATGACGAGGCTTATAAAGATTATTCCTCCCTCCCTCCTTCCTTATGACCCGGAAGCTGTACGCCGGCTCCCTCGGCCAATAAAGCGAGATGAGCGTCGCAAACCCAGAGTCTGTTACGACTGCACCTATTGGTCAGGGGTTCCTTTACCTTTTAAACTTGCGATGGGGGAAATCTGAAACCAGCGAGATGAACTGTTTGAAAAGGACTGGAGTAGATTTGTACAAAATAAGAATAGACATTGCAAACATTTTAAAACATTTCAGGATTGATTTAAAATATTTTGTTAGGTTATGATTTGATACCTGTTTATAAATATTAGAAGTAAGTCTTTTAAGTATGGAGATAAAGTAAATAGGGTGATTTAAAAATGCAAAATAAAAGTGATTGCGTATGGAAGTCAGGGAGGTGGATGGGAGGAAGTCAATGCTCAATTTGAGCAAACATATATATGATGAAGAAATTTTATTTGGCTCTTATAAAGGGAAAAAGAAATTTTAATAAACATTATATTAAAATAGAAAAAGGAAGGAGCTCCAAGGTCCCTGTCACGAACAACAGGGACATGGGGTGGCTCAAATGGGGGAGAGGAACTGACGAGGAGGTGGCAGATCTTGCCTCCAAGGATCACACCACAGCTTCAAAGGCAGCAGCATCGGCGATGCTTTTCTTGGTGGTCAGATCCTCTGCCCCTCTGGATGCTGCCACATAAGGTGACCATCAATCCTTGCCTCATGGGTGGACCAGCCCTATCTCCAGGACTAGTTATTTCCTATTCCAATTCTTTCTTTTATAGCACTTTTGGGGTCAAGAGTGGTTGTCAAGTCCTGCATCAATACAGAGTTGTGTGATGCAGACTATGCCAGTGTCTCCATAAGCTCATCACTGTACACCCAGATCAAGGTCTCCTGCTGCAAGACAGATATGTGCAACAGCGGACCTCCTGAAAGTAAGTATCATCATCAGGAAAGCTGGTCTCACAAAACTCAAGTAATGGTAGAGGTCAAAGAAAGACAAACAAGTTTTTGGCAGTATCCTGATGTCAGGGACTGGCTAGACAAGGAGGAGTGGTGGCAGCCAGTCGCTCCAGGAGGTGCCTGAGGGTGACACCAGGAAAGATTTCAAACCTGATTCAGACTGGTGGGACAAGGAGGAGCCACTGACAGAGGGAACCAGCGGGGAAGCATTGGAGCCATAGTATGGGGGTGGCGGGAACTAACAGAACAAAACCCAAAATCCCAATAAGAAGATTTCCTGAACAACATACAGCATCTATTAGCAAAAATTACAATGGAGCATAACAGTTTTACCTTAGTGCTAGAAACACCCCTCCCATAATGTTATTCACAGTTCCTCTCCTGCAACAGCTTCTGGTGTTTACATCCTATGCTTTCCTCCAAAACGCTTGAGCTCCCGCTCACCATTTTAGCCTCAAAATATCCAGTGAAATAGGTTAAGCTGAGAGATGGTTCCTGGTCTCAGGCCACTCAGCAAGTGTCATGGCTCCAGTGGAATTTGAACCCTGGTCTCCTAGATTCTAGTCCAACCCTCTAACCACTACACTTCACTGGTTCCTTGGTTTCCCGCAGTTCTAGCCCCCAAACCTAGAGTGACCCATTTTCTTTGATGCATTTGCATTTGTAGAGATATTTTGAGTGGGACAGGCCCCTGTCCTTCTTGTATGGGAAGGAACTGATTTCTTTTAGGTTTGCATTCAGGGAATTGATACGTTCAGGTTAAAGCAAATGCTAAGAAAAATGTATTAGATGCAATGGGCTCCAGTGCCACCTAATTACTAAGCTATAGAGGAACACTATCTACACAAAGGGGAGAACCAGGTGGTGCAAAGAATAAAAAGTTTAAAAAATTACATTTGTTGCTCCACTCACTTTCACAACAGGCCCTGCCACTGGCATGTGGCCTTGAGAAGCTTGCCTAGAAGGAAATGTGGCCCTCAATGAAAACAGTTAATACGAAGGTTCAGTCTGTAAGCCCCGGCTAGGCACCTGGCATACACCAGCTGCTGACACAGGCCTGTATCACCATCCTTTTCAAACTAGAGACAGAAGCTAGAGTTGGGATTTGAACCAAGAACCCCAAAGCTGGAAGCTGTGCTGAGCTGGAGCCTGGCTTAGTGGGCTACCATGAATTGCAAACTGAGACCCTCAGGTGCAGAGGAAGATAGGAGTAACAGCACACCAGTCCTGTTCTTTGCTTGGTATCCAATAGTTTGTTCACAGGCTACAATAATGAATGTTTTTAGCTTGATCCAGTGTACCTCGATCTTATCAGGGAATTCTGAAAGCAGATGGTCCTTAAGAGTCGTTTGGAAGCAATCCCACTTAATGGGATCTTGAAGGGCTTGAGTGCTCATTTTGCGCCTTGGTTTCCTTCCCTGAAGCCGGCGTTGAGGTAAAATTTGATAGCCATCGTGGAGCATATTAGTCGGTGATCTGTCCAGCAGTTGTTGGCACTCGTCATCGCTCTGGTAAGGAGCACATCATGGCGATCTTTAGCACAGACAATGGCATAGTCTAAGAGGTGCCAGTGGTTTGATCAAGGATGCCACCATGAAGTTTTAAATTTATTTTTCTGTCAAAAGAGTGTGTTGGTAATAACAAGGTTGTGCGCTGCACATATTGTCAAATTTAAAATCACCCAGGAGGATGAGTTTATTTTCCTTAGGCGTTTCTGATAGGACTGTATCCAGCTGAGAGTACATTTTTCTTTAATGCCTTCATTGGCATCCAGTGTTGGTGCATAAGCACTTATAATAGCAGCCTGTTGGTTTTTGGTGAGCTTTATTTGGGGGGTTGAGAGTAACTCATTATTACTGTTAGAGACTTCTGACAGGAGCTTCACAAGATCGTTTTTGATAACGTGCAAACCCACTCACCACGACAAGGTGATGATCCAGTGAGTGAGAAGGCAGTATGATACCTCTGGATTGGCCGGGCCTTCTACAAAATCCGCAACATGGGCTCCTGCCTTCGCCAACAGAACAGTGCTTTCTAAGAGGATATCTGCATTATTTAACAACATAGAATAGTAAAAGAAAACTGCAGATACAACAAAACAAAAAACCATGTATCAATAACAAGATACTTGAACAGCATGCAGCATTCATGAGCAAATATTACAAGGAAGCTTCACAGTTCTACCTTAGTCCTAGAAACATTCCTCACATGATGTTACTCACAGTCCCTCTCCTGCAGCAGCTTCTGATATTTACAAGCCTACTCTTTCCTTCAAAGAGCCCTCATGCTCTCCATTTTAGCCTCAAACACCCATGTAAAATAAGTCAGGCTAAGCGGCAGTGTCTGGCCCCAGGTCACCCAGCAAGGACTCTCCTCCCTGCAAGAGAGGGGAGTGGTTGTGGGCGGGAGCCGAGCACCGCCCCTAGCAGGGGGCATTAGCCCCCTGCCTCCACCTCACCTGGCTGGCGCCCACGCCCCCTCGGCAGGCATCCAACCAGGTGCCTGGGAGGGGGCGTGCTTAGCAGCCTTTTGCTGCGGTGCCAGCCTCTCCCCTCCTCCCCCCCAACTCCCCCCAGGCTTTCCTTCTCCTCCCTCCACCCCTCCTCCCTCCCAGCACCCCCACCCTTTCAGAGTTCCCTTTGCTTCTTGCCTGAGTCATCACAGTTACCAGACAGGTTTTTCAACTGCTGGGGCAGGCTTGATTGCTCTCTGAGTGACTGGCAGTTTGTTAGGCATTGTCTTTAAGCACCTGGCAGTTCAGCAGCTCTAGTTGCATTGTCAGTTTAACTAACCAGCAGTTTGACCATTTGCAGTCTTTTGTCTGTTTAAGCACCCTTATGGAGCTGACCTTGTGGGCAAAGATTTACTTTTCTTTGTTTGGCTAAGTTTCCTTTGTTTGGTAGAAGTTTTCCCAGTAGTGAGATATTCCCCTTAAGAGCAACCTCACCCCTCCTTTTCAGAGGACCAATGGTGTGGGCCTGGAATCTTGTTGATTTCCTTTTCTCTTAATTTGGCTGCAGCTTCTGGGCATTTCCTAGTAAGCAGCTATTTTCAATTCTGTTTGATTACTTGGTGTTGCTTTGCACCTAGATTTGCCTATCATTTAAAGGGGGCAACATTTAATTGTAGGCAATTATCTTCCAATTCTGTCTGACTGCAGTTGGGGTTTCTTTGTGTATGGGTCTGTTCCTTGGAGCCAGGTGCTAACAACTAGCTGAGCGCTGCTGCTTGAACTCTTGCTGGGTTGTAATTTAATAAATATAATTAAATACAAGTGGTGCATTTAAGTGACGAATAGCTTATTCTGTATGGGACCCCGTGCATATTCCTGCATTGCAGAGGATTGAATGAGAATTTATTTATTTATTTATTTATTTATTTATTTATTTAAAAGGCTCACTGTTCTGCTGAAATGCTGGTAGAAGGACCATTTCCTTAAGTGTATCTTTCCTACATTTTCATTTGATAGCAGTTCCTGTGTCTGTTGTTCTCTGATTGTTCTATTGTATCATCCCTCTAAATCACTAGGAGTTTTACCTGAGGAAGCAGCTCTATATAATTGATTGTGTGCATCTGCCTGAATTGTATATTGACTGACAGATACATAAATTAATAAGGAAATACGTTCTGAGCATACTATTGCATGGAATTTGCACAGTGTAGTTAATTCAGCTGAAGTTAAGAATTTATATAGCCAAGCGTTAATAATCAACTCAAGGAAACATTGTCTTTGGCAGCATTTTCCTTCTGCTGGGCCTCCAGCATTACCTTTTGTTTTGCAAAGTGTTAGTTAAAGGACATTTCCCTGAGAGCGATTTTCTTTGATTCCATTTGATTGCAGTGGGGGGGGCTGCGTTGCTCTGCTGTTCCTATTGTTTCATCACTGCATGCTTGTGAGTTGGTCCTCAGGAGGCAGGTTTAAATATTTAGCTGTGTCTATCCACCTGACCCATTAGTTTGGTGGCAAATAAATAAATTTATAGACGTATACAAACGGAACAGTCAAGTGATGAATAATTATTTCATATCATCGTCAGTTACGGTAGACAATTGATAGTATCAGCAATTAATTCTACTTACAGTGGTAATTGATTGAACAAATAATACTGGATTAGATTTTAATAAATAACACTAATAATAAATAATAATAACAATAAATAAATAAATAATAGATAAATAATAATAGAATAATAATAATAATAAATAATAAAATAAATGGATAAATAAAAAATTAAAATAAAGAATATTATTAATAATAATATATAATAAAAAAATAAAGAGAATAAGTGGAATGGCATCACATACCAAGATTAAATTGATTAATTAATTAAATAAATCTAAAGATAAATATATAAATAGACAAATAAAATTAATAATAATAAAAATAAAATTAATAATAAATAATTTACATATATTTCGGAACCCTCAGTTGCTTAGATCGTGGTGACAATAATGCCAAGGTTGCAGGTTCAATCCCTGTATGGAACAATTGCATATTCCTGCATTGCAAGGGGTTGGAATAAATGACCCATGGGGTCCCACACAATTCTAGAGAGCCTGGATAGCCCAACTGGTTAGAGCATGGGGCTGATAATGCCAAGGTTGCTGGTTTGATCCCTGTATGGAACAACTGCATATTCCTGCATTGCAAGGGGTTGGACTGAATGACCCCCGGGGTCCCAAACAATTCTAGAGAGCCTGGATAGCTCAACTGGTTAGAGCATAGTGCCGATATTGCCATGGTTGCTGGTTTAATCCCTGTATGGGACCCCTGCATATTAAATGAGATATTATAATATGAAGTAGGAAGCATCTTATATATATATATATATATAGCAATAAATAACACACGCACGCACATACTAATTGGATAAACAATTGAACATTTAACCAAATACTTGGAAAAATCGTTATTTATTACAAGTAAATCAATCGTTAATTAGTACATTCATTTCAGAATCTATAACATGTGCCTGTACAACCGCTTGTAAACAGTAGCACGTGTTTGTGGCAGTAGCTTTAGCGCGTTATCCATGGCACCTAAGAGGAAGTGCTCTGCGGCGGAATCAGCTCACACCTCAGGCTGCATGGGTGCCACATGGACGGGATAATAACCCCAAACCTATTTCACACTACCTAAATGCCTTTAGATGATTCATTGATCATTATGAGCAGCATTTTTTTGAGCAATCCCTATCCCCATGCCTTCCGCTGCTACCCCTGATATGATACTAGATTCCCAGGTGGTTCCGGAGAGTCCACCTCTCACCCAGGTTGATGACCTCCCAGGCACCTCTGTCACCCTCTTCAACGATTCTCAGTTCTCAGGCACAGGCCCAAGCTCTCGGGCAGTAACTGCGGCAGTGCAAACTAGGCCTCTGGCCCTCAGAACTGCATTGGGTCGCCTGTACGGAGGCCGCCAGCCTGTGTCAATAACCCTGTTGTGTCCAGTTCTTCCGGTTCTTTGCAGAATAAGCAGCCCAGCAGCTGGAGGGGGAGCTTCAGACAGTTGAGGGGGGACAAACCGTCAGGCAAAAGACGCACCAAGAAGAAGCATGTGTGTAAGAAGAGCAAGTCAAAAACGGGCGACATGATGAAGAGTCAGAACAGCCTGTGCGCTTTCTGGGGTGGTCGCCACCATTAGCTATGATAAAAGTCCAAAGGAAGGCTTCCAGGATCCCTCTAGCATGCTGGGATCAAATTGAAAATGGCACCTGGTCTGTGGCGGTCCCGTATGTTGAGAAGAAGCCATTAGATTCTTATTGCACGGGTAAGCCGAACCTGAGAAGGGAGCCAAAGCGCAAGGTATGTTGGGAATTCAATAAGGGGTCATGCCAAAGGCAGTCTTGTAAGTATCTGCACAAGTGCGAGAGGTGTGCAGGGGTACTCCCAGCCGTAGCGTGTTACAAAGGGAAGCAGCCCTTTCGGGGAGGCGGGATTCCAGTTCCAGAGAAGCCCCCGCAGCAGGGAACAGACGATAGGGACCCTCCGGGTCTAGCATTTTCCCTGATCCAGCTCCCTCCTCTCCGCATTCTTCGATCGAATTCTTCGATCAGGCGGGCTGTCAGTTGGTCTCAGACACCCACACCACAGGGTCCTACTTTCCAAGTCAGTTAAGGCAGACCTGGAGGTGTGGATGACATTTTTGGAACACTACAATGGGGTATCCCTATGGCAGGATGTTCTAAATTTGTCCTCAGATTTCCAGGTCCAATCAGATGCGGCAGGGTCCCTGGGCTTTGGCTTGTACTTCAGGGGACGATGGTGCGCGCAACGATGGCCAACGGGGTGGCAGGGCCAGGCCATCACGCGGGATCTCACCTTTTCCAGGTTTTTTTTCCCCCCAATAGTAGTGGCCGTTCACATCTGGACGGAGGAGTTTCGAAATCGCCATGTGTGCTTCAGGACCCACAACCTGGCAGTGGTGAACATACTGGCCAGGCAGTCACCTCGGTCTGCAAGGGTCTCCTCCCTTCTGCGGGCATTTGTTCTCCGGTGCCTTGAGTACAACATAATTTTTTCAGCCAAATTCATTCCGGGGACCAGTAATGATATAGCCGATGCCTTGTCTCGCTTTCAGATATCTCGCTTCCGGTCGCTAGCACCTGGAGCACAACTGTTGCCCGAACCCTTTCTGGAGCACCTGTGGAACGTTGGAGACGCAAAGTGATACAGGGAGTATTAGCGTCTGTCGCACCCTCCACTCTCAGGTCTTACAAGAAGGCCTGGTGCGACCTTAAAGATTCATGTAGCCGCCATCAGCTTCTTTTCTAAAGCCACATTTTCCTCCGACCCGTGTAGCGACTTCTTGATCCGCAGAGCTATCGAAGGTTGGGGCAGGTTACAACCCCCCAGGGCCGAGGGCCGTAAGCCAATTTCTTATGGTCTACTATCTCAGATACGCATAAAGCTCAGGTCAATTTGCTGGACTAAGTTTGAGGCCCGCCTCTTTTCCGCGGCGTACGCTATCGCCTTTTTTGGCGCTCTGAGAGTTGGTGAAGTTGTGGTTGAAGTTAGTGCAGGGGGTTCAACGCGCGGCCTCCTTAGAGAGGACGTGCAGTTGTCTGAAACTACTTTGACGGTACGCATACGTCAGTCCAAAACTGATCAGGCTGGTAGGGGTGTTCTAGTTAAGCTTACAGCGTCGGCGCACAGGGTCCATGCCCGGTAAAGGACACCAGGCGGTATCTCTTACACTAGGCGGTACCTCTACCTCAGACCATCTGGCCGGGGTCCGTTTTTGGTTCACGAAGATGGGTCACCCTTATTGAGACACCAGTTCACCAGGGTACTCCGCAAGGCTATTGAGGCTTGTGGTTTACCCTCCCGGGAGTATGCGGCGCACTCATTTAGGATTGGCGCCGCAACAACAGCCGCCCACTTGGGGTTGCCAGCAGATAAGATTAAAGAAATGGGCCGGTGGAAATCCAACGCTTATAAGAGTTATATACGCTAGAACGCGCTCTGTTACATTACCCTACTTACCTGCCTTTCTTGTCCTTTTATCCTCAGCTGTGCTCAAGAGAAGCGTGTGGATTTGCGGCCACAGTATAGTCCATTGGGCCCGCATATGGGCGGTCAGCTGCGGCCTCGCGCCTAATCTTGGTTTTCCACCGGGAGTTCGAGTTTTCTGGTTCTCGAGAAGAGGCATGCGTTGGGAGGAGCTTATGCCATTGCTGTGGGAGAAAGTAGCCACTTTCGGCCCTCCCGACATCCTTGTCATTCAATTGGGGGAGAATGACCTTGCTAACAGAAGGAGCGTGGACTTGTTGTCAAGCATAAAAGAGACTTGAATGCGTTCGCTGCCTTATGTCCCAGAACGACGGTGTTCTGGTCCTCCTTCCTGAAGAGAACTTTCTGGCGCGGTGCTCAGAGCTGTATGGCCATTGAAAAAACCAGAAAACTCGTAAATCGGGCAGTGGCCGTTGGGTGCGCTTCATGTATGGCCGAGTCATCTATCATGACCGTATCCGGATCGGCGACCAAGCCTTATACCGGAATGACGGGGTGCATTTATCAGACCTGGGGAACGACATTTGGTTAGATAGTGTCATCAATAGCATCCGGGATTGGTTACAGCCGTGAGGGTATTGGCGGCGAGCCTTTTGGCTCGGGTGGCGGTTAGGCATTGGAATAATGTGTTGTGGTGTGTCGAAGAGCTAGGTGTGGCCATCGCCTATGCCTTCAATTTAGGGGTATTCCGTTAAAGGAATCTGGCGGTCGTGTATTTCTGTCCGATGCCTGCTTGGCGGGAGGCCATGGCACGACCCCCGGTGACATCAGGGGAGAGCCTATAGTTGGATGAGCATCAACAGGCTCCACCTACTGGTGAATAAACCCATTTGCTTGAGAGATCCAATGCCTAAGCCAATACCTTTTCACTGCTGTAATCAATAAAGTTGTGGCCTTTCCTTGCCCATTAACCTTATATAACGTGTCCTTGTGTATTTCTTTCCACACTGCGGGGTCGGGTCCTCGAACCACAAGTGTTGTAGCTCAAGTACAGATTTGACTTCTGGTCTCCTCCCACCCTTGTTCCTGATGTAGATGTTCACATTCCCTTGTTCCTGATGTAGATCTTCACTCACCCCTCCTTCCTTGGTGGGAGGAGGCACCATTTTGTGGTTCACCTTAGCATTCCCAACACCCTAGTGTAAGCTTTTATTGTAAACGCTATAACAACATGATGAACACCCCAGCAGCTTTGGTTCTGCTCACCTGGATTCAGAAGGATCAAGAGAAGGCAGGAGATCAGGAGTGTCTTCATCATTCCTGAGAGCTGAAGAGCCAAGAAGGAGTTTGAGAACAAGCAAGGAACTGAGGCTTAGTTGGAGGAATTTGTAGAAGATTGCAAGGAGCACTTTGCCTGCACCCGGAACAATGGATTCAGCACAGTGTCATAAATTGCTAGAATTCTAATCATGCTATACCATAATGTAAAGCACAGTGTTGAAAATCAATTAAATCTCTTCCCCCTTCCAATAACTCCAAGGACACGTCCCTCCTAATCTGTGCCAGCCTCAATTTCTAAACCCTGAATGTGGGGAAATGAGTTCCATCAGGTTACAGCACTGAAATTGGATTAGCTTTCTGGAAGCCAAGGCAGTATCCCTGACAGTATGAACTTTTTTGAAAGGGGGACAAATGTCTGTCCACAGTTTCCTTTGTGGTACAGTAATAAAATGCACAGTGACCCGGATCCCCTCACTCCCATTAAATGCACTTGTTTGGGGTAAGGAATTGGTCCACTTGCTCTTTAAAATAAGTTTGTTAGAGTTAAGAGAGTCCCATGGACTGCAAAAAGATCAAGCCTCTCCATTCTGAAGAAATCAGCCCTGAGTGCTCACTGGAAGGACAGATCCTGAAGCTGAGGCTCCGATACATTGGCCACCTCATGAGAAGAGAAGACTCCCTGGAATAGACCCTGATTCTGGGAAAGATTGAGGGCAGGAGAAGGGCACGAGATTGTTGGACCGTGTTCTCGAAGCTATTAACATGAATTTGACCAAACTGTGGGAGGCAGTGGATGACAGGAATGCCTGGTGTGCTCTGGTCCAGGGGGTCACGAAGAGTCGGACACGACTAAACAACTAAACAACAACAGAGTTAAGAGCAGGTGGGGGGGCTGCAGGTCTGTGTCCAGAGGAGATTGCAGATTTAAGGGACTATCTTTTACTGGATATACACAAGCACAGCTCCACGTCCTTTGCTTTGGTTTCTCTTGTGATGCTGATGAAACTCA
Source organism: Podarcis filfolensis (assembly GCF_964270895.1). Classification (NCBI taxonomy): domain Eukaryota; kingdom Metazoa; phylum Chordata; class Lepidosauria; order Squamata; family Lacertidae; genus Podarcis; species Podarcis filfolensis. The sequence goes on along the minus strand of NC_139611.1, from coordinate 78,090,947 downwards.
AAGACATCGAGAATGATGTGGATTTGGCATTTGGACAATGAGAAATGGAGAGTGGCAGCACCACAGATGTCCTGGGAGAGTTTTCTTGGTGCAATGTTAGTACAGTGGTACCTTGGGTTACAGGCTCTGCTAACTCAGAAATAGTACCTCGGGTTAAGAACTTTGCTTCAGGATGAGAACAGAAATCAGGTGGCGGCAGCCCAGTGGCAGCGGGAGGCCCCATTAGCTAAAGTGGTACCTCAGGTTAAGAACAGTTTCAGGTTAAGAACGGACCTCCGGAACGAATTAAGTTCTTAACCAGAGGTACCAATGTATACTATATCCAATTGCTGACACAGCTTAATTAGCACAACTTAACAGCATCTGCTATACTGTTTCACAGCTGTAAAACTAGGTCATGATATTTACTCTGGCCTTTAAAGAGATACACACCTTGTAAAACAATAATGAACCTTAATATTTAAATAAACCATTCAACACAAAGAGGTTAGATCAAATGTATAAGAATGTACCTAATAAGTGTTGGAAATGTAAATATTGCAAGGGGTCATTCTGTCACATGGGGTGGACCTGCAAGGAGGGTAAGGTCTTTTTGGACATGTTATATAATGATTTTTTAAAAATCAAAAATCAGACTGATTTTTCCAAGAGTCGAGAACCCTTCTGGCTGGGGATATTGATCAGCAAAATTCCAAAGCAAGGGATCTTTATGCTCACAGCTGGAAAATTGTGAGAATACCCTGAAATAAGTTCTTAACCTGAGGTACCACTGTATTATGCATATATTTGTGTAATACATAATGTTGCTATATTATTTACTGTAAGCTTAGATTCTTCACATTGTTTCTTCTAAGAAGAATGGGAATTCCAGATGTTGGTGATCACAATGGAGGGGGTGGGGAGAGTGACACTGGGCTCATGTCGTCTTCCTTCACCATCTTCTTCTTCATATTATAAGAGGGAATTATTATAAGATGATGTACCGATGTTATTTCACTCTGAGGAGCTTAGATCGAATATATAAGAATGTACCAAAAAATGTTGGAAATGTAAGAATTGCAAGGGGTCATTCTGTCACATGTGGTAGACCTGTAGGAAGGCTAAGGTTTTTGGGGGTATGATATATAATATAGGGAGGGGTGGGAATCAAACTGACTTTTCCAAGAGTCCAGAACCCTTCTGGCAGGCGATATTGGTCAGCAAAATTCCAAACTCTGTTTATGTATGCAGCTATAGTGGCAAGGGATCTTTATGCTCAGAGGTGTAAAGTTGTGAGAATACCCTGAAGGGAAGAATGGATGGTGAAAGCCTTAGAATATGCAGAGATGGCAAAGGTAAAGCAGGAGAGGCTGCTAAAACTGAGGCTCTTCCCCACATAATGCATTGCATCTGAGGGGCAAGCAGAGGGCAAGGCCTCCCTGGGCGGCATGGAGGGGGGAGTGCAAAGAGTCTAGATTTCCCTTCTACCCCAAAGATCTTTTATGTTTGTGTCCAATGTTGCCACTTTCTAAAATTTATTTATTGGTGCATGCTTTTCTCTAGTAAATGAAATAAAATAAATAAAATAAAACTGGGATAATGGTGTATTCTCAGGTCAGTGGAGGATGTACGTGCTGTGTCCTGTTCATGATGTGGTTGTGGAACTTGCCATTCTTCTGACAGAAAATGCTGTGTGGGGGTATGGGGTGGGGGACAAAAATGGGAGGAGTGTCAGTTGTGGGGAGTGAAAAATGTCCATGTTTTCATCTGAGGAATGTTGGAGGGTATGCAGTGGCTCTTGAACATCAATATGAAGCTGTTGGGAAGAGTCAACTGGAGTTTTGGAGTGAAACTCTGGATTGGTTCTTGGATGCCATGGTGCATGACAGCCAACAAACTGAGCTTGAACCGTGAAAAACTGGAGGCCTTAAGAATGAGTGATTTCTGGGTCAATTGCTTGGCAGCCTGGACACAGTGGTTCATGCAGTGGTAACTTCAAGACTTGATCATGCCAGCATGCAGTGGGACAGTGGGAATGTCTTTGTATCAGGTCCAGAACCTGCAGCTATTGCAGGACACAACAGCCAGAGTGCTCATAGCAGCAGACTACTGCCTACGTGTCACTCTGTTGCTGAGACAGTGGCACTGGTTGCCAATTTGCTGCCACGTCACATTCAAGGTGCTTATGTTTATTTCCACTGATCCTTGAGCAATGTGAGCCAAAAGTGCCTTGAGGAATGCACAAACCCTTATGCTACACCTCAAGCACTGAGATCCTTTGACTGGGGCAATTCTTGTAGCTCCCTACACACCTGAGGTTTAGTCAGCTTTCAATTCACAGGAAGCCTTTAGTGCAACAGGAGAGAGAAAAGCTTTTATTCCTTTCTCACAGTACTAGAATTTGTGGGCAGCCAAGGACAGTGAATGTTGGAAGCTTTGAGAAAGATGGAAGAAAGTACAGTGGTACCTCTGGTTACGAATGGGATCTGTTCCGGAGGCCTGGCCGTATCCTGAAATCTTCGTAACCTGAGGCGCCTGTTCTCCTCATGTGTGCAGCGCTGTGGAGCACTTCTGCGCATTCGTGAGGTTCATAGAGCGCTTCTGCGTGTGCTCGAGTGGCAAACCCACTTCCTGGTTTGCTACGTCCTCAACCCAAAAGTTACGTTACCCAAAGGTAACGTAACCCGAAGGTCCACTGTACTGTTTGAAATAGCATATGGTTAAACTCTGGAATTTGCTCTCAGGAAGTAAAGATGGGCAGCAACGTGGATGTGTTTGATTGAGGATTAGAAGAAACTGATGGAGGATAAGGCTATCAATGGATACTAACCAATTTGGCCATGTTCTTCCTCAAGTGTTGGAGACAGTATTCCTGTGAATGTCAGTTGCTGGGAATCACAAGCGGGGGGACAGGGTGGGACAAACTGGTGTTGCTGTCCAGTTCTCCTTTGAGGCTTTGCACAGGCATCTTGCTGGCCATTGGGACAACAGGGTTCTGGAACAGCTGGACTGGTTCAGCAGGCTGATGGAAGCTCTTCCAATTGAAGCTTGTGAGAAATCTAACATTAGCCCAAATTTTGATTGCCTCAAAGTGGTGCTCACCCAATGTACCTGCTGAAGACGAGGGGATTCACAATGTATCTGCTGAAGAAACATGGTTTCACAATTTCTTTCTAAAATCACCAAGCTGTTCATTTGGCTGAGTAAGGGAAGCCAAAGGAGAATGAAAATTGGGAAACTATGGAGGGTGAGAGGTGAATGAGAAGGTGGACTTTCCTTGCCTCTCCTGCGGGTGATGTGCTCCACCTTCTGAGGGGACTGCCACCCGCCTGTGAAGTGTGGGATATTTACCATGCAACCAAATCAACAATGCATGTTTGCTAGATAGGCAAATGACAGGAGCTGAAGCCCTCTGAGTTTCTTCCTGTAAGTTTCCAAGAATGAACTCTCACTGTTATGTACTGAGTTGAGTATGATCCAAAATAAAGCAGTCTGATTGGTCCTTGAACAATAGGATTCAGAATGCAGCAGTCTGATTGGTCCTAGAACAATTGAAACCAGAATGCAGCAGTCTGTTTGGTCCGCAGGAGCCACCCAATCCAGCTCCAGGTAGAAGCGATTCTGCAAGAATTAAGCAAGAATCGTTTTGATTATTGTTTTAAGGGGGAGAAAAAAGCAAAAACTTTTTAAGCAGCAAGGGGATACACTCTGCTGAACTTACAAACATGAGGAAGGGAGGATAATAAATACAACTTTTCCGAGCATCAATACACATCTCTACTTGAAGGGCAGCAGGTGATGGCATTGTGTGATGTCATACCATCATGTTGTGCTTGTGTGTGGTGGGCACCCACATTCTGGGGCTCAGGTTGGTGCCTCTGGTCACAGGTGTCTCCTCCTCCTCTTGCAACAGGCTACTCCCCTTCTCTCCCCCCAAAAAAGAATCCCAGGAGGGGCATGATAAGGGATAGAGTTGAGATCAGCTGCACACAGTCTCAGTCATGGGAAAAGCCCTGGAGAGGAGACTTAGACAGATGCGAGGTGTTTGGGGATCTTTTGTCTTGGTAACTGATTTCACATACAGTAGAGGTTTGAAATTAAACTGTGACTATTTCTATACCCCTTGGAGGATGATACCTTATAGCTCTATACCCCTTGAAGTACGATAAGAGGAAAGAAGATAAATTGGGGAAAACATCGTATACTGATACTTTGTGAGGATTAAGCCTCAGGTGGCTGGAAATTTACGTTCTCATCCCCTGAGTGGATTACAGTGGACCACAGCTATATTTGGAGTTGTAAGGACTTTTATGGACCTGTATGGACCTTTTTATTTGAGTTTATATTGGAACCTATATTTGAACTTATATGTGGGATTGAGTATATAAGAGATGGAATAAAAGGAGAGTACAGAAGAGGACCCCCAAACTGAATAGTATTTGATGGTCAATATATGAACTAAACATTTTCGACTGAGTTGTGAAGGTGACATCTAAATGGTAACACTACATGGGACAATGCTTATATATTTTTTATGTACATCACTCCCTGTTTCTCTCCCCTTTCCTTTCTTCAAAATAATATTTGAGTACAGTTGTCATATAGCTGATATATGTTTAAAGGGGTGAATTTTGGAATGTTTGGTTAAGAAAAGAACTGAAAGTCACTGTGAGGAGAAGGGAAAGAAAGCCCCCTAGAGGCCATAGTTTAAATTTTAATCTCTGATAAATATGATCTCTAGCTCTCTGGTGTAATTACCCCCCCCCCTCGGTGGTGAAAGTACTTAATATTGATTTTCTTGTCTAAAAATGTCAGGGGAAAATGGGAAAAAAATTGGAGGAACTCCAGGTGATAGAAGACAGTCAAAACAGGAGGAAATTAAGGATTTAGACATTCTCTGGTTAAAAATAAAGGAAGAATTTAAACAAAATGAACAACATATGGAGAAAAAATTGGTGGAAGTGCAAAAAACTCTGGATAAGAAAATGGAGTGGTGGGGGAATTGTCAAGTAAAATTAAAGATTTGACGGTTAGATCTAAAACAACAGAAGAGCTAGCCAAACGAACTCAGAAAGAAGTTAAGGAAAATAGAAAAGAGACAGATAGAATAAAAGAGGCCCTGGTTGAGGTCAGTAAAATGCAAGAACAGATCTGGGACAATATGCCTCTGATGGATATGAGGCAGAAACAGAAAAATTTAAAATTCAGAGGTGTTGTAGAAGAGCCAAATGAGGATATTAAAACAAAAATGATTAAGGAATTGGCAAGATGGATGGATTTGAAAGAAAAAGAAATTGAGTACACAATAGAGAATGTGTTTAGAATTAAGGTGAGTTCTGTAAAAGCCAAAACCAAAAAATTACCTGGAGACTGTTTGATAATTTTTAACTCATTAGAGATGCAGAATGCAATTTTGAAAATGAGTTATAATAGCAGGTTATTAATTAATGGAAGACCAATTATCATATTTAAAGAGATCCCGATTAGATTCCTTCAAAAAAGAGATGGATACAAACAACTGGTGACTTCATTGAAGAAAAATGGAATCCAACATAGGTGGGAGTTCCCTGAAGGAATCTCTTTTTATTACAAGGATAAAAAATTCAGATTAACAGATCTACAAGAGGTGAAGAAATTCTCCAGAAGATATGAGAAGGAATTAGGCAAGATGGAAGGAAGCCTTGTTGAGCCCAGATTTACCAGAGCAGACCTCTATGGGGAAGCTGAAAACAAAAAGAAGAAAAAGAAAGCACGAAATAAAGAAGAAGAGGAAGAAGAAGGAGAGGGAGAGGAAGGAGAAGGAGAAGAAGAGGGAGAAGAGGAAGAGGACGAACAGGACATTAGCAAAACCACTAGAATTTAACTTTCTCTCTCTACAAATTAAAGAGAGAAATGACGTTGAAACTGATTACTTGGAATATTCATGGGTTCAATGAAAAATCTAAACGAAATAAAGTCGAACACGTTTTGAAAACAAAGAATGTTTTGTAATCTGTTTACAGGAAACTCACGTTGCTAAAAAACATAGACATGTCTTGATTAATAGAAGACTGGGGAAAGAGTTTGTAACCTCCGATGTTAATAAAAAAAGAGGGGTGGTGTTATATATAAAGGAGAGATTAGATACTAAATTGATTTCCAAAGATGATGAGGGGAGAGTGATTGTGGTGCAAATTTCATTACAGGGTGAGAAGATAATTCTTGTGGGAATATATGCCCCTAATGGAAATAAAGCTGAATTTTTTGGAAAATTAGAGGAAAGATTGATGGAGTTTATAGATCAGAAAATAATTCTGATGGGGGATTGTAATGGGTTGGTTAAGCCAGAAATGGATAGAATGTCAAAGAGAAAAAATATAAATGAGGGTAAACTCCCCAAAAATTTCTTTGAATTGGTTGAAAACTTTGGTTTATTAGATACCTGGAGGTGGAAACACCCAATTACAAAACAGTTCACCTTTTTCTCGGAACCTCACCAAAGCTCGAGTCGAATAGCCTATGTTTGGGTTTCTAAAGAACTGGTTTCCAGAGTAAATAAAATTGAGATCACTCCACGAACTCTAACAGACCACAATTCGATTTATCTGGAATTAAAAGGTAGAGAACAATCCTCATTTAGATGGAGGATGAATGACACTTTATTTGAGAACCCAAAAATAGTAGCGAAAGCGAAAGAGACAATTAAGGATTATTTTGAATGGAATTTACATAAAGAAACCAGTCTGGACACTGTATGGGACGTGAATAAAGCTGTCATGAGAGGTTTCCTAATCCAGCAAAATAGCCATAAAAAGAAAGAAAGAGAAAGAAAAAAAGAAGAAATTCTGGTTCAACTCATGGAAAATGAGAAAAAATTGATAATAATTTGGGACCTTTACTGGCAGCTTCCTTGACCCATGCAGCCCACACGTTTCCGTGGCGCGTCTCTGCTCCAGGCCTCCGAGCTTCCAGCTCCAGTTAGCAGAGATTAACACAGCGTCAAAAGCAAGCCTTGTGTGCAGCAATAACTCAGGCAGACGCTCGGTGTCTTCCTTATCTTACAAGTAGCTTTAATCTCGTACAGATCAACAGATCGTTAATCTTCCCGGTGACAGCGCACTCATCTTGTGTGCGGCTAGACTCACACTGCGTGTCTCTCTCTCTCTCTCTCTCAGAGATACTGACCACTCCCAGTTTTCTAAACACGCCTCCGAGAATGTGAAGCGTCACTCAGAACTTCTTAACCCTGTAAGTTCTGACTCTCTCAACACCCCCTCTCGCATCACATTCTGAGAGGACTTGTGAACACACCTTTACAGACCTCTGTGTGTCCCACACCTTCCCACCTGCCTGTTGAGTCTCCTCACAAATCTCTGGTTCGCACTGTGCGAGACCAACCCACGCATTTGTGACTCGAAACCTCTCAGGTGGAATTCCCTTTGTTGCCCGTGAAGACCGCCTGGGCACAAACTGGGGTTCTTCTTCTGACCCACTGGGGTCAGCAAGTGCGTCTTCTTCGTCAGACTCCCCCTCTGACTTGACCCGTCTGTGAGCTTTCTCCATCACTCTAACAGGAGATGAGGGCTCACTCTTGGACACTCCTTTCACAACCTGTGGAGACGCCTCCCCCTGGTGCTGATCCTGATCATCGACCAGATCACCATTACCTGGCTCTCCCTCCTGCTCAGATTCAGATTCAGACAAACAATCTGAGACAATGTCATGGCTGACTTTGCGCCTTGAGCTACTTTCCTGCTGCTCTTTGAACTCAGCATGCTTACTGACCAGAAGCTTGGTCTGATCACCTTCTGGGTACGCAAATCTCCACCCCTTGGTTGCGGGTTCATACCCACAGAAGATCATTTCCTGGTACCTTGGACCACCCTCTTGCTGCAACCACTTTGGTACAGGCACCATGGCCCTGCAACCAAACGAACGGAAGAAATGCACCTGCGGCTTCTGTCCGTTGAGCAAGAAATATGGGGTGTCACCTACCACTGCATTGTAGCACCTGTTCATCGTGAAATTGGCCGTTTTTACTGCCTCCCCCCAGAAACTGTGAGGCAACCCAGAGTCACCCAATAGGACTTCTGAAACTTGAACCAGAGCTCTACTCCTCAGCTCTGCCACGCCACTCTCCTGAGGCGAAGTCACCTTGTGACGTATCCCCCTCTGGCGAAAGAAACTCTTTAGAGCAGACCCAGTGACCTCTGAACCACGGTCACACTTGAAACCTTGCACCTTGGTGGAGAGCCTCTGTTCCACCTCCGCAACCCAATCTTTGATCAGTTGCGTTGCTTCCTCCTGCGATTGCAGCGAAAAAGCCCAGGAGTTCCGACTAAAATCATCGATCAAAATCAGCAGAAACCTGGCTTTGCCCAGACTTGGCTGAGGCATAGGCCCAAACAGGTCTGCGTGCACAAGCTCAAAAGGCTTTGTGGTTACCCTCTCCACCCTGGGATAACTGCATCCCTTGCTCTTGGCTTTCCTGCAAGCCCTGCAATTTAGGGTTTCACCACATTCTCTTACCTTGCACCCTTTGGTGCATTCTGATAACATCTGCAAGTCATCACAAGACCCATGTGCAATCCTCTTGTGCCACACGCATGCACATGAAACATGAGTGTGAATGTTTGCTTTCCCAGTTTTCCCCACTCTCTTTTCCTCCAGAGGTATTGTTTCCAGAACAAAGAGGTTGTTCTGATTTTTCTCAACACGTACCAGTTGCTTCCCCCCTCTGGAAATTGTACAGACATTGTTCTCAAAACAAACCATGTACCCCTCCTGTAAAAGACACGGTACAGACAAAAGACAACAATTCAGTCCCGGCGCCACGTAGACTTCCAGCTGCGCCTGTAGGAAAGAAAGATAAACATTCCCAGACTTTTTTACAAGCCTTTGTGACCCATCAGCAAAACACACTGTTTTCCCAGCTGAAACAGCTCTGCAGTTTTTTATCTGGACACCAGGTGACTCAGGCACGAGATGTCTATTAGCAGCAGAGTCAATGACCCAATGTAGCACATTGTCCTTCGTTGCCTTTGCAACAGAGTTCCTTCTGCCCCCCTCCTTAGGGCCTTTACAGGTGTCTTTCAAAACAGCCATCGACGCAAACAGCTGATAAGCACCTCCTTCCCCTTCCGGCCGATCCTGCGCCTTCCCACGCTGGCCTCTTCTCCCGGGCTGGTTCCCATGGGAAATGTCCTTGGGACTTTCTTGCCCTTTCTCTCTCTGTGGACAGCTTTGGCCTTTGGACGTCAGTGCCCCCACACTCTTGCCAGCAGCTCTCCTTGAGGCTTCTCTGCATTGAGGCTTGGGAACGTGGCCTTTGGCTTCCAGCTCTGTGGTTTCTCTGCAAACCTTCTCCAGCTCCTGCCAAACAGCCTGGCACTCAAGACCCTTGGACTGGCCTTTCTGGCCTGCACCCCCAAACTTGGGTGCACAGCTTCCAGAGGAACAGCTTGCCTCTGCTTTCTTCTTCCCAGCTTTCAGCAGCTTTCCAGCACACGGCTGCCCATCACGTTGGCGTGTCAAAGCATCGCAGCAGCTTTCAGACACGGCTCCAGCCCCCCTTGGGCTTCCAGGGCGTCCCACAGCTTCTCCTGGACTCTCTGGGCGTTCCCCAGCTTCTGTGCAGCTCTTGGCCCCCTCTGGGCATCCCTCAGGCTGGCTCCTAGCCCCCTCTGGTCTGGCTCCCACTTTCTTCAGTGCCTGCCACTCGACCCAGGGCTCCTTCCCATCTGCCTCTTCAAAAGGGACTGCACGCAACTCATGGCTGTCTTCTCCCCCGGAGCCCAGCTTACTTACGACCAGTAGCTTCTCCCGGCACCCGGTACAGCACAGCTCCTCCCAGCGAGCTCCTTGCCTCACGATCAAAGGCACAGCTCCCCAGCTAGCTTCAGCTGGCTTGGCTTGCTTCACAGCGTCAGCTGATCGCCCATAACCTTTGGGACCTTTACTGGCAGCTTCCTTGACCCATGGAGCCCACATGTTTCCGTGGCGCGTCTCTGCTCCAGGCCTCCGAGCTTCCAGCTCCAGTTAGCAGAGATTAACACAGCGTCAAAAGCAAGCCTTGTGTGCAGCAATAACTCAGGCAGACGCTCGGTGTCTTCCTTATCTTACAAGTAGCTTTAATCTCGTACAGATCAACAGATCGTTAATCTTCCCGGTGACAGCGCACTCATCTTGTGTGCGGCTAGACTCACACTGCGTGACTCTCTCTCTCTCTCTCTCTCTCAGAGATACTAACCACTCCCAGTGTTCTAAACACGCCTCCGAGAATGTGAAGCGTCACTCAGAACTTCTTAACCCTGTAAGTTCTGACTCTCTCAACAAATAAAACCAAAAGATGAACAAATTAAACAGACTATTAGTATTCCATGTTGGTGAATAAAGAAGTGGAATGGAAAGTAAAATTAATGAGACAAAAAAAAAATTTGAATCAGCAAATAAAACTGGAAAGCTTCTGGCATGGCAGCTGAGAAAACGTCAAAGTCAAAATTTAATTAATAAAATCAGGATAGGGGAACAGCTGACGGAAGATCCAAAAGAAATAAGAAGAGCCTTTCAAGGATTCTATAAGGAACTTTACAGGAAAGAAAAAGAAGATATAAAAAAGATAGAAAGATATTTGGAAATTTATAAAGGAAAACAGATATCATTGGAGGAAAGAGAACAATTAAACGCCCCAATAACTAATCAAGAAATCCAAAAGTCAATAAAGAAGATGAAACAAGGCAAAGCCCCAGGACCGGATGGGTTAACCTCTAAGTATTATAAATCACTTGGTGAGCAGCTAGTACCGGTTCTAGGGGAAGTAATGAATGCTATTTTGCAAGGAAAAGGGAAAATACCAAACTCCTGGAAGGAGGCTTATATAACATTGATCCCCAAACAAGATACGGACCATCAGAGTGTTAAAAATTTCAGACCGATATCATTGTTAAACAATGACTATAAACTTTTTGCGGCTATCTTGGCCAACAGATTGAAGACAATATTAAATGAATTAATTCATAAAGACCAGGGAGGTTTCTTGCCAGGTAGGCAATTGAAGGATAATGTGAGACATATTATTAATATATTGGAATACCTGGAAGTAAGAAATGATAAGCCAGCCGTACTGATGTTCATCGATGCTGAAAAAGCATTTGATAACGTATCCTGGTCATTTATGAAGAAGAGTATAGAAAAGATGGGGATCTGTGGCACCTTTTTAAAAGGAATTGAGGAAATTTACTCAGAGCAGAAAGCAAAATTAATTGTGATCAACACCTTAACAGACTCATTTGACATTACAAAGGGCACCAGACAAGGGTGCCCACTATCTCCGCTGCTTTTTATCAGTGTATTAGAAGTACTAATAAATTGCCTGAGAGGAAGAACAGAGATAAAAGGGGTCAAAATAGGCGCCAAAGAATTCAAACTTAAGGCCTACACGGATGACTTGGTATTAACCTTAGAAGAACCTCAAGAAAGTGTAAAAATAGCATTGGAAGAAATGGGAAAATTTGGGCAATTGGCAGGATTTAAATTGAATAAGACAAAGACGAAAATGTTAGGCAAAAATTTAGAAAAAAGTGAAGTAGAAAGGTTAGAACAAGAAACTGAAATCTAGGTGGTCAAAAAAGTTAAATATTTGGGAATTTGGATGATGGCAAAGAACATAAACTTATTCAGTGACAATTACCAACCAGTCTGGAAGGAGATTAAAAGAGATTTAGAAATATGGGACAGACTAAAGCTGTCAATGACTGGAAGAATGTCAGCGATCAAAATGAACTTATTACCGAAAATGGTATTTTTGTTCCAGACAATCCCGATAATAAGAGGTTTAAGACAATTTAAAGAGTGGTAAAAGATTCTCTCTCGCTTTATATGGCAAGGGAGAAGACCAAGGATCAAATTTAAAATATTGACAGATAAGAATGCAAAGGGGGGGGGGTTCCCTGTACCTGATCTGAAACTCTATTATGAAGCGGCGTGTTTATGTTGGATAAAGGAGTGGATAACCCAGGAGAACCCAGATCTGTTAGATTTGGAGGGGCACAACAATAGATGGCACTCCTATCTTTGGTATGGTAAGGCAAAAGTGCATAAAGGGTTTACAAATCATGTGATAAGGGGTGCTTTATTTGAAGTCTGGGACAGAAACAAGAATTTGTTGGAAAGGAAAACACTGTGGTGGGTGTCACCAATTGATATGTTAACAGTTAAAAAATTGAACATAGAAGGGAGAAGGGCCACCTATGAGGAGATTCTGATGAAGGCCGAAAAAGGTTGGAAACTGAAGCCTTATGATTGTATTGCTGGAAAATTGACAGGATGGTTGCGATACCATCAAGTCAATGATGTTTTTAAAGATGACAAAAAATTAGGATTTGAAGACAAAAAAATTGAAATTTCAAATAGACATTATAGAAAGTAGGTCTAAGCTACTTTCAAAAATGTATAATCTCCTATTAGAATGGAATACAAAAGACGAACTTATAAAAGAAGCTATGATAAAATGAGCTATTGATCTAGGACACAACATAGACTATGATGTATGGGCCAAACTCTGGAATGAGAGTATAAAATTCACCGCTTGTTCTGCCTTAAAAGAGAATGTTATGAAGATGGTCTATCGTTGGTATCTTACTCCTACCAAATTGGCAAAAATGTACAGAACTAGTAGTAAAACTTGCTGGAAATGCAAGGAAAAGGATGGCGACTTCTATCATATGTGGTGGTCATGTAATAAATTAAAAGAGTTCTGGGAATCGATTTATAACGAGTTAAAAAAGATGTTTAAGTATTGTTGTTGTTGTTTAGTCGTTTAGTCGTGACCGACTCTTCGTGACCCCATGGACCAGAGCACATGTTTAAGTATAGCTTTCCCAAAAAGCCGGAAGAATTCTTGCTAGGTTTGGTGGGAGAAGATATTAAAGGAGGCAAAACTAGCTGGCTCTCTTTAACAGTGAGACCGAATTGTCTGCCTCAACATTCAGTCTGAGCTGTTACATGACTGAAATGTGTCCCAGTATAGGACTGTGATTGATTAATCTCCCCCAGGAATTTCAAAACGACACTTTAAGAAGTATCTGAATTTGTACAAAAGGGACAGGCAACAACAAACTTTAAAGTAAATACCTTAGAATATTTATATGGTTTTGCAGAAGAAAATATGCTGTACTCATTGACTGAGTCTTAAAGAATTCCTGAAGTATTAGCTTTGGTGGGGGTTGCGCAGCACATCTGCTGTGACACTCCCCATTTTACCTCTAGTGGTGAAATGGGATAGACCACTCTTGACAGCAAGGCAGACCAAATTCTGCCATTCTTCTCTGGTGGGGTCTTTATCTTCCTTCCATTTCTTTTTTCTCCCCATTTTACCTTAAGTGGAGAAATGGGATGCACCACCCAAAGTCGGCTAATATTAATTGATTAAAATTGGACCTGAAAGTCTGGCCAGGGATTTCACCCCTTCCCGCTGCCAAAGCTATCTCCCACCTCCAAGCACTATTATTTTGCCCAAGAAATGTTGCTTTTGGTAAAATGATACAACACACATGATAAACCATATATATTTATTTTGGACATGATTCAATGACCTCCTTTGCACCTGAAAGTCAAGTACAGTCTTTCTTTAAGGAGGAGCTTCTAGACTTCTGGAAAGAAAGCCTGGGTGTCCTCAGGCTGAGACCTCCCCTTCTTCAACCCCTAGGCGAAACGGTGTCTTCTGTGGCATCCTCGTCGATTGCGTCAGTGCACTCTGTTTGAATGATCTCAAATCCCAATGATCCAAGATCAGTCTCTTGCAACCCACTACACACATCAGCTGTTGCACAGCCTCGGATAGCGCCCAGGATCCTGGTTCCCCCTGTTGGGAAAAACAGACAAACATATTTTTGGAATCCAAATCCCATTCCCTCAAACAGAAGGGTGGGCAACTTTTTTCAGACCAAGAGCCTTTTTCCAGTCCGGGTGACCTTCTGGGAGGTCCACATGCCAATGGAAACATATGTAAAATTCACCTTTACACGGCAGGCTATTTTCTAGATACATTCAACCCCCCCTCTATGTTCTCCCTCCAGGTAACCAAGATTCAGGGGCAACAATCCAGCCAGGCCAAAGCATACAGGTAGGGTATGAAGTGGGGCTTGTGAGGGGTGTGGCCTAGGGAAAGGAGGTGTGGCTAAGGTGGATCCCAAAGGCCAGAGAGAGAGAGTCCTAGAGGAATGCCTTTGGCCCCTGGGCCTGTGGGTCTCCATCCTACCCCTCCCCCCCAATTTAAAGTGCAAATTTAAAGATGTATTTTTATTTAACAAAATCTATGCTTTAAATGTGTAGTACAGATGGGGCACTAGCTGCACTCCATCATACAAGACTCACCGAACTCCATGCTAGCCGCAAGGTAGAAGCATTGATCCTCATCATTTCTGCAGCTGACAGTCTTATTGCTCTCACACTCGTCTGAAAAGATGTTGATGCAACTCGGGCACTTCAGCCCATTGGGCTCCCTTGTCTCAGTGTCAGGCACTGGAAAACAATCACCACACCAACATTGCAATTAGTCAATGTATTTCTTTTGCAGATGCAAACCACAACTTGCTGTATGTGAGGGGTGGGAATTGTAGTCCTTCCAAGATGGATGCCTACTACCTTCCAGCACTTCAGCCATGCTCCATTCATCCAGGGCTACATTAAGGCATGGTGCAAGAGATTTCTGACTGGGGCCACATTCACAGCAAACATTTCAAGCACAGGGATATCACTTTAAGCAATTGGGCTTAGCACTGAGCACCACTGGGGGGCATTCTGAGAGACAAAATGGCAGCCACAGATGCACACAAATGATGATAAAATTCTACAAAATAGCCCTCTTCCCAAGAGCAGGAAAGAGAAGGAAAGCTCTTAGTAGTTTTGTCCTTAAAAAACACTTCTGGGAAAACATGTGCTTAGTTTTGGTAAAATCATGATTTCACCTAAGAAAAAATGCCAGCTAATAAGAGCTATTGTGTGGGGTTTGTTTGCTAATCCATAGCTCTGTGAGGGGAATAGGGGTTTTCCAATTAACCCTCAGCACCCTTAAGAAACTACCACTCCCAGAATTCTTTGTCCTAGTGTTGTTATAGTGTTTACAAGAAAAGCTTACACTAGGGTGTTGGGAATGCTAAGGTGAACCACAAAATGGTGTCTCCTCCCACCAAGGAAGGAGGGTGAGTGAAGATCTACATCAGGAACAAGGGAATGTGAACATCTACATCAGGAACAAGGGTGGGAGGAGACCAGAGGTCAAATCTGTACTTGAGCCACGACACTTGCTGTGTGATCTGGGGCCAGACACTGCCCCTTAGCCTGACTTATTTTACACGGGTGTTTGAGGCTAAAATGGTGAGCAGGGGAGCCAGACACGACACCTTAAGCTCTTTGAAGGAATTGTAGGGTTGTAAATATCAGAAGCTGCTGCAGGAGAGGGACTGTGAGTAACATCATGTGAGGAATGTTTCTAGGACTAAGGTAGAACTGTGAAGCTTCCTTGTAATATTTGCTCATGAATGCTGCATGCTGTTCAATTAATCTTGTTACTGATACATGGTTTTTGGTTTTGTTCTATCTGCAGTTTGTCTTTTACTATTCTATGTTGTTAAATAATGCAAATATCCTCTTAGAAAGCACTGTTCTGTTGGGGAAGACAGGAGCCCATGTTGCGGATGTTTGTAGAAGGCCTGGCCAATCCAGAGGTATCATACTGCCTTCTCACTCGCTGGATCATCACCTTGTCGTGGTGAGTGGGCTTGCACGCTATCAAAAATGATCTTGTGAAGCTCCTGTCAGAAGTCTCTAATGGTAATAATGAATGACTTTCAACCCCCCAAATAAAGCTCAAATAAATCGTCTTTCCTAGTGTCACCCTCAGGCACCTCCTGGAGGGACTGGCTGCCACCACTCCTCCTTGTCTAGCCAGTCCCTGACATCAGGACACTGCCAAAAACTTGTTTGTCTTTCTTTGACATCTCTCATTACTTGAGTTTTACGGGACCAGCTTTCCTGATGATGATACTTACTTTCAGGAGGTCCGCTGTTGCACATATCTGTATTGCAGCAGGTTGACTTGCTGTGGAGGTACAGTGCTGAGCTTATGGAGACACTGGCATAGTTTTCCTCGCACAACTCTCTATCGATGCAGGACTTGACAACCACTCTTGTCCCCAAAAGTGCTATAAAAGAAAGAATTGGAATAGGAAACAACTAGACATGGAGATAGGGCTGGTCCACCCATGAGGCAAGGATTGATGATCACCTTATGTGGCAGGATCCAGAGGGGCAGGGGATCTGACCACCAAGAAAAGCATCGCCTGATGCTGCTGCCTTTGAAGCTGTGGTGTGATCCTTGGAGGCAAGATCTGCCGCCTCCTCATCAGTTCCTCTCCCCCAGCTGAGCCACCCCATGTCCCTGTTGTTCGTGACAGGGACCTTGGAGCTCCTTCCTTTTTCTTTTTTAATATAATGTTTATTAAAATTTCTTTTTTCCTTTATAACTACCAAATAAAATTTCTACATCACATATATGTTTGCTCAAATTGAGCATTGACTTCCTCCCGTCCCCCTCCCTGACTTCCATATGCAATCACTTTTATTTTGCATTTCTAAATCACCCTATTTACTTTATCTCCATACTTAAAAGACTTACTTCTAATATTTATAAACAGGTATCAAATCATAACCTAACAAAATATTTTAAATCAATCCTGCAAATGTTTTAAAATGTTTGCAATGTCTATTCATATATGGTACAAATTTACTCCAGTCCTTTTCAAACAGTTCGTCTCGCTGGTTTCAGATTTCCCTCATCGTAATTTAAAAGGTAAAGGGACCCCTGACCATTAGGTCCAGTCGTGACCGACTCTGGGGTTGCGATGCTCATTTTGGGTTATGTTCCAGCAGGACTAAGCCACTTCTGGTGAACCAGAGCAGTGCACAGAAATGCCAGACCTATTTACCTTGACCTATTTATCTACTTGTACTTTGACGTGCTTTCGAACTGCTAGGTTGGCAGGAGCAGGGACCGAGCAACGGGAGCTCACCCCGTCGCGGGGATTCGAACCACTGACATTCTGATTAGCAAGTCCTAGGCTCTGTGGTTTAACCCACAGCGCCACCCGCATCAAATACCACCTCGGAGCTCCTTTCTGAGGCTCCCTCCGCCTCTCTGGTGCCCGTGCAGGCACACTGCCTCTTTCCTTGTGGGGTGGTCATTCGTAAAGCGCAGGCTGCAAAGCCACCCTACCTGTGCCTTGCAGGGCTGTCTGCACTGCCTGGCTGCCTTTGACTGTCAGAGTGGCTTCCGTCTTTCCTCCTGTGCTGTAAAAGGCAGCCAGGTGGCAGCCAAGGCTGTCTCTGGCCGGAGCCTGCACTCCACCCAGGCTCTTGAAGCTGGGGAGGGGGAGCACTTTAACTGAGCCCCTGGCCCACTATTGGCTCATTTGGGGTTTCCGCAAAATTGCTGGGCTGAGGCGAGGGCAGCGGTGTGCTCTTAACCCAAGCAGTTTAAGGAGGGAGGGAGGGAGGAATAACCTTTATAAGCCTCATCATGCAGCTTGTTTCTCCCACTGCCGGTTTGAAGGACAGACCACGATGGTGATTTCACTCAGCGATATATCTTTCATGAAACTGCCACCCCTCCTGAGTCCCTCTGCCTCCAGCTCCAGGCTGCAGCTTGTTTTGTTCTTCCTCAGCGTGCTGGGTGCTGGAGGCAGAGGGACTCAGGATAGGCGGGGTTTCCCCCACTGATTTACTGCTGAGTGAATCTGTCATCACAGTCTGCCCCTCATACCAGTCCTGGGGCGATATATCAATAAATCGCCCAGGCCTAATCTTCATTCACCCCTTTCTTCCGGGTCTGCGGGGTGGGGAACATTTCATGGTTTGCCTCAGGTATCCAATTGTCTTGAGCAGGCCCTGCTTGGAGCAGAAAGAGATTTCTCCAGTTTTATTTATTTGTTGAATGTGAGTCAGGAATGGAGAACCTTTGGCTGTCCAGAGGTTTCTACCACCCTTCTCCTTATCGAATGGGACCAGTTCAGGAGGTTTCATGGGAAGGAATTCATCAATGAAATAAGTTTTGTGGCTGCCCAGGTAACTGGACAGGGTGGATTAAAATCAATTATAATTTTTTTAAAAATCAAAATAATCAGATTTTAAAATTTAAATCAGAATTTTTAAAATTTAAATTGGACTTTTAAAATTTAAATTGTATTTTTTAAAAAAATGCTTTTGGTGGAAAATTCTTTCTAAAGATAGTTTTCTATTTAAGTTACATTATAGTCCAAAGGCTATCCTCATCAGGAAATAAGGATTTGTTTTAAGTTTTTCATGTGTGCTATAACTCCCTCCAATGTATTTCTTAAAAAAACATTTAACCACATCAGTTAACAAACATGCATACATATGCTATAATGTTATTGTTTTAGTTAAATAAATTGTTTAAATTGTTATTAATTAAATGATTATTTTTCCCTTCCAATAAAGTACAGCAGAAAATTGTCCAAATATAAACAGTTAATTTATTAAACCTCACAAAAATTTCATAATTATCTGTCAATGTATTTCTAATAGTATAACCAAATCAGTAATTTTTGATGTAACTGTAAAAACTACTCTGAAAATTTATTATTCGAAAAAGGAAACCTTCATCTCATTGTAAATATTAAGATTATACCAGCAAGGATGAGTCTTTCTGTAAAAATAAATAAATTAAATCAAGTCTTACTGACTAGTAATTGAAATCATGATTGAAACCAAATCCACCCTGTAACTGGACCAATGAGAGTCGATGGTGGAGCTCATAAAGGGAGCATGTACCACAGGCAATTAGGAAGGGGCAATATGTCAGTATCAGTTTCTCTTGGTTTCTTATTTTAAATTCATTTCTCCACATTTTCATATCAGTTTCCAACTCCCCCCACCCCCCATCAACATTTACTCTGAATGTTATTTTTACTCTTAGGCCCTATCTGCAGGGTCATACTGATTTAAGTAGACATGGTTTCCCCCTTGGGGGTGGGGGGATGTTTGTTGACCATATTGGCTGTGAATCCTGGCAAACTAGCTCTCTCCCTTGCAGGTCATTTTTCACTTGGCCTGGGAGATAGGAACCACACAGACTGACTCCAACTACAAAAGCTGTTGTACGTTATTGTATGCACACTTTACCCTAGTGTGTGCATTTGTCTATTGATTACATGGCTGGACAACTGAATTGCAAAAATGGGAGAAGGGCAGATTCTGAAGGATGGCTTTGTTTTGCTCTGCCAATTGAGTAAATGCACCTTTAAATATGAACTGACTTGAATTTCTTCCCTGCTCCTACAGGCAATGCAGAACCTAGAACACTACTTCATGAAAAGTCATGTTCCGTGGCTTGTGGCTAAGATATGGCCTTCGAAAGTGAGTCTGGGGGTTTACGTTTTGGTGATCAAAGAGGCTGAAAGTTCTTCTCACTTACACAGTTTGCCTACTCCAATGATAGAGAAGCAGGACTGGTCACTGGAACCGTCACACTCCTCAGTGGTTGCATTTCTGCAATCCTTTCCTTGACTGAAACAAGACTCACATATCAGAGATGCCACTGCAGACAGGGGGAAAATGGATTTGGAAAACATTAGTAACTGTGTAGGAGGAATAGGTCTGCGTCAAGGTACATGAACACAACACTTTCTGCTCCAAACTTCATCTTACAAGAGGTAACAAAGGCCATCAACTTGGATAGCTTCAAAAGCGGACTAGATAAATACATGGTTACCATCCTCAATTGATATATTTTTTCTGCAACATTGGAGGCACTATTTGTCTGAAAACTAGTTACTGGAAACCGCAGAAAGGGAGCTGTTGCACTCAGATCTTTCTTACGGGCTTCCCATAGGACCCATGGCAAGAATAAGAGGTTAGACTAGATGGACCATTGTTCAGCTACATAATGCTTTCTATATATATTCCCTCTGTAGTTCTTAAACTCTGAATGGGGGTGGGCCTTGCATAGACCAGAGAATGATTGTCCAAGATGGCTCCTGCAGTCTGAGGGAGAGGACCAGTAGAGAAGGTGTGGGGAAACCTTTAACCCTCCTTAAGTTGTTGTACTACAACTCCCATCAGACCAGCAAACATGACAGACTATGGTAAGCACATCTGGTACCCCTGGCATCTGACTCCACTCAGAGATTCGGGTGGTGTGTAACATCAGGAAACATATTGTTTGCATGGGGGGGCAGGGTAATTCCCCTCCAAAATATGAGAAGAATAGTGCCTATACATTGTCTCCTATCATAAATTTCTACAAATGCAAGAAACTTACTCTTTGCTTTAAATATGAGCTAGAATTCTGGTTCATCGAAGAGAGAATTACGGCCTTTCTCGCTCCCTCAATGTACTTGGGGATGCCACAGCTCTCTGTTCGCATTTGGTTAAATAAAAATTGAATATTGGGAACAAAACAATATATCATTGAGGATCCTTTGTAATCTGGCCTTGTGCTTTATTCCTCTCCCTTTCAAAGGAACCACAAGTCCTGGTTCCTTCCTCATCCTGCTTTAATGGCTGACCGCCCCCCCCCCCGCTTCGTTCCTTCCTGGAAACATGACGAACAGCACAGCGGATGTGGTTCTGCTCACCTGGAGGAAGCAGGGCCAAGAGGAGGCAGGAGATCAGGAGTGTCTTCATCATTCTAGAGAGCAGAAAAGGCAGGAAAGAGTTTGAGAACAGCACTGGGCCAAGCAAGGAACTGATGCATGAAGAGGCTTAGTTGGAGGAATTTATAGAGGATTGCAAGGAGCACTTTGACAGCACCAGGAACAATGGATTCAGGACAGTGTCATAAATTGCTAGAATTCTAATTATGCTATACCATAATGTAAAGCACAGTGTTGAAAAGCAATTAAATCTCTTCCCCCTTCCAATAACTCCAAGGACACGTCCCTCCTAATCTGTGCCAGCCTCAATTTCTCAACCCTGGATGTGGGGAAACGGGTCCCATCAGGTTACAGCACTGAAATTGGATTAGGCTTCTGGAAGCCAAGGCAGTTTCCCTGACAGCATGAACTTTTTTGAAAAGGGGACAAATGTCTGTTCACAGTTTCCTTTGTGGTATAGTAATAAAATGCACAGTGACCTGGATCCCCTCCATCCCATTAAATGCACTTGTTTGGGGTAAAGAATTGGTCCACTTGCTCTTTAAAATAAGTTGATTAGAGTTAAGAGAGTCCCATGGACTGCAAAAAGATCAAACCTATCCATTCTGAAGAAATCAGCCCTGAGTGCTCACTGGAAGGACAGATCCTGAAGTTGAGGCTCTGATACTTTTGCCACCTCATGAGAAGAGAAGACTCCCTGGAAAAGACCCTGATGCTGGGAAAGATTGAGGGCAGGAGAAGGGTACGACAGAAGACGAGATTGTTGGACAGTGTTCTCGAAGCCATTAACATGAATTTGACCAAACTTTGGGAGGCAGTGGGTGACAGGAGTGCTCTGGTCCAGGGGGTCATGAAGAGTCGGACATGACTAAACAACTAAACAACAACAGAGTTAAGAGCAGGTGGGGGGGTTGCAGGTCTGTGTCCAGAGGAGATTGCAGATTTAAGGGACTATCTTTTACTGGATATACACAAGCACAGCTCCACGTCCTTTGCTTTGGTTTCTCTTGTGATGCTGATGAAACTCAAAGACATTGTGAATGATGTGGATTTGACATTGAGAATGATGTGGATTTGGCATTTGGACAATGAGAGATGGAGAGTGGCAGCACCACAGATGTCCTGGGAGAGTTTTCTTGGTGCAATGTTAGTACAGTGGTATCTCGGGTTACAGATGCTTCAGGTTACAGGCTCTGTTAACTCAGAAATAGTACCTCGGGTTAAGAACTTTGCTTCAGGATGAGAACAGAAATCAGGCGGCGGCAGCCCAGTGGCAGCGGGAGGCCCCATTAGCTAAAGTGGTACCTCAGGTTAAGAACAGTTTCAGGTTAAGAACGGACCTCCGAACCGAATTAAGTTCTTAACCAGAGGTACTACTGTATACTATATCCAATTGCTGACACAGCTTAATTAACACAACTTAACAGCATCTGCTATACTGTTTCACTGCTGTAAAACTAGGTCATGATATTTGCTCTGGCCTTTAAAGAGATACACATCTTGTAAAACAATAAGGAACCTTAATATTTAAATAAACCATTCAACACAAAGAGGTTAGCTCAAATGTATAAGAATGCACCTAATAAGTGTTGGAAATGTAAATATTGCAAGGGGTCATTCTGTCACATGGGGTGGACCTGCAAGGAGGGTAAGGTCTTTTTGGACATGTTATATAATGATTTTAAAAAAATCAAAAATCAGACTGATTTTTCCAAGAGTCGAGAACCCTTCTGGCTGGGGATATTGATCAGCAAAATTCCAAATCAAGGGATCTTTATGCTCATAGCTGGAAAATTGTGAGAATACCCTGAAGTAAGTTCTTAACCTGAGGTACCACTGTATTATGCATATATTTGTGTAATATATAATGCTGCTACATAATTTACTGTCAGCTTAGATTCTTCACATTGTTTCTTCTAAGAAGAATGCGACTCCCAGATGTTGGTAATCACAATGGAGGGGGTGGGGAGAGTGACATTGGGCTCATGTCCTCTTCTTTCACCATCTTCTTCTTCATATTATAAGAGGGAATTATTATAAGATGATGTACCGATGTTATTTCACTCTGAAGAGCTTAGATCGAATATATAAGAATGTACCAAAAAAATGTTGGAAATGTAAGAATTGCATGGGGCCATTCTGTCACATGTGGTAGACCTGTAGGAAGGCTAAGCTTTTGGGAGGTATGATATATAATATAGGGATGGGGAGGGGAAATCAAACTGACTTTTCCAAGAGTCCAGAACCCTTCTGGCAGGCGATATTGGTCAGCAAATTTCCAAACTCTGTTTATGTATGCAGCTACAGTGGCAAGGGATCTTTATGCTCAGAGGTGTAAAGTTGTGAGAATACCCTGAAGGGAAGAATGGATGGTGAAAGCCTTAGAATATGCAGAGATGGCAAAGGTAAAGCAGAAGAGGCTGCTAAAACTGAGGCTCTTCCCCACATAATGCATTGCATCTGAGGGGCAAGCAGAGGGCAAGGCCTCCCTGGGGGGCATGGAGGGGGGAGTGCAAAGAGTCTAGATTTCCCTTCTACCCCAAAGATCTTTTATGTTTGTGTCCAATGTTGCCACTTTCTAAAATTTATTTATTGGTGCATGCTTTTCTCTAGTAAATGAAATAAAATAAATAAAATTAAACTGGGATAATGGGGTATTCTCAGGTCAGTGGAGGATGTACGTGCTGTGTCCTGTTCGTGATGTGGTTGTGGAACTTGCCATTCTTCTGATAGAAAATGCTGTGGGGGGGCATGGGGTGGGGGACAAAAATGGGAGGAGTGTCAGTTGTGGGGAGTGAGAAATGTCCATGTTTTCATCTGAGGAATGTTGGAGGGTATGCAGTGGCTCTTGAACATCAATATGAAGCTGTTGGGAAGAGTCAATTGGAGTTTTGGAGTGAAACTCTGGATTGGTTCTTGGATGCCATGGTGCATGACAGCCAACAAACTGAGCTTGAACCGTGAAAAACTGGAGGCCTTAAGAATGAGTGATTTCTGGGTCAATTGCTTGGCAGCCTGGACACAGTGGTTCATGCACTGGTAACTTCAAGACTTGATCATGCCAGCATGCAGTGGGACAGTGGGACTGTCTTTGTATCAGGTCCAGAAGCTGCAGCTATTGCAGGACACAACAGCCAGAGTGCTCATAGCAGCAGACTACTGCCAACGTGTCACTCTGTTGCTGAGACAGTGGCACTGGTTGCCAATTTGCTGCCACGTCACATTCAAGGTGCTTATGTTTATTTCCACTGATCCCTGAGCAATGTGAGCCAAAAGTGCCTTGAGGAATGCACAAACCCTTATGCTACACCTCAAGCACTGAGATCCTTTGACTTTAGTGCAACAGGAGAGAGAAAAGCTTTTATTCCTTTCTCACAGTACTAGAATTTGTGGGCAGCCAAGGACAGTGAATGTTGGAAGATTTGAGAAAGATGGAAGAAAGTACAGTGGTACCTCTGGTTATGAATGGGATCTGTTCCGGAGGCCTGGCCGTATCCTGAAATCTTCGTAACCTGAGGCGCCTGTTCTCCTCATGTGTGCAGCGCTGTGGAGCACTTCTGCGCATTCATGAGGTGCGTAGAGCGCTTCTGCGTGTGCTCGAGTGGCAAACCCACTTCCTGGTTTGCTACATCCTCAACCCAAAAGTTACGTTACCCAAAGGTAACGTAACCCGAAGGTCCACTGTACTGTTTGAAATAGCATACGGTTAAACTCTGGAATTTGCTCTCAGGAAGTAAAGATGGGCAGCAACGTGGATGTGTTTGATTGAGAATTAGAAGAAACTGATGGAGGATAAGGCTATCAATGGATACTAACCAATTTGGCCATGTTCTTCCTCAATTGTTGGAGACAGTATTCCTGTGAATGTCAGTTGCTGGGAATCACAAGTGGGGGGACAGGGTGGGACAAACTGGTGTTGCTGTCCAGTTCTGCTTTGAGGCTTTGCACAGGCATCTTGCTGGCCATTGGGACAACAGGGTTCTGGCACAGCTGGACTGGTTCAGCAGGCTGATGCAAGCTGTGCCAGTTGAAGCTTGTGAGAAATCTAACATTAGCCCAAATTTTGATTGCCTCAAAGTGGTGCTCACCCAGTGTACCTGCTGAAGACGAGGGGATTCACAATGTACCTGCTGAAGAAACATGGTTTCACAATTTATTTCTAAAATCACCAAGCTGTTCATTTGGCTGAGTAAGGGAAGCCAAAGGAGAATGAAAATTGGGAAACTATGGAGGCCTTGAGTAATCTATACCAGGAGTGGGGAACCGCTGACCTGGCGGCCAAATGCAGCCACTGCGTGCCCCTCCACAGGGCCTTTGTGGGGGGGGGGGGAGGTGGTACATCGTTCTTCTGTTTGGGATCACAAGGGGGACATCAGAAAATGTTTGCCTATATTGTGTGAAGACTAGCATTTATATTTTTGTAAGACTACAGAGAATTCCATGAGGCCTCTTCCTCCGTCTGCTTCCTCATCTGCTAACATGCCCCTGCCTGCTTCTCCCCATGGATCTAGAGACGTGGCGCTGAAGTCCTGGTGAAAGATAGCGTGAGTGCTCAGGGTGAGAGGTGAATGAGAAGGTGGACTTTCCTTGCATCTCCTGCGGGTGATGTGCTCCGCCTTCTGAGGGGACTGCCACCCGCCTGTGAAGTGTGGGATATTTACCATGCAACCAAATCAACAATGCATGTTTGCTAGATAGGCAAATGACAGGAGCTGAAGCCCTCTGAGTTTCTTCCTGTAAGTTTCCAAGAATGAACTCTCACTGTTATGTACTGAGTTGAGTATGATCCAAAATAAAGCAGTCTGATTGGTCCTTGAACAATAGGATTCAGAATGCAGCAGTCTGATTGGTCCTAGAACAATAGAAACCAGAATGCAGCAGTCTGTTTGGTCCGCAGGAGCCACCCAATCCAGCTCCAGGTAGAAGCGATTCCGCAAGAATCAAGCAAGAATCGTTTTGATTATTGTTTTAAGGGGGAGAAAACAGCAAAAACTTTTTAAGCAGCAAGGGGATACACTCTGCTGAACTTACAAACATGAGGAAGGGAGGATAATATCTAATAAATACAACTTTTCCGAGCATCAATACACATCTCTACTTGAAGGGCAGCAGGTGATGGCATGACATGATGTCATACCATCATGTTGTGCTTGTGTGTGGTGGGCACCCACATTCTGGGGCTCAGGTTGGTGCCTCTGGTCACAGGTGTCTCCTCCTCCTCCTGCAACAGGCTACTCCCCTTCTCTCCCCCCCAAAAAGAATCCCAGGAGGGGCATGATAAGGGATAGAGTTGAGATCAGCTGCACACAGTCTCAGTCATGGGAAAAGCCCTGGAGAGGAGACTTAGACAGATGCGAGGTGTTTGGGGATCTTTTGTCTTGGTAACTGATTTCACATACAGTAGAGGTTTGAAATTAAACTGTGACTATTTCTATACCCCTTGGAGGATGATACCTTATAGCTCTATACCCCTTGAAGTACGATAAGAGGAAAGAAGATAAATTGGGGAAAACATCGTATACTGATACTTTGTGAGGATTAAGCCTCAGGTGGCTGGAAATTTACGTTCTGATCCCCTGAGTGGATTACAGTGGACCACAGCTATATTTGGAGTTGTAAGGACTTTTATGGACCTGTATGGTTTTTTATTTGAGTTTATATTGGAACCTATATTTGAACTTATATGTGGGATTGAGTATATAAGAGATGGAATAAAAGGAGAGTACAGAAGAGGACCCCCAAACTGAATAGTATTTGATGGTCAATATATGAACTAAACATTTTGGACTGAGTTGTGAAGGTGACATCTAAATGGTAACACTACATGGGACAATGCTTGTATATTTTTTATGTACATCACTCCCTGTTTCTCTCCCCTTTCCTTTCTTCAAAATAATATTTGAGTACAGTTGTCATATAGCTGATATATGTTTAAAGGGGTGAATTTTGGAATGTTTGGTTAAGAAAAGAACTGAAAGTCACTGTGAGGAGAAGGGAAAGAAAGCCCCCTAGAGGCCATAGTTTAAATTTTAATCTCTGATAAATACGATCTCTAGCTCTCTGATGTAATTACCCCCCCCCCCCCGATGGTGAAAGTACTTAATATTGATTTTCTTGTCTAAAAATGTCAGGGGAAAATGGGGAAAAAATTGGAGGAACTCCAGGTGATAGAAGACAGTCAAAACAGGAGGAAATTAAGGATCTAGATATTCTCTGGTTAAAAATAAAGGAAGAATTTAAACAAAATGAACCACATATGGAGAAAAAATTGTGGAAGTGCAAAAAACTCTGGATAAGAAAATAGAAGGAGTGGTGGGGGAATTGTCAAGTAAAATTAAAGATTTGACGGTTAGATCTAAAACAACAGAAGAGCTAGCCAAACGAACTCAGAAAGAAGTTAAGGAAAATAGAAAAGAGACAGATAGAATAAAAGAGGACCTGGTTGAGGTCAGTAAATGCAAGAACAGATCTGGGACAATATGGCTCTCATGGCTATGAGGCAGAAACCGAAAAATTTAAAATTCAGAGGTGTTGTAGAAGAGCCAAATGAGGATATTAAAACAAAAATGATTAAGGAATTGGCAAGATGGATGGATTTGAAGGAAAAAGAAATTGAGTACACAATAGAGAATGTGTTTAGAATTAAGGTGAGTTCTGTAAAAGCCAAAACCAAAAAATTACCTGGAGACTGTTTGATAATTTTTAACTCATTAGAGATGCAGAATGCAATTTTGAAAATGAGTTATAATAGCAGGTTATTAATTGATGGAAGACCAATTATCATATTTAAAGAAAGAAAATGTGATGAAAATGTTCTACAGATGGTATATTACACCTGGTAAGTTAGCTAAAATGTACAAAACAGACAATAAGTGTTGGGAATGTAGGGAAAGGGAGGGAACATTTTATCACATGTGGTGGGAATGCAAGAAAGTTAAGAACTTCTGGGAAGGGATATATAACGAATTGAAAAAAATGTTAAAATATACTTTTGTCAAGAAACCAGAAGCTTTTCTTTTAGGAATCACAGGAAAGGAGATAAGAAGGAAAGACTGTAAGCTATTCCAGTACGCAGTTGTGGCAGCAAGAATTTTACTAGCCCAGAAGTGGAAACAGGAAGAAACACCGACAATTCAAGAGTGGAGAACGAAATTAATAGACTATGCGGAGTTAGATAAACTGACTGGAAAAATAAGATATTCTAAAAATCAAAAGTTCATCGAACATTGGGGGAAGTTTGTAGATTATCTGAAAAATCTATGTGATTCACAAACAACGCTAGTGGGGTTTCAAGAAGCACTGTAAAGGTTAAGATGTATTGTTTGGGAAAATATATATTGGTAAAGGTGAAAGTTAAAAGGCAATGCAAAAAGGAAATGCGTTATAGTTAGGAGTATATATGGATGATTACCAGAAAAATCGAAGGAAGTCTCAAAAGTATAATTTGTGAAAATTTGGTTAAAAATGCATGATTTTTGTTGTAAACTAATAAAAAGTATATTGAAAAAAAAATTATCATATTTAAAGAGATCCCGATTAGATTCCTTCGAAAAAGAGATGGATACAAACAACTGGTGACTTCATTGAAGAAAAATGGAATTCAACATAGGTGGGAGTTCCCTGAAGGAATCTCTTTTTATTACAAGGATAAAAAATTCAGATTAACAGATCTACAAGAGGTGAAGAAATTCTCCAGAAGATATGAGAAGGAATTAGGCAAGATGGAAGGAAGCCTTGTTGAGCCCAGATTTACCAGAGCAGACCTCTATGGGGAAGCTGAAAACAAAAAGAAGAAAAAGAAAGCACGAAATAAAGAAGAAGAGGAAGAAGGAGAGGGAGAGGAAGGGGAAAGAGAAGGAGAAGAAGAGGGAGAAGAGGAAGAGGACGAACAGGACATTAGCAAAACCACTAGAATTTAACTTTCTCTCTCTACAAATTAAAGAGAGAAATGACATTGAAACTGATTACTTGGAATATTCATGGGTTTAATGAAAAATCTAAACGAAATAAAGTCGAACACGTTTTGAAAACAGAATGTTTTGTAATCTGTTTACAGGAAACTCACGTTGCTAAAAAACATAGACATGTCTTGATTAATAGAAGACTGGGAAAAGAGTTTGTAACCTCCAATGTTAATAAAAAAAGAGGGGTGGTGTTATATATAAAGGAGAGATTAGATACTAAATTGATTTCCAAAGATGATGAGGGGAGAGTGATTGTGGTGCAAATTTCATTACAGGGTGAGAAGATAATTCTTGTGGGAATATATGCCCCTAATGGAAATAAAGCTGATTTTTTTGGAAAATTAGAGGAAAGATTGATGGAGTTTATAGATCAGAAAATAATTCTGATGGGGGATTGTAATGGGTTGGTTAAGCCAGAAATGGATAGAATGTCAAAGAGAAAAAATATAAATGAGGGTAAACTCCCCAAAAATTTCTTTGAATTGGTTGAAAACTTTGGTTTATTAGATACCTGGAGGTGGAAACACCCAATTACAAAACAGTTCACCTTTTTCTCGGAACCTCACCAAAGCTCAAGTCGAATAGCCTATGTTTGGGTTTCTAAAGAACTGGTTTCCAGAGTAAATAAAATTGAGATCACTCCACGAACTCTATCAGACCACAATTCGCTTTATCTGGAATTAAAAGGTAGAGAACAATCCTCATTTAGATGGAGGATGAATGACACTTTATTTGAGAACCCAAAAATAGTAGTGAAAGCGAAAGAGACAATTAAGGATTATTTTGAATGGAATTTACATAAAGAAACCAGTCTGGACACTGTATGGGACGTGAATAAAGCTGTCATGAGAGGTTTCCTAATCCATCAAAATAGCCATAAAAAGAAAGAAAGAGAAAGAAAAAAAGAAGAAATTCTGGTTCAACTCATGGAAAATGAGAAAAAATTGATAATAAAACCAAAAGATGAACAAATTAAACAGACTATTAGTATTCCATGTTGGTGAATAAAGAAGTGGAATGGAAAGTAAAATTAATGAGACAAAAAAAATTTTGAATCAGCAAATAAAACTGGAAAGCTTCTGGCATGGCAGCTGAGAAAACGTCAAAGTCAAAATTTAATTAATAAAATCAGGATAGGGGAACAGCTGACGGAAGATCCAAAAGAAATAAGAAGAGCCTTTCAAGGATTCTATAAGGAACTTTACAGGAAAGAAAAAGAAGATATAAAAAAGATAGAAAGATATTTGGAAATTTATAAAGGAAAACAGATATCATTGGAGGAAAGAGAACAATTAAACGCCCCAATAACTAATCAAGAAATCCAAAAGTCAATAAAGAAGATGAAACAAGGCAAAGCCCCAGGACCGGATGGGTTAACCTCTAAGTATTATAAATCACTTGGTGAGCAGCTAGTACCGGTTCTAGGGGAAGTAATGAATGCTATTTTGCAAGGAAAAGGGAAAATACCAAACTCCTGGAAGGAGGCTTATATAACATTGATCCCCAAACAAGATACGGACCATCAGAGTGTTAAAAATTTCAGACCGATATCATTGTTAAACAATGACTATAAACTTTTTGCGGCTATCTTGGCCAACAGATTGAAGATAATATTAAATGATTTAATTCATAAAGACCAGGGAGGTTTCTTGCCAGGTAGGCAATTGAAGGATAATGTGAGACATATTATTAATATATTGGAATACCTGGAAGTAAGAAATGATAAGCCAGCCGTACTGATGTTCATCGATGCTGAAAAAGCATTTGATAACGTATCCTGGTCATTTATGAAGAAGAGTATAGAAAAGATGGGGATCTGTGGCACCTTTTTATTTTATTTTATTTTAATTTCTTTTTATTGAGTTTCGCTTAAATAACCAAAAGGAAAAACAAATCAACAGTTACAAAAATAATAATAATATCCAAACATAACATAAAAATAACATCAGTTTCCATCACAGTTCTTTATCTTCACACTTAAATCTTCATATCTTTAAATGTGTGGCACCTTTTTAAAAGGAATTGAGGAAATTTACTCAGAGCAGAAAGCAAAATTAATTGTGATCAACACCTTAACAGACTCATTTGACATTACAAAGGGCACCAGACAAGGGTGCCCACTATCTCTGCTGCTTTTTATCAGTGTATTAGAAGTACTAATAAATTGCCTGAGAGGAAGAACAGAGATAAAAGGGGTCAAAATAGGCGCCAAAGAATTCAAACTTGAGGCCTACATGGATGACTTGGTATTAACCTTAGAAGAACCTCAAGAAAGTGTAAAAATAGCATTGGAAGAAATGGGAAAATTTGGGCAATTGGCAGGATTTAAATTGAATAAGACAAAGACGAAAATGTTAGGCAAAAATTTAGAAAAAAGTGAAGAAGAAAGGTTAGAACAAGAAACTGAAATCAAGGTGGTCAAAAAAGTTAAATATTTGGGAATTTGGATGACGGCAAAGAACATAAACTTATTCAGTGACAATTACCAACCAGTCTGGAAGGAGATTAAAAGAGATTTAGAAATACAGTGGTGCCTCACAAGACGAAATTAATTCGTTCCGCAAGTTTTTTCTTCTTGCGAGTTTTTCGTCTTGCGAAGCACGGTTTCCCATAGGAATGCATTGAAAATCAATTAATGCGTTCCTATGGAGACCACCTTCAGACCAGGTCCAGGGACAGTCTGTCCCTGGACCTCTTCTGACGGCTGGCGGGGGGAGAAGGACTTTTCTCCCCACCGCCAGCCTTCAGAACAGCCTTCTGAAGGCTGGCGGTGGGAAGAAAAGCCCTTCTCCCGCCGCCAGCCTTCAGAAGAGTTCCCTCAGGGCTGCCTAGGCTGCGGATAGCAGCCTGCTGCCCGGCGCGAGGGGCGCTCTGAAGCAGAGCGCCCCTCGCGCGGGGTAGACATCTGCAGCTTGGGGAGCCCTGCAGGCGTTCCCCACAGGGCTCCCCAAGCTGAGGATAGCAGCCTGCTGCCCCGCGCGAGGGGCGCATGGTTCAGAGCGCCCCTCGCGCGGGGCAGACATTCGCAGCAAGTCTTCAGGACAGGTCCGGGAACAGAGGAGAAGCGCTGTCCTGAAGGCTTGCGGTGGGAGGAAGGTTTTCCTCCCCACCGCCAACATTCAGAATAGCATTCTGAATGTTGGCGGTGGGGAGGAAAACCTTCCTCCCACCGCAAGTCTTCAAGAAAGGTCCGGGAACAGAGGAGAAGCGCTGCGCGCCTTCTCCTCTGTTCCCGGACCTGAAGGCTTGCGGTGGGAGGAGGGCTTTCCTCCCCACCACCAACATTCAGAATGCTGTTCTGAATGTTGGCGGTGGGGAGGAAAAACCCTCTTCCCACCGCAAGCCCCGGGAACAGAGGAGAAGCGCTGCGCGCCTTCTCCTCTGTTCCAGGACCTCCCACAGCAAGCCTTCAGGGAAATTCGTCTTGCGAAGCCGCTAACAATCGGAAAACCCTTTCGTCTTGCGGGTTTTTCATTTAGCAAGGCATTCGTCTTGCGGGGCACCACTGTATGGGACAGACTAAAGCTGTCAATGACTGGAAGAATGTCAGCGATCAAAATAAACTTATTACCGAAAATGGTATTTTTGTTCCAGACAATCCCGATAATAAGAGGTTTAAGACAATTTAAAGAGTGGCAAAAGATTCTCTCTCGCTTTATATGGCAAGGGAGAAGACCAATGATCAAATTTAAAATATTGACAGATAAGAAAGAAAGGGGGGGGGGTTCGCTGTACCTGATCTGAAACTCTATTATGAAGCGGCGTGTTTATGTTGGATAAAGGAGTGGATAACCCAGGAGAACCCAGATCTGTTAGATTTGGAGGGGCACAACAATAGATGGCACTCCTATCTTTGGTATGGTAAGGCAAAAGTGCATAAAGGGTTTACAAATCATGTGATAAGGGGTGCTTTATTTGAAGTCTGGGACAGAAACAAGAATTTGTTGGAAAGGAAAACACTGTGGTGGGTGTCACCAATTGATATGTTAACAGTTAAAAAATTGAACATAGAAGGGAGAAGGGCCACCTATGAGGAGATTCTGATGAAGGCCGAAAAAGGTTGGAAATTGAAGCCTTATGATTGTATTGCTGGAAAATTGACAGGATGGTTGCGATACCATGAAGTCAATGATGTTTTTAAAGATGACAAAAAATTAGGATTTGAAGACAAAAAAATTGAAATTTCAAATAGACATTATAGAAAGTAGGTCTAAGCTACTTTCAAAAATGTATAATCTCCTATTAGAATGGAATACAAAAGACGAACTTATAAAAGAAGCTATGATAAAATGAGCTATTGATCTAGGACACAACATAGACTATGATGTATGGGCCAAACTCTGGAATGAGAGTATAAAATTCACCGCTTGTTCTGCCTTAAAAGAGAATGTTATGAAGATGGTCTATCGTTGGTACCTTACTCCTACCAAATTGGCAAAAATGTACAGAACTAGTAGTAAAACTTGCTGGAAATGCAAGGAAAAGGATGGCGACTTCTATCATATGTGGTGGTCATGTAATAAATTAAAAGAGTTCTGGGAATCGATTTATAACGAGTTAAAAAAGATGTTTAAGTATTGTTGTTGTTGTTTAGTCGTTTAGTCGTGACCGACTCTTCGTGACCCCATGGACCAGAGCACATGTTTAAGTATAGCTTTCCCAAAAAGCCGGAAGAATTTTTGCTAGGTTTGGTGGGAGAAGATATTAAAGGAGGCAAAACTAGCTGGCTCTCTTTAACAGTGAGACCGAATTGTCTGCCTCAACATTCAGTCTGAGCTGTTACATGACTGAAATGTGTCCCAGTATAGGACTGTGATTGATTAATCTCCCCCAGGAATTTCAAAACGACACTTTAAGAAGTATCTGAATTTGTACAAAAGGGACAGGCAACAACAAACTTTAAAGTAAATACCTTAGAATATTTATATGGTTTTGCAGAAGAAAATATGCTGTACTCATTGACTGAGTCTTAAAGAATTCCTGAAGTATTAGCTTTGGTGGGGGTTGCGCAGCACATCTGCTGTGGCACTCCCCATTTTACCTCTAGTGGCGAAATGGGATAGACCACTCTTGACAGCAAGGCAGACCAAATTCTGCCATTCTTCTCTGGTGGGGTCTTTATCTTCCTTCCATTTCGTTTTTCTCCCCATTTTACCTTAAGTGGAGAAATGGGATGCACCACCCAAAGTCGGCTAATATTAATTGATTAAAATTGGACCTGAAAGTCTGGCCAGGGATTTCACCCCTTCCCGCTGCCAAAGCTATCTCCCACCTCCAAGCACTATTATTTTGCCCAAGAAATGTTGCTTTTGGTAAAATGATACAACACACATGATAAACCATATATATTTATTTTGGACATGATTCAATGACCTCATTTGCACCTGAAAGTCAAGTACAGTCTTTCTTTAAGGAGGAGCTTCTAGACTTCTGGAAAGAAAGCCTGGGTGTCCTCAGGCTGAGACCTCCCCTGCTTCAACCACTAGGCCTCCAATTTCCATAAATGGTGGGTTCTTCTGGGCGGTGGTGGTTTGCCTTCTCTCAGCTACAGCTCATTTGAATCCTCATCCATTGCTTCAGTGCACTCAAATTGAGTGATCTCAATTCCTAATGATTCAAGATCAGTCTCCAGCAACCCCTCATAGTAGTCACACAAACTAGCTGTTCCACAGCCTCGGATAGCGCCCCTCATGCTGCTTTTCCCTGTTGGGAAAAACACACACATATTTTTTGAATCCAAAACCCACTCCCTCAAACAGAAGGGTGGGCAACTTTTCTCAGACCAAGAGCCTTTTTCCAGTCTGGGTAACCTTCTGGGAGGTCCACATGCCAATGGAAACATATGTAAAATTCACCTTTACAAGGCAGGCCATTTTATACATACATTCAAACCACTCTCTCTGTCCTCCCTCCAGGTTAACAAGAGTTCAGGGGCAACAATCCAGCCAGGCCAAAGCATACAGGTAGGGTATGAAGTGGGGCTTGTGAGTGGTGTGGCCTAGGGAAAGGAGGTGTGGCTAAGTAGGATCTGAAGGGCCAGAGAGAAAGAGTCCAAGAGGAATGCCTTTGGCCCCTGGGCCTGTGGGTTTCCATCCTGCCCCCCCTCCAATTTAAAGTGCAATTTTTAAGATGTATTTTTATTTAACAAAATCTGTATACCGCTTGTTTGCAGTAAAAACTGCTAGGGGTTTACAAGAAATATTTATATTAACAGTTAAAACCATTAAAACATTTAAAACTCATTGGAATGAACAGCAAAAGGGAATAGAGAATGTGACTATCTGAATGGGCTTTTAAGGTATTGCTGGGGGGAAAATGGAATAAAGAGGCATAGGGTTCCAGACAAGAACCGCAGAAATCACTAGCCCCTTCCCTGTATTCTCCTCCTCCCACCTCCCTGCGCAGACATCCCTCCTCCTTGGGCTCCTGCCCATCCCCTTACTCTGTGAGGGCAACGTAGGTCTCCTAATAACTTTCAGCACCCTTAATAAACAAAATATCCTAGCATCTTTTAGAGGAAGCCATGACGGCTCAAAGTGGCGTGATACTGCTTTAACTGCATAGTACAGATGCCGCTCTAGCTGCACTTCATCATACAAGACTCATCGAACTTCATGCGACCCCCAACGTAGAAGCATTGATCCTCCTCATTTCTGCAGCTGACGGTCTTCAAGCCCTCGCACTCGTCTGACAAGATGTTGATGCAACTCAGGCACTTCAGCCCATGTGTCCCAGTATAGGACTGTCATTGATTAATCTCCCCCAGGAATTTCAAAAGGACACTTTAAGAAGTATCTGAATTTGTACAAGAGGCCACAACAAACTTTAAAGTAAATACCTTAGAATATTTACATGGTTTTGCAGAAGAAAATATGCTGCACTCATTGACTTAAAGAAAGTCTTAAAGAAAGTCAGCCCAAAGTCTGCCATTCTTCTCTGGTAGGACTTTATCTTCCTTCCATTTCTTTTTTCTCCCGTTTTACCTTAAGTGGAGAAATGGGATGCACCACCCAAAGTCAGCTAATATTAATTGATTAAAATTGGACCTGAAAGTCTGGCCAGGGAAACAGGGAAAACTGTTGGCCTGACAAATGAAAAAAAAGACAGAAACTTAATACCTTTACGAATTTGGAAGTGGAAGGAAAGAATATACAGAACCCAATGGAGATTAGGAAGTGTTTTCAGAGTTATTTTAAACAACTTTACACACAGGAGAAGCATAAAGAAATGGATATTGGTCGATTTTTGAAAATAAATGGACTACACAAAATCTCTAAGAAAAAACAGTTAATGTTGAATTACAAAATAACGGACCAGGAGGTGGAAGGGGCCATCCAGAACATGCAATTAGGTAAATCTCCAGGACCAGATGGCTTGACTTCAAGATATTACAGATCTTTGAAAGAATGGATAATACAACCACTGAAGGAAGTCTGTAATGAAATATTGGAAGGGAGAAGGGCACCAGAGTCGTGGAAGGAAGCTTACATTACACTTATACCAAAAACAGAGACTGAAAAGACACAGCTCAAAAACTACCGCCCCATTTCGCTGCTTAACATGGATTATAAAATTTTTGCAGACATTCTGGCTAAAAGATTAAAAAAGGTGTTAGTAGAAGAAATTCATACAGACCAAGCGGGCTTTCTCCCGGGCAGACATTTGTCTGATAATACGAGGAATATAATTAATATTCTAGAAAAATTGCAAGTGAATATCAATACTAAGGCAGTTTTGATATTTGTGGATGCAGAGAAAGCCTTTGACAATATTTCTTGGAGTTTTATGAAAAAGAATCTACAGGGGATGGGAGTAGGTCAAGGTTTTGAAAATGGTATAGGTGCAATTTATTCAGAACAAAAGGCAAAATCAGTTGTGAATAATGTAGTGACAGAAGAGTTTAAGATTGAGAAAGGGACACGACAAGGCTGCACAATTTCCCCATTGCTCTTTATATCGGTCCTTGAGGTTTTGTTAAACATGATTAGAAAGGACCAAGAGGTTAAAGGTATACAATTGGGAGCTAAACAGTACAAACTGAAAGCATTCACTGATGACTTAGTATTGACTTTACAGGAGCCAGAAGCTAGTACTAAAAAGGTATTGGAATTGATTCAAGAATTTGGACAGGTAGCAGGTTTCAAGTTGAATAAGATGAAAACTAAAGTTTTAGAGAAAAATCTAACTGTGAATGAGAGAGAGAAGTTTCAGGAGGAGACAGGATTAACATTGGTTAAGAAGGTGAAATACCTAGGGGTTAACATGACTGCCAAAATGTGAATTTATTTAAGGATAATTATGAAAAATGTTGGATTGAAGTGAAAAAGGACTTAGAAATAGGGACAAATCTGAAGTTATAATTGTTAATGAATGTGTTGCCAAGGATGTTGTTTTTGTTTCAAACATTGCAAATTTTGGACAAGATGGATTGTTTCAAGAAGTGGCAGAAAGATATTTCTAGATTTGTCTGGCAGGGCAAGAAGCCTCGAATAAAATTTAAGATATTAACTGATGCTAAAGAAAGAGGTGGATTTGCCCTGCCAGACCTTAAACTCTATTATGAATCAGCTGCTTTTTGCTGGCTGAGAGAATGGCTGCTTCTTGAAAACACTGATGTGCTGGATTTGGAAGGTTTCAATAATGTATTCGGTTGGCATGCATATTTGTGGTACGATAAGATAAAGGCACATAAAGCATTCAAAAATCATATTGTTAGAAAAGCATTGTTTAATGTTTGGATAAGATACAAGGATTTGTTAGAAAAGAAAGCCCCAAGATGGTTGTCACCAATTGAAGCGAAGGCACAGAAAAAACTCAATATGGAGGCCAAATGGCCGAAATATTGGGAAATTTTGGAACAAGACGGTGACAGAATAAAATTGCAGAGTTTTGAAAAATTGAAAAATAAAGTGCGAGATTGGCTCCGTTATTACCAAATAATGGAGGCATACAATTTGGACAAAAAAGTTGGTTTCCAGGTGGAGAAATCAAAATTGGAAACAGAATTGTTAGATTCAAAAATTAAGAATTTGTCAAGAATGTATAACTTGCTGTTGAAATGGAACACTCAGGATGAAACGGTAAAATCAGCTATGATTAAATGGGCACAAGATGTTGGACATAACTGTAATGGTTATATGGGGTTGTTCGTGCGTAAGTTGCCGCCACTCTTGGCGAGGTTGCCTGGTTAAACCTTTTCCTGGCTGGACAGCCCTTCACTTCGTGGCTGTTTCAGTCGCTAGCAGAATCCCTCAGTGGGCGTTTCTTGAACTTCTTCCAGCAAAGAAGTTCTTTGACGCCAAGTCTACACCTACTTTCCCTGCGCGGAAGTCTTCTGCGCAGGGTGGGTGTGGGTAGCGGAGGACCTGTGCTCTCCCCGCTGGTCTCCGGCAAAGAGTCCTGGAGCCCCCTCTCCGATTCCCCCATCCTCCCCCCTTTATCCCTGGTGTTATGCTGATTTCCTTCCCCAGCCGATGAGTCCCCTCTCTCCCTGCTGGGCCCTTCTCCGGCATCGCTTGGGAGCCTTGCCTACACTCCTGGCTCCGATGTCAGTTCCCTGACATCCACCTTCCCCCCCAGGACCCCCTCCACCCCCGGCCCGACCTTTTGACCCAACTTCGTCGCTTTCCCTTGGCCGACGATGCGGGGAATCCCCGGAAGGAGCTGTCGACAACCTCTGAGGATTCAAACTCCGCTTCCCACCCGCTCCGATCTCTTCCTGCGGGGTGGCCCTCCCAGTCCGATTCCTCTTCCTCTGACGCCTCTCCTCCCTCCTCTTCGGAGGCAGGAAAACCCACAAAATCCTCTTCATCATCTGTGGTTCCAAATTGCTCCTCCCAGAATCTCGCTAGTGGTTTAGGTTTATCTGGGAACAGGCTGTGGAACTCCTCCATAAGATACCCATCATTGATAGCCTCCGCAGGAACCCACGTGTTTTCTGACTCGGGTTCTCTCTCCCAAGCCACCAAGTACTCCACCTGGCGCCCTCGCCATCTTGAATCGAGTATTTCCGTGGCTTGGTTGTGGAGTTCCCTCTCCTCTACCTGCGGGTGTGTGGTGACTTCTCCCTCTCGCCCCGGGAATTCCTGCCCCTCCCTGTACGGTGAGAGTAGGGACCTATGGAACACCGGGTGTAATTTCATGCTGTCCGGCAACTTGAGCTTGAATGCCACGGGGTTTACCTGCTGTGTTACCTCAAAAGGTCCCAGCCGCCTTGGCCGCAACTTCTTGCACCCTCCCTTAAAAGGTAACCCTTGGGTTGACAACCATACCCGGTCTCCCACCCGTATGGTCTCCCCTTCCCGACGGTGCTTGTCTGCCTGCCTCTTGTAAATTTCCTTGGCTCGTTCCAAGTTCATCTTAAGTTGCTGGTGCAAGGCCTCCATTTCTTCCACAAACTGCTTTGCCGCAGGTATGCTCCACCCTTCCTCCCCCCTCCCCGGGAAGGCCCTGGGGTGACACCCATAATTGGCCATGAACGGGCTCATTCCCGTGGACACATGTTCAGCGTTATTGTACGCAAATTCGCCCAGCACTAGTTTCTCTACCCAATCGTTCTGTCTCTCGCTGACGTAGCAGCGTAGGTATTGCTGGAGTATACTGTTCACTCTTTCTGCTTGCCTGTTGGTTTCTGGGTGTCTCGCTGTCGAGAAGCCCACCTCGACCTGCAACAAGCGGCTCATGAGCTTCCTCCAGAACCGGGAAGTAAATTGTTTCCCGCGATCCGAGATGACCCTTGAGGGAGCTCCATGCAGCCTGAATATGTGATCCACAAACAACCTGGCTGTTTCCTCTGCCGTTACCGCATGCGAGCAAGCGTTGAAATGGCACATTTTTGTTAGCAGGTCGACTACTACCATGACTGCTGTCTTCCCCCTTGACTTGGGCAAATCTGTCATAAAATCTATGGATACCACCTCCCAGGGTCTTCCCGGCGTGGGTAAGGGCTCCAGTAACCCTGCGGTTGCAGCCCTCTCCCCCTTTGCCCTCTGGCAGTGGTCGCACCCCCGTACATATTCCCGTACATCTTCCCTCACCTTTGGCCACCAGAACTGCCTGGTGACAAGCAACATGGTTTTTTTTTAATATTTATTAAGATTTTACAAAAACAAATATACAAAAACACATAAAAGAAACAAAAAATAAGAATAAACACACAGAAAAATAAGAAAAATTAAAAACAATTCTTTTTCATAACTTAAAACTCATTTGCTTGTTTCTTTGACTTCCTCACATCTCCCCTTCTTGTATTCCCATTTAAATAATCAAATCAGCAAATCCTTACCCTCTTTCATTTATCTTATCTCTATAACTTA
Organism: Podarcis filfolensis; assembly: GCF_964270895.1. Taxonomy (NCBI): domain Eukaryota; kingdom Metazoa; phylum Chordata; class Lepidosauria; order Squamata; family Lacertidae; genus Podarcis; species Podarcis filfolensis. The sequence continues at coordinate 78,051,041 of NC_139611.1, read as the reverse complement.
ACATTTTATAACTCAGTATTTTCATCCATTATCAATTCATTTTTGCATATTCTTATTAACTTTGTTGCTAATACCACTTATTTCCAATCCAACATCATTTTAATTATGTTTTTACCTATTTATACCCTTTTTCCATATTCTTAAAGCATTACAGCTGGAAACCACTTAATTTCTATCCAACATCATTCTAACATTCATTAATTTTACAGTATTTCTGTAGATAGTCTTTAAATTTCTTCCAATCCTCTTCCACCGACTCTTCTCCCTGGTCTCGGATTCTGCCAGTCATTTCTGCCAATCCCATATAGTCCATCACCTTCATCTGCCATTCTTCCAGAGTGGGTAAATCTTGTGTCTTCCAATACTTTGCAATAAGTATTCTTGCTGCTGTTGTAGCGTACATAAAAAAAGTTCTATCCTTCTTTGGCACCAATTGGCCAACAATGCCCAGAAGGAAGGCCTCTGGTTTCTTCAGGAAGGTATATTTAAATACCTTTTTCATTTCATTATAGATCATTTCCCAGAAAGCCTTAATCTTTGGGCACATCCACCAAAGGTGAAAGAATGTACCTTCAGTTTCTTTTCATTTCCAACATTTATTATCAGACAAATGATATATTTTTGCAAGCTTGACTGGGGTCATGTACCACCTGTATATCATTTTCATAATATTCTCTCTTAAGGCATTACATGCCGTAAATTTCATACCTGTGCTCCACAACTGTTCCCAGTCAGCAAACATAATGTTATGTCCAACATCTTGTGCCCATTTAATCATAGCAGATTTCACCGTTTCATCCTGTGTGTTCCATTTCAACAGCAAGTTGTACATCCTTGACAAAATCTTAGTTTTGGGTTCTAACAGTTCTGTTTCTAATTTTGATTTTTCCACCTGGAAGCCAATTTTCTTGTCCAAATTATATGCCTCCATTATCTGATAATAATGAAGCCAATCTCGCACTTTGTTTTTTAGTTTCTCAAAACTCTGCAGTTTTAATCTATCTCCCTCTTGTTCCAAAATTTCCCAATATTTCGGCCATTTGGCCTCCATATTGAGCTTTTTCTGGGCTTTTGCTTCCATTGGTGACAGCCACCTTGGGTTTTTATTTTCCAATAAATCCTTATATCTTATCCAAACATTGAACAAAGCTTTCCTGACAATATGGTTCTTAAATGCTTTATGTGCTTTAACCTTGTCGTACCACAAATATGCATGCCACCCGAAAACATTGTTAAAACCTTCTAAATCCAAAATGTCTGTGTTCTCAAGAAGCAGCCAGTCTTTCAACCAGCAGAATGCTGCTGATTCATAGTAAAGTTTAAAGTCTGGCAGGGCAAATCCACCCCTTTCCTTTACATCAGTTAATATCTTAAATTTTATTCTGGGCTTCTTGCCCTGCCAGACAAATCTAGATATATCTTTCTGCCACTTCTTGAAACAATCCATCTTGTCCACAATTTGCAATGTTTGAAACAAAAACAGCATTCTAGGCAATACATTCATCTTTATAGCTGCAATTCTACCCAACAAGGAGAGCTTCAAATTTGACCAAATTTCTAAATCTTTTTTCACTTCCGTCCAACATTTTTCATAATTATCTTTAAATAAGTTCCCATTTTTTGCTGCCATGTTAATCCCCAAGTATTTCACTTTCTTAACCACAGTCAGGCCTGTCTCATTCTGAAACCTCTCTCTTTCAATCGGTGTTAAATTTTTCTCTAAAACCTTAGTTTTTGACTTGTTCAGTTTGAATCCTGCCACTTGACCAAATTCTTGAATTAGTTCTAAAACCCTTTTAGTACCAGATTCTGGCTCCTGTAACGTCAATACTAAATCATCTGCAAATGCTCTCAATTTGTACTGTTTGGCTCCGACCTGTATACCTTTAACCAACCGGTCCCTTCTAATCATATTCAGCAGAACCTCCAGGACCGATATAAAAAGCAATGGGGAGATTGGGCACCCCTGTCGTGTCCCTTTTTCTATCTTAAATTCTTCCGTCACCACATTATTTACAATTAATTTAGCCTTTTGTTCAGAATATATTGCACCTATACCATTTTCAAAACCTTGGCCTACCCCCATCCCCTGTAGGTTCTTTTTCATAAAACTCCAAGAGATATTGTCAAAAGCTTTCTCCGCATCCACAAATATCAGAACTGCTTTAGTGTTTATATTCACTTCTAATTTTTCCAAAATATCAATTATGTTCCTCAAATTATCAGACAAATGTCTTCCCGGGAGAAAGCCCGCTTGGTCTTTATGAATCTCTTCCATCAATACTTTTTTCAATCTCTTGGCCAAAATGTCAGCAAAAATTTTGTAATCCACATTAAGTAACGATATAGGGCGGTAGTTCTTAAGCTGAGTCTTTTCAGTCTCTGTTTTCGGTATAAGTGTAATATACGTCTCTTTCCACGACTCTGGTGCCCTCCTCCCTTCCAGAATTTCATTGCAGACTTCCTTCAAAGGTTGTATTAACCACTCTTTCAAAGATCTATAATATCTAGAAGTCAGCCCATCCGGTCCTGGAGATTTGCCCAATTGCATATTTTGAATGGCACCTTCTACTTCCTGTTCAGATATTTTATAGTTCAACATTAATTTACTTTCTTGAGAGATTTTTTGTAATCCATTTGTCTTCAAAAATCGGTCTATGTCCATTTCTTTCTGTGGCCCTTGTGAGTATAATTGTTTAAAGTACCTCTGGAAACAATTTCTAATCTCATTTGGGTTATGTATGTTCTTTCCTTCCACTTCTAAATTTGTAATAGTATTTAATTTTTGTCTTTTTTTCAGTTACAGATAGGTAGCCGTGTTGGTCTGCCACAGTCAAAACAAAATTTTTTTCCCCTTCCAGTAGCACCTTAAAGACCAACTAAGTTAGTTCTTGGTATGAGCTTTCGTGTGCACGCACACTTCTTCAGATACACTGAAACAGAAGTTGCCAGATCCTTTTATATAGTGAGAAGGTGGGGAGGGGTATTACTCAGAAGGGTGGTGGGAATGGGTGATTGGCAGATAGCTGTGATGAGCCTGTTGACGACTCTTAACGACTGCAATAGGTCTTACAGGATTCTAATGTTTTTTGTCTCATTTGCTTAATTTTCCATTCTATTTCCTGATTCATTATTTCCATATATTGTACTTGATATAATTTTATTTCTCTCAAAATCTCCTGCGATTTTGGTTTTACCCTCAATTTCTTTTCACATTCTTTTATTTTCTCCAAAATTTTATCTTTCTTCTCATTTTGACTTCTCTTCTTTATTGCATTCTGTTGTATCAAAAACCCTCTCATAACAGTTTTGCTTGCGTCCCAGATTACTCTTTTTTCTACATTAGTGTTCATATTTATTTCAAAATAATCTCTCAAAGTTTTTTGGGCCTTTTTATACATTTCTTCATCTCCAAATAAGGTGTCATTCATCCTCCATCTGAAGGAGCCAGTTGATATTTGCTTCATCTCCATCCTTACAGCGTGATGGTCGGAGCAAGTTTTTGGGCAGATTTCCACTTTCTTTATCTTTGGTGCCATTCCTCTAGTTACCCATATTTGGTCAATTCTAGTCCATGTCATCTTGGCTTCAGAAAAGAAGGTTCCCTCTCTTCCCAAGGGGTTCTTTGTTCTCCAAATATCCACTAAGTCCATATTGTCTGTCATTTCAAAAAAAGTTTTTGGTAGTCTACCATCCTTGGTAACTACCTGTCTTTGTGCCTTGTCCATGTTTGTAGATACAACTCCATTCATATCCCCCATCAAAATCAGATTGTAATCCAGATAGTCCAATAATGTCTCATGCAACTTTTTAAAAAATTCAGATTTCCCCTCATTCGGTGCATAAATTCCTACGATCAAAAATTTCTCTCCTTGAACTTGAATTTCAATTGCCAGGAATCTTGGCAAGCAACATGGTTTTGTGTTGACCAAAATGCCCTGCTGTTGGGTAGTCGTGGAGTTGTTTGAGTACCCTTCCCCTCAAGGTCTCCCCCGGTACGTACGGCGCTCCCTTGTAGTACAGTACCCCTTCCTTTCCCTCAAACCCTCCATGGTTTTCCCTTCCGTCTCTGAGTTCCCTGATTTTTGTTTGAGTGAATTCGTCGTTTCTAGTAAGCCCGGTTAGTTCTCGTTTCCCAACCAACACTCCCCCACACACCCATCGGTTCTCGGGGAACACGTGTCTGACTTCTGGCGGTCCCTCTCCTTCCATGTACTCCGGCTTCCGGGAGAGAGCATCTGCTCTTACGTTTTCCTCTCCCGGCACGTACCGGATCTCGAAGAAAAACTTGGAGAACTCCTGTGCCCATCGAACCTGTCTCTGGTTGAGTACTCGCACAGTCCTCCAGTATTCCAAGTTCTTGTGATCCGTACACACCTGGATATTGTGCTGCGCCCCTATTAGCAGATGTCTCCATCGTCAAAATGCTGCATAAATTGCAAGCAGTTCGCGGTCATACACCGTGTAGTTTTGCTCCAACTTGCTCAGCTTCCTCGAGAAAAAGGCGCACGCAGACTTCTGGAGGCGGCGCCATCGGTAATGGTGGATTCCCTCCAGTTGTTAGGGAATAGTTCCACGGGAACGGGGTCTAACCGCGACAGCGACGTGGGGACCCTCTAGAAAACCACAGGCGGGAGAAGCCTGTGATCGTGGGACTCAGCGGGCACCTTTAGCGCCCCCCCCATTTGCGAGGGAACCCCCGCAAGGGGCTCCAGAGCGAAATGGGGAGTCTGGCGCGGTGCTGAGAGCCAACTGCTTCTTCCGTGGAGCGAAGCCGCACAGCTGTTGCCGGGGAGCACTGACCTTTTTCCTGGGACAATTCGGCTAACAAACAACTACCCGTGAGTAGGTCAAGCTTAAAGACCGGGGAATTTAACGAAAAGAGGATAAATTTGGCACTGAAACGGGAAGGTGTAAACAGGAAGTCCGCCTTCCTTTTCTGTATATAGATCAAAGCAAAGACTGATCAAGCTAAGACTGGAGAGTTGGGTTTAAAAGGACTCAAATCCTAATGTCAGATCAAAAGACTTCCCTCCCTGAATTGCAGGAGAGGGGAGGGAAGAGGGGAAAGTATACTTTGCCTGCAAAAAAAAAAAAAAGGAGAGAAAAAGGAATAAAGACCACCACTTAACCCTTGGGAATGGACTGCCAGGATTAAAAAAATTGACGTACTGAGAATCGCACTATTTATGGAAAATGCAACTTTGTGACAGTTAACGCTGCAAGTGAGATACTTTTATTCTGAGGGCTTCTTTGGACTTGAAACTGTTGCTTTTCTTTTGTTGAAGGGGGACTTTGGAAAGTCGGAAAAGATACTCTATTGCAATACTTTGATCGTTACTGTGTCCCCCTAGAGGAACATTGAAATTGTTGCAACTAGCCAGGGGATTTTACACTCTCGACTGGCCTGGGAAGCTTCCGCTGCAAAACAAGTTTTGGCCGTGGATTGACCTTGACTTTTAGATCCTCAGATAAAGTGGTATGGCAGACTTGCCTAAGGAAAAGACAACAAGATCGGGAAAGGTTAGACAGCAGCAGACTAGTGTAACGCAGCAGCACAGAGCATCCGTATCTGCCTCTGCATCTGTATCTGCCCCTTCTGTACCACAAGGAAAAGATCCTGCACAAGGGAAAGATCCTGCACAGGCTGGGTCTAAAGGAATGGCTACTGAAGAGGGATTTACTTCAGTATTAAATAAAATTTATGAAACCTTGGAAAAATTAAGTAACCAAGTTACAGAAGCAACAGCTAAAATTGACCAAAATACTACTAGCATCAACAACCTGGGGCAGAAGGTGAATTCAAATACAGAATCTATTGAAAGACTGTTGCAAGAATCCGCTTCAAATCAAAAGGCAGCTGAGGAAGCAAAGGAAAAAGCGTCGGCTGTAGAGGAAAAGATCCCACCGATATGTAAAGAGCTCAAGGACCACTGGTCACTTTTGTCCATGATCGAACTTAAGGAAAAACAGACTAATCTGAGGATCAGGGCGGTACCTGAACTTGAAAAAGATAATTTAAGTGACTTTCTTATGCAGGAATTTGCAGAATTTTGGAAGTTGGATGCTAAGCAAGACTTCAGATAGTAAGTGCTTTTAGACTTGGAAGAGGAGGGAGAAAGAACAGGGTGAGAGACTGTTTGGTTACCCTCCAAACGAAAGAAGAGAGAGACAAAATATTGAGCCTGCATTTCCAGCAGACTTTGGAGATACAAGAATCAAGAGTAGAGATCTTCAAGGATATTCCAAAATATTTATTGGATCTTAGAACTAATTACGGCGATCTGGTGGCCCTCTTGAGAAGAAACAGAATTGTTTTTAGGTGGGAGTTTTCCCAAGGCCTCTCTTTTACTTTTAAAGGGGAAAAAATCAAAATAAGATCAGTGGAAGACAAGGAAAATTTTTTGAGAGATCACGAAGAAAACCTTCAAAAAGAAGCCGAAGAAGAAGAAGAGCCAAGAGCACTAAAACCAGGAACATTAGATTTAGGACCACCACTTTTGGGGCTGGACAAACTAGAGAAAGAGACACCACTGACAGAAGAACAACTACTTGGAGCAGTTGGAGGAAAGTAAAATAATTACACCATGTCTCTGCAATTATTAAGTTGGAACATTCACGGTTTTAACTCCCCGGAAAAAAGGAGGAAAATTTTTCATTTATTGAAAAAGGAGGAATTAGACTTGATTTGCTAACAGGAAACTCATGTGATAAGGCTACATAGAAAAGTATTGATTAATAAAAGATTGGGCCAAGAATTTATTTCATCGGACAAGGTTAAAAAGAGAGGAGTTGTAATTTACGCCAAAGAGAGCCTATCACCGAAATTTATCTTCAAAGATGACCAAGGAAGATATGTGGCAATCGAAATTCAAATTCAAGGAGAGAAATTTTTGATAATAGGAGTTTATCCACCGAATGAGGGGAAATCTGATTTTTTTTTAATGAATATTTATTAGATTTTCCAATTTTATATAAACACAAAAAAAGAAAAAGAAAAATATTAAAAACAATTCAATTTCAATAACAGTTTTTCAATCACATATTTCTTTGACTTCCTCATACCTCCCCTTCTTGTTCTCTAGTTCACCTTATTAATTCAGCAAATCCTAATCTCTTAACTTTCCTTTTAAAATGAAACCTTATTTTCCATTCAGCTTTTTTTTTAAATTTAATAACATAAACCATTATAATCCCCATTATCTTTATCATAACAGCTAGTCCCCACCAAAGTTCAAACCAACATCTTTTCAAAATTCATTAATTTTATAATATTTCTGTAGATAATCCTTAAATTTCTTCCAATCTTCTTCTGCTGACTTTTCTCCCTGGTCGCGGATTCTGCCGGTCATTTCTGCCAGTCCCATACAGTCAATCAACTTCATCTGCCATTCTTCCAGAGTGGGTAGATCCTCAGTCTTCCAGTGCTTTGCTATAAGTATTCTTGCTGCCGTTGTAGCGTACATAAAGAAAATTCTGTCTTTCTTTGGTACCAAATGGCCGACTATGCCCAAGAGAAAAGCCTCTGGTTTTTTCAGGAAGGTATACTTAAGTATCTTTTTCATTTCATTATAAATCATTTCCCAGAAGGCCTTAATCTTTGGGCACGTCCACCATAGGTGAAAAAATGTACCTTCAACTTCCTTACATTTCCAGCATTTATTATCGGGCAAGTGATATATTTTTGCAAGCTTGACTGGGGTTATGTACCACCTGTATATCATTTTCATAATATTCTCTCTTAAGGCATTACATGCCGTGAATCTCATACCTGTGGTCCATAACTGTTCCCAATCAGCAAACATGATGTTATGTCCGAGATCTTGTGCCCATTTAATCATAGCTGACTTAACCGTTTCATCCTGTGTATTCCATTTCAGCAGCAAGTTATACATTTTTGACATGATTTTAGTTTTAGGTTCTAGCACTTCTGTTTCTAATTTAGATTTTTCCACCTGGAAGCCAATTTTCCTGTCCAAATTGTATGCCTCCCTTATCTGGAAATAATGTAACCAGTCTCGGACTTTGTTTTTTAATTTCTCAAAACTCTGCAATTTCAGTCTATCTCCTTCTTGCTCCAAAATTTCCCAATATTTTGGCCAACTGGCCTCCATATTGAGTTTTTTCTGAGCTTTCGCTTCCATTGGTGACAACCACCTTGGGGTTTTGTTTTCCAATAAATCCTTATATCTAGTCCAAGCATTAAACAAAGATCTCCTAACAATATGATTCTTAAACGCTTTGTGAGCTTTAACCTTGTCATACCACAAATATGCATGCCATCCAAAAACATTGTTAAAACCTTCTAAATCCAAAATGTCTGTGTTTTCAAGAAGCAGCCAGTCTTTCAACCAGCAGAATGCTGCTGACTCATAATAGAGTCTGAAGTCTGGCAGGGCGAAGCCACCTCTTTCTTTTGCATCAGTTAAAATCTTATATTTTATCCTAGGCTTCTTGCCCTGCCAGACAAATTTAGAAATATCTTTCTGCCACTTCTTAAAACATTCCATCTTGTCCACAATTTGTAATGTTTGAAACAAAAACAGCATTTTAGGCAATACATTCATCTTTATAGCTGCTATTCGACCCATCAAGGAAAGCTTCAAATTTGACCATGTTTCGAGATCTTTTTTCACTTCTGACCAGCATTTCTCATAATTATTTTTAAATAAGTTCCCATTTTTAGATGTCATGTTAATCCCCAGATATTTCACCTTCCTCACCACAGACAGACCTGTTTCATTCTGAAATTTCTCTTTTTCAAACAATGTCATATTTTTCTCTAAAACCTTAGTTTTGGTCTTATTCAGTTTGAATCCTGCCACTTGACCAAATTCTTGAATTAGTTCTAAAACTCTTTTAGTACTAGATTCTGGCTCCTGTAACGTCAAAACTAGATCATCTGCAAATGCTCTCAATTTATACTGTTTAACTCCGACCTGTATACCTTTAACCAACCGGTCCCTTCTAATCATATTCAGCAAAACCTCCAGGACCGATATAAAAAGTAAAGGGGAAATTGGGCATCCTTGTCGTGTCCCTTTTTCAATCTTAAATTGTTCCGTAACCACATTATTTACAATTAATTTGGCCTTTTGTTCAGAGTATATTGCACCTATACCATTTTCAAAACCTTGGCCTACCCCCATACCCTGTAGATTCTTTTTCATAAAACTCCAAGAAATGTTGTCGAAGGCTTTCTCCGCGTCCACAAATATCAAGACAGCTTTAGTATTTATATCCACATCTAGCTTTTCCAAAATGTCAATTACATTCCTCAAATTGTCAGATATGTGTCTTCCCGGCAGAAAGCCCGCTTGGTCCTTATGTATCTCTTCAATCAATACTCTTTTCAATCTCTTGGCTAAAATGTCAGCAAAAATTTTGTAATCCACATTTAATAAGGATATGGGACGGTAGTTTTTAAGTTGGGTCTTTTCAGTCTCTGTTTTCGGTATAAGTGTAATGTAGGCCTCTTTCCACGATTCTGGTACCTTTTTCCCTTCCAAAATCTCATTGCAGACTTCCTTCAGAGGTTGTACTATCCAATCCTTCAAGGATCTATAGTATCTGGAAGTCAGTCCGTCCGGTCCCGGAGATTTGCCCAATTGCATATTTAAGATGGCACCTTCTATCTCCTGATCTGTTATTTTACAGTTCAACAATGCTTTACTTTCCTGTGAGATTTTTTGTAATCCATTTGTTTTCAAAAATCCATCGATGTCCCTTTCATTCTGTGGCCCTTGTGCGTATAATTGCTTAAAATACTTCTAGAAACAATTTCTTATCTCATTTGGATTGTTTATGTCTTTTCCTTCTACTTCCAGGTTTGTAATTGTATTCAGTTTTTGTCTTTTTTTCAATTGCCATGCCAGTAATTTCCCACATTTATCCGCCGATTCAAATGTCTTCTGTCTCATTTGTTTAATTTTCCATTCTATTTCCTGATTCATCAATTCCATATATTGTGTTTGGTATATCTTTATTTCTCTCAGAATCTCTTGTGACTTCGGCTTGGCTCTCAATTTTTTCTCACCTTCTTTAATTTTCTCCAAAATTTTATCTTTTTTCTCATTTTGCCTTCTCTTTTTTAATGCATTCTGTTGTATCAAAAACCCTCTCATCACGGCTTTACTTGCGTCCCAGATTACTCTTTTCTCCACATTTGTTGGCAAATTTAATTCAAAATAGTCTTTTAAAGTCTTTTGGGCCTTGTTGTATACTTCTTCATCTCTAAATAAGGTGTCATTCATCCTCCATCTAAAGGTACCGGTTGTTGTTGACCTCATCTCCATCTTTACAGCGTTATGGTCGGAGCATGTTTTGGGGCAGATTTCCACTTTTTTTATCTTTGGAGCCATTCCTCTAGTAATCCAGATTTGGTCAATTCTGGTCCATGTCATCTTGGCTTCAGAGAAGAATGTTCCTTCTCTCTCCAAGGGGTTCTTAGTTCTCCAAATATCGATCAAGTCCATGTTGTCAGTCATTTCAAAAAAAGTTTTTGGTAGTCTACCATCTTTGGTAACTACCTGTTTTTGGGCCTTGTCCATATTGGTTGATACAACTCCATTCATGTCCCCCATCAAAATTATATTGTAGTCCATAAAATCCATCAAAGTCTCATGCAGTTTCTTGAAAAATTCCGACTTCCCTTCATTTGGTGCATACACACCTACTATCAAAAATTTCTCCCCTTGAAACTGAATTTCAATGGCCAAATATCTTCCTTGCTCATCTTTAAGGGTAAATTTCGGTGAGAGTTTCTCCTTAGCATAAATCACCACTCCTCTTTTTTTAACTTTGTCAGACGAAATAAATTCTTGCCCTAATCTTTTATTAACCAATATTTTCCTGTGTAGCCTCGTGACATGAGTCTCTTGTAAACAAATCAGGTCCAGATGTTCTTTCTTTAATATATGAAATATCTCTTTTCTCTTTCTAGGGGAGTTCAAACCATTACAATTCCAGCTTAAAAGTTGCAGAGACATGATTGATTAGTTAGTTTTCCCTCCTACTGCACCAAGTTGTTGTTCTTCTTCTGTCGGTGGCTTATCTCTCCTTGGGCCGGAGCGTCCAGATATCAAATTTGCAATCTCCAAGAGTCCTTGTCCTGGCATCAATACATCCTCAGCAGAGTCCACTTCCTTCTGCAGGTCCTCTTCGTGGTCTTTCAAAAACTTGTCCTTGTCATTCACTGTCCTTATTCTTATTTTCTTTCCTCTATATTTAAAAGATAGGCCTTGGGGGAATTCCCACCTGAAAATTATTCTGTTTTTCCTCAGCAAGGCAACCAAGTCTCTGTAGTGGGCCCTTACCTCCAAGATATATTTGGGTATATCTTTGAAGATTTCCACATAGGTGTCCCCAATTTCCAGGGTTCTTTGGTAATGTAAGTTCAGTATCTTGTCTCTTTCTTCCTTAGTTTTCAAAATTATCAGACAGTCTCTTGCTTTGTTCTTTCCTTGTCTTCTGCCAAGTCTGAAAGCACTCACAATAGTGAATTCTTCCTCCCTCAGGTCCTTTTGCCAAAATTGTGTAAATTCTTTTGTAAGAAATTCTACCAAATTATCCTCACTTTCTGGCACGCCTCTTATTCTTAAGTTTCTCGCTTTTCTTTCAAGATCTATCATCGACAACGTCAAATCATACTCTTCAAATTTCTTATGTACCGGTGGAATCTGTTCCTGGGCAGCAGTTGCAATTTCCTTGGCTTCTTCAGCCAATTTTCTAGTTGACGCCGATTCTTCCAATAATTTTTCAATAGACTGCGTATTAGAGTTCACCTTTTTCCCTAGTTCATTTATACTTGAGGTATTCAAATTAATGCTTGCAGTGTTCGCTTCAATTTTTGCACAGGCCTCTGCTACTTGTTTATTTGTCTCTTCAACTCTGTTTGCCAATTTCTCCAAAGATGCATCAATTTTACCCAGTGCTTGGGCTAACAGTTCATCAGTTGACATAACCTTTAATTTTGCCTGTGGGGCAACAGCTCCTGCTGTGCCCACTACACCCCCCGTTGAAGGCCTTCTCGTAGTGTCTACTTTGTATTGTCTTCCGGACCTGGTAGTTTTCTCCTGTGTCAACTCTGCTTTATCTGCCATACCACTCACATGCACTCCCAAGGTCAGTCACACACTTGAGGAATTTGTTTTGATAGAATAGGAATTTTCCCACAGCAAAGCTTGCAGTCTAAAGTGTCTTTGCAACGTAGTTACCACTAGGGGTCTCAAACCAACTTCTTATTGCAACTTTATATCCAATAATGTTCAAAAAGTCCCCGTTTCTTAGTATCAAATTTTTAGTCCCAAAATGTTCCTTTCCTTTCCCAGCTACTGTATCCTTTGCAGAGCTAAATCAAACTTTAAACTCCATTCTCCATTTGACAGATCCCTCTGATCGGCTTCTCTGTCATAGGCAGTCCGTTCCCAAGTTTTAAAGTCAGCAGATGTATTTTAAAAATTCTTTCCTTGCAGGTCTAAGATCTTTCAAATATCTATCCACTGTTCCTGCTAACAGTGGAATAGGTTTTCTCTTCAGATATTGGGTTTTAATCCTCCCGAGAACTCCTCTTTCCAAGGCCCAGCTTTGAAGTCTCTTTACTTTGATCTGTTAACAGTCCGGGAAGGCAGACTTCCTGTTTTTACCTTCCCCCGTTTCGGCCGAATTCTTAGTAATTTCTTCCCAATATATGTCAAATTCCTACTCACGGGTAGTTGTTTTTGAGTCCAATTAGCCAGAAAAGAAATCAGCGCTCTCCGACCCTGGCTGTGCGGCTTCACTTCGCGGAGATGGGTAGACAGCTCTCAGCTCCGCACCCCTCACCCCCGGTCCGTTCCGGAGCCTTTAAAAAGGCTCCTTTGCAGCGAGGGGGGGCACAAATGGAGCCCGCCGAGCCTTCAGTTCACAGGCTTCCCCACCTGTGATTTTTTTCGGGTCCCCGCTTCGCCGTAGCGGTAGAACCCCAGCTCCACGAAGCCGATTTCCTCCGGTGTTCAGAGGAAATCTGCCATTACGGTCGCCGGCGCTGACCGGAAGTTGAAAATCTGAATTTTTTAAGAAGTTGCATGAGACATTGTTGGACTATATGGACTATAATATCATCATGATGGGGGATATGAACGGAGTGGTGTCTACAAATATGGACAAGTCGCAAAGACAGGTAATTACTAAAGACGGCAGACTACCGAAAATCTTTTTTGACATGATATGAAGGAAAAAAGGAGGAACCAGAAGAGAGAAGAAGGAAAAAAGACATAGGAAAAGATCAAGAAGATAAAGGCAGAGAAGAAGGAGTAGACGAAGAAGAAGAGGGAGAGGTAGTAGTGGAAGAGGAAGAAGAAGAAGAGGAAGAGAATAGAGAAAACAAAACCACTCAAATTTAAATTATTAGTTAACTGTAAACTGGAAAGTAGTCATTAAAATGAATTTGAAAGTTTTGTCGTGGAATGTGAACGGTTTGAATGAAAAAACCAAAAGGAATAAAATTATAAATGTGTTGAAAAGAAAGAATCTCGATTTAATCTGCTTACAGGAGACACACGTGACTAAAAAGCATAAACATATCCTGGTACACAAAAACTTGGGAGTTGAGCTTATAAATTGTATAGCGGAAAAGAAAAGAGGGGTAGCGATATATGTGAAAGAAAAATGGGAACCCAAAGTGATTTGTAAAGATGATGAAGGAAGGATTTTGGGAGTACAAATTAATTTCCAGGGTGAAAAACTTAATGTGATAAACATATATGCCCCAAATCTGAATAAACCAGAATTCTTTAAGAAGCTGGAACAAATTTTACTGGAGTTAGAGTATAACAAGACGATATTACTGGGAGATTTCAACGGAGTGCCGAAACCAGAATTAGACAATCAGGAAAGAAAAAAAAGCAAACGGGAAACTGCCAAGATCCTTCAATAATTTGGAGGAAAACTTAGACTTAATAGACATCTGGAGATACAAACATGCAACAGAGAAGCAATTCACCTTCTTCTCAGAGCCACACAAGAGCTGGGGTAGAATTGATCAAATTTGGGTCTCAAGGGATCTTACATTAAGAACTACAAAGTGTGAAATTCAACCTAGAACTCTCTCTGATCATAACTCGGTAATTCTAGAAATAAAAGGCAAATCACAGGGCGGGTTCAGATGGAGAATGAATGAACACTTATTGGAGAGTGAAGATGTGGTGGAAAAAGCTAAAGCCACCTTAAAAGATTATTTCAGCCTGAATCTTAATACAGAAACAAGTATGGATATAGTTTGGGACGCCAGTAAGGCGGTCTTAGGGGGTTTTTTATCCAGCAAAATAGTTACAGGAGGAAAGTAAGAGAACAAAAGAAAGAGGAAATCCTTAACCAGTTAAGAGAGTGTGAGAAAAAATTAACAACAAATCCGAAAGATGAACAAAACATGCAAATAATAAAAACGTTACAATCTCAGTACTCAATGTTAACAAGTCAAGAAATTGAATGGAAAATGAAATTAATGAAACAAAAATACTTTGAGTCAGCTAACAAAACGGGTAAATTATTAGCTTGGCAATTACGAAGAAGGCAAAAACAAAACGTAATAAACAAGATAAAAATAGAGGAGCAATTGATAGAAGATCCAAAAGAAATAAAGGAAAATTTCCTCAAATTTTATGAGAGGTTGTATAAAAAAGAAGAGGAAGAAATAACCCGAATAGAAAAATATCTAGAAGATTACAGCGGGAAGACCATAACAGAGGAAGAAAGAATTCAATTAAATAACCCCATAAAAGCAGAAGAGATCCAAGATGCGATAAGGAAGATGAAACCAGGGAAAGCCCCAGGACCGGATGGATTATCAGCCAAATATTATAAAGTATTGGAAAATCAATTAACGCCAGTGCTATGTGACATCATGAACAACATATTAAGAGGAGGAAGGGTACCAGAGACATGGAAAGAGGCTCACATTACGATGATCCCTAAACCAGACACGGATAAATTGAATATGAAAAACTATAGACCCATATCACTTTTAAATAACGATTATAAAATCTTTGCGGAGGTGATGGCAAGCAGACTTAAAAAATGTCTAGTAAATCTAATACATAAGGATCAAGCAGGATTCCTTCCAAATAGGTTACTTAAAGATAATGTAAGGCATATCATAAATATTATTGAATATTTGGAATGCAAGAACGAAATACCCACGGCGCTGATTTTCATCGATGCCGAAAAGGCATTCGATAATGTTTCATGGCAGTTCCTATTGAAGAGTATGGAGAAAGCAGGGCTAGAGGGCGAGTTTATGGATGGAATAAAAGCAATATATTCGAAACAATCGGCAAAACTGATTATAAATAACAACCTAACAAATTCATTTAAAATTGAAAAAGGAACAAGACAGGGATGCCCTCTATCCCCGCTTTTATTCATTATGGTACTAGAGGTAATTACAAATAAAATAAGAGTAACACCAGAGATCCGAGGGATCAAAATAGGAACAAAAGAATATAAACTAAAAGCGTATGCGGATGACTTGATGTTATCCCTGGAAAATCCGCAAAAAAGTGTTGGTAAGGCCTTGGAGTTGTTAGAAGAATTTGGCAAGGTATCCGGTTTCAAATTAAATAAATTAAAGACAAAAATGTTGATTAAAAATTTGGGAAAGGATGAAAGTGAAAAATTGGAGGTAAAAAATGGAATTAAGGTGGCAAAAAAAATAAAGTATCTGGGAATTTGGCTAACTACAAAAAATATAAATCTGATTCAAGATAACTATCTTACAACATGGAAGGAGATTAAAAAAGACCTAGATACGTGGAATAGAGTGAAGCTTTCGTGGACGGGAAGGATGGCGGCAATAAAAATGAACTTACTCCCAAGAATGTTATTTTTGTTTCAAAATATCCCAGTGATCAGAGGCTCTAAAATGTTTACAGATTGGCAAAAAACTCTTTCGAAATTTATATGGCAAGGGAAAAGACCGAGAATTAGATTCAAACTTCTTACAGATCGGAAAGAAAGAGGGGGATTCTTGGTACCTAATCTGAAATTATATTTCGAGGCCGCCTGCCTCTGTTGGATCAAAGATTGGATTAATCTGGAAAACACTGATTTATTGGACCTAGAGGGGTTCGACAATAGGTTCGGCTGGCACGCCTATTTATGGCAAAACAAAGAAAAGGTACATAAAGGGTTTTCAAGTCATATTATTAGACGGCCTTTATATGAAGTGTGGGAGAAAAATAAAAAACTCCTAGAATGGAAAACACCCTGGTGGCTATCACCAACTGATATTTTAATAACTAAAAAAGTAAATATGGAAGGAGAAAGGCTGACCTATGAAGACCTACTGATAAGATCAGAAAGCGGATGGAGGCGGCGCGACCGGTAATGGCTGCCTTCTCCGAGTAAGGAGAAGGGAGCTCCGCTGTAAACGGGTCGTCCGCTACGGCGAAGCGGAGACCCATTCAGGAAAACCACAGGTGGCAGAAGCCTGTGGTCTCGGGACCCGGCGGGCGCCAGAAGCAGCCCCCAAAACGCTGAAGGGACCCCGTAAGGGGCTCCGGATCGCGGAGGGGGTAGCGGCGCTGTGGGTCGTTGCGCAAACAGCGAAGTGAAGCCGCGTTGCTGTTGCCGGTCAGCGCTGTCCTTTCTTCCTGCAACTTTTCTGAACTTTGGAAACTACAACCCGTGAGTAAATTTGGACATTGAAAACTTTCTGAAACTTTTGTCAACTTTCTGAAACTTTTTGAGAACTTTATGAAACTTTTAAAACTTTTTTAAAAAAGTTGAAATCTGGCTGAAAACGGAGTGAGGATAAGCAGGAAGCCCATCTCCCGCTATACTGAACTTTAAGCAAAGAGCAGGAGGAGTGGAGACAAAAAGTTATGCGTTAACTAAATGCTGGCACCCTGTTAAAGCAGTTTTCTGAGTGAAAGACTTTGAGCTATTGACTTTTGCTGGTTATATTCGGGGTGCATTGATATCCTTCTTCTGTGGCACCAGTGGATTATAAAATAAATAAGAATCTCTGGTGCTGGAGCTGCCTGGATGAGCACCAGTTTGCAACTTTGGATACATTGAATTCAGGTTTTGAAACATTCTGAGTTGGAACTGGATACTTTGAAACTGTTGCAGTCAAGGCACTGTAAGAAACACTGTTTCGCTTTAAGTTTTACTCTGCTAAAAATAATACATTGTGGAGGCGATGGACATGGATTTAAATTTATAAGTTTAACTTGGATTTGATCTTTTCCCTGAAGACGTATTAAGCTCCCTCTAGAGGATTTTGGACTTACAGCAGTGACTTTGTTTTACTTTCCCTTTCCCGGCCTCTGTTTGACTATTGTATCTGGGACTCTGCTTTCTCATGGGAACAACTTGGATTGACCTTGGATTACAGATAACTTTGGAATGAGTGGCGCAAGGAGAAGAGGAAGGACTAAACAAACAACTCTAACTTTATCTGCAGCCTCACAGCGTAGATCTTCTGTGCCGGCCTTGCCTTCCACTTTGCCTCCAGACATAGAGGCGGCCTCCCTAATACAGGCAGGGGAGGGTGAGACAGAGGAGCTGCACCTGGGAGATATGGCTTCAGGGACAAGTAGCTCTGTCTTGGAGAAAATTTTGGAGAAACTGGAGGCTCTGGACAAGAAGGCTGATTTGCATACAGCTAAAATTGAACAGAACACAGAAAGCTTGAATAAGCTGACTGGACAAGTTGCACAGAATGCCCAGTCTATTGGAGAATTAAAGGAGGCTGTAGGTGAAAATCGTAAACTGGCTGAAGATACTAGTCAAAGATTGGAAGAACTTGAGAAAGAAGTAAGACCACTCAGCAAACAAGTTGGAGAACATCAGATTTACTTTTTGATGACAGAACTGCGAAACAGGGAGACCAACTTGAGGATACGGTCAATACCAGAGGTGGAAGAAGATAATTTTATTGAATTTCTAACTAAGGAATTTGCCAAGTTTTGGAAGTTAGAGGAAAAAGACTTTAAAATTGTATCTGCTTTCAGGCTTGGCAGAGTCAGAAGGACAGAGAAGCCCAGAGATTGTTTGATAACACTGAGATCAAAGGAGGAAAGGGACAAGATTTTGGGCCTGCACTACGAAAAGTCACTAGACATTTTGGGCAAGAGAATTGAAATCTACAAGGACATTCCTAAGCAGTTGCTGGACCTTAGATCTAACTACACGGAATTGGCAAGACTGTTGAGAAGCAACGCAATTATCTTCAGGTGGGAGTTTCCACAAGGATTATCTTTTACCTACAGAGGGAGAAAGATCAAAATCAAAACAGTGGAAGATAGAGACAAGTTTTTGGGAGCACACGGAGAAGACCTCCACAAAGGACTTGGATTGTCAGCGCCAGAACTTCCAGAGGAGCCCGCCCCCTCGGATCCTCAAGGACCGGAGAACAAGGTACCACCCCAGAAAGAATAACCAGACCTATCCAGGATGTCTCTGCAGCTTTTGAGCTGGAACATAAATGGCTGTAACAGTCCCGAAAAAAGGTCTAAAATTTTTCATATTTTAAAAAAGGAACAATTGGACATTATATGCTTACAAGAAACACATGTGATTAGGCTCCATAGAAAGGTGTTAATAAATAAAAGGCTTGGTCAAGAATTTATATCATCGGATACAGTTAAAAAGAGAGGTGTAGTGATCTATGCAAAAGAGAGCCTTTCACCAAAATTTCTCTTTAAAGATGAAAGTGGAAGAATCCTCGCAATAGAAGTACAGTATCAAGGAGAAAAAATTTTGATATTAGGAATTTATGCTCCAAATGAAGGAAAATCGGATTTTTATAAGAAGTTGCACGAGACCATGCTGGATTATCTGGATTACAACAACGTCATCATGATGGGGGACATGAACGGGGTCGTATCAACAAATATGGATAAGTCACAGAACCAGAACATTACTAAAGAGGGAAGACTACCTAAGACCTTTTTTGAAATGACTGACAATATGGACTGGGTTGACATCTGGAGAGTTAGAAACCCCCTGGGAAGAGAAGGAACATTCTTTTCTGAAGCTCAACTGACTTGGACACGAATCGACCAAATATGGATAACTAGAAGTCTGGCACCTAAGGTGAGGAAGGTGGAAATCTGCCCCAAAACATGCTCCGACCATAACGCCTTGAGAATGGATATGACATTGATCCCAATCGGCTCCTTTAGATGGAAGATGAATGATGGCCTGTTTAGAGACCAAAGAATTGTAAAGAAGGCCCAAAAAACCTTAAAGGATTATTTTGAGATTAATTTGAACACTACGGTGGAAAAAAGAACTATCTGGGATGCAAGTAAAGCTGTGATGAGAGGGTTCTTGATTCAACAGAATTCCTTAAAGAAAAGACTGCAAAATGAAAAGAAAGATAAAATTCTGGAAAGTATCAAAGAGTTGGAGAAGAAGTTAAGATCTAACCCGAAGTCCCAACCGATTCTGAGAGAAATTAAACTTTATCAGGCGCAATATTCCAAGCTGATAAATCAGGAAATAGAATGGAAGATTAAAACAATGAAACAAAAAACTTTTGAATCGGCAAATAAATGTGGGAAACTGCTAGCTTGGCAGTTGAAAAGGAGACAAAGATTAAATACAGTAACAAACTTAGAGGTTGAAGGAAGGAACATTCAGAACCCGGGAGAGATTAGAAAGTGCTTCCAGAGGTATTTTAAAAAGTTATATACTCAAGGGCCACAAGATGAAATAGAGATTACACAATTTTTGGAGAGAAATGGATTAGCAAAGCTGTCAGAAGAAAATAGAACAATTTTAAATGGCAAAATAACACGACAAGAGATTGAACAGGCCATCCTGAGTCTGAAACAGGGCAAATCACCAGGGCCAGATGGACTGACCTCTAACTACTATAAGACATTGAAGGATTATTTGATACAACCTTTGTTGGAGGTCAGTAATGAAATAATGGAGGGGAAGAAGGCGCCTGAATCGTGGAAAGAAGCATTTATCACATTGATTCCAAAGTCAGAAACTGAAAAGACACAACTCAAGAATTACCGTCCCATCTCCCTTTTAAATGTGGATTACAAAATATTTGCAGATGTTTTGGCACGAAGATTTAAGAAAGTTTTAAGTGAGATAATCCATAAAGACCAGGCAGGCTTTCTCCCGGGCAGACATATGTTTACTAACACAAGGAACATCATAGACATATTGGAACTTTTACAAACAAACATAAACACTAAAGCAGTTTTAATTTTTATAGACGCGGAGAAAGCCTTTGACAACATATCTTGGAAATTTATGAAGGGGAATTTAAAAGAAATGGGAGTGGGACGGGGGTTTGAGAACGGGATTGAGGCAATATATTCAGAACAAAAGGCTAAACTGATAGTTAACAATGTGGTTACAGAAGAGTTTAAAATTGAAAAAGGTACACGACAAGGCTGCCCGATTTCCCCATTACTGTTTATTTCGGTTCTGGAAGTGCTCCTGAATATGATTAGGGGGGACCGGTTGGTGGAAGGGATTCAGGTCGGAGCGAAACAATATAAACTTAAAGCTTTTGCAGATGACCTAGTTTTGACATTACAGGAGCCGGAGTCTAGTTTGAAAAGAGTTCTACAATTGATTCAAAACTTCGGTCGAGTGGCAGGATTTAAGTTAAATAAGCAAAAAACTAAAGTTTTGGGGAAAAACATGACAGATATTGAGTTGGAACAGCTTCAGAAAGAGACAGAACTAAATGTGGTTAAAAAAGTTAAATACCTAGGGGTAAACATAACAGCAAAAAATCTGAGTTTATTTAAAGATAATTATGAAAAATGTTGGTCAGAGATTAAGAGAGACTTGGATAGTTGGTCAAGACTAAAACTTTCTTTGTTAGGCCGAATAGCTGCCATCAAGATGAATGTATTGCCAAAAATGTTATTTTTGTTTCAGACACTGCAGATTGTAGACAAGACAGAGTGTTTCCGGAAGTGGCAGAAAGATATTTCTAAATTTGTCTGGCAGGGCAAAAAGCCCAGAATCAAGTTTAAAATATTAACAGATGCGAAAGAAAGAGGGGGCTTTGCCCTGCCAGATTTAAAGTTGTATTATGAAGCTGCAGCTTTCTGCTGGTTGAAAGATTGGTTACTTCTTGAAGATACGGATGTCTTGGATTTGGAAGGTTTTAATAATGCGTTTGGATGGCATGCATATTTATGGTATGATAAAGCTAAGATAAATAAGGCCTTCAAGAACCATATTGTCAGAAAATCAGTTTTTAATGTCTGGACAAAATATAAAGACTTACTGGAGAATAAAACTCCGAGGTGGCTGTCACCCCTGGAGGCTAAGGCTCGGAAAAGAGCCAATATGGAGGCCAACTGGCCAAAATATTGGGAGATAATAGAAAAGGATGGTGACAACTGGAAATTGCAGAGTTTAGAAAAGATGAGAGACAAAGTGCGAGACTGGTTACACTATGCTCAGATTAAAGAAGTGTTTAAAAATGACAAAAAGTTAGGATTCCAAGTGGAAAAGTCAAAGTTAGAAACTGAACTGTTAGAACCTAAGACTAAGGTACTTTCAAGAATGTATAACTTGCTGCTGAAATGGAACACACATGACGAAATGGTAAAATCAACAATGATAAAATGGGCGCAGGATATTGGGTATAATATTATGTTTGAAGATTGGGAAAGGTTGTGGACCTCTGGGCTGAACTTCACTGCATGTAATGCGTTGAAGGAAAATGTGATGAAAATGATGTATAGATGGTACATGACCCCTGTTAAACTGGCTAAAATATACCATTCGTCTGATAGCAAATGTTGGAAATGTAAGGAAAATGAAGGAACATTTTTTCACCTCTGGTGGACCTGCCCTAGAGTGAAGGCCTTTTGGGAGAAGATATATAATGAATTAAAAAAGGTGTTTAAATACACCTTTACTAAGAAACCAGAGGCCTTTCTCCTGGGTATTGTCGGCCAGAGTGTGTTAAAAAAGGACAGAACATTCTTTTTGTACGCAACAACAGCAGCAAGAATATTAATTGCCAAGAATTGGAAAACTCAGGAGCTACCCACTGTGGAAGAATGGCAGATGCAACTGATGGACTATATGCAATTAGCCGAGATGACCGGCAGAATTCGAGACCAGGGAGAAGAAAGGATGGAAGAAGACTGGAGGAAATTTAAGATTTATTTACAAAAATATTGTAATTTGGTTGAGTGTTGAATTGGATGCCAGTGCAGACAATTGTCTACCATTAAATTAGATTTAAGGCTGAATTATATGTCAAACCAAATTAAGATTATTAATTAAGATGAGTTAAATGATAATTTGTTTGAAATTAATTTAATAATGATGTAAGTGTATGCGGGAGGTGTGGGGGAGTCCCATGTAACAATTGAGAGATGTTAAATGGACAATGATAAGTTGTGCTTATCTAATATATGCTTTATTTGAAAACTTCAATAAATATATTATAAAAAAAAAAAAAGAAAGCGGATGGAAGATGAGAACATATGAGGAGTTGAAAGATAAATTAACAGGCTGGTTACAATTCCATCAAATAAACGCAGCATGGATAGAAGATAAAAAAGTAGGGATGAACGAGAAGAAATCCAAATTTCAGATAGAAATAATTGAAGGTAAATCCAAATTATTATCCAAAATGTATAATATATTATTGGAATGGGACACCAAAGATGAAGAAATAAAGGCGGTCATGACAAGATGGGCAATGGATCTGGGATACAATATACAATATGATAAGTGGTTGAAATTATGGGCTAGTGGAATGAAATTCACGGCATGTGTCACACTTAGGGAAAATTTGGAAAAGATGATGTATAGGTGGTACATCACACCGGCAAAACTAGGGAAAATGTATAAAACAGGAAATAAGATCTGCTGGAAGTGTAAAATCAAAGAAGGTAATTTTTTCCATATGTGGTGGACATGCGACGAAATGAAGAAATATTGGGAACTTATATATAATGAGTTAAAAAAAATATTTAAATATACATTTCCCAAAAGACCAGAGGCTTTCCTACTAGGAATAATTGGGGATGAAATCAAAAAAGAAGATAAGACATTATTCCAGTATGCTACAGCTGCCGCTAGAATATTAATTGCCCAAAATTGGAAAAATCCAAACACCCCAGCAATCAGAGATTGGCAAACAAAATTATTTGAATTTGTTGAACTAGCAAAAATGACACAAAAAATCAGAAACCAAAAAAATACAAAGTTTATTAGCGACTGGAATAAATTTATGATATACATTGAAGGGAATTATAGAAACCTAAAAACTATAGCAGGTTCGATATAGATCTTACGATGTGTAAATCAATAACAATTATCAGCTGCAGGAGAAAGAAATTATTTATACTAAGAAGCCTGAAATCGGGAGGGATGGAAGTCAATAGGTGTGTAGAGGAATGATTTAAGCATTTAAAGATATAAAGATTTAAGTGTGAAGACAAAGAACTGTAACGGATGTTATATTTATGTTATGTTAGGATATATATTTTTTGTAACGGTTGATTTGTTTTTCCTTTTGGCTATTTAAATGAAACTTAATAAAAAGAAAAGAAAAAAAAGAAAACCTTTTTTGACATGACTGACAACATGGACTTAATTGACATCTGGAGAACTAAGAACCCCCTGGGTGGGGAGGGAACTTTCTTTTCTGAAGCCAAAATGACATGGACAAGAATTGACCAAATTTGGACAACTAGAGGACTGGCTCCCAAAATTCGAAAAGCGGAAATTTGTCCTAAAACCTGCTCCGACCATAATGCTGTGAGAATGGAGATGAAATTAACACCAATTGGTTCCTTTAGATGGAGAATGAATGACACCCTGTTTAGAGATCCAGAGGTTACCAAGAAGGCCCAAAAAACTTTGAAAGACTATTCCGAGATAAATTTGAATACCACGGTTGAAAAAAAGAGTAATCTGGGACGCAAGCAAAGCGGTTATGAGAGGGTTTCTGATTCAACAGAACGCAATAAAGAAGAGAACTCAAAATGAGAAAAAAGACAAAATTTTGGAGAAAATAAAAGAAGGAGAGAAGAAACTAAGAGTGAAACCAAAGTCGCAAGAGATTCTGAGAGAAATAAAGCTATATCAAGTACAATATATGAAAATGATAAATCAGGAAACAGAATGGAAAATCAAGCAGATGAGACAAAAGACATTTGAATCGGCTAATAAATGTGGGAAACTGCTGGCTTGGCAGATGAAGAAAAGACAAAAACTGAACACCATCACAAACTTGGAAGTGGATGGAAAGAATATACAGAATCCAGTGGAGATTAGAAAGTGCTTCCAGAGATATTTTAAACAACTATATACACAAGGGCCACAGAAAGAGACTGATATAGACCAGTTTTTAAGAACAAATGGACTACAAAAAATCTCTCAAGAAAATAAATTAATCTTGAATTATAAAATAACAGATCAGGAGGTGGAAGGTGCCATCCAAAATATGCAGCTGGGCAAATCTCCAGGGCCGGACGGTTTAACCTCAAAATATTATAGATCTTTGAAAGATTGGCTAATTCGACCACTAAAGGAGGTTTGTAATGAAATTTTGGAGAGGAAAAAAGCGCCAGAGTCGTGGAAGGAAGCTTATATTACACTTATACCGAAAACTGAGTCTGAAAAAACACAACTTAAGAACTACCGCCCCATATCCCTACTTAACGTGGATTACAAAATTTTTGCAGATATTTTGGCTAAAAGACTGAAAAAAGTACTAGTTGAGGAGATACATAAAGATCAAGCTGGCTTTCTCCTGGGTAGACACTTGTCTGACAACACGAGAAATATAATTAACATTTTAGAGAAGTTGCAAGTGAACATTAATACAAAAGCAGTTTTGATATTTGTTGACGCGGAGAAATCCTTCGACAATATTTCTTGGAGTTTTATGAAGAGAAATCTTCAAGGGATGGGAGTTGGTCAAGGTTTCGAAAATGGTATAGGTGCAATTTATTCAGAACAAAAGGCTAAACTGATAGTTAACAATGTGGTGACAGAAGAATTTAAGATGGAGAAAGGGACACGACAAGGCTGCCCAATTTCCCCATTGCTTTTTATTTCGGTCCTGGAGGTTTTGCTAAACATGATTAGAAGGGACCATTTGATCAAAGGTATTCAGGTCGGAGCTAAACAGTACAAACTTAAAGCGTTTGCAGATGACTTAGTATTGACATTACAGGAGCCAGAATCTAGTACTAAAAGAGTATTAGAACTGATTCAGGAATTTGGTCAAGTGGCAGGATTTAAGTTGAACAAATTAAAGACTAAGGTTCTTGAGAAAAACTTAACACCGATTGAGAAAGAGAGGTTTCAGAAGGAGACGGGTTTAACACTGGTTAAGAAAGTAAAATACCTAGGGGTTAATATGACCGCTAAGAACCTAAACTTATTTAAAGATAACTATGAGAAATGTTGGTCAGAAGTGAAAAAGGATCTTGAAATATGGTCAAATCTGAAGCTTTCCTTGTTTGGTCAAATTGCTGTTATAAAGATGAATGTATTGCCAAGAATGTTATTTTTATTTCAATCATTGCAAATTTTGGACAAAATGGATTGTTTCAAGAAGTGGCAGAGAGATATTTCTAGATTTGTCTGGCAGGGCAAGAAGCCCAGAATAAAATTTAAAATATTAACTGATGCAAAGGATAGAGGTGGATTTGCCCTGCCAGACCTTAAACTTTACTATGAATCAGCAGCATTTTGCTGGTTGAAAGAATGGCTGCTTCTTGAGAACACAGACATTTTGGATTTAGAAGGTTTTAATAATGTTTTTGGGTGGCATGCATATTTGTGGTATGACAAGGTTAAAGCACATAAAGCATTTAAAAACCATATTGTCAGAAGAGCACTGCGCAATGTCTGGACAAGATATAAAGACTTACTTGAAAATAAAACACCAAGGTGGTTATCACCAATGGAAGCGAAGGCTCAGAAAAAGCTCAATATGTAGGCCAAATGGCCAAAATATTGGGAGATTCTGGAACAGGAGGGTGACAAACTGAAACTGCAGAGCTTTGAGAAACTAAAAGATAAAGTGCGAGATTGGCTTCATTATTATCAGATAAGGGAGGTTTATAACTTGGACAAAAAAATTGGCTTCCAGGAAAAATCAAAATTGGAAACAGAACTGTTAGATCCCAAAACTAAGACATTATCAAGAATGTATAACTTGCTGTTGAAATGGAATACTCAGGATGAAACGGTTAAATCTGCTATGATAAAATGGGCACAAGATGTTGGACATAACATAATGTTTGCTGACCGGGAACAGTTGTGGACCACAGGTATGAAATTTACGGCATGTAATGCCTTAAGAGAGAATATTATGAAAATGATATACAGGTGGTACATGACACCAGTCAAGCTTGCTAAAATATACCATTTGCCCAATAATAAGTGTTGGAAGTGTAAAGAAAACGAAGGTACATTCTTTCACCTTTGGTGGACGTGCCCAAAGATTAAGGCTTTCTGGGAAATGATCTATAATGAAATGAAAAAGGTATTTAAATATACCTTCCTGAAGAAACCAGAGGCCTTTCTCCTGGGCATGGTCGGCCAATTGGTGCCAAAGAAGGACAGAACTTTCTTTATGTATGCAACAACAGCAGCAAGAATACTCATCGTGAAGTATTGGAAGACACAAGATCTACCCACCTTGGAAGAATGGCAGATGAAAGTGATAGACTATATGGAATTGGCGGAAATGACTGGCAGAATCTGCGACCAGGGAGAAGAGTTGGTGGAAGAAAATTGGAAGAAATTTAAAGACTATCTGCAGAAACACTGTAAAATTAATGAATGTTAATATGATGCAGGATTGAAATGAGATGGTTTTAGTAACAAAATTAAAAGAATATATCAAAGGATTGATAATTAGATGAAAATATGATGTTTAACATGTCAAGATTTATAATTAGGATAAAAACAAAGAGGGAAAGGATTTGCTGAATTAACTATGTGAACTGGAATACAAAAAAGGGAGGTGTGAGGAGGTCAGGAAACGAGTAATTGAAATATAAGACATGAAAAGTTTGATTTGTTTTTAATTGTTTTTTTATTTCTTACATATTTTGTATTTTTTCTGTATTTTTGTATCTTTTTTCTTTGTCTTCTTTTTTCTTTTTTTTCTTTTCTTATATTGTAATTTTCTTTGTAAAATCTCAATAAATATCTTTAAAAAAAGAGAGAGAGAAAAAGGCCCACGGCCTCCAGCTCTGCTGGTCCCCCAGCTGCAACAGTACCGCTCCGATGGCCCGGTCTGACGCGTCGGTCTCCAGCCTCATTGGCTTCTGCAGATCCACGTGCAGGAGCTGCTCTTCCGAAGCAAACGCCTTCTTCAGCCTTTCAAAGGATTGCTGGGCACCTTCTGTCCAGACGAACTTCTTTTTGCTACTGAGACAATCTGTGATGGGCGCTGTCAAGTGGGTGAAGTTCTTGATGAACTTCCGGTAGAAGTTGCTGAACCCTAGGAACCTCTGCACGTCCTTCCGGGTTTTGGGGGTCTTCCATTCCAGCACCGCCTGCACCTTGCTGGTGTCCATAGCTAGGCCCTTGTCTGACAACTTGTACCCCAGAAACTCGACTTCTCTGGCGTGAAATTGGCATTTTTCCAGCTTGACCCACAACTGGTGCTTCTGCAGTCTCTTTAGCACTTCCCTGACGTCTCTGACATGTTGCTTCTCATTGTCCGAATAGATTAAGACGTCGTCCAAAAAGGCTACGCAGTTCTTGTACAGCAGGGACCCCAACACGTGGTGCATGAAAGCTTGAAAACAGGCGGAGCCCGACTGTAATCCGAAGGGCATAACTAAGTACTCGAAGGCTCCTAGGGGGGTGAACATGGTGGTTTTCCATTCGTCCCCCTCCCTCATCCTGATCAAATTGTATGCCCCCCTGAGGTCCAGCTTGGTAAAAATCTTCCCCTGCCTCACCCGTGTTAAAATGTCGTCAATCCTGGGCATTGGGAAGGTCACGGGTTCAGATACAAGGTTCAAGGCCCTAAAATCTACGACTAATCTAGGCTGATTAGTATCCTTTTTGTCCACAAAGAACACCGGACTGCCCCCCACTGCCTTTGATTCTCTTATAAAACATCTTTTCAGGTTCTTGTCAATAAATTCCCGCAACTCCTGCATTTCCCGGTCCGACATGGCATACAGTTTACCCACCGGCAGCTGAGCCCCTGGGAGTAAGTTGATTTGGCAGTCAAAGGGCCTATGGGGGGGTAGTCTATCCACCTCCTTCTCGCTGAAGACCTCCTGCAGGTCAGCATAGTGTGGTGGTACCTCCCCTTTTGGCTCCACAGCCATCCCAGCCACCCTGGCCACAGTCATCCTTCGGTTTCCCCCCCCTAGACAGTGTTCCAAGCAGTGAGCTGACCCAAAGGTGACTGTCCGCTGATGCCATGCCACTACTGGATCATGTAGTGCCAGCCAGCTCATCCCTAATAACTTAACTGGGTGCCCATTCGGGAGTTCTAGCACCACTTCTATGGCTATAGCTGCCTTGGGGGGGGGTCTGGCTGGGGCACTTCTATTGGTTGCTGGCCTGGCTGCTGTGCCCGCTGATTGGCAGCCAAGCATTGGTGTTTCCCTGCGCCTGCTCCTTTTCCCCCTCCTCCTCACAGCCAGCGGCTCCCACCATCCCTTGCCATGCCTTTCTTTGAGGGCAGACCCTGGCAAAATGTCCTGGCCGTTGGCAGAGAAAACACTTCTTGGTGGTTTTCCAATCCTTTCCCTCCTTCTTGCGACCTTCACTGGAGTTTGAAACCTCTCTCTCTCACGCGCCCTCTATTTCCATTGGCTCAGCCGGCTGGGAAGGCTGCCTCGGTATTTCAGGAATGCGGTAGTCATGGCAACATTCCCCTCTCCCTTCGCGCTTCTCCTGAGACCGCGCTTCCTGCCTTACTCCAATCGCAAGCACAGCCTTGGTCAGCTGATCCATCGACTGCGGGCGGGGCGCGCGGGAAAGCTCGTCCTTCACCGTTGGGGATAACCCCTCCTCAAACAACATTTGAATGGGTTCCGAGTCCAGATCCCACCCGAGCCGGTAGATCAGCATCGCAAAACCTGACCAGTAGTCTCTAACTGATTGGCTCCCCTGCTTGCACCCCATCAATTCCCGTCGAGTCACATTTTGCTCCACTTCACTGGAATACATTGTATCCATCGCGTGATAGAATTTCCTAAGGTTCTTCAAGGCAGCATTTTGTGTCGCCATTAGGGGCCTGATCCATTCCCGAGCCCCATCCTGTAGATGCCCGACAATATAGGCCACCCTTTCCCCATCATCAGCAAAGTCATCATGCTGCAATTCCAAAGCGTACTCTATTTCCATTTGGAACGCGTTATAGTCCTGGGGCTTCCCCCCAAACTTGTGTACCAGTCCCGGTACGTTTCTTGCGACGGGGGTGGGTCTGACCTGTGCATCCTGAGTCTGTCTTTCGTCCAGCCATGCCGTCAAGAGAGCCACATGCTGTGCCAAATCTCGGTTCCTCTCCACCAGATTTTGCACTCCAGCTGCTTGTTCCGTGGCGCCGGCTCCTCCGGTTTGGCTCATGGTGCTGCCTGCCTGTCGCTGTGCACAAGCAACGTCAGGGACTGACGGATTGCTGTAATGGTTATATGGGGTTGCTCATGCATAAGTTGCCGCCACTCTTGGCGAGGTTGCCTGGTTAAACCTTTTCGTGGCTGGACAGCCCTTCACTTCGTGGCTGTTTCAGTCACTAGCAGAATCCGTCAGTGGGCGTTTCTTGAACTTCTTCCAGCAAAGAAGTTCTTTGACGCCAAGTCTACGCCTACTTTCCCTGCGCGGAAGTCTTCTGCGCAGGGTGGGTGTGGGTAGCAGAGGACCTGTGCTCTCCCCGCTGGTCTCCGGCGAAGAGTCCTGGAGCCCCCTCTCCGATTCCCCTATCCGCCCCCCTATATCCCTGGTGTTACGCTGATTATCTTCCCCAGCCGATGAGTCCCCTCTCTCCCTGCTGGGCACTTCTGCGGCATCGCTTGGGAGCCTTGCCTCCACTCCTGGCTCCGATGTCAGTTCCCTGACAATAACATAATGATGGCTGACTGGAAACAGTTATGGACCACAGATATGAAATTCACGGCATGTAATGCCTTAAGAGAAAATTTAATGAAATTGATATATAGGTGGTACATGACACCAGTCAAGCTTGCAAAAATTTACCATTTGCCTGACAATAAATGTTGGAAATGTAATGAGACTGAAGGTACATTCTTTCACCTTTGGTGGACATGCCCAAGGATTAAGACATTCTGGGAGATGATCTATAATGAAATGAAAAAGGTATTTAAATATACCTTCCTGAAGAAACCAGAGGCCTTTCTCCTGGGCATGGTTGGCCAATTGGTGCCAAAGAAGGATAGAACTTTCTTTATGTATGCAACAACAGCAGCAAGAATCCTCATCGCGAAGTATTGGAAGACACAAGATTTACCCACCCGGGAAGAATGGCAGATGAAGTTGATGGACTATATGGAACTGGCGGAAATGACTGGCAGAATCCGAGACCAGGGAGAAGAGTCGGTGGAAGAAGACTGGAAAAAGTTTAAAGACTATTTACAGAAATGCTGTAAAATTAATGAATGTTAGAAAAAGGTGGAAATGAAGTGATATCGCTTTAGTAGAAATGTGATAAGGAACTAAGTATAACTAGATTATTAGAGTAAAATAAGGTTAGGAATGTTAAGATAATTATAGGATAGAAAACAGAGGAAGATGGAAAGGAATTGCTGAAAGAATTAATAGAAGTGGAATACAAAAAGGGAGGTGAGAGGAGGTCGCTGAAATAAGTGAATGAAAGATAAGATAATGAAATTGTTTGGTGTGTTTTAAATTGTTTTCATTTAGTTTTGTCAGTCTACTGTGTTAGTGTTATGTAGTGTTTTTATGTTATATTATGTAGTGTTTTTGTATTGTATTGTATATTTCATTTTGTTTAAATTGTTGGAAAAGCAATAAATATTATTTTTTTAAAAAAATGAAAGTCTGGCCAGGGATTTCACCCCTGCCCGCTGCCAAAGCTATCTCCCACCTCCAAGCACTATTATTTTGCCCAAGAAATGTTGCTTTTGGTAAAATGATACAACACACATGATTAACCATATATATTTATTTTGGACATGATTCAATGACCTCATTTGCACCTGAAAGTCAACTACAGCCTGTCTTTAAGGAGGAGCTTCTAGACTTCTGGAAAGAAAGCCTGGGCGTCCTCAGGCTGAGACCTCCCCTGCTTCAACCACTAGGCCTCCAATTTCCATAAATGGTGGGTTCTTCTGGGCGGTGGTGGTTTGCCTTCTCTCAGCTACAGCTCATTGGAATCCTCGTCCATTGCTTCAGTGCACTCAAATTGAGTGATCTCAATTCCTAATGATTCAAGATCAGTCTCCAGCAACCCCTCATAGTAGTCACACAAACTAGCTGTTCCACAGCCTCGGATAGCGCCCCTCAGGCTGCTTTTCCCTGTTGGGAAAAACACACACATGTTTTTTGAATCCAAAACCCTCTCCCTCAAACAGAAGGGTGGGCAACTTTTCTCAGACCAAGAGCCTTTTTCCAGTCTGGGTGACCTTCTGGGAGGTCCACATGCCAATGGAAACAGAAGTAAAATTCACCTTTACACAGCAGGCCATTTTATACATACATTCAAACCCCCCTCTCTGTCCTCCCTCCAGGTTAACAAGAGTTCAGGGGCAACAATCCAGCCAGGCCAAAGCATACAGGTAGGGTATGAAGTGGGGCTTGTGAAGGGTGTGGCCTAGGGAAAGGAGGTGTGGCTAAGGAGGATCCGAAGGGCCAGAGAGAAAGAGTCCAAGAGGAATGCCTTTGGCCCCTGGGCCTGTGGGTTTCCATCCTGCCCCCCCTCCAATTTAAAGTGCATTTTTTAAGATGTATTTTTATTTAACAAAATCTGTATACCACTTGTTTGCAGTAGGGGTTTACAAGAAATATTTATATTAGCAGTTAAAACCATTAAAACATTTAAAACTCATTGGAATGAACAGCAAAAGGGAATAGAGAATGTGCCTATCTGAATGAGCTTTTAAGGTGTTGCTGGGGGAAAAATGGAATCAAGAGGCATAGGGTTCCAGACAAGAACCGCAGAAATCACTAGCCCCTTCCCTGTATTCTCCTCCTCCTCCCACCTCCCTGCGCACATATCCCTCCTCCTTGGGCTCCTGCCCATCCCCTTACTCTGCGAGGGCAACGTAGGTCTCCTAATAACTTTCAGCACCCTTAATAAACAAAATATCCTAGCATCTTTTAGAGGAAGCCATGACGGCTCAAAGTGGCGTGATACTGCTTTAAATGCATAGTACAGATGCGGCTCTAGCTGCACTACATCATACAAGACTCACCGAACTTCATGCGACCCCCAACATAGAAGCATTGATCCTCCTCATTTCTGCAGCTGACGTTCTTCCTGCCCTCACACTCGTCTGAAAAGATGGCGATGCAACTCGGGCACTGCAGCCCATTGGGCTCCTTCGTCTCACTCTCAGGCACTGCTGGGCTGTTCATCATGTTTCCAGGAAGGAATTACGGCAAGTGGGGGGTGGGTCAGCCATTAAAGCAGAAGAAGAAAGGAACAAGAGTGGGCAACTGCCCCCATTGCTCCCCCAATGGACTTGGGGATACTGCACCTCTCAGTATGTATTTGGTTAAATAAAAACAAATATTAGGAACAAACTATCCTGATTGAAGATCCCTTGTAGCTTGACCATATGCTTCATTCCTCTCCCTTTCAAAGGAAGCACAAGTCCTTGTTCCTTTCTTCTTCTGCTTTAATGGCTGACCCACCCCCCACTTACCGTAATTCCCCCCTTCTGTTTGAGGGAGTGGGATTTGGATTCCAAAAATATGTGTGTCTGTTTTTCCCAACAGGGGGAAGCAGCATCCTGGGCGCTGTCCGAGGCTGTGCAACAGCTGGTGTGTGTAATGGGTTGCAAGAGACTGATCTTGGATCATTGGGATTTGAGATCATTCAAGCAGAGTGCACTGGAGCAATCGACGAGGATGCCACAGAAGACACCACCGTTTCACCTAGGGGTTGAAGAAGGGGTGGTCTCAGCCTGAGGGCTCCCAGGCTTTCTTTCTAGAAGTCTAGAAGCTCCTCCTCAAAGACAGGCTGTATTTGACTTTCATGCGCAAATGAGGTCATTGAATCATGTCCAAAATAAATATATATGGCAAATCATGTATGTTGTATCATTTTGTGGTTCGAGCACCCGACCCCCGCAATGTGAAATAAATACGCAAGGACACGTGATATAAGGTTAATGGGCAAGAAAAAGGCCACAACTTTATTGATTACAGCAGTGAAAAGGTATTGGCTTAGGCATTGGATGTCTAAAACAAGGGGGTTTATTCACCAGTAGGTGGAGCCTGTTGATGCTAATCCAACTATAGGCTCTCCCCTGATGTCACCGAGGGTCGTGCCATGGCCTCCCGCCAAGCAGGCATCGGACAGAGTACACGACTGCCAGATTCCTTTAACGGAATACCCAAAAATTGAAGGCATAGGCGATGGCCACACCTAGCCCTTCGACACACCACAACACATTATTCCAATGCCTAACCGCCACCCGAGCCGAAAAGGCTCGCCGCCAATACCCTCATGGCTGTAACCAATCCCAAATGCTGTTGATGACACTATCTAACCAAATGTCGTTCCCCAGGTCTGAGAGATGCACCCCGTCATTCCGGTATAAGGCTTGGTCGCCGATCCGGATACGGTCATGATAAATGACTCGGCCATTCATGAAGCGCACCCAACGGGCCACTGCCCGATTTACGAGTTTCCTGGTTTCTCAATGGCCATACAGCTCTGCGCACCGCGCCAAAAAATTCTCTTCAGGAAGGAGGACCAGAACACCGTCGTTCTGGGACACAAGGCAGCAAACGCATCCAAGTCTCTTTTTATGTTCCACAACAAGTCCACACTCCTTCTGTTAGCAAGGTCATTCTCTCCTAATTGAATGACAAGGATGTCGGGAGGGCCGAACGTGGCTACTTTCTCCCACAGCAATGGCATAAGCTCTTCCCAACGCATGCCTCTTCTCGAAAACCAGGAAACTCGAACTCCAGGTGGTAAACCAAGATTAGGCGCGAGGCCGCAGCTGACCGCCCGTACGCGGGCCCAATGGACTATACTGTGTCCGCAAATCCACACACTTCTCCTGAGCACAGCTGAGGATGAAAGGACAGAAAAAACAGGTAAGTAGGGGTAATATAGCAGAGTGCATTCTAGCGAATATAACTTTTATAAGCGTTGGATTTCCACCGGCCCATTTCTTTAATCTTATCCGCAGGCAGACCCAAGTGGGCGGCTGTTGTTGCAGCGCCAATCCTGAATGAGTGCGCAGCATACTCCTGGGAAGATAAACCACAAGCCTCAATAGCTTTGCGGAGTACCCTGG
Organism: Podarcis filfolensis; assembly: GCF_964270895.1. Lineage (NCBI taxonomy): Eukaryota > Metazoa > Chordata > Lepidosauria > Squamata > Lacertidae > Podarcis > Podarcis filfolensis. The sequence goes on along the minus strand of NC_139611.1, from coordinate 78,016,608 downwards.
TGAATTGGTGTCTCAATAAGGGTGACCCATCTTCGTGAACCAGAAGCGGACCCGGGCCGGGTGGTCTGAGGTAGAGGTACCGCCTAGTGTCCTTTACCGGGCATGGGCCCTGCTGCGCCGACACTGTAAGCTTAACTAGAACACCCCTACCGGCCTGATCAGTTTTGGACTGACGTATCCGCACCGTCAAAGTAGATTCGGACAACTGCACGTCCTCCCTAAGGAGGCCGCGCGTTGAACCTCCTGCGCTAACTTCAACCACAACCTCACCAACTCTCAGAGCGCAAAAAAAGGCAATAGCGTACGCTGCAGAAAAGAGGCGGGCCTCAAACTTGGTCCAGCAAATTGACCTGAGCTTATGCGTATCTGAGATAGCAACCCATAAGAAATTGGCTTACGGCCCTCGGCCCTGGGGGGTTGTAACCTGCCCCAACCTTCAATAGCTCTGCGGATCAGGAAGTCGCTACATGGGTCGGAGGAAAATGTGGCTTTAGAAAAGAAGCTGATGGCGGCTACATGTATCTTTAAGGTTTTGGGAGCACGTCCCAAATCGTCAAGATGGGAAAGGTAGAACATCGTCAGTGGTGGGTGGCACGTTATGCGACAGCCCAGATAACCCAGACCTGACCCAGGAAATTGCACCAGGCTTTCTTGTAAGACCTGAGAGTGGAGGGTGCGACAGACGCTAATACTCCCTGTATCACTTTGCGTCTCCAACGTTCCACAGGTGCTCCGGAAAGGGTTCGGGCAACAGTTGTGCTCCAGGTGCTAGCGACCGGAAGCGAGATATCTGAAAGTGAGACAAGGCATCGGCTATATCATTACTGGTCCCCGGAATGAATTTGGCTGAAAAAATTATGTTGTACTCAAGGCACCGGAGAACGAACGCCCGCAGAAGGGAGGAGACCCTTGCAGACCAAGGTGACTGCCTGGCCAGTATGTTCACCACTGCCAGGTTGTCGGTCCTGAAGCACACACGGTGATTTCGAAACTCCTCCGTCCAGATGTGAACGGCCACTACTATTGGAAAAAAACTCGAGAAAGGTGAGATCCCGCATGATGGCCTGGCCCTGCCACCCCGTTGGCCATCATTGCACGCACCATCATCCCCTGAAGTACAAGCCAAAGCCCAGGGACCCTGCCGCATCTGATTGGACCTGGAAATCTGAGGACAAATTTAGAACATCCTGCCATAGGGATACCCCATTGTAGTGTTCCAAAAATGTCATCCACACCTCCAGATCTGCCTTAACCGACTTGGAAAGTCGGACCCTGTGGTGTGGGTGTCTGAGACCAACTGACAGCCTGCCCGATCGAAGAATTTGATCGAAGAATGTGGAGAGGAGGGAGCTGGATCAGGGAAAATGCTAGACCCAGAGGGTCCCTATCGTCTGTTCCCTGCTGCGGGGGCTTCTCTGGAACTGGAACCCCGCCTCCCCGAAAGGGCTGCTTCCCTTTGTAACACACTACGGCTGGGAGTACCCCTGCACACCTCTCGCACTCGTGCAGATACTTACAAGACTGCCTTTGGCATGACCCCTTATTGAATTCCCAACATACCTTGCGCTTTGGCTCCCTTCTCAGGTCCGGCTTACCCGTGCAATAAGAATCTAATGGCTTCTTCTCAACATACGGGATGACCGCCACAGCCAGGTGCCATTTTCAATTTGATCCCAGCATGCTAGAGGGATCCTGGAAGCCTTCCTTCGGACTTTTATCATAGCTAATGGTGGCGGCCACCCCAGAAAGCGCACAGGCTGTTCTGACTCTTCATCATGTCGCCCATTTTTGACTTGCTCTTCTTACACACGTGCTTCTTCTTGGTGCGTCTTTTGCCTGACGGTTTGTCCCCCCTCAACTGTCGGAAGCTCCCCCTCCAGCTGCTGGGCTGCTTATTCTACAAAGAACCGGAAGAACTGGACGCAACAGGGTTATTGACACAGGCTGGCGGCCTCCGCACAGGCGACCCAATGCAGTTATGAGGGCCAGAGGCCTAGTTTGCACTGCCGCAGTTACTGCCCGAGAGCTTGGGCCTGCATCTGAGAACTGAGAATCGTTGAAGAGGGCGACAGAGGTGCCTGGGAGGTCATCAACCTGGGTGAGAGGTGGGCTCTCTGGAACCACCTGGGAATCTAGTATCATATCAGGGGTAGCAGCAGAGGGCATGGGGTTAGGGATTGCTCGAAAAAATGCTGCTCATAATCATCAATGAATGATCTAAAGGCATTTACGTAGTGTGAAATAGGTTTGGGGTTATTATCCCGTCCATGTGGCACCCATGCAGCCTGAGGTGTGAGCCGATTCCGCCGCAGAGCACTTCCTCTTAGGTGCCATGGATAACGCACTAAAGCTACTGCCACAAACACGTGCTACTGTTTACAAGCAGTTGTACAGGCACATGTTATAGATTCTGAAACGAATGTACTAATTAACGATTGATTTACTTATAATAAATAACGATTTTTCCAAGTATTTGGTTAAATGTTCAATTGTTTATCCAATTAGTATGTGCGTGCGTGTGTTATTTATTACTATATATATATATATATATATATATATATATATATATGATGCTTCCTACTTCATATTATAATATCTCATTCAATATGCAGGGGTCCCATACAGGGATCAAACCAGCAACCATGGCAATATCAGCACTATGCTCTAACCAGTTGAGCTATCCAGGCTTTCTAGAATTGTTTGGGACCCCGAGGGTCATTCAGTCCAACCCCTTGCAATGCAGGAATATGCAGTTGTTCCATACAGGGATCAAACCAGCAACCTTGACATTATCAGCCCCATGCTCTAACCAGTTGAGCTATGCAGGCTCTCTAGAATTGTGTGGGACCCCATGGGTCATTTAGTCCAACCCCTTGCAATGCAGGAATATGCAATTGTTCCATACAGGGATCGAACCTGCAACCTTGGCATTATTGTCACCACGATCTAAGCAACTGAGGGTTCCGAAATATATGTAAATTATTTATTATTAATTTTATTTTTATTATTATTAATTTTATTTGTCTATTTATATATTTATCTTTAGATTTATTTAATTAATTAATCAATTTAATCTTGGTATGTGATGCCATCCACTTATTCTCTTTATTTTTTTATTATATATTATTATTAATAATATTCTTTATTTTAATTTTTTATTTATCCATTTATTTTATTATTATTTATTATTATTATTATTCTATTATTATTTATCTATTATTTATTTATTTATTTGTTTATTTATTGTTATTATTATTTATTATTAGTGTTATTTATTAAAATCTAATCCAGTATTATTTGTTCAATCAATTACCACTGTAAGTAGAATTAATTGCTGATACTATCAATTGTCTACCGTAACTGACGATGATATGAAATAATTATTCATCACTTGACTGTTCCGTTTGTATATGTCTATAAATTTATTTATTTGCCACCAAACTAATGGGTCAGGTGGATAGACACAGCTAAATATTTAAACCTGCCTCCTGAGGAGCAACTCACAAGCATGTAGTGATGAAACAATAGGAACAGCAGAGCAACGCACCCCCCCCCCACTGCAATCAAATGGAATCAAAGAAAATTGCTCTCAGGGAAATGTCCTTTAACTAACACTTTGCAAAACAAAAGGTAATGCTGGAGGCCCAGCAGAAGGAAAATGCTGCCAAAGACAATGTTTCCTTGAGTTGATTATTAATGCTTGGCTATATAAATTCTTAACTTCAGCTGAATTAACTACACCGTGCAAATTCCATGCAATAGTATGCTCAGAAAGTATTTCCTTATTAATTTATGTATCTGTTAGTCAATATACAATTCAGGCAGATGCACACAATCAATTATATAGAGCTGCTTCCTCAGGTAAAACTCCTAGTGATTTAGAGGGATGATACAATAGAACAATCAGAGAACAACAGACACAGGAACTGCTATCAAATGAAAATGTAGGAAAAATACACTTAAGGAAATGGTCCTTCTACCAGCATTTCAGCAGAACAGTGAGCCTTTTAAATAAATAAATAAATAAATTCTCATTCAATCCTCTGCAATGAAGGAATATGCATGGGGTCCCATACAGAATAAGCTATACGTCACTTAAATGCACCACTTGTATTTATTTATATTTATTAAATTACAACCCAGCAAGAGTTCAAGCAGCAGCGCTCAGCTAGTTGTTAGCACCTGGCTCCAAGGAACAGACCCATACACAAAGAAACCCCAACTGCAGTCAGACAGAATTGGAAGATAATTGCCTAAAATTAAATGTTGCCCCTTTTAAATGATAGGCAAATCTAGGTGCAAAGCAACACCAAGTAATCAAACAGAATTGAAAATAGCTGCTTACTAGGAAATGCCCAGAAGCTGCAGCCAAATTAAGAGAAAAGGAAATCAACGAGATTCCAGGCCCACACCAGTGGCCCTCTGAAAAGGAGGGGTGAGGTTGCTCTTAAGGGGAATATCTCACTACTGGGAAAACTTCTACCAAACAAAGGAAACTTTGCCAAATAAAGAAAAGTAAATCTCTGCCCACAAGGTCAGCTCCATAAGGGTGCTTAAACAGACAAAAGACTGCAAATGGTCAAACCGCTGGTTAGTTAAACTGACAATGCAACCAGAGCTGCTGAACTGCCAGGTGCTTAAAGACAATGCCTAACAAACTGCCAGTCACTCAGAGCAATCAAGTCTGCCCCAGCAGTTGAAAAACCTGTCTGGTAACTGTGATGACTCAGGCAAGAAGCAAAGGAAACTCTGAAAGGGTGGGGGGTGCTGGGAGGGAGGAGGGGTGGAGGGAGGAGAAGGAAAGCCTGGGGGGAGTTGGGGGGGAGGAGGGGGTAAAATGAACACGCCGGGCAAGGAAAAGTTTAGAAGAAAAGGAAAATAGCTGTCCTTTACAGTGAGCCAAAATGAAGTGGAAATATAAACCATGGGTTAGCCTGGACTTTTCAGTAAGGGTCTATAAGCCGCAACCTTTTTTGTTTGTTTGTTTGTTTGTTTAAAAGTGGTTTTCTTTAGGGACCCTGTACTGGCAAGTGAAGCCAATGACAAGAACCAGGCAAAGGTACACCTTCAAAGGTTCTAAACGTATAAATGTACAATGCTGAGGAATGGTTCCCTGATCAGAAACCCTGAATTGTCCGCCCCAAGCCCTGCCTTATTTCTTCCCCCAAATGCCAAGCGAAGGGGGGGGTGGCTTAGATAAAGTAAGAGGGGTGAGGTTTAAGTGCACAGTCTATTCTAAGCCCTGGCATCATTTAAAATTTCAGAGGGGGCTCCCGATTTAAGTGGTACCAATGGAAGGGATGGCAGGGTAACTCAAACCCACACTAAAAGAGTAATAAATCAACAAACGGCAGGCACAAACACACGCTGCCAGCACACACACACACACGACTTAAAATTAGAGAGGAACAGGCAAGTGCAAGGGAGGGGGAAAACGTACAAGCACCCTGGCCAACAAATTAAAATGTAAGGCAAACCCACTCAGTCACCCAGACCAGCCAGGCAATCGGACAGGCAAGGGCAATAGAGGGAAAAAACATACAGGCACCCTGGCCAAAATTAAAATAAAATGCACAGCCACCAAGGCAGAGGCCAGGGAAGGAAAGTGAGGAGACAAGGGAGATAGAAAGACAGCACTCACACTCAGACCTCGCTGGTGGTGGAGAGACCATGTGCTGGGCAAAGGAACAAGCTGCAGCTTAAGAAAGGTAATTCTCACTTAAACCGCCCAAACAAATCCAGCACCAGGAGTGGGGGAAAATAAAAGGTTAAATGTAGGTTTTTACACAGAAAAGGGGACACAGCAAGACAGCAAGGCAAACTTGGGTGCCTAGGTTTTTAAAAGCAGTAAAGCAATGAGCGCACGCAAGCCTCCTAAATTTAAAAAGGCAAGCCAGGAACCAGACAGCCACCACACACACAAACACCCCCCGACACCAAACCTCGTGGCTGAGCTCTTCCCTGCGATGACTTTCCCTGCGATGACTCGCGATGAGACGACGGAGAAGAATGAGGCCGAGGAGAGGCTGGCGCCGCAGCAAAATGCTGCTGTAAACGCCCCCTCGGAGGCACCTGGTTGGGTGCCTGCCGATGGGCGTGGGCGCCATCCAGGTGAGTGGGGGAGGCAGGGGGCTAATGCCCCCTGCTAAGGGCAGAGCTCGGGCTCCCGCCCACAACCACCCCCCTCTCTTCCAGGGAGGAGAGTCTTTACCAAAAGCAACATTTCTTGGGCAAAATAATAGTGCTTGGAGGTGGGAGATAGCTTTGGCAGCGGAAAGGGGTGAAATCCCTGGCCAGACTTTCAGGTCCAATTTTAATCAATTAATATTAGCCGACTTTGGGTGGTGCATCCCATTTCTCCACTTAAGGTAAAATGGGGAGAAAAAAGAAATGGAAGGAAGATAAAGACCCCACCAGAGAAGAATGGCAGAATTTGGGCTGCCTTGCTGTCAAGAATGGTCTATCCCATTTCGCCACTAGAGGTAAAATGGGGAGTGCCACAGCAGATGTGCTGTGCAACCCCCACCAAAGCTAATACTTCAGGAATTCTTTAAGACTCAGTCAATGAGTGCAGCATATTTTCTTCTGCAAAACCATGTAAATATTCTAAGGTGTTTACTTTAAAGTTTGTTGTGGCCTATCCCTCTTGTACAAATTCAGATACTTCTTAAAGTGTCGTTTTGAAATTCCTGGGGGAGATTAATCAATGACAGTCCTATACTGGGACACATTTCAGTCATGTAACAGCTCAGACTGAATGTTGAGGCAGACAATTCGGCCTCACAGTTAAAGAGAGCCAGCAAGCTTTGCCTCCATTTTTTAGGGGGACTCAGGTTTCTCCTGGTTCCACAAAAGTTTGAGTTAACTCTTTCTTAGTAAAAACACTATTTTCACAGAGTGTCGGGCCTGATGAATACAATAGCTCATTTCCAGTGGGTTTTAGTCCATGAAATCATTACCAAGACGATCCCCAAACACCTCACATCTGCCTAAGTCTGCTATCCAGGGCTTTTTCCATGTCTGTGTGCAGCTGATCTCACCTCTACTCTTTTCATGCCCCTCCTGGGGTTTTTTTTGGGGGGGGGGAGTAGCCTGTTGCAGGAGGAGGAGGAGACACCTGTGACCAGAGGCACCAACCTGAGCCCCAGTATGTGGGTGCCCCCCCACAAGCACAACATGATGGTATGACATCACATAATGACATCACCTGCTGCCCTTCAAGTAGAGATGTGTATTGATGCTCAGAAAAGTTGTATTTATTAGATATTATCCTCCCTTCCTCATGTTTGTAAGTTCAGCAGAGTGTATCCCCTTGCTGCTTAAAAAGTCTTTCCTCCCCCCCCCTTAAAACAATAATCACACAGATTCTTGCTTGCAAAAGGTAAAGATAACATATACTCATTCAGAATACTTGCTGAAGAGTAACAGATACAGCAGCTTTGTCCAGAGGCTTAAAATGGTAATCCAGTTACAAAGACATACTTTGGTCAAGCTGATGGTGGAGTCTGAGCTTTGGAGCTCAGACAAGCAAATGGTTCTACATTGCTGGAAGAATAATGATGAGAGAGCAAAAAGGAAGAGGAAGTGCCCACACCCTCAATAAATGGGGCACAGTGGGAGTGTCTTTCAGATTTCCTTCTAGGAACCATACAGGAAAATACTCAGAGGGCTTCAGCTCCTGTCATTTGCCTATCTAGCAAACATGCAGTGTTGCTTTCGCTGCATGGTAAATATCCCACACTTCAGAGGCGGGTGGCAGTCCCCTCAGAGAGCAGAGCACATCGTCCACAGGAGAGGCAAGGGAAGTCCGCCTTCTCATTCACCTCTCACCATGCCCAGTCACGCTACCTTTCACCAGGACTTCAACGCCAACTCTCTGTTTCCATGCGGACAAGTAAGCAGGGGCATGTTGACAGAAGAGGAAGCAGAGGGAGGAAGAGGCATCATGGCATTTTATGTAGTCAAAATATAAATGCTAGTCTTCACACAATATATGCAAACATTTTCTGATGTCCCCCTTGTGATCCCAAACAGGGATGTACTACCTCCCCCCCCATAGGCCCTGTGGAGGGGCATGCAGTGGCTGCATTTGGCCCCCAGGTCAGTGATTCCCCACTCCTGGTATAGATTACTCAAGGCCTCCATAGTTTCCCGTTTTTCTCTCTCCTTTGGCTTCCCTTACTCAGCCAAATGAACAGCTTGGTGATTTTAGAAAGAAATTGTGAAACCATGTTTCTTCAGCAGAAGTGCTCCACAGCGCCGCACGCATGTGCAGAAAGGGGGCCTCAGGTTATGAAGATTTTGGGATATGGCCAGGCCTCCGGAAAAGATCCCATTCGTAACCACTGTACTTTCTTCCATCTTTCTCAAATCTTCTGGCATTCACTGCCATTGGCTGCCCACAGATTCTAGTGTTATAAGAAAGGAATAACAGCTTTTCTCTGTCCTGTTGCACTAATGGCTTCCTGTGAATTGAAGGCTGACTATACCTCAGATGTGTAGGGAGCTACAAGAATTGCCCCATCAAAGAAACTCACTGCTTGAGGTGTAGCATAAGGGTTTGCACACTCCTCAAGGCCCTTTGGGCTCACATTGCTCAGGAATCTGTGGAAATAGACATAAGCACCTTGAATGTTACCTGGCAGCAAATTGGCAACCAGTGCCAATTTCTCAGCAACAGAGTGACATGTGGCCAGTAGCCTGCTGCTATGAGCACTCTGGCTGTTGTGTTCTGCAATAGCTGCAGCTTCTGGACCTGATACAAAGACAGCCCCACTGCATACTGCCAATGTCAAGTCTTTAGGTTACCAGTGCATGAACCCCTGTGTCCAGGCTGCCAAGCAATTGACCTATCTCCAAGACCCGGAAATCACTTAGTCATAAGCCTCTAGCTTTTCATGGGTCAAGCTCAGTTTATAGGCTGTTATGCACCATGGCATCCAGGCACCAATCCAGAGTTTGTGCTATGGAGTTTCTAGAGTTGGGTATCTTCAACATATGGAAGACACTTCACTCCAGAACTCCAAATGACTGTTCCCAGCACCTTCATATTGATGTTCAGTAGCCACTGCATACCCTCCAGCATTCCTCAGATGAAAATAGAGACATTTCTCACTCCCCACAACTGACACTCCCACCATTTTTGTCCCCCCATGCCCACATACAACATCTTCTGTCAGAAGAATGGCAAGTTCCACAACCACATCACGCACTGGACACAGCACGTACAGCCTCGACTGACCAGAGAAAACCTCATAATCCCAATTTTATTTTATTTCATGCTTTGGTACATTTACAAAAAGAAAAACATGCATTAATAAATAAATTTTACAAGGTGGCAACATTAGACAAACAGACACACACACACACACACACACACACACACACATATATACACACACACACAGTGGTACCTCGGGTTACATATGCTTCAGGTTACATACGCTTCAGGTTACAGAATCTGCTAACCCAGAAATATTACCTCGGTTTAAGAACTTTGCTTCAGGATGAGAACAGCAGCAGCAGAATGCTCCATTAGCTAAAGCGATGCTTCAGGTTAAGAACAGTTCCAAGTTAAGAACGGACCTCCGGAACGAATTAAGTACATAACCAGAGGTACCACTCTCTGTGTGTGTGTGTGTGTGTGTGTGTGTATGGGGAGGGGGGAATCTAGACTCATTTCACTCCCCCCTCCATGCCGTCCAGGGAGGCTTTGCCCTCTGCCTACCCCTCAGATCCAATGCATTACGTGGGGACGGGCCTCAGTTATAGTAGCTTCTCCTCCTTTACCTTTGCCATCTCTGCATATAATAACAGCAACAACAATAACAACAACAACAACAACAATAATAATCATTTAATAATCGTTTAATATTTATACCCCACCCATTTGGCTGGGTTTCCCCAACCACTCTGGGTAGCTTCCAGCAGAATATTAAAACACAATTCTAAGGCTTTCACCATCCATTCTTCCTTTCAGGGTATTCTCACAACTTTCCACTTCTTAGCATAAAGAACCCTTGCCACTGTCGCTGCATATCTAAATACAGCTGCATATATAAGGCAAATGACGTGGAGCTGAGCTTGTGTATATCCAGCCCCAGTAAAAGACAGTCCCTTAAATACGCTAGCTACTCTGGACAAAGCCCTGCATTCCCCCATCCCACCTGCTCTTAAATGTAACCAACTTATTTTAAAGAGCAAGTGGACCAATTCTTTAGCCCCAAAACAAGTGCATTTAATGGGACAGAGGAAATCTAGATTGTGAGTCACTGTGGATTTTATTACTGTACAACAAAGGAAACTGGAAAGACACTTACCAAAAATAAATAAATTCGTGATTCTGACTATCAGAGAAATCTGGCAAATTTGCCTGGACTTCTGGAAATCTAATCCAATTTCACTGCTGAGGTATGGATTATGGTGTAACCTGATGGGGCTTCACTTCCTGGGTGGTGAAACAGAGGGTGCCACAGGTTAAAGGGGGGAAATGCCCTTGGAGCTCTTGGAAGGGGGAAGAGATTGATTTATCCCAAATGCAACTGAATTTAATGGGAGTGAAGGGATCTGGGTCACTGTGCATTTTATTACTGTACCAAAACGGAAACTGTTGACAGACATTTGTCCCCCTTTCAAAAAAGTTCATGCTGTCAGGGAAACTGCCTTGGCTTCCAGAAACCTAATCCAATTTCAGTGCTGTAACCTGATGGGACTCATTTCCCCACATGCAGGATTGAGAAATTGAGGCTGGCACAGATTAGGAGGGACGTGTCCTTGGAGTTATTGGAAGGGGGAAGAGATTTAATTGCTTTTCAACACTGTGCTTTATATTATGGTATAGAACAATTAGAATTCTAGCAATTTGTTGCACTGCCCTGAATCCATTGTTCCTGGGTGCTGGCAAAGTGCTTCTTGCAATCCTCTACAAATTCCTCCAACTAAGCTTCAGTTTCTTGCTTGTTCTCAAACTCAGTTCCGTGCTGTTCTCGAACTCCTTCTTGGCTCTTCAGCTCTCAGGAATGATGAAGACACTCCTGATCTCCTGCCTTCTCTTGACCCTTCTGAATCCAGGTGAGCAGAACCACAGCTGCTGGGCTGTTCATCATGTTTCCAGGAAGGAATTACGGTAAGTGGGGGGTGGGTCAGCCATTAAAGCAGAAGAAGAAAGGAACAAGGACTTGTGCTTCCTTTGAAAGGGAGAGGAATAAAGCATATGGTCAAGCTACAAGGGATCTTCAATCAGGATAGTTTGTTCCTAATATTTGTTTTTATTTAACCAAATACATACTGAGAGGTGCAGTATCCTGGAGTCCATTGGGGGAGCAATGGGGGCAGTTCCCCACTCTTGGATAAATCAGAATCCTAGGTTTCATCTACAACAAAGAGTATGTTTCTTGAACTTTTTTCCTGTTTGCTTACCTCATCGTCCACTCAAATTCTACCCCTTCCTCCTGAAACTTTGTTCTCAATATTAAATTTTACCAAATGCATACAGAGGTGTGGCATCCCCAAGTACATTGGGGGAGCAAAAGAGGCAGTAGTTCACTCTTCAATAAACCAGAATCCTAGCTTAAATTGAAACAAGTAGTGTCCAAAATTTTTCAAAGAGGGCCAGATTTGATGAAGAGAAAAACCAAAGTTGTTAACCTTTTATTTCAGAGTGGAATTATCCTGCCCCACCCCATGCAATCTTTTAGTTTGCTGGTATTACACACCACCCCAATCTCTGAGTGGAGTCAGGTTCCAGGGGTACCAGATGTGCTTACCAGAGTCTGTCATGTTTGCTGGTGCTGATGGGAGTTGTAGTACAACAACTTCGGGAGGGTTAAAGGTTTCCCCACACCTTCTCTACTGGTCCTCTCCCTCAGACTGCAGGAGTCATTTTCTACAATCATTCTCTGGTCTATGCAAGGCCCATCCCTATTCACAGAGTTTAAGAACTACAGAAGGAATATATATAGGAAGCATTATGTAGATGAACAATGGTCCATCTAGTCTAGCCTCTTGTTCGTGCCATGGGTGAAGCCCGAAAGCAGGATCTGAGTCCAACAGCTCCCTTTCTGCGGTTTCCAGTAACTAGTATTCAGACAAATAGTGCCTCCAATGTCCCAGAAAAAAAATATATCAATTGAGGATGGTAACCATGTATTTATCTAGTCTGCTTTTGAAGCTATCCAAGTCGGTGGCCCTTGCTGCCTCTCGCAAGATGGCGTCTGTGGCAGAAAGTGTTGTGTTCATGTACCCTGATGCAGACCTATCCCCCCTACACAGTTACTAAAGTTTTCTAAACCCATTTTCCCCTGTCTGCAGTGGCATCTCTGACATGTGAGTCTTGTTGGAATGAAGGAAAAGATTGCAAAAACGCCACCACTGAGGAGTGTGACGAGTCCAGTGATCAGTCCTGCATGTCTGCCCTTGGAGTAGGCAAACTGTGTAAGTGAGAACTTTCAACCTCTTTGAGCACCAAAACGTAAACCACCTGACTCATTTTCTAAGCCCATATCTTAGCCCCAAGCCACGGAACATGACTTTTCATAAAGAAGTGTTCGAGGTTCTGCATTGCCTGTAGGAGCAGGGAAGAAATTCAAGTCAGTTCATATTTTAAGGTGTGTTTACTCAATTGGAAGAGCAAAACAAAACATCCTTCAGAATCTGCCCTTCTCCCATTTTTGCAATTCAGTTGTCCAGCCATGTAATCAAATGCACATACTAGGGTATACAAATGCACATACTAGGGTAAAGTGTGCATATAAGAAACTACAACAAAATCAAGCAACAGTCACCTAATTCATAAGAAGAGCTAAAAATAAAGATAGAAAAGATGGATATCAGTAGCAGCAACAATACAAGCCAAACAATACCCCAAACCAAGTTTCTGTTCAGCAGCCTCAGCTTTTGTAGTTGTAGTCAGTCTGTCTGGTTCCCATCTCCCAGGCCAAGTGAGAAATGACCTGCAAGGTAGAGAGCTAGTCTGCCAGGATTCACAGCCAATATGGTCAACAAACATCTCCCCCACCCCCATGGGGGAAACCATGACTACTTAAATCAGTATGACCCTGCAGATAGGGCCTAAGAGTAAAAATTACATTCACACGAAATGTTGATGAGGGGTGGGGGGAGTTGGAAACTGATATGAAAATGTGGAGAAATGAACTTCCCATGAAACCTCCTGAACTGATCCCATTCAATAAGGAGAAGGGTGGTAGAAGGGTGGTTCTCCATTCCTGACTCACATTCAACAAATAGATAAAACTGGAGAAATCTCTTTCTGCTCCAAGCAGGGCCTCAACACAACTGGATACCTGAGGCAAACCATAAAATGCTCCCCACCCCGCAGACCTGGAAGAAAGGGTGACTGAAGATTAGGCCTGGGCGATTTATTGATATATCACCCCAGGACCGGTATGAGGGGCAGACCGTGATGACAGATTCACTCAGCAGTAAATCGGTGGGGGAAACCCCACCTATCCTGAGTCCCTCTGCCTCCAGCACCTAGCACGCTGAGGAAAAACTAAACAAGCTGCAGCCTGGAACTGGAGGCAGAGGGACTCAGGACGGGTGGCAGTTTCATTAAAGACATATCGCTGAGTGAAATCACCATCATGGTCTGTCTCTCATACCGGAAGTGGGAGAAAGAAGCTGCATGACGAGGCTTATAAAGGTTATTCCTCCCTCCCTCCCTCCTTAAACTGCTTGGGTTAAGAGCACACCGCTACCCTCACCTCAGCCAAGCAATTTTGCAAAAAACACAAATTACCACTGGCTCACATGAGCCAGTAGTGGGGTGGGGACTCAGTTAAAGTGCTCTCCCTCCCCAGCTGCAAGAGCCTGGGTGGAGTGCAGGCTCCAGGCAGACAGCCTTGGCTGCCACCTGGCTGCCTTTTTCAGCACAGAAGGAAAGACTGAGCCCACTCTGCCAGTCGAAGGCAGCCAAGCAGCGCAGGCAGCCCTGCAAGGGATAGGTAGGGTGGCTTTGCAGCCTGAGCTTTGCAAATGACCACCCCACAAGGAAAGAGGCAGTGTGCCTGCATGGCCACCTGCGAGGCGGAGGGAGCCTCAGAAAGGAGCTCTGAGGTGGTATTTGCTTAAATGTATAGAATTCAAGATAAGGTATGTTAAAAATGTAAGGAGAGGGAAGGGAACTTCTTTCATATGTGGTGGATGTGTCCTAAGATTAAAGCCTACTGGGATGTGATATATAATGAACTGAAAAAGATTTTCAAAAATAATTTTTGTAAAAATTAGAGGCTTTTTTATTAGGGATAATAGGTGAAAAAATTCCCCAAAAGACATAAATATATTTATGTATGCTACCGTGGCAGAAAGGATACTTTTAGCCCAGAAATGGAAGCAGCAGGAACTTCCAACATTGGAAGAATGACAGACAAAGATGACTGAATACGCTGAGCTGGTGAGAAATCCGAAACCAGTGAGACAAAGTGTTTGAAAAGGACTGGAGTAAATTTGTACAATATATGAATGAACATTACAAACTTTTTAAAACATTTACAGGATTGATTTAAAATATTTTGTTAGGTTATGATTTGATACCTGGATATAAATATTAGAAGTAAGTCTTTTAAGTATGGAGATAAAGTAAGCAGGGTGATTTAGAAATGAGAAGATAAAAGTGATTGCATATGGAAGTCAGGGAGGGGGACAGGAGGAAGTCAAAGCTCAATTTGAGCATAGATATATGTGATGAGGAAATTTTATTTGGTTGTTATAAAGGAAAAAAGAAATTTTAATAAACATATTAAAAAAGAAAAAGGAAGGAGCTCCAAGATCCCTGCAACGAACAACAGGGGCATGGGGTGGCTCAAATGGGGGAGAGGAACTGACGAGGAGGTGGCAGATCTTGCCTCCAAGGATCACATCACAGCTTCAAAGGCAGCAGCATCAGGCAATGCTTTTCTTGGTGGTCAGATCACATGCCCCTGTGGATCCTGCCACATAAAGGTAAAGGGACCCCTGACCATTAGGTCCAGTCATGACCGACTCTTGGGTTGCGGCGCTCAACTCGCTTTATTGGCCGAGGGAGCCGGCGTACAGCTTCCCGGTCATGTGCCAGCATGACTAAGCCGCTTCTGGCGTACCAGAGCAGCGCACGGAAACACCGTTTACCTTTCCACCAGAGTGGTACCTATTTATCTAATTGCACTTTGACGTGCTTTCAAACTGCTAGGTGGGCAGGAGCCTCATGGGTGGACCAGCCCTATCTCCAGGTCTAGTTATTTCCTTTTCCAATTTTTTCTTTTATAGCACTTTTGGGGTCAAAAATGGTTATCAAGTCCTGCATCGATACAGAGTTGTGCGATGCAGACTATGCCAGTTCCTCCATAACCTCATCAATGTACATCCACAGCAAGATATCCTGCTGCAAGACAGATATGTGTAACAGCGGACCTCCTGAAAGTAAGTATCATCATCAGGAAAGATGATCTCACAAAACTCAAGCAATGAGAGAGGTCAAAGAAAGACAAACAAGTTTTTGGCAGTATCCTGGTGTCAGGGACTGGCTAGACAAGGAGGAGTGGTGGCAGCCAGTCGCTCCAGGAGGTGCCTGAGGGTGACACTAGGAAAGAATATTTCAAACCTGATTCAGATTGGTGGGACAGGGAGGAGCCACTGACAGAGGGAACCAGAAGGGAAGCATTGGAGCCATAGTATGGGGGTGGCGGGAACTAACAGAACAAAACTCAAAATCCCAATAAGAAGATTACTTGAACAACATACAGCATCTATTAGCAAAAATTACAAGGGAGCATCACATTTTTACCTTAGTCGTAGAAACACCCCTCCCTTAATTTTACTCACAGTTCCTCTCCTACAGCAGCTTCTGGTATTTGCATCCTATGCTTTCCTCCAAAACGCTTTAGCTCCCGCTCACCATTTTAGCCTCAAAATATCCAGTTAAATAGGTTAAACTGAGAAATGGTTCCTGGCCCCAGGCCACTCAGCAAGTGTCATGGCTACAGTGGAATTTGAACCCTGGTCTCCTAGATTCTGGTCCAACCCTCTAACCACTACACTTCACTGGTTCATTGGTTTCCCGGAGTTCTAGCCCCCAAACCTAGAGTGGCCCATCTTCTTTCATGCATTTTCATTTGTAGAGATATTTTGAGTGGGACAGGCCCCTGTCCTTCTTGTATGGGAAGGAACTGATTTTTTTTAGGTTTGCATTCAAGGAATTAATATCTTCAGGTTAAAGCAAATGCTAAGAAAGATATAGTCAATGCAATGGGGTCCAGTGCCACCTAATTACTAAGCTATAGAGGAACACTATCTACACAAAGGGGAGAATCAGGTGGTGCAAAGAATAAAAGGTTTTTTAAAAAAATACATTTGTTGCCCCACTCACTTTCGCAACAGGCCTTGCCACTGGCATGTGGTCTTGAGAAGCTTGCCCTGAAGGAAATGTGGCCCTCAATGAAAACAGTTAATACGAAGGTTCAAACTGTAAGCCTCGGCTAGGCCCCTGGCATACACCAGCTGCTGACGCAGGCCTGTATCACCATCACCAGATGTTCACAGATGTTCATATATCACCAGATGTTCACATTCCCTTGTTCCTGATGTAGATCTTCACTCACCCCTCCTTCCTTGGTGGGAGGAGGCACCATTTTATGGTTCGCCTTAGCATTCACAACACCCTGGTGTAAGCTTTTATTGTAAAAACTATAACAACACTAGGACAAAGAATTCTGGGAGTGTTAGATTTTTAAGGGTGTTGAGAGTTAATTGGAAAACCCCTCTTCCCCTCACAGAGCTATGGATTAGCAAACAAACCCCACACAATTGCTCTTATTAGCTGGCATTTTTTCTTAGGTGAAATCATGATTTTACCAAAACTAAGCACATGCTTTCCCAGAAGTGTTTTTAAAGTATAAAACTACTAAGAGCTTTCTTTCTCTTTCCCGCTCTTGGGAAGAGGGCCATTTTGTAGAATTTTATCATCGTTTGTGTGCATCTGTGGCTGCCATTTTGTCTCTCAGAATGTCACCCAATGCTGTTCAGTGCTAAGCCCAATTGCTTAAAGTGGTATCTCTGTGCTTGAAATGTATGCTGTGAATGTGGCCCCAGTCAGAAATCTCTTCCACCATGCCTTAATGTATCCCTGGATGAATAGAGCATGGCTGAAGTGCTGGAAGGTAATAGGCATCCATCTTGGAAGGAGTACAATTCCTACCCCTCACATTGACTAACTGCAATGTTGGTGTGGTGATTGTTTTCCAGTGCCTGAGAGTGAGACGAGGGAGCCCAATGGGCTGAAGTGCCCGAGTTGCATCAACATCTTGTCAGACGAGTGCGAGGGCTTGAAGACCATCAGCTGCAGAAATGAGGAGGATCAATGCTTCTACGTTGGGGGTCGCATGAAGTTCGGTGAGTCTTGTATGATGAAGTGCAGCTAGAGCCGCATCTGTACTATGCAGTTAAAGCAGTATCACGCCACTTTGAGCCGTCATGGCTTCCTCTAAAAGATGCTAGGATACTTTGTTTATTAAGGGTGCTGAAAGTTATTAGGAGACCTACATTGCCCTCACAGAGTAAGGGGATGGGCAGGAGCCCAAGGAGGAGGGATGTCTGCGCAGGGAGGTGGGAGGAGGAGAATACAGGGAAGGGGCTAGTGATTTCTGCGGTTCTTGTCTGGAACCCTATGCCTCTTTATTCCATTTTCCCCCCAGCAATACCTTAAAAGCCCATTCAGATAGTCACATTCTCTATTCCCTTTTGCTGTTCATTCCAATGAGTTTTAAATGTTTTAATGGTTTTAACTGCTAATATAAATATTTCTTGTAAACCCCTAGCAGTTTTTACTGCAAACAAGCGGTATACAGATTTTGTTAAATAAAAATACATCTTAAAAATTGCACTTTAAATTGGAGGGGGGGCAGGATGGAAACCCACAGACCCAGGGGCCAAAGGCATTCCTCTTGGACTCTTTCTCTCTGGCCCTTCAGATCCTACTTAGCCACACCTCCTTTCCCTAGGCCACACCACTCACAAGCCCCACTTCATACCCTACCTGTATGCTTTGGCCTGGCTGGATTGTTGCCCCTGAATCTTGGTTACCTGGAGGGAGAACAGAGAGGGGTGTGTGAATGTATCTAGAAAATAGCCTGCCGTGTAAAGGTGAATTTTACATATGTTTCCATTGGCATGTGGACCTCCCAGAAGGTTACCCAGACTGGAAAAAGGCTCTTGGTCTGAGAAAAGTTGCCCACCCTTCTGTTTGAGGGAGTGGGTTTTGGATTCAAAAAATATGTGTGTGTTTTTCCCAACAGGGAAAAGCAGCATGAGGGGCGCTATCCGAGGCTGTGGAACAGCTAGTTTGTGTGACTACTATGAGGGGTTGCTGGAGACTGATCTTGAATCATTAGGAATTGAGATCACTCAATTTGAGTGCACTGAAGCAATGGATGAGGATTCAAATGAGCTGTAGCTGAGAGAAGGCAAACCACCACCGCCCAGAAGAACCCACCATTTATGGAAATTGGAGGCCTAGTGGTTGAAGCAGGGGAGGTCTCAGCCTGAGGACACCCAGGCTTTCTTTCTAGAAGTCTAGAAGCTCCTCCTTAAAGAAAGACTGTACTTCACTTTCAGGTGCAAAGGAGGTCATTGAATCATGTCCAAAATAAATATATATGGTTTATCATGTGTGTTGTATCATTTTACCAAAAGCAACATTTCTTGGGCAAAATAATAGTGCTTGGAGGTGGGAGATAGCTTTGGCAGCGGGAAGGGGTGAAATCCCTGGCCAGACTTTCAGGTCCAATTTTAATCAATTAATATTAGCCGACTTTGGGTGGTGCATCCCATTTCTCCACTTAAGGTAAAATGGGGAGAAAAACGAAATGGAAGGAAGATAAAGACCCCACCAGAGAAGAATGGCAGAATTTGGTCTGCCTTGCTGTCAAGAGTGGTCTATCCCATTTCGCCACTAGAGGTAAAATGGGGAGTGCCACAGCAGATGTGCTGCGCAACCCCCACCAAAGCTAATACTTCAGGAATTCTTTAAGACTCAGTCAATGAGTACAGCATATTTTCTTCTGCAAAACCATATAAATATTCTAAGGTATTTACTTTAAAGTTTGTTGTTGCCTGTCCCTTTTGTACAAATTCAGATACTTCTTAAAGTGTCGTTTTGAAATTCCTGGGGGAGATTAATCAATCACAGTCCTATACTGGGACACATTTCAGTCATGTAACAGCTCAGACTGAATGTTGAGGCAGACAATTCGGTCTCACTGTTAAAGAGAGCCAGCTAGTTTTGCCTCCTTTAATATCTTCTCCCACCAAACCTAGCAAGAATTCTTCCGGCTTTTTGGGAAAGCTATACTTAAACATGTGCTCTGGTCCATGGGGTCACGCAGAGTCGGTCACGACTAAACGACTAAACAACAACAACAATATTTAAACATCTTTTTTAACTCGTTATAAATCGATTCCCAGAACTCTTTTAATTTATTACATGACCACCACATATGATAGAAGTCGCCATCCTTTTCCTTGCATTTCCAGCAAGTTTTACTACTAGTTCTGTACATTTTTGCCAATTTGGTAGGAGTAAGATACCAACGATAGACCATCTTCATAACATTCTCTTTTAAGGCAGAACAAGCGGTGAATTTTATACTCTCATTCCAGAGTTTGGCCCATACATCATAGTCTATGTTGTGTCCTAGATCAATAGCTCATTTTTATCATAGCTTCTTTTATAAGTTCGTCTTTTGTATTCCATTCTAATAGGAGATTATACATTTTTGAAAGTAGCTTAGACCTACTTTCTATAATGTCTATTTGAAATTTCAATTTTTTTGTCTTCAAATCCTAATTTTTTGTCATCTTTAAAAACATCATTGACTTCATGGTATCGCAACCATCCTGTCAATTTTCCAGCAATACAATCATAAGGCTTCAATTTCCAACCTTTTTCGGCCTTCATCAGAATCTCCTCATAGGTGGCCCTTCTCCCTTCTATGTTCAATTTTTTAACTGTTAACATATCAATTGGTGACACCCACCACAGTGTTTTCCTTTCCAACAAATTCTTGTTTCTGTCCCAGACTTCAAATAAAGCACCCCTTATCACATGATTTGTAAACCCTTTATGCACTTTTGCCTTACCATACCAAAGATAGGAGTGCCATCTATTGTTGTGCCCCTCCAAATCTAACAGATCTGGGTTCTCCTGGGTTATCCACTCCTTTATCCAACATAAACACGCCGCTTCATAATAGAGTTTCAGATCAGGTACAGCGAACCCCCCCCTTTCTTTCTTATCTGTCAATATTTTAAATTTGATCCTTGGTCTTCTCCCTTGCCATATAAAGCGAGAGAGAATCTTTTGCCACTCTTTAAATTGTCTTAAACCTCTTATTATCGGGATTGTCTGGAACAAAAATACCATTTTCGGTAATAAGTTCATTTTGATCGCTGACATTCTTCCAGTCATTGACAGCTTTAGTCTGTCCCATATTTCTAAATCTCTTTTAATCTCCTTCCAGACTGGTTGGTAATTGTCACTGAATAAGTTTATGTTCTTTGCCATCATCCAAATTCCCAAATATTTAACTTTTTTGACCACCTAGATTTCAGTTTCTTGTTCTAACCTTTCTACTTCACTTTTTTCTAAATTTTTGCCTAACATTTTCGTCTTTGTCTTATTCAATTTAAATCCTGCCAATTGCCCAAATTTTCCCATTTCTTCCAATGCTATTTTTACACTTTCTTGAGGTTCTTCTAAGGTTAATACCAAGTCATCCGTGTAGGCCTTAAGTTTGAATTCTTTGGCGCCTATTTTGACCCCTTTTATCTCTGTTCTTCCTCTCAGGCAATTTATTAGTACTTCTAATACACTGATAAAAAGCTGCGGAGATAGTGGGCACCCTTGTCTGGTGCCCTTTGTAATGTCAAATGAGTCTGTTAAGGTGTTGATCACATTTAATTTTGCTTTCTGCTCTGAGTAAATTTCCTCAATTCCTTTTAAAAAGGTGCCACAGATCCCCATCTTTTCTATACTCTTCTTCATAAATGACCAGGATACGTTATCAAATGCTTTTTCAGCATCGATGAACATCAGTACGGCTGGCTTATCATTTCTTACTTCCAGGTATTCCAATATATTAATAATATGTCTCACATTATCCTTCAATTGCCTACCTGGCAAGAAACCTCCCTGGTCTTTATGAATTAAATCATTTAATATTGTCTTCAATCTGTTGGCCAAGATAGCCGCAAAAAGTTTATAGTCATTGTTTAACAATGATATTGGTCTGAAATTTTTAACACTCTGATGGTCCGTATCTTGTTTGGGGATCAATGTTATATAAGCCTCCTTCCAGGAGTTTGGTATTTTCCCTTTTCCTTGCAAAATAGCATTCATTACTTCCCCTAGAACCGGTACTAGCTGCTCACCAAGTGATTTATAATACTTAGAGGTTAACCCATCCGGTCCTGGGGCTTTGCCTTGTTTCATCTTCTTTATTGACTTTTGGATTTCTTGATTAGTTATTGGGGCGTTTAATTGTTCTCTTTCCTCCAATGATATCTGTTTTCCTTTATAAATTTCCAAATATCTTTCTATCTTTTTTATATCTTCTTTTTCTTTCCTGTAAAGTTCCTTATAGAATCCTTGAAAGGCTCTTCTTATTTCTTTTGGATCTTCCGTCAGCTGTTCCCCTATCCTGATTTTATTAATTAAATTTTGACTTTGACGTTTTCTCAGCTGCCATGCCAGAAGCTTTCCAGTTTTATTTGCTGATTCAAATTTTTTTTGTCTCATTAATTTTACTTTCCATTCCACTTCTTTATTCACCAACATGGAATACTAATAGTCTGTTTAATTTGTTCATCTTTTGGTTTTATTATCAATTTTTTTCTCATTTTCCATGAGTTGAACCAGAATTTCTTCTTTTTTTCTTTCTCTTTCTTTCTTTTTATGGCTATTTTGATGGATTAGGAAACCTCTCATGACAGCTTTATTCACGTCCCATACAGTGTCCAGACTGGTTTCTTTATGTAAATTCCATTCAAAATAATCCTTAATTGTCTCTTTCGCTTTCACTACTATTTTTGAGTTCTCAAATAAAGTGTCATTCATCCTCCATCTAAATGAGGATTGTTCTCTACCTTTTAATTCCAGATAAATCGAATTGTGGTCTGATAGAGTTCGTGGAGTGATCTCAATTTTATTTACTCTGGAAACCAGTTCTTTAGAAACCCAAACATAGGCTATTCGACTTGAGCTTTGGTGAGGTTCCGAGAAAAAGGTGAACTGTTTTGTAATTGGGTGTTTCCACCTCCAGGTATCTAATAAACCAAAGTTTTCAACCAATTCAAAGAAATTTTTGGGGAGTTTACCCTCATTTATATTTTTTCTCTTTGACATTCTATCCATTTCTGGCTTAACCAACCCATTACAATCCCCCATCAGAATTATTTTCTGATCTATAAACTCCATCAATCTTTCCTCTAATTTTCCAAAAAAATCAGCTTTATTTCCATTAGGGGCATATATTCCCACAAGAATTATCTTCTCACCCTGTAATGAAATTTGCACCACAATCACTCTCCCCTCATCATCTTTGGAAATCAATTTAGTATCTAATCTCTCCTTTATATATAACACCACCCCTCTTTTTTTATTAACATCGGAGGTTACAAACTCTTTTCCCAGTCTTCTATTAATCAAGACATGTCTATGTTTTTTAGCAATGTGAGTTTCCTGTAAACAGATTACAAAACATTCTTTGTTTTCAAAACGTGTTCGACTTTATTTCGTTTAGATTTTTCATTGAACCCATGAATATTCCAAGTAATCAGTTTCAACGTCATTTCTCTCTTTAATTTGTAGAGAGAGAAAGTTAAATTCTAGTGGTTTTGCTAATGTCCTGTTCGTCCTCTTCCTCTTCTCCCTCTTCTTCTCCTTCTCCTTCCTCTCGCTCTCCTTCTTCCTCTTCTTCTTTATTTCGTGCTTTCTTTTTCTTCTTTTTGTTTTCAGCTTCCCCATAGAGGTCTGCTCTGGTAAATCTGGGCTCAACAAGGCTTCCTTCCATCTTGCCTAATTCCTTCTCATATCTTCTGGAGAATTTCTTCACCTCTTGTAGTTCTGTTAATCTGAATTTTTTATCCTTGTAATAAAAAGAGATTCCTTCAGGGAACTCCCACCTGTGTTGGATTCCATTTTTCTTCAATGAAGTCACCAGTTGTTTGTATCCATCTCTTTTTCGAAGGAATCTAATCGGGATCTCTTTAAATATGATAATTGGTCTTCCATCAATTAATAACCTGCTATTATAACTCATTTTCAAAATTGCATTCTGCATCTCTAATGAGTTAAAAATTATCAAACAGTCTCCAGGTAATTTTTTGGTTTTGGCTTTTACAGAACTCCCCTCAATTCTAAACACATTCTCTATTGTGTACTCAATTTCTTTTTCTTTCAAAACCATCCATCTTGCCAATTCCTTAATCATTTTTGTTTTAATATCCTCATTTGGCTCTTCTACAACAGCTCTGAATTTTAAATTTTTCTGTTTCTGCCTCATATCCATCAGAGGCATATTGTCCCAGATCTGTTCTTGCATTTTACTGACCTCAACCAGGGCCTCTTTTATTCTATCTGTCTCTTTTCTATTTTCCTTAACTTCTTTCTGAGTTCGTTTGGCTAGCTCTTCTGTTGTTTTAGATCTAACCGTCAAATCTTTAATTTTACTTGACAATTCCCCCACCACTCCTTCTATTTTCTTATCCAGAGTTTTTTGCACTTCCACCAATTTTTTCTCCATATGTTGTTCATTTTGTTTAAATTCTTCCTTTATTTTTAACCAGAGAATGTCTAAATCCTTAATTTCCTCCTGTTTTGACTGTCTTCTATCACCTGGAGTTCCTCCAATTTTTTCCCCATTTTCCCCTGACATTTTTAGACAAGAAAATCAATATTAAGTACTTTCACCACCGAGGGGGGGGGGGTAATTACACCAGAGAGCTAGAGATCGTATTTATCAGAGATTAAAATTTAAACTATGGCCTCTAGGGGGCTTTCTTTCCCTTCTCCTCACAGTGACTTTCAGTTCTTTTCTTAACCAAACACTCCAAAATTCACCCCTTTAAACATATATCAGCTATATGACAACTGTACTCAAATATTATTTTGAAGAAAGGAAAGGGGAGAGAAACAGGGAGTGATGTACATAAAAAATATATAAGCATTGTCCCATGTAGTGTTACCATTTAGATGTCACCTTCACAACTCAGTCCAAAATGTTTAGTTCATATATTGACCATCAAATACTATTCAGTTTGGGGGTCCTCTTCTGTACTCTTCTTTTTTTTTGGAATATATTTTATTAATTTTCCATACATTCATACCACATTAACAATTTACAATAAATTTTCCGATTTTTTGACTTCCTTCAGCTTCTCTGCCAATCATTCAAATTCTAATTTTTTAAATACACATTTCCAAATTTTAATATTGCCTTTATGCTTACCCCCCTCTTATATTTTGCTTTTTTGCAATGTTTCTTATTCTATTACAGAGCTTCTTTAAATGCCACTAACGTTATTTCGTTATCACTTATACATTCCCAGTATTCTGCTAATTTTCTCCAGTCCTCGATGAATCTTTGATCTCGTTGATATCTAATCTTCCCAGTCAGTTTGTCAAGTTCTGCATAGTCCATCAGCTTCGTTCTCCATTCCTCCAACGTTGGTATTTGTTCTTGTTTCCAATTCTGGGCCAGTAATATTCTTGCCGCTGTCACTGCATATTGGAAAATTTTATAATCCTTTCTATTTATTTCATTACCAACAATTCCTAAGAGAAAGGCCTCTGGTTTCTTAACAAATGTATATTTCAACATTTTTTTCAGCTCATTATATATCAACTCCCAGAAGCTTTTCACTTTCTTACATTCCCACCACATATGAAAAAATGTACCATCTTTTTCTTTACATTTCCAACACTTCTTACATGTTTTGTACATTTTTGCTAGTTTCACTGGTGTGATATACCATCTATATATCATTTTCATAACATTATCCTTTAATGCAGTGCATGCAGTAAATTTAATACTTTCATTCCATAGTTTTATCCAATCATCAAATTGTATGTTATGACCAATATCTCTGGCCCATTTTATCATAACTGATTTAACTTCTTCATCCTTTGTGTGCCATTCCAACAATATTTTATACATTTTGGATAGGATTTTATATTCATTATTTATTATTTCCGTTTGAAATTTAGAATCCTTCTCTGCGTATCCATATTCTTTAAGATCTTTCTTAAACATTTCATTTGTTTGAAAATAATGTAACCAATCATACACAAACTCTTTCACTTCCTCATAAGGTTTCATTTTCCATTTCCCCCCTTCTTTAGTGATCAAATTTCCATATGTAATCCAATTCTTTCTCATATTATTTTTTTTAACAGTCATAACCTCTAACGGGGACAACCAGTGTGGAGTTTTTGCTTCGAGTAGGTTTTTATACCTCTCCCATATTTCTATTAACGGTCCTCTGAAAATGTGGTTTCCAAAACCTCTATGGATTTTCTTCTTTCCAGCCCATAAATACGCGTGCCATCCAAATCTATTATCAAATCCTTCCAAATCCAACAACTCTGTATTTTCTAATTTTATCCATTCCTTTAACCAACAGAGACATGAGGCTTCATAATACAGTTTCAGGTCTGGCAAGGCGAAGCCACCTCTTTCTTTTGCGTCAGTTAATAACTTAAATTGAATTCTTGGCTTCTTTCCCTGCCAGATATACCTCGAAATCAATCTTTGCCATTCTTTAAAAGCCCCAGTCCCCTTGATTATTGGAATCGTTTGATACAAAAACAATAGTTTTGGTAACACGCTCATCTTTACCGTTGAAATCCTTCCCCAAAATGATAGTTTCATTCGTCCCCACACATCCAGATCTTTCTTGATCCCATTCCACACTGGTGTGTAATTATTCTGATATAAATCTATATCCTTGGGGGTTATCCAAATACCTAAATATTTCACCTTTTTCACCACCTCTATACCTGCTTGTTGCTGTATATTTTCAATCTTATCTGAATCCATATTCTTGACAATTATTTTAGTCTTTTTCTTATTCAATATAAATCCTGCCACTTGACCAAATCTCTCTACCTCCATAAGTATGTTTTTCATACTTTCCAAAGGATCTTCCACCGTTATGACCAGATCATCGGCAAAGGCTTTCACCTTATATTCATTCCGTCCTACTGCAACCCCTTTTATTGCCTCATTTTCTCTTAATGATTTTAGAAAGACCTCTAGTACCATGATGAATAACAATGGTGAGAGTGGGCACCCTTGTCGTGTACCTTTAGATATCGCTATTTCCTCTGTAATCGCATTATTTACAATTAATTTAGCTTTCTGCTCCGTGTAGATTGCTTTTATTCCATTGAAAAATTCCTTCCCTACCTCCATATATTCTAAACTTTTTAACATGAAATCCCAAGATATGTTGTCAAAGGCCTTTTCTGCATCAACAAATATTAACATAGCTTGTTTCTCATTTCTGGCAGTCAGATATTCCAAAATATTAATTATATTCCTTACATTGTCTCTCATCTGTCTGCCAGATAGGAAACCTGCTTGATCCTTGTGTATGATATCCTGCAATATTTTTTTTATCCTTTTCGCCAAAATACTTGCAAAGATTTTATAGTCTGTATTAAGTAGTGAAATAGGCCTATAGTTTTTTACTTGTGTTAAGTCAGAATCTTGTTTCGGAATGAATGTGATAAATGCTTCCTTCCATGTTTCCGGGATTTCTCTTTCTTTTAGAATATTGTCCGTAACTTCTTTCAGAGGCAACGACAGGATATGTTTCATCTCTTTATAATATCTTGCTGTAAATCCATCCGGCCCTGGAGATTTCCCTTTTTAAAGTTCTTTTATAACTTCTTTTATTTCATCTAATTCAATTGGGGTGTTCAGCCTGTCTCTTTTTTCTGTCGGGATCTTCTGCACCATTTTTTCTTTTAAATATCTTTCTATTTTTATCATATTATTCTTCTCTGTTCTTTTATATAAATGTCTGTAAAAGTCCAAGAATCCTTTTCTGATGCCTTTTGGGCTATCTATTTCTTCTCCCTCCACGATGATTTTGTTAACTGTACTCTGTTCTTTTCTTTTTTTGATTTGCCAAGCTAGCCATTTTCCTGATTTGTTCGCCGATTCAAAATTCCTTTGTCTCATTCTTTTTATATTCCATTCAACCTCTTTGTTGATTATCATCGCAAATTGTGTTTGCAACGCCTTTATATTCTGTTTTACTTTCTCATTGTTCGGTTTTTTAACCAGTTTTTGTTCATTGTCCATTATTTGTCTTAAAATTTCCTTCTTTCCTTTCTCTCTATTTTTGTTTTTGATTGAATTCTGCTGGATAAAGAATCCTCTCATGACCGCCTTGCTAGCATCCCAAAACGTATTGATTTTCGTACCTTTATTATAATTATTTGTAAAGTAGTCCATCAGAGATTTTTGGGCTTTCTCCACAATTTTTTGATCATCTAGGAGGTAATCATTCATTCTCCATCTAAATGTTCTCTCTTCATATCCTTGTAATTCCAATTTTATTGGACTATGATCTGAAATTACTCTTGGTTGGATTTCTATTAGTTTGATTCTTGGAGTTAGCTCATTTGAGACCCAAATTTGATCAGTTCTCGACATTGACTGGTTCGGATCCGAATAGAATGTGAATTGTTTTTCCAGTGGATGTCTCAATCTCCAAATATCAATTAAGTTGCAGCTTTTTATCATT
Organism: Podarcis filfolensis; assembly: GCF_964270895.1. Taxonomy (NCBI): domain Eukaryota; kingdom Metazoa; phylum Chordata; class Lepidosauria; order Squamata; family Lacertidae; genus Podarcis; species Podarcis filfolensis. The sequence continues at coordinate 77,988,807 of NC_139611.1, read as the reverse complement.
GAAAAAATGTTTTTGGAAGTTTCCCTTCTTTACTAATTCCTGCTGCTCTTAATCTGTCCATTTCCAATGACACCACACCATTCATATCCCCCAATATTATTATCTTTTGGTCTACATATTCGAACAGCTTTTCTTCCAAATTTCTAAAAAAATCAGTCTTGTTTCCATTTGGTGCATAGATCCCGACAATTATTATTTTTTCGCCTTGCCATTTGATCTGGACCGCAATAATTCTTCCTTCTTCATCTTTAAAAATTTGTTGGGCATCAATTTTATTCCTCACGTATATTACCACTCCTCTCTTCTTACTTTTGTCAGAAGAAATAAATTCGTTCCCTAATCTTCTGTTTATCAAGACTTTTCTATGTTTCTTTGCCACATGAGTTTCTTGTAGACAGATTATGTCCATTTTTTTCTTTTTTAAACATTGTTCGATTTTTTCCTTTTTTCCCTATCATTCATTCCATTAATATTCCAATTCCAAATTTTTAATGCCATTGTTGCCTCTTAGATTAAATATGATCTTTTTTTCTTTAAATTTATTGTCCCTTTGCTTTTCCTTCCTCTTCTTCCTCCTCTTCCTCTTCTTCTTCTGGTCCCTTTCCTCTCTCCTCTTTTTCTTCACCTACCCTTAGGCCCAGTCCTCCTACCGCTCCTTTTTCTTCATCTTCTTCTGTTCTTAGTTCTTTATATTTTCTCTGGAACTTGCTTGTCTCTTCTGGGCTGGTCAGTCTGTGTTTCTTGCTTTTATAGAAGAATGAGATTCCTTCAGGGAATTCCCATCTGAATTCTATGTTGTTTCTCTTGAGAATTTGTACAAATGCTTTATATGGTTCTCTTCGTTTCAATAATCTTATTGGAATATCTTTGAAAATGATGATGTAGTTCCCATCGATGTTTAATCTTTTTTCTCTATTCTTTTGTAATATCTGATTCCTCATGTCTCTGTCTTTGAATGTAATTAAACAGTCTCCTGGTACTTTCCGTATTTTAACTGATTTTACTCTCAATCTGAATGCACTTTGAACTGTCTTTGCAAACTCTTCCTGCTCTATCTCCAACCATTGTGCCAATTCCTTTATCAATTTCTCTTTAATGTTCTCTCCCTGTGTTTCCAGTATTGCTCTCAACCTCAAACTGCCTTCTCTCTGTCTTAATTCATTCATTGCAATCGAATCCAAAACTTCCTCCTGGGTCTTGTTCATCTCTGACACACCTGTTTTCATCTTCTCTTCCTCTCTTTTCATATCTTTCATTTCTAATTTTGTTCTTTTCCACCCTTCCTCTAATTTCTGTGTTCTTTTAGTTACCTCTTTTATTTACCCTTTAAGTTCATTCACTGTTTCATCAATTTTTTTATCCATTTTACCAATTCTATTGTCCACCTGTTCTAATTTAGTTTCCAAATTTTTTTCGCTTTCTTTAATTTCTGCAAACATCCTCAAGATTTCCGCTCTAAATTCTGACTCTTGTTTCGACCCTTTCCTGTCCCCTGGGGTTCCTTCACCCGATTTCTTCATCTTCTCCTAATATCAATTTATAGCCACTTATAATATACCAGATAAGATGTTCAAATTATTGCAATCAACCATTAAATAAAATCACATCAATTATTACAAATAGGTCCTTCCCCCCTGAGAATCGGAAAGGGTATTGTCTGTAAATCCAATTGTTGTTAATAGGGGTAGGATGGTATGACCCTTCTCTTCTCGCCACCACTTAGGCTAATCCTTCTTCCGCCACCAATTAGGCTATTTCCAGTTAGATAAGAGCAGTAGAGACCAAAATTCAAAGTCCGCAATGTTCCAAACAGAAAAATCAATGAATAAGAAGGTTTAATCAATTGTAAAAATTTTGTAATCCAATTATGATAATTCCCCTCCGGAGATGATCCAAAAATCCAAAATTTTAAATTAGTCCAGAAATTAAGTCCAAATATACTCAATAATACTTCTCAAATTGGAGATAGAAACATACCAGAGTCACAATTTCAGGAAAAAAAGAAAATTTGAAGTTGCCAGAACAGCAACAAAAATAAAAAAGAGTCAAATAAACAAGGGTCCGATGCCAATAATCAAAAAGAAAAGTCTTAATCCAATTCTAAATAGATTCCAGAGTAAGGTAGTTCCAAATAAAATATTTTAACCAGTTTCTAAGCTTGGGGGAAAATCGTCCCATTTGTTTCCATAAATCCTAAAGCAATCTCTGAATGTAACAAAGCCTAAAAAATGTGAAAAGAAGAATCGAAAGTAGCCAGTTCAGAAAAAAAACAAGTTGTAGTTCCCTGTTTGTCCACAGGGTTTCAAACAGCGATTTTTTGGCCAATTTTTACTCAATTTCCCCCCAATATTTAAGAAATAACCCCCCCCCAAATTTATGCTCCTTCCAAAAGAGAAAATACGACAGCAGAAATCCGCAAAAACTAGCAAAACCCGTAGGAACAGCGTTCAGATCTTTCCCTCTTTCTCTGCATTCCCAACAAGAGACATTGTTCTATAAATAGTAACAATGGAGTCTTAAGCTCTGTTGCGCAGATATTCAAAAAAAGCAGATCCTAATTATCACAAACTCCTCCTGACTCCGTACTTTATTTCTTTGAGGGCTTAAAAGTTCCACCTCCTTCCCCCTTTTTAACTTTGTTATTTTTCACTCCTGCTGAAACAGTTACTTTAAAAAGTTTCAAAAGGGGCAAAGAGATCAAAGCCGCTAGCGGTAACTCACTTTCCGTTTCCAGCTCTGCTTGCAGTCCTGCGTCTGAGCTGATTTCAGAGAAAGCAGACGTCCGTTGTTTTAACTTTTGGTTCCGAATCCTTCCTTAGACCAAATCAGTCCTTTTTTGTTATAATTGGGTCCAAATTTCTTATAATTTGAGAATTGAGCACTTCCCCTGCGAACTCAAGGCTTCGTTTTCCGAAGGCAGCAATGGCTTCCCTTCAGCCCGCTTCCCTGCCCGCCGTTCTCTTCACCCCGAATAGGAGTTACCTGACGGTCGGGCGATTAGCGTTTCGGCATCAGCGGGAACCAGAACTCCTGAATCTCCTCCAGAGAGTATTTTCGGGGGCTACTGCGCCCTGTAGCACCCCTTTTTCCTTCGGAAAACCCGGGATTCTCCCAGCGGAAAAAATCCCCGTTTGCGCTGGTGTCGGGCTCAACCGGAAGTCTCTGTACTCTTCTTTTATTCCATCTCTTATATACTCAATCTCACATATAAGTTCAAATATAGGTTCCAATATAAACTCAAATAAAAAACCATACAGGTCCATAAAAGTCCTTACAACTCCAAATATAGCTGTGGTCCACTGTAATCCACTCAGGGGATCAGAACGTAAATTTCCAGCCACCTGAGGCTTAATCCTCACAAAGTATCAGTATACAATGTTTTCCCCAATTTATCTTCTTTCCTCTTATCGTACTTCAAGGGGTATAGAGCTATAAGGTATCATCCTCCAAGGGGTATAGAAATAGTCACAGTTTAATTTCAAACCTCTACTGTATGTGAAATCAGTTACCAAGACAAAAGATCCCCAAACACCTCGCATCTGTTTAAGTCTCCTCTCCAGGGCTTTTCCCATGACTGAGACTGTGTGCAGCTGATCTCAACTCTATCCCTTATCATGCCCCTCCTGGGATTCTTTTTTGGGGGGAGAGAAGGGGAGTAGCCTGTTGCAGGAGGAGGAGGAGGAGACACCTGTGACCAGAGGCACCAACCTGAGCCCCAGAATGTGGGTGCCCACCACACACAAGCACAACATGATGGTATGACATCACGTCATGCCATCACCTGCTGCCCTTCAAGTAGAGATGTGTATTGATGCTCAGAAAAGTTTATTAGATATTATCCTCCCTTCCTCATGTTTGTAAGTTCAGCAGAGTGTATCCCCTTGCTGCTTAAAAAGTTTTTGCTTTTTTCTCCCCCTTAAAACAATAATCAAAACGATTCTTGCTTGATTCTTGCGGAATCGCGTCCACCTGGAGCTGGATTGGGTAGCTCCTGCGGACCAAACAGACTGCTGCATTCTGGTTTCTATTGTTCTAGGACCAATCAGATTGCTGCATTCTGAATCCTATTGTTCAAGGACCAATCAGACTGCTTTATTTTGGATCATACTCAACTCAGTACATAACAGTGAGAGTTCATTCTTGGAAACTTACAGGAAGAAACTCAGAGGGCTTCAGCTCCTGTCATTTGCCTATCTAGCAAACATGCATTGTTGATTTGGTTGCATGGTAAATATCCCACACTTCACAGGCGGGTGGCAGTCCCCTCAGAAGGCGGAGCACATCACCCGCAGGAGAGGCAAGGAAAATCCACCTTCTCATTCACCTCTCACCCTGAGGACTCACGCTATCTTTCACCAGGACTTCAGCGCCACGTCTCTAGATCCATGGAGAGAAGTAGGCAGGGGCATGTTAGCAGATGAGGAAGCAGACGGAGGAAGAGGCCTCATGGAATTCTATGTAGTCTTGCAAAAATATAAATGCTAGTCTTCACACAATATAGACAAACCTTTTCTGATGTCCCCCTTGTGATCCCAAACAGAAGAACGATGTACTACCTCCCCCCCCCCCATAGGCCCTGTGGAGGGGCATGCAGTGGCTGCATTTGGCCACCAGGTCAGCGGTTCCCCACTCCTGGTATAGATTACTAAAGGCCTCCATAGTTTCCCAATTTTCATTCTCCTTTGGCTTCCCTTACTCAGCCAAATGAACAGCTTGGTGATTTTAGAAAGAAATTGTGAAACCATGTTTCTTCAGCAGGTACATTGTGAATCCCCTCGTCTTCAGCAGGTACACTGGGTGAGCACCACTTTGAGGCAATCAAAATTTGGGCTAATGTTAGATTTCTCACAAGCTTCAACTGGCACAGCTTGCATCAGCCTGCTGAACCAGTCCAGCTGTGCCAGAACCCTGTTGTTGCAATGGCCAGCAAGATGCCTGTGCAAAGCCTCAAAGCAGGACTGGACAGCAACACCATTTGGACCCACCCTGTCCCCCCACTTGTGATTCCCAGCAACTGACATTCACAGGAATACTGTCTCCAACACTTGAGGAAGAACATGGCCAAATTGGTTAGTATCCATTGATAGCCTTATCCTCCATCAGTTTCTTCTAATCCTCAATCAAACACATCCAGGTTGCTGCCCATCTTTACTTCCTGAGAGCAAATTCCAGAGTTTAACCATATGCTATTTCAAACAGTACAGTGGACCCTCGGGTTACGTTACCTTTGGGTAACGTAACTTTTGGGTTGAGGACGTAGCAAACCAGGAAGTGGGTTTGCCACTCGAGCACACGCAGAAGCGCTCTACGAACCTCACGAATGCGCATAAGTGCTCCACGGCGCTGCACACATGAGGAGAACAGGCGCCTCAGGTTACAAAGATTTCAGGATACGGCCAGGCCTCCGGAACAGATCCCATTCGTAACCAGAGGTACCACTGTACTTTCTTCCATCTTTCTCAAAGCTTCCAACATTCACTGTCCTTGGCTGCCCACAAATTCTAGTACTGTGAGAAAGGAATAAAAGCTTTTCTCTCTCCTGTTGCACTAAAGGCTTCCTGTGAATTGAAAGCTGACTAAACCTCAGGTGTGTAGGGAGCTACAAGAATGGCCCCAGTCAAAGGATCTCAGTGCTTGAGGTGTAGCATAAGGGTTTGTGCATTCCTCAAGGCACTTTTGGCTCACATTGCTCAGGGATCAGTGGAAATAAGCATAAGCACCTTGAATGTGACGTGGCAGCAAATTGGCAACCAGTGTCACTGTCTCAGCAACAGAGTGACACGTAGGCAGTAGTCTACTGCTATGAGCACTCTGGCTGTTGTGTCCTGCAATAGCTGCAGCTTCCGGACCTGATACAAAGACAGTCCCACTGTCCCACTGCATGCTGGTGTCTTGAAGTTACCACTGCATGAACCACTGCGTCCAGGCTGCCAAGCAATTGACCCAGAAATCATTCATAAGGCCTCCAGTTTTTCACGGTTCAAGCTCAATTTGTTGGCTGTCATGCACCATGGCATCCAAGAACCAATCCAGAGTTTCACTCCAAAACTCCAATTGACTCTTCCCAACAGCTTCATATTGATGTTCAAGAGCCACTGCATACCCTCCAACATTCCTCAGATGAAAACATGGACATTTCTCACTCCCCACAACTGACACTCCTCCCATTTTTGTCCCCCTCCCCATATCCCCACACAGCATTTTCTGTCAGAAGAATGGCAAGTTCCACAACCACATCATGAACAGGACACAGCACGTACATCCTCCACTGACCTGAGAATACCCCATTATCCCAGTTTAATTTTATTTATTTTATTTCATTTACTAGAGAAAAGCATGCACCAATAAATAAATTTTAGAAAGTGGCAACATTGGACACAAACATAAAAGATCTTTGGGGTAGAAGGGAAATCTAGACTCTTTGCACTCTCCCCTCCATGCCGCCCAGGGAGGCCTTGCCCTCTGCTTGCCCCTCAGATGCAATGCATTATGTGAGGAAGAGCCTCAGTTTTAGCAACCTCTTCTGCTTTACCTTTGCCATCTCTGCATATTCTAAGGCTTTCACCATCCATTCTTCCCTTCAGGGTATTCTCACAACTTTACACCTCTGAGCATAAAGATCCCTTGCCACTATAGCTGCATACATAAACAGAGTTTGTGATTTTGCTGACCAATATCACCTGCCAGAAGGGTTCTGGACTCTTGGAAAAGTCAGTTTGATTCCCACCCCTCCCTATATTATATATCATACCCCCAAAAACCTTAGCCTTCCTACAGGTCTACCACATGTGACAGAATGGCCCCATGTATTTCTTACATTTCCAACATTTTTTTGGTACATTTTTATATATTCGATCTAAGCTCTTCAGAGTGAAATAACATCGGTACATCATCTTATAATGATTCCCTCTTATAATATGAAGAAGAAGATGGTGAAGGAAGAGGACATGAGCCCAATGTCACTCTCCCCACCCCCTCCATTGTGATTACCAACATCTCGGAGTCCCATTCTTCTTGGAAGAAACAATTTGAAGAATCTAAGCCTACAGTAAATTATGTAGCAGCATTATATATTACACAAATATATACATAATACAGTGGTATACTGTGAAACAGTATAGCAGATGCTGTTAAGTTGTGTTAATTAAGCTGTGTCAGCAATAGGATATAGTATACAGTAGTACCTCTGGTTAAGAACTTAATTCATTCCGGAGGTCCGTTCTTAACCAGAAACTGTTCTTAACCTGAGGTACCACTTTAGCTAATGGGGCATCCCGCTGCCACCGAGCTGCTGCCACCTGATTTTTGTTCTCATCCTGAAGCAAAGTTCTTAACCCAAGGTACTATTTCTGAGTTAGCAGAGCCTGTAACCTGAAGCATCTGTAACCCGAGGTACCACTGTACTAACTTTGCAGCAAGAAAACTCTCCCAGGACATCTGTGGTGCTGCCACTCTCCATCTCTCATTGTCCAAATGCCAAATCCACATCATTCATGATGTCTTTGAGTTTTCATCAGCATCGCAAGAGAAACCAAAGCAAAGGACGTGGAGCTGTGCTTGCGTATATCCAGTAAAAGATAGTCCCTTAAATCTGCAATTTCGGTGTGAGTCAGGACCCAGACCTGCAACCCACACCCACCTGCACTTAACTCTGTTGTTGTTTAGTCGTGTCCGACTCTTCGTGACCCCCTGGACCAGAGCACACCAGGCACTCCGGTCAACCACTGCCTCCCACAGTTTGGTCAAATTCATGTTAATAGCTTCGAGAACACTGTCCAACAATCTCGTCTTCTGTTGTACCCTTCTCCTGCCCTCAATCTTTCCCAGCATCAGGGTCTATTCCAGGGAGTCTTCTCTACTCATGAGGTGGCCAAAGTATCGGAGTCTCAGCTTCAGGATCTGTCCTTCCAGTGAGCACTCAGGGCTGATTTCTTCAGAATGGATAGGTTTGATCTTTTTGCAGTCCATGGGACTCTCTTAACTCTAACAAACTTATTTTAAAGAGCAAGTGGACCAATTCCTTACCCCAAACAAGTGCATTTAATGGGAGTGAGGGGATCCGGGTCACTGTGCATTTTATTACTGTACCACAAAGGAAACTGTGGAGAGACATTTGTCCCCCTTTCAAAAAAGTTCATACTGTCAGGGATACTGCCTTGGCTTCCAGAAAGCTAATCCAATTTCAGTGCTGTAACCTGATGGGACCCGTTTCCCCACATCCAGGGTTGAGAAATTGAGGCTGGAACAGATTAGGAGGGACGTGTCCTTGGAAGGGGGAAGAGATTTAATTGCTTTTCAACACTGTGCTTTATATTATGGTATAGCATGATTAGAATTCTAGCAATTTATGACACTGTGCTGAATCCATTGTTCCTGGGTGCTGGCAAAGTGCTCCTTGCAATCCTCTATAAATTCCTCCAACTAAGCCTCTTCATGCATCAGTTCCTTGCTTGGCCCAGTGCTGTTCTCGAACTCCTTCCTGCCTCTTCAGCTCTCTAGAATGATGAAGACACTCCTGATCTCCTGCCTCCTCTTGGTCCTGCTTCCTCCAGGTGAGCAGAACCACAACTGCTGTGCTGTTCGTCATGTTTCCAGGAAGGAACGAAGTGGGGGGGGCGGTCAGCCATTAAAGCAGGATGAGGAAGGAACCAGGACTTGTGGTTCCTTTGAAAGGGAGAGGAATAAAGCACAAGGCCAGATTACAAAGGATCCTCAATGATATATTGTTTTGTTCCCAAATTTCAATTTTTATTTAACCAAATGCGTACAGAGAGCTGTGGCATCCCCAAGTACATTGGGGGAACAAGAAAGGCAATAATTCACTCTTCGATAAACCAGAATCCTGGTTCATATTTAAAGCAAAGAGTAAGTTTCTTGCATTTGTAGAAACTTATGATAGGAGACAATGTATAGGCACAATTCTTCTCATATTTTGGAGGGGAATTACCCGGCCCCCCATGCAAACAATACGTTTCCTGATGTTACACACCACCCGAATCTCTGAGTGGAGTCAGATGCCAGGGGTACCAGATGTGCTTACCAGAGTCTGTCATGTTTGCTGGTGCTGATGGGAGTTGTAGTACAACAACTTAAGGAGGGTTAAAGGTTTCCCCACACCTTCTCTACTGGTTCTCTCCCTCAGCCTGCAGGAGCCATCTTGGACAGTCATTCTCTGGTCTATGCAAGACCCACCCCTATTCACAGAGTTTAAGAACTACAGAGGGAATATATATAGAAAGCATTATGTAGCTGAACAATGGTCCATCTAGTCTAACCTCTTGTTCTTGCCATGGGTCCTAAGGGAAGCCCGTAAGAAAGATCTGAGTGCAACAGCTCCCTTTATGCGGTTTCCAGTAACTAGTTTTCAGACAAATAGTGCCTCCAATGTTGCAGAAAAAATATATCGAGGATGGTAGCCATGTATTTATCTAGTCTGCTTTTGAAGCTATCCAAGTCGATGGCCTTTGTTACCTCTTGTAAGATGAAGTTTGGAGCAGAAAGTGTTGTGTTCATGTACCTTGACGCAGAGCTATTCCTCCTACACAGTTACTAATGTTTTCCAAATCCATTTTCCCCCCTGTCTGCAGTGGCATCTCTGATATGTGAGTCTTGTTTCAGTCAAGGAAAGTATTGCAGAAATGCCACCACTGAGGAGTGTGACGATTCCAGTGACCAGTCCTGCTTGTCTGCCAGTGGAGTAGGCAAACTGTGTAAGTGAGAAGAACTTTCATCCTCTTTGATCACCAAAACATAAACACCCTGACTCACTTTCTAAGGCCATATCTTAGCCACAAGCCACGGAACATGACTTTACATAAAGTGGTGTTCTAGGTTCTGCATTGCCTGTAGGAGCAGGGAAGAAATTCAAGTCAGTTCATATTTTAAGGTGCATTTACTCAATTGGCAGAGCAAAACAAAGCCATCCTTCAGAATCTGCCCTTCTCCCATTTTTGCAATTCAGTTGTCCAGCCATGTAATCAATAGACAAATGCACACACTAGGGTAAAGTGTGCATACAATAACGTACAACAGCTCTTGTAGTTGGAGTGAGTCTGTCAGGTTCCCATCTCCCAGGCCAAGTGAAAAATGACCTGCAAAGCAGAGTTTGCCAGGATTCACAGACAATATGGTCAACAAACATCCCCCCACCCCCATGGGGGAAACCATGACACCATGACTACTTAAATCAGTATGACCCTGCAGATAGGGCCTAAGAGTAAAAATTACATTCACACTAAATTTTGATGGGGGGTGGGGGGAGTTGGCAACTGATATGAAAATGTGGAGAAATGAACTTAAAATAAGAAACCAAGAGAAACTGACACTGACATAATCATAATAATAATAATTTATTATTTGTACACCGCCCATCTGGCTGGGTTTCCCCAGCCACTCTGGGCGGCTTCCATAGAAACCAAAAATACACTAAAATATCACATGTTAAAAACTTCCCTGAACCGGGCTGACATATTGCCCCTTCCTAATTGCCTGTGGTACATGCTCCCTTTATGAGCTCCATCACCGACTCTCATTGGTCCAGTTACAGGGTGGTTTTGATTTCAATCATGACTTCAATTACTAGTCAGTAAGACTTGATTTCATTTATTTATTTTTACAGAAAGACTCATTCTTGCTGGTATAATCTTAATATTTGCAGCGAGATGAAGGTTTTGTTTTTGGAATAATAAATTTTCAGAGTAGTTTTTACAGTTATATCAAAAATTACTGATTTGGTTATACTATTAGAAATACATTGACAGATAATTATGAAATTTTTGTGAGGTTTAATAAATTAACTGTTTATATTTGGACAATTTTCTGCTGTACTTTATTGGAAGGGAAAAATAATCATTTAATTAATAACAATTTAAACAAATTATTTAACTAAAACAATAACATTATAACATATGTATCCATGTTTGTTAACTGATGTGGTTAAATGTTTTTTTAAGAAATACATTGGAGGGAGTTATAGCACACATGAAAAACTTAAAACAAATCCTTATTTCCTGATGAGGATAGCCTTTGGACTATAATGTAACTTAAATAGAAAACTATCTTTAGAAAGATTTTTCCACCAAAAGCATTTTTTTTTAAAAAATACAATTTAAATTTTAAAAGACCAATTTAAAATTTAAAAATTCTGATTTAAATTTTAAAATCTGATTATTTTTATTTAAAAAAAAAATAATTGATTTTAATCCACCCTGTCCAGTTACCTGGGCAGCCACAAAACTTATTTCATTGATGAATTCCTTCCCATGAAACCTCCTGAACTGGTCCCATTCGATAAGGAGAAGGGTGGTAGAAACCTCTGGACAGCCAAAGGTTCTCCATTCCTGACTCACATTCAACAAATAAATAAATAAAACTGGAGAAATCTCTTTCTACTCCAAGCAGGTCCTGCTCAAGACAATTGGATACCTGAGGCAAACCATGAAATGTTCCCCACCCCGCAGACCCGGAAGAAAGGGGTGACTGAAGATTAGGCCTGGGCGATTTATTGCTATATCGCCCCAGGACTGGTATGAGGGGCAGACTGTGATGACAGCTTCACTCAGCAGTAAATCAGTGGGGGAAACCCTGCCTATCCCGAGTCCCTCTGGCTCCAGCACCCAGCACACTGAGGAAAAACAAAACAAGCAGCAACCTGGAGCTGGAGGCAGACGAACTCAGAAGGGGTGGCAGTTTCATTAAAGATATATCGCTGAGTAAAATCACCATCGTGTTCTGTCCTTCATACCGGCAGTGGGAGAAACAAGCTGCATGATGAGGCTTATAAAGGTTATTCCTCCCTCCCTCCTTAAACTGCTTGGGTTAAGAGCACACCGCTGCCCTCGCCTCAGCCCAGCAATTTTGCGGAAACCCCAAATGAGCCAGTAGTGGGGCAGGGGCTCAGTTAAAGTGCTCCCCCTCCCCAGCTGCAAGAGCCTGGGTGGAGTGCAGGCTCCAGCCAGAGACAGCTTTGGCTGCCACCTGGCTGCCGTTTTCAGCACAGGAGGAAAGACAGAGCCCACTCTGCCAGTCAAAGGCAGCCAGGCAGTGCAGGCAGCCCTGCAAGGCACTGGTAGGGTGGCTTTGCAGCCTGCGCTTTGCGAATGACCACCCCACAAGGAAAGAGGCAGTGTGCCTGCACGGGCACCAGCGAGGCGGAGGGAGTCTCAGAAAGGAGCTCCGAGGTGGTATTTGATGCGGGTGGCGCTGTTATTTAAACCACAGAGCCTAGGGACTTGCTGATCAGAATGTCAGTGGTTCGAATCCCCGCGACGGGGTGAGCTCCCGTTGCTCGGTCCCTGCTCCAGCCAACCTAGCAGTTCGAAAGCATGTCAAAGTACAAGTAGATAAATAGGTCAAGGTAAATAGGTCTGGCGTCAACGTAAATGGCATTTCTGTGCACTGCTCTGGTTCGCCAGAAGTGGCTTAGTCCTGCTGGAACATGACCTGGAAGCTGTACGCCGGCTCCCTCGGCCAATAAAGCGAGATGAGCATCGCAACCCCAGAGTCGGTCACGACTGGACCTAATGGTCAGGAGCCCCATTACCTTTTAAATTACGATGGGTGAAATCTGAAACCAGCGAGACGAACTGTTTGAAAAGGACTGCAGTAGATTTGTACCATATATGAATAGACATTGCAAACATTTTAAAACATTTGCAGGATTGATTTAAAATATTTTGTTAGGTTATGATTTGATACCTGTTTATAAATATTAGAAGTAAGTCTTTTAAGTATGGAGATAAAGTAAATAGGGTGATTTAGAAATGCAAAATAAAAGTGAATGCATATGGAAGTCAGGGAGGGGGACGGGAGGAAGTCAATGCTCAATTTGAGCAAACATATATATGTGACGTAGAAATTTTATTTGGTTGTTATAAAGGAAAAAAGAAATTTTAATAAACATTATATTAAAAAAGAAAAAGGAAGGAGCTCCAAGGTCCCTGTCACGAACAACAGGGACATGGGGTGGCTCAGCTGGGGGAGAGGAACTGACGAGGAGGTGGCAGATCTTGCCTCCAAGGATCACACCATAGCTTCAAAGGCAGCAGCATCAGGCGATGCTTTTCTTGGTGGTCAGATCCCCTGCCCCTCTGGATCCTGCCACATAAGGTGATCATCAATCCTTGCCTCATGGGTGGACCAGCCCTATCTCCATGTCTAGTTGTTTCCTATTCCAATTCTTTCTTTTATAGCACTTTTGGGGTCAAAATTGGTTCTCAAGTCCTGCATCGATACAGAGTTGTGTGAGGAAAACTATGCCAGTGTCTCCATAACCTCATCAATATACTTGCACAGCAAGTCAACCTGCTGCAATACAGATATGTGCAACAGCGGACCTCCTGAAAGTAAGTATCATCATCAGGAAAGCTGGTCCCGTGAAACTCAAGTAATGAGAGATGTCAAAGAAAGACAAACAAGTTTTTCGCAGTGTCCTGATGTCAGGGACTGGCTAGACAAGGAGGAGTGGTGGCAGCCAGTCACTCCAGGAGGTGCCTGAGGGTGACACTAGGAAAGACAATTTATTTGAGCTTTATTTGGGGGGTTGAAAGTCATTCATTATTACTGTTAGAGACTTCTGACAGGAGCTTCACAAGATCATTTTTGATAGCGTGCAAACCCACTCACCATGACAAGGTGATGATCCAGCGAGTGAGAAGGCAGTATGATACCTCTGGATTGGCCAGGCCTTCTACAAACATCCGCAACATGGGCTCCTGTCTTCGCCAACAGAACAGTGCTTTCTAAGAGGATATTTGTATTATTAAACAACATAGCATAGTAAAAGAAAGACTGCAGATAGAACAAAACCCAAAACCATGTATCAATAACAAGATTACTTGAACAGCATTCAGCATTCATGAGCAAATATTACAAGGAAGCTTCACAGTTCTACCTTAGTCCTAGAAACATTCCTCACATGATGTTACTCACAGTCCCTCTCCTGCAGCAGCTTCTGATATTTACAACCCTACTCTTTCCTTCAAAGAGCTTAAGGTGTCGTGTCTGGCTCTCCTGTTCACCATTTTAGCCTCAAACACCCGTGTAAAATAAGTTAGGCTAAGGGGCAGTGTCTGGCCCCAGATCACACAGCAAGTGTCGTGGCTCAAGTACAGATTTGACCTCTGGTCTCCTCCCACCCTTGTTCCTGATGTAGATGTTCACATTCCCTTGTTCCTGATGTAGATCTTCACTCACCCCTCCTTCCTTGGTGGGAGGAGGCACCATTTTATGGTTCGCCTTAGCATTCACAACACCCTGGTGTAAGCTTTTATTGTAAACACTATAACAACACTAGGACAAAGAATTCTGGGAGTGGTAGTTTCTTAAGGGTGCTGAGGGTTAATTGGAAAAGCCCTATTCCCCTCACAGAGCTATGGATTAGCAAACAAACCCCACACAATAGCTCTTATTAGCTGGCATTTTTTCTTAGGTGAAATCATGATTTTACCAAAACTAAGCACATGTTTTCCCACAAGTGATTTTTAAGGATAAAACTACTAAGAGCTTTCTTTCTCTTTCCCGCTCTTGGGAAGAGTGCCATTTTGTAGAATTTTATCATCATTTGTGTGTATCCATGGCTACCATTTTGTCTCTCAGAATGCCCCCCAGTGGTGCTCAGTGCTAAGCCCAATTGCTTAAAGTTATATCCCTGTGCTTGAAATGTTTGCTGTGAATATGGCCCCAGTCAGAAATCTCTTGCACCATGCCTTAATGTAGCCCAGGATGAATGGAGCATGGCTGAAGCACTCCACTTGCAGAAGTGCTAGAAGGTGGTACACATCCATCTTGGAAGGGGAAGCACAATTCCCACCCCTCACGTACAGCAAGTTGTGGTTTGCATCTGCAAAAGAAATACATTGACTAATTGCAATGTTGGTGTGGTGATTGTTTTCCAGTGCCTGAGAGTGAGACGAGGGAGCCCAATGGGCTAAAGTGCCCGAGTTGCATCAACATCTTTTCAGATGAGTGTGAGAGCAATAAGACGGTCAGCTGCAGAAATGATGAGGATCAATGCTTCTACCTTGCGGCTAGCTTGGACTTCGGTGAGTCTTGTATGATGGAGTGCAGCTAGTGCCCCATCTGTACTACACATTTAAAGCATAGATTTTGTTAAATAAAAATACATCTTTAAATTTGCACTTTAAATTGGGGGGGGAGGGGTAGGATGGAGACCCACAGGCCCAGGGGCCAAAGGCATTCCTCTAGGACTCTCTCTCTCTGGCCTTTGGGATCCTCCTTAGCCACACCTCCTTTCCCTAGGCCACACCCTTCACAAGCCCCACTTCATACCCTACCTGTATGCTTTGGCCTGGCTGGATTGTTGCCCCTGAATCTTGGTTACCTGGAGGGAGAACAGAGAGGGGTGTGTGAATGTATCTAGAAAATAGCCTGCCGTGTAAAGGTGAATTTTACATATGTTTCCATTGGCATGTGGACCTCCCAGAAGGTCATCCAGACTGGAAAAAGGCTCTTGGTCTGAAAAAAGTTGCCCACCCTTCTGTTTGAGGGAGTGGGATTTGGATTCCAAAAATATGTGTGTCTGTTTTTCCCAACAGGGGGAAGCAGCATCCTGGGCGCTGTCCGAGGCTGTGCAACAGCTAATGTGTGTTACATTGATTGGTTGCAAGAGACTGTTCTTGGATCATTGGGATTTGAGATCACTCAATTAGAGTGCACTGAGGCAATGGGTGATGATGCCACAGAAGACACCACCGTTTCGCCTAGGGGTTGAAGAAGGGGAGGTCTCAGCCTGAGGGCTCCCAGGCTTTCTTTCTAGAAGTCTAGAAGCTCCTCCTCAAAGACAGGCTGTATTTGACTTTCATGCGCAAATGACGTCATTGAATCATGTCCAAAATAAATATATATGGCAAATCATGTATGTTGTATCATTTTACCAAAAGCAACATTTCTTGGGCAAAATAATAGTGCTTGGAGGTGGGAGATAGCTTTGGCAGCGGGCAGGGGTGAAATCCCTGGCCAGACTTTCAGCTCCAATTTTAATCAATTAATATTAGCCGACTTTGGGTGGTGCATCCCATTTCTCCACTTAAGCTAAAATGGGGAGGAAAAAGAAATGGAAGGAAGATAAAGTCCCTACCAGAGAAGAATGGCAGACTTTGGGCTGCCTTGCTGTCAAGAATGGTCTATCCCATTTCGCCACTAGAGGTAAAACGGGGAGTGCCACAGCAGATGTGCTGCGCAACCCCCACCAAAGCTAATACTTCAGGAATTCTTTAAGACTCAGTCAATGAGTGCAGCATATTTTCTTCTGCAAAACCATGTAAATATTCTAAGGTATTTACTTTAAAGTTTGTTGTGGCCTGTCCCTCTTGTACAAATTCAGGTACTTCTTAAAGTGTCGTTATGAAATTCCTGGGGGAGATTAATCAATGACAGTCCTATACTGGGACACATTTCAGTCATGTAACAGCTCAGACTGAATGTTGAGGCAGACAATTCGGCCTCACAGTTAAAGAGAGCCAGCAAGCTTTGCCTCCTTTTTTTAGGGGGACTCAGGTTTCTCCTGGTTCCACAAAAGTTTGAGTTAACTCTTTCTTAGTAAAAACACTATTTTCACAGAGTGTCAGGCCAGATGAATACAACAGCTCATTTCCAGTGGGTTTTAGTCCATGAAATCAGTTACCAAGACGATCCCCAAACACCTCACATCTGCCTAAGTCTGCTATCCAGGGCTTTTTCCATGTCTGAGACTGTGTGCAGCTGATCTCACCTCTACTCTTTTCATGCCCCTCCTGGGATTATTTTTTTTGGGGGGGGAGAAGGGGAGTAGCCTGTTGCAGGAGGAGGAGGAGAAACCTGTGACCAGAGGCACCAACCTGAGCCCCAGTATGTGGGTGCCCACCGCACACAAGCACAACATGATGGTATGACATCACGTCAGGCCATCACCTGCTGCCCTTCAAGTCGAGATGTGTATTGATGCTCGGAAAAGTTGTATTTATTAGATATTATCCTCCCTTCCTCATGTTTGTAAGTTCAGCAGAGTGTATCCCCTTGCTGCTTAAAAAGTCTTTCCTCCCCCCCCCTTAAAACAATAATCACACAGATTCTTGCTTGCAAAAGGTAAAGATAAAATATACTCATTCAGAATACTTGCTGAAGAGTAACAGATACAGCAGCTTTGTCCAGAGGCTTAAAATGGTAATCCAGTTACAAAGACATACTTTGGTCAAGCTGATGGTGGAGTCTGAGCTTTGGAGCTCAGACAAGCAAATGGTTCTACATTGCTGGAAGAATAATGATGAGAGAGCAAAAAGGAAGAGGAAGTGCCCACACCCTCAACAAATGGGGCACAGTGGGAGTGTCTTTCAGATTTCCTTCTAGGAACCACACAGGAAAATACTCAGAGGGCTTCAGCTCCTGTCATTTGCCTATCCAGCAAACATGCAGTGTTGGTTTCGCTGCATGGTAAATATCCCACACTTCACAGGCGGGTGGCAGTCCCCTCAGAGAGCAGAGCACATAGTCCACAGGAGAGGCAAGGGAAGTCCGCCTTCTCATTCACCTCTCACCATGCCCAGTCACGCTACCTTTCACCAGGACTTCAGCGCCAACTCTCTATTTCCATGGGGTCAAGAAAGCAGCGGCATGTTGACAGAAGAGGAAGCAGAGGGAGGAAGAGGCCCCGTGGCATTTTATGTAGTCAAAATATAAATGCTAGTCTTCACACAAAATATGCAAACATTTTCTGATGTCCCCCTTGTGATCCCAAACAGGGATGTACTACCTCCCCCCCCATAGGCCCTGTGGAGGGGCATGCAGTGGCTGCATTTGGCCCCCAGGTCAGTGATTCCCCACTCCTGGTATAGATTACTCAAGGCCTCCATAGTTTCCCGTTTCTCTCTCTCCTTTGGCTTCCCTTACTCAGCCAAATGAACAGCTTGGTGATTTTAGAAAGAAATTGTGAAACCATGTTTCTTCAGCAGAAGTGCTCCACAGCGCCGCACGCATGTGCAGAAAGGGGGCCTCAGGTTATGAAGATTTTGGGATATGGCCAGGCCTCCGGAAAAGATCCCATTCATAACCACTGTACTTTCTTCCATCTTTCTCAAATCTTCTGGCATTCACTGCCATTGGCTGCCCACAAATTCTAGTGTTATAAGAAAGGAATAACAGCTTTTCTCTGTCCTGTTGCACTAATGGCTTAATGTGAATTGAAGGCTGACTAAACCTCAGATGTGTAGGGAGCTACAAGAATTGCCCCATCAAAGAAACTCACTGCTTGAGGTGTAGCATAAGGGTTTGCACACTCCTCAAGGCCCTTTGGGCTCACATTGCTCAGGAATCTGTGGAAATAGACATAAGCACCTTGAATGTTACCTGGCAGCAAATTGGCAACCAGTGCCAATTTCTCAGCAACAGAGTGACATGTGGCCAGTAGCCTGCTGCTATGAGCACTCTGGCTGTTGTGTTCTGCAATAGCTGCAGCTTCTGGACCTGATACAAAGACAGCCCCACTGCATACTGCCAATGTCAAGTCTTTAGGTTACCAGTGCATGAACCCCTGTGTCCAGGCTGCCAAGCAATTGACCTATCTCCAAGACCCGGAAATCACTTAGTCATAAGCCTCTAGTTTTTCATGGGTCAAGCTCAGTTTATAGGCTGTTATGCACCATGGCATCCAGGCACCAATCCAGAGTTTGTGCTATGGAGTTTCTAGAGTTGGGTATCTTCAACATATGGAAGACACTTCACTCCAGAACTCCAAATGACTGTTCCCAGCACCTTCATATTGATGTTCAATAGCCACTGCATACCCTCCAGCATTCCTCAGATGAAAATAGGGACATTTCTCACTCCCCACAACTGACACTCCCACCATTTTTGTCCCCCCATGCCCACATACAGCATCTTCTGTCAGAAGAATGGCAAGTTCCACAACCACATCACGCACAAGGAAAGAGGCAATGTGCCTGCACGGACACCCGCGAGGTGGAGGGAGCCCCAGAAAGGAGCTCCGAGGTGGTATTTGCTTAAATATATAGAATTCAAGATAAGGTATGTTGAAAATGTAAGGAGAGGGAAGGGAACTTCTTTCATATGTGGTGGATGTGTCCTAAGATTAAAGCCTACTGGGATGTGATATATAATGAACTGAGAAAGATTTTCAAAAATAATTTTAGTAAAAAACTAGAGGCTTTTTTATTAGGGATAATAGGTGAAAAAATTCCCCAAAAGACATAAATATATTTATGTATGCTACCGCGGCAGAAAGGATACTTTTAGCCCAGAAATGGAAGCAGCAGGAACTTCCAACGTTGAAAGAATGACAGACAAAGATGATTGAATACGCTGAGCTGGCGAGACTGATGGGAGAAATCCAAAACCAGCGAGAAAAAGTGTTTGAAAAGGACTGGAGTAAATTTGTACAATATATGAATGAACATTACAAACATTTTAAAACATTTACAGGATTGATTTAAAATATTTTGTTAGGTTATGATTTGATACCTGGATATAAATATTAGAAGTAAGTCTTTTAAGTATGGAGATAAAGTAAACAGGGTGATTTAGAAATGAGAAGATAAAAGTGATTGCATATGGAAGTCAGGGAGGGGGACGGGAGGAAGTCAATGCTCAATTTGAGCAAACATATATGTGATGAGGAAATTTTATTTGGATGTTATAAAGGAAAAAAGAAATTTTAATTAACATATTAAAAAAGAAAAAGGAAGAAGCTCCAAGATCCCTGCAACGAACAACAGGGACATGGGGTGGCTCAAATGGGGGAGAGGAACTGACGAGGAGGTGGCAGATCTTGCCTCCAAGGATCACACCACAGCTTCAAAGGCAGCAGCAGCAGGCAATGCTTTTCTTGGTGGTCAGATCGCATGCCCCTGTGGATCCTGCCACATAAAGGTAAAGGGACCCCTGACCATTAGGTCCAGTCGTGACCGACTCTGGGGTTGCGGCGCTCAACTCGCTTTATTGGCCAAGGGAGCCGGCGTACAGCTTCCGGGTCATGTGCCAGCATGACTAAGCCGCTTCTGGCGTACCAGAGCAGCGCACGGAAACACCGTTTACCTTCCCACCGGAGTGGTACCTATTTATCTAATTGCACTTTGACGTGCTTTCAAACTGCTAGGTGGGCAGGAGCCTCATGGGTGGACCAGCCCTATCTCCAGGTCTAGTTATTTCCTTTTCCAATTTTTTCTTTTATAGCACTTTTGGGGTCAAAAATGGTTATCAAGTCCTGCATCGATACAGAGTTGTGTGATGCAGACTATGCCAGTTCCTCCATAACCTCATCAGTGTACACAGCAAGATATCCTGCTGCAAGACAGATATGTGTAACAGCGGAGCTCCTGAAAGTAAGTATCATCAGGAAAGATGATCTCACAAAACTCAAGCAATGAGAGAGGTCAAAGAAAGACAAACAAGCTTTTGGCAGTATCCTGATGTCAGGGACTGGCTAGACAAGGAGGAGTGGTGGCAGCCAGTCGCTCCAGGAGGTGCCTGAGGGTGACAATAGGAAAGAATATTTCAAACCTGATTCAGATTGGTAGGACAGGGAGGAGCCACTGACAGAGGGAACCAGAAGGGAAGCATTGGAGCCATAGTATGGGGGTGGCGGGAACTAATAGAACAAAACTCAAAATCCCAATAAGAAGATTACTTGAACAACATACAGCATCTATTAGCAAAAATTACAAGGGAGCATCACAGTTTTACCTTAGTCCTAGAATCACCCCTCCCTTAATTTTACTCACAGTTCCTCTCCTACAGCAGCTTCTGGTATTTGCATCCTATGCTTTCCTCCAAAACGCTTTAGCTCCCGCTCACCATTTTAGCCTCAAAATATCCAGTTAAATAGGTTAAACTGAGAAATGGTTCCTGGCCCCAGGCCACTCAGCAAGTGTCATGGCTACAGTGGAATTTGAACCCTGGTCTCCTAGATTCTGGTCCAATCCTCTAACCACTACACTTCACTGGTTCATTGGTTTCCTGGAGTTCTAGCCCCCAAACCTAGAGTGACCCATCTTCTTTGATGCATTTTCATTTGTAGAGATATTTTGAGTGGGACAGGCCCCTGTCCTTCTTGTATGGGAAGGAACTGATTTCTTTTAGGTTTGCATTCAAGGAATTAATATCTTCAGGTTAAAGCAAACGCTAAGAAAGATATAGTCAGTGCAATGGGCTCCAGTGCCACCTAATTACTAAGCTATAGAGGAACACTATCTACACAAAGGGGAGAACCAGGTGGTGCAAAGAATAAAAGGTTTTTTAAAAAATACATTTGTTGCTCCACTCACTTTCGCAACAGGCCCTGCCACTGGCATGTGGTCTTGAGAAGCTTGCCTAGAAGGAAATGTGGCCCTCAATGAAAACAGTTAATACGAAGGTTCAAACTGTAAGCCTCGGCTAGGCCCCTGGCATACACCAGCTGCTGACGCAGGCCTGTATCACCATGACCAGATGTTCACAGATGTTCATATATCACCACTTGCTCTTTAAAATAAGTTGGTTACATTTAAGAGCAGGTGGGATGGGGGAATGCAGGGCTTTGTCCAGAGTAGCTTGCGTATTTAAGGGACTATCTTTTACTGGGGCTGGATATACACAAGCTCAGCTCCACGTCATTTGCCTTATATATGCAGCTGTATTTAGATATGCAGCGACAGTGGCAAGGGGTCTTTATGCTAAGAAGTGGAAAGTTGTGAGAATACCCTGAAAGGAAGAATGGATGGTGAAAGCCTTAGAATTGTGTTTTAATATTCTGCTGGAAGCCACCCAGAGTGGTTGGGGAAACCCAGCCAAATGGGTGGGGTATAACTAATAAATGATTATTGTTGTTGTTGTTGTTGTTGTTGTTGTTGTTGTTGTTGTTGTTATTATTATTATTATTATTATTATATGCAGAGATGGCAAAGGTAAAGGAGGAGAGGCTACTACAACTGAGGCCTGTCCCCACGTAATGCATTGGATCTGAGGGGTAGGCAGAGGGCAAAGCCTCCCTGGACGGCATGGAGGGGGGAGTGAAACGAGTCTAGATTCCCCCCTCCCCATACACACACACACACACACACACACAGAGAGAGAGTGGTACCTCTGCTTACGTACTTAATTCGTTCCGGAGGTCCGTTCTTAACTTGGAACTGTTCTTAACCTGAAGCATCACTTTAGCTAATGGAGCATTCTGCTGCTGCTGTTCTCATCCTGAAGCAAAGTTCTTAAACCGAGGTAATATTTCTGGGTTAGCAGATTCTGTAACCTGAAGCGTATGTAACCTGAAGCATATGTAACCCAAGGTACCACTGTGTGTGTGTGTCTGTTTGTCTAATGTTGCCACCTTCTAAAATTTATTTATTAATGCATGCCTTTCTTTTTGTAAATGTACCAAAGCATGAAATAAAATAAAATTGGGATTATGAGGTTTTCTCTGGTCAGTGGAGGCTGTACGTTCTGTGTCCTGTGCGTGATGTGGTTGTGGAACTTGCCATTCCTCTGACAGGAGATGCTGTATGTGGGCATGGGGGGACAAAAATGGTGGGAGTGTCAGTTGTGGGGAGTGAGAAATGTCCCTATTTTCATCTGAGGAATGCTGGAGGGTATGCAGTGGCTATTGAACATCAATATGAAGGTGCTGGGAACAGTCATTTGGAGTTCTGGAGTGAAGTGTCTTCCATATGTTGAAGATACCCAACTCTAGAAACTCCATAGCACAAACTCTGGATTGGTGCCTGGATGCCATGGTGCATAACAGCCTATAAACTGAGCTTGACCCATGAAAAACTAGAGGCTTATGACTAAGTGATTTCCGGGTCTTGGAGATAGGTCAATTGCTTGGCAGCCTGGACACAGGGGTTCATGCACTGGTAACCTAAAGACTTGACATTGGCAGTATGCAGTGGGGCTGTCTTTGTATCAGGTCCAGAAGCTGCAGCTATTGCAGAACACAACAGCCAGAGTGCTCATAGCAGCAGGCTACTGGCCACATGTCACTCTGTTGCTGAGAAATTGGCACTGGTTGCCAATTTGCTGCCAGGTAACATTCAAGGTGCTTATGTCTATTTCCACAGATTCCTGAGCAATGTGAGCCCAAAGGGCCTTGAGGAGTGTGCAAACCCTTATGCTACACCTCAAGCAGTGAGTTTCTTTGATGGGGCAATTCTTGTAGCTCCCTACACATCTGAGGTTTAGTCAGCCTTCAATTCACATTAAGCCATTAGTGCAACAGGACAGAGAAAAGCTGTTATTCCTTTCTTATAACACTAGAATTTGTGGGCAGCCAATGGCAGTGAATGCCAGAAGATTTGAGAAAGATGGAAGAAAGTACAGTGGTTACGAATGGGATCTTTTCCGGAGGCCTGGCCATATCCCAAAATCTTCATAACCTGAGGCCCCCTTTCTGCACATGCGTGCGGCGCTGTGGAGCACTTCTGCTGAAGAAACATGGTTTCACAATTTCTTTCTAAAATCACCAAGCTGTTCATTTGGCTGAGTAAGGGAAGCCAAAGGAGAGAGAGAAACGGGAAACTATGGAGGCCTTGAGTAATCTATACCAGGAGTGGGGAATCACTGACCTGGGGGCCAAATGCAGCCACTGCATGCCCCTCCACAGGGCCTATGGGGGGGGGGAGGTAGTACATCCCTGTTTGGGATCACAAGGGGGACATCAGAAAATGTTTGCATATATTGTGTGAAGACTAGCATTTATATTTTGACTACATAAAATGCCACGGGGCCTCTTCCTCCCTCTGCTTCCTCTTCTGTCAACATGCCGCTGCTTTCTTGACCCCATGGAAATAGAGAGTTAGCGCTGAAGTCCTGGTGAAAGGTAGCGTGACTGGGCATGGTGAGAGGTGAATGAGAAGGCGGACTTCCCTTGCCTCTCCTGTGGACGATGTGCTCTGCTCTCTGAGGGGACTGCCACCCGCCTCTGAAGTGTGGGTTATTTACCATGCAGCGAAACCAACACTGCATGTTTGCTAGATAGGCAAATGACAGGAGCTGAAGCCCTCTGAGTATTTTCCTGTATGTTTCCTAGAAGGAAATCTGAAAGACACTCCCACTGTGCCCGGTTTGTTGAGGGTGTGGGCACTTCCTCTTCCTTTTTGCTCTCTCATCATCATTCTTCCAGCAATGTAGAACCATTTGCTTGTCTGAGCTCCAAAGCTCAGACTCCACCATCAGCTTGACCAAAGTATGTCTTTGTAACTGGATTACCATTTTAAGCCTCTGGACAAAGCTGCTGTGTCTGTTACTCTTCAGCAAGTATTCTGAATGAGTATATGTTATCTTCACCTTTTGCAAGCAAGAATCTGTGTGATTATTTGTTATGTACTGAGTTGAATAGGATCCAAACTGCAGCAGTCTGATTGGTCCTAGAACAATAAGATCCAAAAGGCAGCAGTCTGATTAGTCCTAGAACAATAGGATTCAGAATGCAGCAGTCTGATTGGTCCTAGAACCATGCAGCAGTATGATTGGTTGGCAGGAACCACCCAATCATGCTCCAGATAGAAGTGAATCCACAACCAGATTGGCTTACAGTAGAATTCCGGAATTAGCCTATCATGGGCAGCCCATTGTGTAAATAATGTATATAAAGCAGATACTTTGAGGGGACATTCATTCATTCCTCCTCACCACTATGAGCTGAATAAAGAGCATGAAATCACTTTGCGACTCTGAGTATATTTCACTGGTGACGAGGATGGGATCCCGCTGAGCTGACTGCCACACACAGCACCGCCACCTGCCGCACCGCTGCCTCGCACCGTGTATCCAGGCTTCAGCTCCGGGACACAAGGAACTCAGAATGGCAACCGACAGCAGCTTCTCGCCGTTCAACCCAGCATCTGGAGACTGGGAAGCGTATGCCTCCCGTTTCACCTTCCTCCTAGAAGCCAAAGGGGTCACCGATGAAGAAGACGCCAAGAAGAGGGCAATATTCTTCAGCGTCTGCGGAGAGGAGACGTTTGAAATCGCCCGGGCTCTCCTTGCGCCTGAAGACGTTGCTACTGTTCCATACAAAACAATAATGGAGCAGCTGAAGGGGCACTTTTCGCCACAGCCCTCAGTGGTGGCTCGTCGAAATGCCTTCTACGCAAAGCGGCAAGCCCCTGGGGAAACCATAACTGGGTTTGTGACCTCTCTCCACCAAGCTGCCCGCTTCTGCAACTTCTCAGAGCTGGAGAACATGCTTCGGGACCGCCTCGTCGGTGGCCTGAAGGATGAGAAGCTGCAACGACGCCTCTACGCTAAGAAGAACCTAACGTTCCAGGTCGCTCTGGAGGAGGCCCTGGCAACAGAAGCTGCCGAGAGGTCAACGCAAGAGGCACGGCCGAGCCAGCCGTCCCAACCGAGGGTCCACCACGAAGACCTCACCGACGACTCAGAATCCAACAGGGAGGAGGTGCACCGAGTACAGCAGCGCACTCAAGCAGCCCACATACCACAGCTGCCTCAATGAGAAGGAGGGAACTGCGCAAGCTGTGGAGAAAGTCACGAGAGGAGGACCTGCTGTTTCCGCAACGCAGAGTGCAGGCAGTGCAGAAAATTGGGACACATCGCCCGGGTGTGTCGGGCTCGGCCCATCCGACGCCAGGCATCAGATGACCAATCCAAGAGCCCCAGGTCCCGGGGCCCAACGCACCAAGGCAACTCGACGGAGCTCACGGACTTCCAGGTATACCAGTTGCCCCACCCCAACGTAGAGAAAATTTATGTAGAGGTACAGATAGAGGGGGCCCCATGCCGCATGGAGCTTGACACGGATTTAACTCTATCCATAATCTCGGCAAGGACCTTAAGGAAACTGTGTCCTACTGGGGGTCCCAAACTCAGGCTGGCCCCATTCACCCTCCGGGACTTCCAGAAACGTAAGGTCCCCACAATGGGGGTGGGGACCTTCAGGGTGCAGTACCGAGGGCGGACGGGGCAACTGGACTTGCTTGTGGTCAAGGGCCCCTACATTAGCTTACTGGGATTGGCATGGTTTGGACCACTGGGGCTAGCCGTCACCGGGGTGAACCACACTACCTTACAAGTGGACGTGGATGCCATATGAAAGGAATTTCCAGGGGTTTTCGATGGGAAATTGGGACATTATACAGGCCCCCCCATTGCTCTACAGCTTGACCCCGCAGTACGACCGGTCAGGCTCAAGGCCCGCTGGGTCCCGTTCGCCCTGAAACCCCGTATAGACAAGGAATTGGACCGACTCGTGGAGCAAGGAGTGCTGGAGCCGGTGCCTAATGCCCCCTGGGAAACCCCAATCGTCACACCCGTCAAGCCTAATGGTTCGGTCCGCATCTGCGCAGACTACAAATGTACCTTAAACAAGGCCCTCACGGCCCATGCATACCCAGTGCCAGTGGTCAGCCATGTCCTTGCTACCCTGGCTGGGTCGAAAATTTTTGGCAAGCTGGACCTGGCCCAAGCATATCAACAACTGCCAGTAGATGAGGCCACAGCAGAGGCACAGACGATTGTGACTCACAGAGGAGCGTTCAGGGTAAAGCGACTGCAATTCGGTGTCAGCGTGGCACCAGGCATATTCCAGAATCTAATGGACTCTCTCCTTAAAGGGATTCCTGGTGTCACCCCCTTCTTCGATGATGTATTGATTGCCGGGCCCACACCCGAGGAGTTTGAGGACCGCCTCCGCACCGTTCTGCGCCGTTTCCAGACGGCGGGTCTCAAGGTGAAGCGGGAAAAATGTCTACTAGGAGTGCCTCAGGTGGACTTTCTGGGATTTATGGTGGACGCAGAAGGGGTCCACCCGACTGGGGACAAGGTACGGGCCATTTGTGATGCCCCAGCGCCCAAGAACAAGGCTGAACTTCAGGCCTTCTTGGGACTATTGAACTTTTACCATTCCTTCCTTCCCCACAAGGCGGCGGTAGTGGAGCCCCTACACAGACTCCTGGACAAGCGGGCCCCTTGGGTGTGGGACCAGCGCCAGGAGGCCGCATTCCAGGCAGTCAAGGACTTGCTTGTCTCAAACTCGGTCTTGGCACACTTCGACGAGAGGCTGCCGGTGGTGCTAGCATGCGACGCCTCACCCTATGGCATTGGCGCTGTCCTGGGACACCAACTCCCGGATGGAAGAGAGGTACCGGTGGCATACTTTTCCCAGACACTCAACGCAACCGAGCGGAACTACTCGCAAATCGACAAGGAGGGTCTGGCAATCGTGAAGGAAGTAAAAAAAAATCCATGATTTCTTGTACGGGCGGCCCTTCACCATGGTGACTGACCACAAGCCGTTGCTTGGCTTGTTTGCCCCCGAAAAGCAGACCCCCCAAGTGCTGTCTCCTCGTGTCCTCAGGTGGTCAATTTTCCTTGCCAGCTACCAGTATGCACTGATTCACCGCCCGGGGAAGGCGATGGGCCATGCGGACGCCCTCAGCAGGCTACCACTACCGGAAACAGGCCCCGACCCAGCACCTGCACAAGAGGTTATGAGCCTGGAGCTGCTTCCCGAGCGCCCCATTCAGGCACAAGAAGTTGCACACCATTCCAAGAAAGATAGGGTCATCTCCCGGGTCCTGGACTGGATGTGGAGGGGATGGCCCAGCAGCAGCCCCGGGCCAGAATTCGCCGGCTACACAACCCGCAAACATGAACTGTCGGCCCACAAGGGGTGCCTGTTATGGGGAAGCAGGGTCGTTGTTCCCCAGCCCCTCCGCAAAAGGGTCCTCACAGCCCTACACGAGACACACCCAGGGGTAGTAAGAATGAAGGCCCTTGCCAGGAGTTATGTGTGGTGGCCGGGGATCGACGGAGAGATAGAGGCCTGGGTCAAACACTGCCAGGCCTGCCAAGAATCCCGCCCAGATCCCCCAAGGGCCCCAGTCCAGTCCTGGGAGTCCGCCCGAGCACTATGGTCACTCCTGCATGTGCACTTCGCTGGCCCCTTTCAGGGAAAACATTCTTCATAGTGGTGGACTCCTACACCAAATGGCTGGAAGTCGCACTGGTACCGTCCACTTCTACGTCCGCAGCCATCCGGGTACTACGCAGGCTGTTTGCAACCCACGGGCTCCCTGACACTCTCGTCTCAGACAACGGGACCGCATTTACGTCAGGAGAATTCCAAACCTTCACAGCGCAGAACGCCATCCGCCACATCCGTTCAGCGCCATTCCGCCCTGCCACCAATGGCCAAGCAGAATGCATGGTGTGGACCACCAAGGACACCCTTCGCCGCATGACGCAAGGGGATTGGGAGTACCGCCTCGCCACATTCCTTCTAGCACAGCACAGCACCCCCAGCTCAACGACTGGCCAGAGTCCCGCTGAACTACTAATGGGTCGGTGCCCTGCAATCAGATTGGACCGCCTTCACCCCGATAGAGCTCAGGATGAGGTAGTGGTGGGGGAAGGCAGGAACCCCCGGACCTTCGAGGCCCAGGACCCAGTGTACGCAAAGAATTTTGGGGCAGACCCTGCATGGGTACCCGCCACAGTCACCAGGGTCACTGGCCCCGTGTCGTACGAGGTGCTAACAGATGGGGGGCAATGCTGGCGCCGCCACTGCGACCAGATACGGCGACGATTCCCGGGAGAAAACCAGGAGGAGGAGGACAGGTCAGAGGAGTCCCAAGGGAACAGTGGGGCAGTGAGGCCCATAGAGCAGCAGGGGCAAGCAGGAGAGGCAGAATCAGTAAATACAGAGAGGACCCGTGAGGCCGAAAGGGCACCGGAACCAGAACCACGACTGAGCGAGCTGGTTGCGCCAGACCATACAGCTCCATCACAGCCAGCATCCTTGGAACACGAGCCAGAACCTGAACCCCGGACCAGGGAACACCCCAGGCTGCAACGCACACGTAGGCCGCTGGCATACCTTGAGGACTATGAATGCGACCTCCCGGGCAGGACTGGAACTTAGAGGGGAGGGGTGTTATGTACTGAGTTGAATAGGATCCAAACTGCAGCAGTCTGATTGGTCCTAGAACAATAAGATCCAAAAGGCAGCAGTCTGATTGGTCCTAGAACAATAGGATTCAGAATGCAGCAGTCTGATTGGTCGTAGAACAATGCAGCAGTATGATTGGTTGGCAGGAACCACCCAATCATGCTCCAGATAGAAGTGAATCCACAACCAGATTGGCTTACAGTAGAATTCCGGAATTAGCCAACCATGTGTAGCCCATTGTGTAAATAATGTATATAAAGCAGATACTTTGAGGGGACAATCATTCATTCCTCCTCACCACTATGAGCTGAATAAAGAGCATGAAATCACTTTGCGACTCTGAGTATATTTCATTATTGTTTTAAAGGGGGGGGGGGGAGGAAAGACTTTTTAAGCAGCAAGGGGATACACTCTGCTGAACTTACAAACATGAGGAAGGGAGGATAATATCTAATAAATACAACTTTTCCGAGCATCAATACACATCTCGACTTGAAGGGCAGCAGGTGATGGCCTGACGTGATGTCATACCATCATGTTGTGCTTGTGTGTGGTGGGCACCCACATACTGGGGCTCAGGTTGGTGCCTCTGGTCACAGGTTTCTCCTCCTCCTCCTGCAACAGGCTACTCCCCTTCTCCCCCCCAAAAAAAAATAATCCCAGGAGGGGCATGAAAAGAGTAGAGGTGAGATCAGCTGCACACAGTCTCAGACATGGAAAAAGCCCTGGATAGCAGACTTAGGCAGATGTGAGGTGTTTGGGGATTGTCTTGGTAACTGATTTCATGGACTAAAACCCACTGGAAATGAGCTATTGTATTCATCTGGCCTGACACTCTGTGAAAATAGTGTTTTTACTAAGAAAGAGTTAACTCAAACTTTTGTGGAACCAGGAGAAACCTGAGTCCCCCTAAAAAAATGAGGCAAAGCTTGCTGGCTCTCTTTAACTGTGAGGCCGAATTGTCTGCCTCAACATTCAGTCTGAGCTGTTACATGACTGAAATGTGTCCCAGTATAGGACTGTGATTGATTAATCTACCCCAGGAATTTCAAAACGACACTTTAAGAAGTATCTGAATTTGTACAAGAGGGACAGTCCACAACAAACTTTAAAGTAAATACCTTAGAATATTTACATGGTTTTGCAGAAGAAAATATGCTGCACTCATTGACTGAGTCTTAAAGAATTCCTGAAGTATTAGCTTTGGTGGGGGTTGCGCAGCACA
Source organism: Podarcis filfolensis (assembly GCF_964270895.1). NCBI lineage: Eukaryota > Metazoa > Chordata > Lepidosauria > Squamata > Lacertidae > Podarcis > Podarcis filfolensis. The sequence goes on along the minus strand of NC_139611.1, from coordinate 77,958,694 downwards.
TCTGCTGTGGCACTCCGAATTTTACCTCTAGTGGCGAAATGGGATAGACCATTCTTGACAGCAAGGCAGCCCAAAGTCTGCCATTCTTCTCTGGTAGGGACTTTATCTTCCTTCCATTTCTTTTCCTCCCCATTTTACCTTAAGTGGAGAAATGGGATGCACCACCCAAAGTCGGCTAATATTAATTGATTAAAATTGGAGCTGAAAGTCTGGCCAGGGATTTCACCCCTGCCCGCTGCCAAAGCTATCTCCCACCTCCAAGCACTATTATTCTGCCCAAGAAATGTTGCTTTTGGTAAAATGATACAACATACATGATTTGCCATATATATTTATTTTGGAAATGATTCAATGACGTCATTTGCGCATGAAAGTCAAATACAGCCTGTCTTTGAGGAGGAGCTTCTAGACTTCTAGAAAGAAAGCCTGGGAGCCCTCAGGCTGAGACCACCCCTTCTTCAACCCCTAGGCGAAACGGTGGTGTCTTCTGTGGCATCCTCGTCGATTGCTTCAGTGCACTCTGTTTGAATGATCTCAAATCCCAATGATCCAACATCAGTCTCTTCCAACCCATTAATGATCTCACACACACTAGCTGTTGCACAGCCTCGGACAGCGCCCAGGATGCTGGTTCCCCCTGTTGGGAAAAACAGACACACATATTTTTGGAATCCAAATCCCACTCCCTCAAACAGAAGGGTGGGCAACTTTTTTCAGACCAAGAGCCTTTTTCCAGTCTGGATGACCTTCTGGGAGGTCCACATGCCAATGGAAACATATGTAAAATTCACCTTTACACGGCAGGCTATTTTCTAGATACATTCACACACCCCTCTCTGTTCTCCCTCCAGGTAACCAAGATTCAGGGGCAACAATCCAGCCAGGCCAAAGCATACAGGTAGGGTATGAAGTGGGGCTTGTGAAGAGTGTGGCCTAGGGAAAGGATGTGTGGCTAAGGAGGATCCCAAAGGCCAGGGAGAGAGAGTCCTAGAGGAATGCCTTTGGCCCCTGGGCCTGTGGGTCTCCATCCTACCCCTCCCCCCCAATTTAAAGTGCAAATTTAAAGATGTATTTTTATTTAACAAAATCTATGCTTTAAATGTGTAGTACAGATGGGGCACTAGCTGCACTCCATCATACAAGACTCACCGAAGTCCAAGCTAGCCGCAAGGTAGAAGCATTGATCCTCATCATTTCTGCAGCTGACCGTCTTATTGCTCTCACACTCATCTGAAAAGATGTTGATGCAACTCGGGCACTTCAGCCCATTGGGCTCCCTCGTCTCACTCTCAGGCACTGGAAAACAATCACCACACCAACATTGGAATTAGTCAATGTATTTCTTTTGCAGATGCAAACCACAACTTGCTGTATGTGAGGGGTGGGAATTGTACTCCTTCCAAGATGGATGCCTACTACCTTCCAGCACTTCAGCCATGCTCCATTCATGCAGGGCTACATTAAGGCATGGTGCAAGAGATTTCTGACTGGGGCCACATTCACAGCAAACATTTCAAGCACAGGGATATCACTTTAAGCAATTGGGCTTAGCACTCAGCACCACTGGGGGGCATTCTGAGAGACAAAATGGTAGCCATGGATGCACACAAATGATGATAAAATTCTACAAAATGGCCCTCTTCCCAAGAGCGGGAGAGAGAAAGAAAGCTCTTAGTAGTTTTATCCTTAAAAATCACTTCTGGGAAAACATGTGCTTAGTTTTGGTAAAATCATGATTTCACCTAAGAAAAAATGCCAGCTAATAAGAGCTATTGTGTGGGGTTTGTTTGCTAATCCATAGCTCTGTGAGGGGAATAGGGCTTTTCCAATTAACCCTCAGCACCCTTAAGAAACTACCACTCCCAGAATTCTTTGTCCTAGTGTTGTTATAGTGTTTACAATAAAAGCTTACACCAGGGTGTTGTGAATGCTAAGGCGAACCATAAAATGGTGCCTCCTCCCACCAAGGAAGCAGGGGTGAGTGAAGATCTACATCAGGAACAAGGGAATGTGAACATCTACATCAGGAACAAGGGTGGGAGGAGACCAGAAGTCAAATCTGTACTTGAGCCACGACACTTGCTGTGTGATCTGGGGCCAGACACTGCCCCTTAGCCTGACTTATCTTACACGGGTGTTTGAGGCTAAAATGGTGAACAGGAGAGCCAGACACGACACCTTAAGCTCTTTGAAGGAAAGAGTAGGGTTGTAAATATCAGAAGCTGCTGCAGGAGAGGGACTGTGAGTAACATCATGTGAGGAATGTTTCTAGGACTAAGGTAGAACTGTGAAGCTTCCTTGTAATATTTGCTCATGAATGCTGCATGCTGTTCAAGTAATCTTGTTATTGATACATGGTTTTGGGTTTTGTTCTATCTGCAGTCTTTCTTTTACTATGCTATGTTGTTTAATAATACAAATATCCTATTAGAAAGCACTGTTCTGTTGGCGAAGACAGGAGCCCATGTTGCGGATGTTTGTAGAAGGCCTGGCCAATCCAGAGGTATCATACTGCCTTCTCACTCGCTGGATCATCACCTTGTCATGGTGAGTGGGTTTGCACGCTATCAAAAATGATCTTGTGAAGCTCCTGTCAGAAGTCTCTAACAGTAATAATGAATGACTTTCAACCCCCCAAATAAAGCTCAAATAAATTGTCTTTCCTAGTGTCACCCTCAGGCACCTCCTGGAGTGACTGGCTGCCACCACTCCTCCTTGTCTAGCCAGTCCCTGACATCAGGACACTGCGAAAAACTTGTTTGTCTTTCTTTGACATCTCCCATTACTTGAGTTTCACGGGACCAGCTTTCCTGATGATGATACTTACTTTCAGGAGGTCCGCTGTTGCACATATCTGTATTGCAGCAGGTTGACTTGCTGTGCAAGTATAATGATGAGGTTATGGAGACACTGGCATAGTTTTCCTCACACAACTCTGTATCGATGCAGGACTTGAGAACCAATTTTGACCCCAAAAGTGCTATAAAAGAAAGAATTGGAATAGGAAACAACTAGACATGGAGATAGGGCTGGTCCACCCATGAGGCAAGGATTGATGATCACCTTATGTGGCAGGATCCAGAGGGGCAGGGGATCTGACCACCAAGAAAAGCATCGCCTGATGCTGCTGCCTTTGAAGCTATGGTGTGATCCTTGGAGGCAAGATCTGCCACCTCCTCGTCAGTTCCTCTCCCCCAGCTGAGCCACCCCATGTCCCTGTTGTTCGTGACAGGGACCTTGGAGCTCCTTCCTTTTTCTTTTTTAATATAATGTTTATTAAAAAAAATTTTTCCTTTATAACAACCAAATAAAATTTCTACGTCACATATATATGTTTGCTCAAATTGAGCATTGACTTCCTCCCGTCCCCCTCCCTGACTTCCATATGCATTCACTTTTATTTTGCATTTCTAAATCACCCTATTTACTTTATCTCCATACTTAAAAGACTTACTTCTAATATTTATAAACAGGTATCAAATCATAACCTAACAAAATATTTTAAATCAATCCTGCAAATGTTTTAAAATGTTTGCAATGTCTATTCATATATGGTACAAATCTACTGCAGTCCTTTTCAAACAGTTCGTCTCGCTGGTTTCAGATTTCACCCATCGTAATTTAAAAGGTAATGGGGCTCCTGACCATTAGGTCCAGTCGTGACCGACTCTGGGGTTGCGATGCTCATCTCGCTTTATTGGCCGAGGGAGCCGGCGTACAGCTTCCAGGTCATGTTCCAGCAGGACTAAGCCACTTCTGGCGAACCAGAGCAGTGCACAGAAATGCCATTTACGTTGACGCCAGACCTATTTACCTTGACCTATTTATCTACTTGTACTTTGACATGCTTTCGAACTGCTAGGTTGGCTGGAGCAGGGACCGAGCAACGGGAGCTCACCCCGTCGCGGGGATTCGAACCACTGACATTCTGATCAGCAAGTCCCTAGGCTCTGTGGTTTAAATAACAGCGCCACCCGCATCAAATACCACCTCGGAGCTCCTTTCTGAGGCTCCCTCCGCCTCGCTGGTGCCCGTGCAGGCACACTGCCTCTTTCCTTGTGGGGTGGTCATTCGCAAAGCGCAGGCTGCAAAGCCACCCTACCAGTGCCTTGCAGGGCTGCCTGCACTGCCTGGCTGCCTTTGACTGGCAGAGTGGGCTCTGTATTTCCTCCTGTGCTGAAAACGGCAGCCAGGTGGCAGCCAAAGCTGTCTCTGGCCGGAGCCTGCACTCCACCCAGGCTCTTGCAGCTGGGGAGGGGGAGCACTTTAACTGAGCCCCTGCCCCACTACTGGCTCATTTGGGGTTTCCGCAAAATTGCTGGGCTGAGGCGAGGGCAGCGGTGTGCTCTTAACCCAAGCAGTTTAAGGAGGGAGGGAGGAATAACCTTTATAAGCCTCATCATGCAGCTTGTTTCTCCCACTGCCGGTATGAAGGACAGAACACGATGGTGATTTCACTCAGCGATATATCTTTAATGAAACTGCCACCCCTTCTGAGTTCGTCTGCCTCCAGCTCCAGGTTGCTGCTTGTTTTGTTTTTCCTCAGTGTGCTGGGTGCTGGAGCCAGAGGGACTCGGGATAGGCAGGGTTTCCCCCACTGATTTACTGCTGAGTGAAGCTGTCATCACAGTCTGCCCCTCATACCAGTCCTGGGGCGATATAGCAATAAAGCGCCCAGGCCTAATCTTCAGTCACCCCTTTCTTCCGGGTCTGCGGGGTGGGGAACATTTCATGGTTTGCCTCAGGTATCCAATTGTCTTGAGCAGGACCTGCTTGGAGCAGAAAGAGATTTCTCCAGTTTTATTTATTTATTTGTTGAATGTGAGTCAGGAATGGAGAACCTTTGGCTGTCCAGAGGTTTCTACCACCCTTCTCCTTATCGAATGGGACCAGTTCAGGAGGTTTCATGGGAAGGAATTCATCAATGAAATAAGTTTTGTGGCTGCCCAGGTAACTGGACAGGGTGGATTAAAATCAATTATTTTTTTTTAAAAAATAAAAATAATCAGATTTTAAAATTTAAATCAGAATTTTTAAATTTTAAATTGGTCTTTTAAAATTTAAATTGTATTTTTTTTAAAAAATGCTTTTGGTGGAAAAATCTTTCTAAAGATAGTTTTCTATTTAAGTTACATTATAGTCCAAAGGCTATCCTCATCAGGAAATAAGGATTTGTTTTAAGTTTTTCATGTGTGCTATAACTCCCTCCAATGTATTTCTTAAAAAAACATTTAACCACATCAGTTAACAAACATGGATACATATGTTATAATGTTATTGTTTTAGTTAAATAAATTGTTTAAATTGTTATTAATTAAATGATTATTTTTCCCTTCCAATAAAGTACAGCAGAAAATTGTCCAAATATAAACAGTTAATTTATTAAACCTCATAAAAATTTCATAATTATCTGTCAATGTATTTCTAATAGTATAACCAAATCAGTAATTTTTGATATAACTGTAAAAACTACTCTGAAAATTTATTATTCCAAAAACAAAACCTTCATCTCGCTGTAAATATTAAGATTATACCAGCAAGAATGAGTCTTTCTGTAAAAATAAATAAATGAAATCAAGTCTTACTGACTAGTAATTGAAGTCATGATTGAAATCAAAACCACCCTGTAACTGGACCAATGAGAGTCGGTGATGGAGCTCATAAAGGGAGCATGTACCACAGGCAATTAGGAAGGGGCAATATGTCAGCCCGGTTCAGGGAAGTTTTTAACATGTGATATTTTAGTGTATTTTTGGTTTCTATGGAAGCTGCCCAGAGTGGCTGGGGAAACCCAGCCAGATGGGTGGTGTACAAATAATAAATTATTATTATTATGATTATGTCAGTGTCAGTTTCTCTTGGTTTCTTATTTTAAGTTCATTTCTCCACATTTTCATATCAGTTGCCAACTCCCCCCACCCCCCATCAACATTTAGTGTGAATGTAATTTTTACTCTTAGGCCCTATCTGCAGGGTCATACTGATTTAAGTAGTCATGGTTTCCCCCATGGGGGTGGGGGGATGTTTGTTGACTATATTGTCTGTGAATCCTGGCAAGCTAGCTCTCTCCCTTGCAGGTCATTTTTCACTTGGCCTGGGAGATGGGAACCTGACAGACTCACTCCAACTACAAAAGCTGTTGTACGTTATTGTATGCACACTTTACCCTAGTGTGTGCATTTGTCTATTGATTACATGGCTGGACAACTGAATTGCAAAAATGGGAGAAGGGCAGATTCTGAAGGATGTTTTGTTTTGCTCTGCCAATTGAGTAAACACACCTTTAAATATGAACTGACTTGAATTTCTTCCCTGCTCCTACAGGCAATGCAGAACCTAGAACACCACTTTATGTAAAGTCATGTTCCGTGGCTTGTGGCTAAGATTTGGCCTTAGAAAGTGAGTCAGGGGGTTTATGTTTTGGTGATCAAAGAGGATGAAAGTTCTTCTCACTTACACAGTTTGCCTACTCCACTGGCAGACAAGCAGGACTGGTCTCTGGAATCGTCACACTCCTCAGTGGTGGCATTTCTGCAATACTTTCCTTGACTGAAACAAGACTCACATGTCAGAGATGCCACTGCAGACAGGGGGAAAATCGATTTGGAAAACATTAGTAACTGTGTAGGAGGAATAGGTCTGCGTCAAGGTACATGAACACAACACTTTCTGCTCCAAACTTCATCTTACAAGAGGTAACAAAGGCCATCGACTTGGATAGCTTCAAAAGCAGACTAGATAAATACATGGCTACCATCCTCAATTGATATATTTTTTCTGCAACATTGGAGGCACTATTTGTCTGAAAATTAGTTACTGGAAACCGCAAAAAGGGAGCTGTTGCACTCAGATCTTTCTTAGGGGCTTCCCATAGGACCCATGGCAAGAACAAGAGGCTAGACTAGATGGACCATTGTTCAGCTACATAATGCTTTCTATATATATTCCCTCTGTAGTTCTTAAACTCTGTGAATAGGGGTGGGTCTTGCATAGACCAGAGAATGACTGTCCGGGTTGGCTCCTGCAGGCTGAGGGAGAGGACCAGTAGAGAAGGTGTGGGGAAACCTTTAACCCTCCTTAAGTTGTTGTACTACAACTCCCATCAGCACCAGCAAACATGGCAGACTCTGGTAAGCACATCTGGTACCCCTGGCATCTGACTCCACTCAGAGATTCGGGTGGTGTGTAACATCAGGAAACGTATTGTTTGCATGGGGGGCCGGGTAATTCCCCTCCAAAATATGAGAAGAATTGTGCCTATACATTGTCTCCTATCATATGTTTCTACAAATGCAAGAAACTTACTCTTTGCTTTAAATATGAACCAGGATTCTGGTTTATCGAAGAGTGAACTACTGCCTTTCTCGCTCCCCCAATGTACTTGGGGATCCCACAGCTCTCTGTACACATTTGGTTAAATAAAAATTGAATATTGGGAACAAAACAATATATCATTGAGGATCCTTTGTAATCTGGCCTTGTGCTTTATTCCTCTCCCTTTCAAAGGAACCACAAGTCCTGGTTCCTTCCTCATCCTGCTTTAATGGCTGACCGCCCCGCCCCCCCGCTTCGTTCCTTCCTGGAAACATGACGAACAGCCCAGTGGCTGTGGTTCTGCTCACCTGGAGGAAGCAGGACCAAGAGGAGGCAGGAGATCAGGAGTGTCTTCATCATTCTAGAGAGCTGAAGAGGCAGGAAGGAGTTCGAGAACAGCACTGGAACTGAAGCAAGGAACTGATGCATGAAGAGGCTTAGTTGGAGGAATTTATAGAGGATTGCAAGGAGTACTTTGCCAGCACCCAGGAACAATGGATTCAGGACAGTGTCACAAATTATTAGAATTCTAATTATGCTATACCATAATATAAAGCACAGTGTTGAAAAGCAATTAAATCTCTTCCCCCTTCCAAGGACACGTCCCTCCTAATCTGTTCCAGCCTCAATTTCTCAACCGTGGATGTGGGGAAACGGGTCCCATCAGGTTACAGCACTGAAATTGGATTAGCTTTCTGGAAGCCAAGGCAGTATCCCTGACAGTATGAACTTTTTTGAAAGGGGGACAAATGTCTCTCCACAGTTTCCTTTGTGGTACAGTAATAAAATGCACAGTGACCTGGATCCCCTCACTCCCATTAAATGCACTTGTTTGGAGTAAGGAATTGGTCCACTTGCTCTTTAAAATAAGTTGATTAGAGTTAAGAGAGTCCCATGGACTGCAAAAAGAAGAAATCAGCCCTGAGTGCTCACTGGAAGGACAGATCCTGAAGCTGAGGCTCCGATATTTTGGCCACCTCATGAGTAGAGAAGACTCCCTGGAATAGACCCTGATGCTGGGAAAGATTGAGGGCAGGAGAAGGGTACGACAGAAGACGAGATTGTTGGACAGTGTTCTCGAAGCTATTAACATGAATTTGACCAAATTGTGGGAGGCAGTGGTTGACCGGAGTGCCTGGTGTGCTCTGGTCCAGGGGGTCACGAAGAGTCGGACACGACTAAACAACAACAGAGTTAAGTGCAGGTGGGGGTGGGTTGCAGGTCTGTGTCCTGACTCACACCGAGATTGCAGATTTAAGGGACTATCTTTTGCAGGGGTTGGATATACGCAAGCACAGCTCCACGTCCTTTGCTTTGGTTTCTCTTGCGATGCTGATGAAAACTCAAAGACATCGAGAATGATGTGGATTTGGCATTTGGACAATGAGAGATGGAGAGTGGCAGCACCACAGATGTCCTGGGAGAGTTTTCTTGCTGCAAAGTTAGTACAGTGGTACCTCGGGTTACAGATGCTTCAGGTTACAGGCTCTGCTAACTCAGAAATAGTACCTTGGGTTAAGAACTTTGCTTCAGGATGAGAACAAAAATCAGGTGGCAGCGGCTCGGTGGAAGTGGGAGGCCCCATTAGCTAAAGTGGTACCTCAGGTTAAGAACAGTTTCAGGTTCATAACGGACCTCCGGAACGAATTAAGTTCTTAACCAGAGGTACCACTGTATACTATATCCAATTGCTTACACAGCTTAATTAACACAACTTAACAGCATCTGCTATACTGTTTCACAGCTATAAAACTAGGTCATGATATTTACTCTGGCCTTTAAAGAGATACACATCTTGTAAAACAATAATGAACCTTAATATTTAAATAAACCATTCAACACAAAGAGGTTAGCTCAAATGTATAGGAATGTACCTAATAAGTTTTGGAAATGTAAATATTGCAAGGGGTCATTCTGTCACATGGGGTGGACCTGCAAGGAGGATAAGGTCTTTTTGGACATGTTATACAATGATTTTTTAAAAATCAAAAATTAGACTGATTTTTCCAAGAGTCCAGAAACCTTCTGGCTGGGGATATTGATGAGCAAAATTCCAAATCAAGGGATCTTTATGCTCACAGCTGGAAACTTGTGAGAATACCCTGAAGTAAGTGCTTAACCTGAGGTACCACTGTATTATGTATATATTTGTGTAATATATAATGCTGCTATATAATTTACTGTCAGCTTAGATTCTTCACATTGTTTCTTTTAAGAAGAATGGGACTCTGAGATGTTGGTAATCACAATGGAGGGGGTGGGGAGAGTGACATTGGGCTCATGTCCTCTTCCTTCACCATCTTCTTCTTCATATTATAAGAGGGAATTATTATAAGATGATGTACCGATGTTATTTAACTCTGAAAAGCTTAGATCAAATATATAAGAATGTACCAAAAAAAATGTTGGAAATGTAAGAATTGCACGGGGCCATTCTGTCACATGTTGTAGACCTGTAGGAATGCTAAGGTTTTTTGGGGCATGATATATAATGGGGGGGGGATTCAAACTGACGTTTCCAAGAGTCCAGAACCCTTCTGGCAGGTGTTATTGGTCAGCAAAATTCCAAACTCTGTTTATGTATCCAGCTGTATTCATGTATGCATGTACAGTGGCAAAGGATCTTTATGCTCAGAGGTGGAAAGTTGTGAGAATACCCTGAAAGGAAGAATGAATGGTGAAAGCCTTAGAATATGCAGAGATGGCAAAGGTTACAGCAGGAGAGGCTGCTAAAACTGAGGCTCTTCTCCACATAATGCATTGCATCTGAGGGTTAAGCAGAGGGCAAGGCCTCCTTGGGCGGCATGGAGGGAGGAGTGCAAAGAGTCTAGATTTCGCTTCTACCCAAAAAATCTTTTAAAGTTGCCACTTTCTAAAATTTATTTATTGGTGCATGCTTTTCTTTCGTAAATGTACCAAACATGAAATAAATTAAAACTGGGATTATGGGGTATTCTCAGGTCAGTGGAGGATGTGCGTGCTGTGTCCTGTTCGTGATGTGGCTGTGGAACTTGCCATTCTTCTGATTGAAAATGCTGTGGGGGGGTATGAGGTGGGGGACAAAAATGGGGGGAGTGTCAGTAGTGGGGAGTGAGAAATGTCCATTTTTCATCTGAGGAATGTTGGAGGGTATGCAGTGGCTATTGAACATCAATATGAAGCTGTTGGGAAGAGTCAACTGGAGTTTTGGAGTGAAACTCTGGATTTGTGCTTGGATGCCATGGTGCATGACTGCCAACAAACTGAGCTTGAACCATGAAAAACTGGAGGCCTTGGGTCTTGGAGATAGGTCAATTGCTTGACAGCCTGGGCACAGTGGTTCATGCACTGGTAACTTCAAGACTTGATTATGGCAGCATGCAGTCTTTGTATCAGGTCCAGAAGCTGCAGCTATTGCAGAACACAACAGCCAGAGTGCTCATAGCAGCAGACTACTGCCTACGTGTCACTCTGTTGCTGAGACAGTGGCACTGGTTGCCAATTTGCTGCCAGGTCACATTCAAGGTGCTTATGTTTATTTCCACTGATTCCTGAGCAATGTCAGCCAAAAGTGCCTTGAGGAATGCACAAACCCTTATGCTACACCTCAAGCAGAACAACTGACTCTTTGACTGGGGCAATTCTTGTAGCTCTCTACGCACCTGAGGTTTAGTCAGTTTTCAATTCACAGGAAGCCTTTAGTGCAACAGGAGAGAGAAAAGCTTTTATTCCTTTCTCACAGTACTAGAATTTGTGGGCAGCCAATAACAGTGAATGTTGGAAGCCTTGAGAAAGATGGAAGAAAGTACAATGGTACCTCTGGTTATGAATGGGATCTGTTCCGGAGGCTTGGCCGTATCCCGAAATCTTCGTAACCTGAGGCACCTGTTCTCCACATGTGTGCAGCGCCATGGAGCACTTCTGCGCATGCGTGAGGTGCGCAGAGCACTTCTGCATGTGCTTGAGTGGCAAACCCACTTCCTGGTTTGCTACGGCTTCAACCCAAAAAATACATTACCCAAAGGCCATGTAACCCGAGGGTCCACTGTACTGTTTGAAATAGCATATGGTTAAACTCTGGAATTTGCTCTCAGGAAGTAAAGATGGGCAGCAACGTGGATGTGTTTGATTGAGGATTAGAAGAAAATAATGGAGGATAAGGCTAACAATGCCTACTAACCAATTTGGCCATGTTCTTCCTCAAGTGTTGGAGACAGTATTCCTGTGGGAATACTGTGTCAGTTGGTGGGAATCACAAGCGGGGGGACAGGATGGGGACACCTGGTGTTGCTGTCCAGTCCTGCTTTGAGGCTTTGCACAGGCATCTTGCTGGCCATTGCGACAACAGGGTTCTGGAACAACTGGACTGGTTCAGCAGGCTGATGGAAGCTGTGCCAATTGAAGCTTGTGGGAAAGCTAACATTAGCCCAAATTTTGATTGCCTCAAAGTGGTGCTCACCCAATGTACCTGCTGAAGACGAGGGGATTCACAGTGTACCTGCTGAAGAAACATGGTTTCACAATTTCTTTCTAAAATCACCAAGCTGTTCATTTGGCTGAGTAAGGGAAGCCAAAGGAGAATGAAAATCGGGAAACTATGGAGGCCTTGAGTAATCTATACCAGGAGTGGGGAACCGCTGACCTGGGGGCCAAATGCAGCCACTGCGTGCCCCTCCACAGGGCCTATGTGGGGGGGAAGGTAGTACATCGTTCTTCTGTTTGGGATCACAAGGGGGACATCAGGAAATGTTTGCCTATATTGTGTGAAGACTAGCATTTATATTTTTGTAAGACTACATAAAATGCCATGAGGCCTCTTCCTCCGTCTGCTTCCTCTTCTGCCAACATGCCCCTGTCTACCTCTCCCCATGAATCCAGAGAGGTGGTGCTGAAATCCTGGTGAAAGATAGCATGAATGGGCAAGGCAAGAGGTGAATGAGAAGGTGGACTTTTCTTGCCTCTCTTGTGGGCAGTGTGCTCCACCTACTTAGAGGACTGCCATATGCCTGTGAAGTGTGAGATATTTACCATGCAGCCAAACCAACAATGCATGTTTGTAGAGAGGCACATGACAGGAGCTGAAGCCCTCCGAGTTTTTCCCTGTAAGTTTCCAAGAAAGAACTGTGAGAGACACTCCCACTGTGTCCGGTCAGGGGGAGGACATAGGCACTTCCTCTCCATCTTTGCTCTCTCATCATCATCCATCCAGCAATGTAGAACCATCTGCTTGTCTGAGCTCCAAAGCTCAGACTCCATCATCATCTTGACGAAAGTATGTCTTTGTAACTGGGTCACCATTTTAAGCCCCCCCCCCCCCGGATAAAGCTGCTATATCTGTTACTCTTCAACAAGTATTCTGAGTTAGTAAATGTAATTTTTTCCTTTTACAAGCAATTATCTGTGTGATTATTTTTTTAAGGGGTAGAAAAAGGGGAAAGACCAGGAGAATCCATTCTTTCTCCAAGAATTCTGGATTATTTAAACTAAAAGATGCTTCTAGAAAACCTAAGTTTGAAATTGTCTGACAGCAAATTACAGTTTCACTTCAGTAGGAGGTTTATACTTCCAGCATATGACTTCTGCAGTGATGAATAATATGATTCTATGTACCTCTGTACTTTTAGAATTATAGAATCATATATCGCTATATGTCCCTGAGCATAAATAGCATTGAGGTTTCAGATCTCCTCCTTGGTTGCCCATACACAAACATTGTAGTTCCAGTGCAATATTCATTTTCCTAATGTACATTGTAGATGGTTACAATCAGGATCACGAACCGTGTTTCAAAGAGAAAGCAAGGAGAATGCAGGTGTCCTGCCTGAAGCACTTATTGACTCCGACACTCAGATTATGCGTCAGGGTGTACAGGGCTGGGCGGCACTTCCTGTTTTGTCTTAAGCAGCGAAATGGAAGGTGCTATCCCTGCCATTATATGGACCTTATTTTCATTATTTTTCACATTGTTTAGTTGGAGAACTGCACCACAAAACTTGAGGAAGTGTGAATTTCAAAGCATAACAGAGATCCGGTGTGAATTATATTGTTAAAATGCAAATGGAATGGAATTTCTCCAGCATTCCTACATCTGGAAGGCCACAGGTTCTGCACCTGTTCTAAATGTTTCTTCTCTTTAATTGTTGAAGGTTGTGCAGTCCCCTTTACTGCACACAATCCAGTTTATAGATGTTTTTCTCACAATGAGTTAGTATCCCATGGGTGGCAGAGAAATGGTCTCTCACCATCTTCCAGTGAGCTTTCGCTAAAATCTCATGAGATTTAGCCAAAACCTGCTGCCGCCATGCCACTTTGTGCTGTTGCCACACAACCTAGGGAAGGGATGGTTTGGTGGGGGTTACACAGCACAGCACAGCAGCTGTAGCACTCCCCATTTCACCTCAATGTAATGGTGACAGAAGCGAGACAACAATTAACTCAGGTTTATGGCTCAAAACTCACAAATCACTCTGGAGCTCAGTTGCTCAGCATCTGCTTCCAAATTAGCTGTTGCCAAGTCTGAGTTCCACCCCTTCCTCTTCCTCCATATAAAGCCCCACTTTCGTTTCCTTTCCTATTCATGCCTCTCATTAATTCTTGCTTGCCTGTGTGTCATGGGATGGGCTATTTCCGGTGGCCCTCCCTCTGAGTCCGAGCTTAAACTGTCAGTCTGTGTCTTCCCCCTTGAACTTGCCCCTTCCTTCTCCATGTTCTCGGAGCTCAGGCTTCCACTGCAACTAGGCTGCTCCTCCCTCGTTCCGCATTCCGTTCCTCGGCCCCAGACACACTGACCAGATGTCTGGAAGCTGTGGCTGGATGGTTACGTGGGAGCCGGTTGAAGTTAAATCCTTCAAAGACAGAGGTCCTCTGGCTGCGACGGGGCGATATGGGATTGAGGGGGCAACTCCCATCTCTTGCGGGGGTGCAGTTAGTGCCAGCATCGTCCGTTAAGAGTTTGGGTGTAATCTTCGATACCTCCCTCTCTATGGAGGCGCAGATTACAGCTATAACAAAGGCAGCATTTTTTCATCTCCGCCAAGCTAAGCAGTTGGCTCCTTATCTCTCTCGCCCTGATCTAGCCACTGTGATCCACGCAACGGTCACCTCCAGACTGGATTATTGTAACTCGCTCTACGTGGGGCTGCCCTTGAGACTGACCCAGAAACTCCAGCGGGTGCAGAATGCCACGGCGAGACTCCTTATGGGGTCTTCACTGCGAGATCACATTCATCCGGTACTATACCAGCTGCACTGGCTCCCGGTGGAGTACAGGATCAGGTTTAAGGTGCTGGTTTTAACCTTTAAAGCCCTATACGGCCTAGGACCCTCGTACCTACGGGACCGCCTCTCCTGGTATGTCCCACAGAAGAACTTACGGTCTGCAAATAAAAACATCCTGAAGATCCCAGGCTACAGAGAGGTTAGGCTGGCCTCAACTAGAGCCAGGGCTTTCTCGGCCGCGGCTCCAATCTGGTGGAATGCTCTGTCACAAGAGATTAGGGCCCTGCGGGACCTGACATCTTTCCGCAGGTACTGTAAGACAGAGCTGTTCCACCAGGCCTTTGGTCAGGGCGCAGCCTGACCCCCTCCTCTGGCAATCTGCACAGAATTTTGCTTAATGGTTGCCATCAATTTGATTTTAATTAATTTTTATAATTGAAAGGTTTTTAGAATGTTGGTTTATTTTGATTGTTGTTAGCCGCCCTGAGCCCAGCTTCGGCTGGGGAGGGCGGGGTATAAATAAAATTTATTATTTATTATTATTATTATTACCTCCTCCTGTAACTCCATGCTCTCCCCCTCTGTCAGCAATGGGACGCAGCTGACACTCAAGTAGCAAAACGAGATGTACCACCCCTGTAAAGAAAGCAGCTCAAAGTCAACATGATTGATTAAAACTGGACCTGGAAATCTGGCCAGGGATTTCACCCCTGAAATATATCTCCCATCCCCAAGCACTATTATTTCCCCCAACAAATGTTGCATTTTGAAAAACAATACAACACACATTATTTGCCATATATATTTATTTTGGACATGATTCAATGACCTCATTTGCACCTGAAAGTCAAATACAGCCTGTCTTTGAGGAGGAGCTTCTAGACTTCTGGAAAGAAAGCCTGGAAGTCCTCAAGCTGAGACCACCCCTGCTTCAACCACTAGGCCGCTAATTTCCATAAATGGTGGGTTCTTCTGGGTGGTGGTGGTTTGCCTTCCCTCAGCCACACATATTAGCTGTTGCACAGCCTCGGACAGTGCCCATCAGGGTGCTTTCCCCTGATGGAAAACAACAACAACATGCTTTGGAATCCAAAACCTCTCCCTCAAACAGAAGGGTGGGCAACCTATTTCGGCCCAAGAGCTTCTTTTCCAGTCTGGGTGACCTTCTGGGAGGGTCGGATGTGAAAGGAAACATGTAAAATTCACCTTTACATGGTAGGCTATTTTCTAGATACATTCACACCCCACTCTCTGTCCTCCCTCCAGGCAACCAAGAGTTAAGGGGCCACAATCCAGCCAGGCCAAAGCATTCAGGTAGAGTTTAAAGTGATTTTAGCTTATGAATTTTATTGTCTAATGTTCTTATTTGTACATGGGGGTACTTTTATAGCTCTGTTTAGAGTACGTAATGTTTTAATAATATAAATGTTGTAAGTCTTTTTTTATCAATTCAGTATATTTTCTTTTAATTGTCAAATAATTCTGTGTACATTGTGGCAGCCTTTGGCTATGTGCAATAAATCTGACTGAGACTGAGACTGAAGTGGAGATTGTGAGGGGTGTGGCCTAGGGAGAGGAGGTGTGGCTAAGGAGCATCCCAAGGACCAATAGAGAGAGAGATTCCAGGAGGGGTGCCTTTGGCCCCTGGGCCTGTGGGTCTCCATTCTGGCCCCCACAAAATTAATGTGCATTTTTAAAGATTATTTTTATTAAACAAAATTTATATGCCTTTTGATTGCAGTAAAAACTGCTGGGGTTTACAAGAAATATTAACATTAGGATGCTTTTAGCCTGGGGATGGAAAGATGATAAGGTCCCTACCAGAGTGGATTGGCGATGACTGGGAAAATCAGAAACCAGGAAGATCAACATTTTAACAAAGAATGGGGAAAATTTATATTATATTTGGGAGACCACTGTAAACAATTGAACTCTTTAGTAGGACTTAAATAACACTTGTAAGGTAACAAGGACTTAATATATAATTGATAATCAAATAATTGGACTTAAAATATGCAGTAGAAAAGGACAAGTATGGAACCCATGGAGGGGTGGAGGCAAGTAAAAAGATTCAGGAGAATCTTGTGTATTTTTATTTATTTATGATTTTGAATGTAAACATTACTTTGTAATACCAAATAAAAATTAATATAAAAATATTAATATTAGCAATAAAAACCCTTAAAGCCATTAAAATATTTAAAACTCATTAGATTGAGCAGCAAAAGAGAATAGAGTGTATCCATATCTGAATGGGCTTGTATAAACAAAAACCTTTTAAGGTGTTCCTTGGAAAAAATGGAATAAATAGGCACACGGTTCCAGACAAGAACCCCATAAATCACTAGCCCCTTTCCCCTATATCATCCTCCTCTGCCCACCTCCCCGCCAATACACCCGTCCTCCTTGGTCTCCTTCCCATCCCTGACACTCTGTGAGGGCAACGTGGGTCTCCTAATAACTTTCAGCACCCTTAATAAACTAAGTATCCTAGCGTCTTTTATGGGAAGCCATGACTCTTCAAAGTGGTGTGATACTGCTTTAAATGCATAGTACAAATGGGGCCCTAGCTGCACTCCATTATACAAGACTCACTGAAATTCATGTGACCCTAAAGAGGTCTTACAGGTTATGTGTCCGTGTTTAATGTTGCCGCTTTTAAAAAATTCTTTATTGGGGCATGCTTTTCTTTTTGTAAATCTACAAAAGAATAAATAAAATGAAATCGGGATTAAGGGGCTTTCTCAGTACAGTGGAGGATGTATATGTGTATCCTGTTGGTGAATTGGTGGTCGCAGTTGCCCATCTTCTGATAGAAACTGCTATGGGTTGGGTTGGGGGGGGGACAAAAATGGGGGGTGTTGAGGAGTGTCAGTTGTGGGGAGTGAGAAATGTCCCTATTTTCTTCTGAGGAATGCTGGAGGGTTTGCAGTGGATATTCAACATCAAGCTGTTGGGGAAAGTCTTTTGGAGTTTTGGAGTGAAGTCTCATCCATATGTTGAAGATACCCAACCCTAGAATCTCCATTCTGCAAACTCTGGATTGCTGCTTGGATGTCCTGGTGCATGGCAGCCAACAAACTGAGCTTGAACCATGAAAAACTGGAGGCCTTGTGAATGAGTGATTTCTGGGGCTTCGAGATAGGTTAGTTGCTTGGCAGCCTGGACACAGTGGTTCATGTAGTGGTAACCTCAAGACTTGATTATGGCAACATGCAGTGGGGCTGCTCTTGTATCAGGTATGGTGGCTGCAGCTAATGCAGAACACAAGAGCTACACTCCTCATAGCAGCAGGCTACTGGGAAAATGTCACTACGCTGCTGAGACAGTTTGTTGCCAGGCCACATTCAAAGTACAGTCAAACCTTGGTTCTTGAGCTGCTCCACTGCTGAACGTTTTGGCTCCCAAATGTTGAAAACCCGGAAGTAAGTGTTCCGGTTTTTGAAGGTTCCTCAGATTGTAAGAGGCAATTGGAAGCCCCACCTCAGAAATCAAATGTTCCGGAAGTCAAACATCCTTCTGGAACCGATTATGTTTGACTTCTGAGGTTTGACTGTACTTCTTGTATTTCCAAAAATTCCTGAACCATGTGAGCCCAAAATACCTTAAGGAGTGTGCAGTCCGTTAAGTTCCACCTCAAGCACTGAGATCCTTTGATGGAACAATTCTTGTAGCTCCCTACACCCCTGATTCAGCTGTCAATTCAGACCAAGCCTAAAATTAGGACCTGAGGGCAAAAGCAGGCTTTTCCCACCTGTTATTCCCAGCAGTTGATAGAAGCATACTGCCTCCAACAATGTGAGAAAAACTTAGCCTTTCTGACTAGCATCCCTGCTTTTAGGCTTTTCACAGGCACCTGGTTGGCCATTGTGAGAACAGGGCCTGGTTCAGCAGGCTGATGTAAGCTCTGGCCAGTTAAAGCTCATGGGAAATCTAACATTAGCCAAAATCTTGATTGCTTCGAAATGGTGCTCACCCAGTGTACCTGCTGAAGACGACTGGATTCATAATGTACTTGCTAAAGAAACACGGTTTCACAATTCCCCCCCCTCCAAAAAATCACCAAGCTGTTCATTTGGCTGAGTAGGGAAAGGCAAAAGAGAGAGAAAATTGGAAGACTATGGAGCCCTTTAGTGAAACCTCTGGCCTGGGGTCCAAATGCAGCCACTGCATGCCTCTCCACAGGGCCCAGGAGAGGGGGGTCAGATGGTACATCATACCTCTGCTTGGGGTCAATAATATAATAATTTATATATACCCCACCCATCTGGCTGGGTTTCCCCAACCACTCTGGGTGGCTTCCATCAGAATATTAAAAACAGAATAAAATCTTCAAACATTAAAAACTTCCCTAAACAGGGCTGCCTTCAGATACAGTGGTACCTTGGGTTACAGACGCTTCAGGTTACAGATTACAGATGCTTCAGGTTACAGATGCTTCAGGTTACAGATGCTTCAGATGCTAACCCAGAAATAGTACCTCGGTTAAGAACTTTGCTTCAGGATGAGAACAGAAATCGTGCGGTGGCAGTGCGGCAGCAGCGGGAGGCCCCATTAGCTAATGTGGTATTTTAGGTTAAGAACAGTTTCAGGTTAAGAACAGACCTCCAGAACGAATTAAGTTCATAACTAGAGGTACCACGGTAGTATTCCTTTGCCCACTTTCTCTTCTGTCAACATGCACCCACTTACTTCTTCCAGGCAACCCAGAGAGCCTGCCTTCAGTCAGAGAAGGGTGATCCAAAGAGGTGGTGCTGGAGTCCCAGTGAAAGAGTTGAGAAGGAGGGCTTGTCTTGGCTCTCCTGCAGGTGACATGTGCCACAGACTGAGGGGGTTGCCATTGGTATGTGAAGGGCAGCAGGTGCTGGCACTGACAGTGATCTGTCTTCAAGCAGAGGATGACGAAGCAGCTCATTGCTGCCATTATCATCATGAACAGACAAAGAACTGACTACATCTGGTAAACTTAGGAGAGTTGTTTGCGTGGATTCAAATTATATTGGTAAAAGTATAATAAAAGCAAAACACAAAAAGAACCACTCAACCAAAAATCTTCTGACGGAAGATATTTCCCCGTGCTCTGTTTTATTGATACTGTCAACAGAAAATAGCATAATTATTCAATGCCGTGTTTTTTAATTTAGGCCTTTTCTGACCCCTGAGCACAACTCAAATTATTTTGGGAGCGAGTAGACTTTGCCATGGGAAGTATCACAGGCAAGTTTCCATCTCAAAAGGAAATAGAAACATATATTATGAATGGTCACTTCTTTCTGCCTCAAACATTCCCCAAAGATACCTGCATTCTGAAATTTCAAAGCAGTAATGGAGAACTACAGGTAAGAGGCTGGTTTGTGTGGTTCATCATATCGAATTGATGATTCAAACAATGGAAACTTTTAAGGACTCTGTGAACTGCTCTCCAGGCAGGACCCCATCCTTTAGGGACATGTGCTAAGTGTAGAGGAGTCACAGAAAAGGAGTGAGTGGCTTCAAGTTCATTATCTGTCACCTGACTCACAAAATGAATTTATTACAGAATGCTTGAATTTTGTGAAACAGCACATTTTGCTTGAAAGGCAATCTGCAAAGTACTTTGCATTAATATTATTCCACACCAGATTCTTCCCATATTTAACAAGCAACAGTTCTTTTGAGATATGTACTTTTGAAAGAAACACAGTATGCGATTCAAGAGAAATTTCTCAAGTTTGCAGACAGTTGCAACAAAAGGGGGGGGGGAGAAATTGCTCAGCTGATAACAATGAATGAAACACTGAAAGAACATGCTATTACTCTCCCTGACTGGGGTCAAATATGACTGGAAAAGACAATGGTGCACAAGCAAAGAAACAAGAACAATGCTCAACAGCATTTTTTTCACCATGCAGTTGACACACACTCAACAGATGTGGAAATGATGCTGTTGAATTACTTTTTGGGAACAATTCAAACACTGTGCCACCTGTTCAATTCCAGTCCTAAGTGGAGGGAATTTCAGGAACAGTAGCTTCTTCAGAGAGGTCATTTAGCAAATCTAAGTTAATTAAGATAACTAAGTTAATTAAGAATTATTAAAAGTCTACAATGTCTCAGGAACATCTTGTGGATTTGGCAAGGCTAAGTATTCAATGAAACATTGCCAGAACAATTAGCTTCCATGCTGTGATTCAAAAGTTTTTACAAAAAAGGCTCAGCAAATTATTTTTCTAAAGTAATTCCCCCCATAAGTCTATGTCTGTCTATCTATCTATCTATCTATCTATCTATCTATCTATCTATCATCTATCTATCATCTTTCTGTGGCTCCTATATGCCTCTGTATCTGGATTTTCACGAAATCAAAAGTGGGGAAACTTTGACAAACTATGCAGCCCCTTTATTATCTTCATGGACTATATATATTTCATTTTTAAAATTTATACCCCACCATTCCTAGCAAAGGAGTGCAGGCTGAATGCTTAAATGCTTTTTCACAGTGTTCCTCATGGAAGATTCCTATGTGAGCTTAGGTGTTACTGGATAAAGAAGTCAGATCTGGAACTGAGCTGGATAAAGAAAAAGAGATTTATATGCGTTGTATGTGCAATATAACATTGTGCCACCAAACAGCAATGTGGGGTCCCATTTTTTTCTACCTGTTTTCCTTGTTTAAATTTACAATGCTTTAAAGTGAAACACTTCTTTTGTCTAGATCCAGCACTGGTTATAGATCAGCAACTTGTTAAAGAGCAGGAAGCAGTATAAATAGATGGTATTCATAAGGAAGAGGTATTAGAAGCTGGATACTGAAAAACAGTAACAAACTAACCCAGCTAATAAGTTCAAGCCTCCAAGGAGCAGTGATTCAGCCTTCAAATGCCTGGGTGAATAGGGATTTTAAAGATTCCTCCTGAAAATCAATAATGAGAGAGGAAGATGCACTTCACCAGAGAGGGCATTCCTCATCATGGGCTTAGCCCTGATTTAGGCCTTCAGAAAACAGCCCCCATTGGTTTGAAACAGTTTGGTGTCTGTTTGGGCTGCAAAGTCAAACCTGATTTGGAAAAACAAGGCATTCTCCATTGACTCTTTTGTACAAATAAAACTTTTCTGTAACTAATCTTTTGGCAGCTCTGTCCTCAAATAATGTTATATGTTTTGGGGAAAGACTCTCCTAACGCATCTAGATCCAGTAAAGGGTTGGAATTTAGGCAAACCCGTAAATTCCTGGGTCTAGTGGAGGCTGGAAGTTTAAACTATTTTTTCCTGTGTGTAGGAAGCCAACTGACAGAAAAACCATAGAGGAGTAATCACTGGAATGGCTGAGCCATTAACCCATTAAGAAGGCCATGAATTCACTGGACCACAGAAAAGCCCTCCCAGAGGTGAGAGATAGCAGAGACAAAAGGCCCATGTTTCAGGAGGAAGAGACAAAATTCCAGTGGGAGATGAGGTAAGTGAACAGGAAAAAAATTGCCCCTTTTGCAAGCTGGAGTGGCAGGGGTGGGGGGTAGAGCAAAAGGCAGGCAATCTGTATCATGCTACAGAGAGGGGCAGATGTGATGTTTTCAGGGGTCTCTTGGGATCTGAGGCTGCATCAAGGAGAGGAACAGGACCCACGTGGGATGTGAATGCTCTGCACTCGCTCCATCTAGGCTCAGGTTGTATACTGTATTTTCCTTGTATAAGATGCCCCCGTGTATAAAATGACCCCTATTTTTTGAACTCAAATTAAAAATCAGAGCAGAGGCCAGACCCAAGCCTGGGCCACCTGCACCAGAGCCCACACCAAACCCCGAGGCCAGGCTGCCCACACCAAAGCCAGAACCCAAACCCCTGTGCATTCATCATCTGTGTATAAAGCAGCCGTCATGGAGAGGTTGCTGGTTGTGATGCAACCTAGGTAGAAAAAACCACCCATCACATCAAGCATGTGTGAGCCAGTGAGGACCACAAAACAAACAAGCAAAAATATTCAGCTTCATTGGACACTCCAACTTGACTGACTTTAGGGATACAAGATTTGTGGGGAGAAATAAATATGTAAGTGATGTACCAATTGATCATTTTGTGCCTGATTATAGTTCTTCCCACCTCTATGCCCAGGCTCCTCTCTTTGGCGTATAAGTACCCCCAAAGTCAGGGTCTTCATCCACAGGTAACCTGCTGGTTTGCTCTGAGTATTCTTCAGCTTTTGATCACTCCACTGATATGAAGGCTTTGTCACAGCTAAAATGGCTGCTGTTCCTTTAATGTGAATAAAGCTGGGTCAGCATGAGTCAGCAGTCTGCACTGGGTTGTATATATAGAATGAGAAATGTTAGTTTGTCGCTGAGTGCTGGGATTGGTTGGTTGGTTAGTGAAAGCTGGTAGTGGTGATGTATGTATAGTTAGTCAGTCGTTTTTGCACAAAGACTTTTAAGAATAAAACTCTGCAAGGATATTCTCGTGGACTCTTTTGTGCCGACAAGGGTCCAAGGACCAAGCTGAGGAGACAAAGGGAGGTCAGAACCCTTTCCTCCTTTTTGCTTTTTACAAACACTGACAGGTTATGGGCCCAGTGTTTCTGAGCATGTGCAGAGTGCAAAATGACTGACAGCATCTCAGCAGGGAGCTGGTGAGTCCTGGTGGTGTATGGAGCCAGTGGCTGTGCGTTGGAGCAGTTGGTGGCAAGCTGTAGCTGTCTGCAGTGACGCTGGAGCGGCTAGTATCTGAGGATCAGTTCAAAATACCTTAAGGAGTGTGCAGTCCGTTAAGTTCCACCTCAAGCACTGAGATCCTTTGATGGAACAATTCTTGTAGCTCCCTACACCCCTGATTCAGCTGTCAATTCAGACCAAGCCTAAAATTAGGACCTGAGTGCAAAAGCAGGCTTTTCCCACCTGTTATTCCCAGCAGTTGATAGAAGCATACGGCCTCCAACAATGTGAGAAAAACTTAGCCTTTCTGACTAGCATCCCTGCTTTTAGGCTTTTCACAGGCACCTGGTTGGCCATTGTGAGAACAGGGCCTGGTTCAGCAGGCTGATGTAAGCTCTGGCCAGTTAAAGCTCATGGGAAATCTAACATTAGCCAAAATCTTGATTGCTTCGAAATGGTGCACACCCAGTGTACCTGCTGAAGACGACTGGATTCATAATGTACTTGCTAAAGAAACACGGTTTCACAATTCCCCCCCCCCCCATAAAAAAATCACCAAGCTGTTCATTTGGCTGAGTAGGGAAAGGCAAAAGAGAGAGAACATTGGAAGACTATGGAGCCCTTTAGTGAAACCTCTGGCCTGGGGTCCAAATGCAGCCACTGCATGCCTCTCCACAGGGCCCAGGAGAGGGGGGTCAGATGGTACATCATACCTCTGCTTGGGGTCAATAATATAATAATTTATATATACCCCACCCATCTGGCTGGGTTTCCCCAACCACTCTGGGTGGCTTCCATCAGAATATTAAAAACAGAATAAAATCTTCAAACATTAAAAACTTCCCTAAACAGGGCTGCCTTCAGATACAGTGGTACCTCGGGTTACAGACGCTTCAGGTTACAGATTACAGATGCTTCAGGTTACAGATGCTTCAGGTTACAGATGCTTCAGATGCTAACCCAGAAATAGTACCTCGGGTTAAGAACTTTGCTTCAGGATGAGAACAGAAATCGTGCGGTGGCAGTGCGGCAGCAGCGGGAGGCCCCATTAGCTAATGTGGTATCTCAGGTTAAGAACAGTTTCAGGTTAAGAACAGACCTCCAGAACGAATTAAGTTCATAACTAGAGGTACCACGGTAGTTGTTTATTTCCTTGACATCTGATGGGAGGGTGTTCCACAGGGCGGGCGCCACTAGTGTAAGACTATATAAGACTATATATTCCTTTGCCCACTTTCTCTTCTGTCAACATGCACCCACTTACTTCTTCCAGGCAACCAGGAGAGCCTGCCTTCAGTCAGAGAAGGGTGATCCAAAGAGGTGGTGCTGGAGTCCAGTGAAAGAGTTGAGAAGGAGGGCTTGTCTTGGCTCTCCTGCAGGTGACATGCGCCACAGACTGAGGGGGTTGCCATTGGTATGTGAAGGGCAGCAGGTGCTGGCACTGACAGTGATCTGTCTTCAAGCAGAGGATGACGAAGCAGCTCATTGCTGCCATTATCATCATGAACAGACAAAGAACTGACTACATCTGGTAAACTTAGGAGAGTTGTTTGTGTGGATTCAAATTATATTGGTAAAAGTATAATAAAAGCAAAACACAAAAAGAACCACTCAACCAAAAATCTTCTGACGGAAGATATTTCCCTGTGCTCTGTTTTATTGATACTGTCAATAGAAAATAGCATAATTATTCAATGCCGTGTTTTTTAATTTGGGCCTTTTCTGACCCCTGAGCACAACTCAAATTATTTTGGGAGCGAGTAGACTTTGCCATGGGAAGTATCACAGGCAAGTTTCCATCTCGAAAGGAAATAGAAACATATATTATGAATGGTCACTTCTTTCTGCCTCAAACATTCCCCAAAGATACCTGCATTCTGAAATTTCAAAGCAGTAATGGAGAACTACAGGTAAGAGGCTGGTTTGTGTGGTTCATCATATCGAATTGATGAT
Source organism: Podarcis filfolensis (assembly GCF_964270895.1). Classification (NCBI taxonomy): domain Eukaryota; kingdom Metazoa; phylum Chordata; class Lepidosauria; order Squamata; family Lacertidae; genus Podarcis; species Podarcis filfolensis. The sequence continues at coordinate 77,933,609 of NC_139611.1, read as the reverse complement.
TCAAACAATGGAAACTTTTAAGGACTCTGTGAACTGCTCTCCAGGCAGGACCCCATCCTTTAGGGACATGTGCTAAGTGTAGAGGAGTCACAGAAAAGGAGTGAGTGGCTTCAAGTTCATTATCTGTCACCTGACTCACAAAATGAATTTATTACAGAATGCTTGAATTTTGTGAAACAGCACATTTTGCTTGAAAGGCAATCTGCAAAGTACTTTGCATTAATATTATTCCACACCAGATTCTTCCCATATTTAACAAGCAACAGTTCTTTTGAGATATGTACTTTTGAAAGAAACACAGTATGCGATTCAAGAGAAATTTCTCAAGTTTGCAGACAGTTGCAACAAAAGGGGGGGGGAGAAATTGCTCAGCTGATAACAATGAATGAAACACTGAAAGAACATGCTATTACTCTCCCTGACTGGGGTCAAATATGACTGGAAAAGACAATGGTGCACAAGCAAAGATACAAGAACAATGCTCAACAGCATTTTTTTCACCATGCAGTTGACACACACTCAACAGATGTGGAAATGATGCTGTTGAATTACTTTGGGGGAACAATTCAAACACTCTGCCACCTGTTCAATTCCAGTCCTAAGTGGAGGGAATTTCAGGAACAGTAGCTTCTTCAGAGAGGTCATTTAGCAAATCTAAGTTAATTAAGATAACTAAGTTAATTAAGAATTATTAAAAGTCTACAATGTCTCAGGAACATCTTGTGGATTTGGCAAGGCTTAGTATTCAATGAAACATTGCCAGAACAATTAGCTTCCATGCTGTGATTCAAAAGTTTTTACAAAAAAGGCTCAGCAAATTATTTTTCTAAAGTAATTCCCCCCATAAGTCTATGTCTATCTATCTATCTATCTATCATCTATCTATCATCTATCTATCATCTATCTATCTATCATCTATCTATCATCTATCAATCATCATCTTTCTGTGGCTCCTATATGCCTCTGTATCTGGATTTTCATGAAATCAAAAGTGGGGAAACTTTGACAAACTATGTAGCCCCTTTATTATCATCATGGACTATATATATTTCATTTTTAAAATTTATACCCCACCATTCCTAGCAAAGGAGTGCAGGCTGAATGCTTAAATGCTTTTTCACAGTGTTCCTCATGGAAGATTCCTATGTGAGCTTAGGTGTTACTGGATAAAGAAGTCAGATCTGGAACTGAGCTAGACTGATAAAGAAAAAGAGATTTATATGCGTTGTATGTGCGATATAACATTGTGCCACCAAACGGCAACGTGGGGTCCCATTTTTTTCTACCTGTTTTCCTTGTTTAAATTTACAATGCTTTAAAGTGAAACACTTCTTTTGTCTAGATCCAGCACTGGTTATAGATCAGCAACTTGTTAAAGAGCAGGAAGCAGTATAAATAGATGGTATTCATAAGGAAGAGGTATTAGAAGCTGGATACTGAAAAACAGTAACAAACCAACCCAACTAATAAGTTCAAGCCTCCAAGGAGCAGTGATTCAGCCTTCAAATGCCTGGATAAATAGGGATTTTAAAGATTCCTCCTGAAAATCAATAATGAGAGAGGAAGATGCACTTCACCAGAGAGGGCATTCCTCATCATGGGCTTAGCCCTGATTTAGGCCTTCAGAAAACAGCCCCCTTTGGTTTGAAACAGTTTGGTGTCTGTTTGGGCTGCAAAGTCAAACCTGATTTGGAAAAACAAGGCATTCTCCATTGACTCTTTTGTACAAATAAAACTTTTCTGTAACTAATCTTTTGGCAGCTCTGTCCTCAAATAATGTTATATGTTTTGGGGAAAGACTCTCCTAACGCATCTAGATCCAGTAAAGGGTTGGAATTTAGGCAAACCTGTAAATTCCTGGGTCTAGTGGAGGCTGGAAGTTTAAACTATTTTTTCCTGTGTGTAGGAAGCCAACTGACAGAAAAACCATAGAGGAGTAATCACTGGAATGGCTGAGCCATTAACCCATTAAGAAGGCCATGAATTCACTGGACCACAGAAAAGCCCTCCCAGAGGTGAGAGATAGCAGAGACAAAAGGCCCATGTTTCAGGAGGAAGAGACAAAATTCCAGTGGGAGATGAGGTAAGTGAAGAGGAAAAAAGTGCCCCTTTTGCAAGCTGGAGTGGCAGGGGTGGGGGGTAGAGCAAAAGGCAGGCAATCTGTATCATGCTACAGAGAGGGGCAGATGTGATGTTTTCAGGGGTCTCTTGGGATCTGAGGCTGCATCAAGGAGAGGAACAGGACCCACGTGGGATGTGAATGCTCTGCACTCGCTCCATCTAGGCTCAGGTTGTATACTGTATTTTCCTTGTATAAGATGCCCCCATGTATAAAATGACCCCTATTTTTTGAACTCAAATTAAAAATCAGAGCAGAGGCCAGACCCAAGCCTGGGCCACCTGCACCAGAGCCCACACCAAACCCCGAGGCCAGGCTGCCCACACCAAAGCCAGAACCCAAACCCCTGTGCATTCATCATCTGTGTATAAAGCAGCCGTCATGGAGAGGTTGCTGGTTGTGATGCAACCTAGGTAGAAAAAACCACCCATCACATCAAGCATGTGTGAGCCAGTGAGGACCACAAAACAAACAAGCAAAAATATTCAGCTTCATTGGACACTCCAACTTGACTGACTTTAGGGATACAAGATTTGTGGGGAGAAATAAATATGTAAGTGATGTACCAATTGATCATTTTGTGCCTGATTATAGTTCTTCCCACCTCTATGCCCAGGCTCCTCTCTTTGGCGTATAAGTACCCCCAAAGTCAGGGTCTTCCTCCACAGGTAACCTGCTGGTTTGCTCTGAGTATTCTTCAGCTTTTGATCACTCCACTGATATGAAGGCTTTGTCACAGCTAAAATGGCCGCTGTTCCTTTAATGCGAATAAAGCTGGGTCAGCATGAGTCAGCGGTCTGCACTGGGTTGTATATATAGAATGAGAAATGTCAGTTTGTCGCTGAGTGCTGGGATTGGTTGGTTGGTTAGTGAAAGCTGGTAGTGGTGATGTATGTATAGTTAGTCAGTCGTTTTTGCACAAAGACTTTTAAGAATAAAACTCTGCAAGGATATTCTCGTGGACTCTTTTGTGCCGACAAGGGTCCGAGGACCAAGCTGAGGAGACAAAGGGAGGTCAGAACCCTTTCCTCCTTTTTGCTTTTTACAAACACTGACAGGTTATGGGCCCAGTGTTTTTGAGCATGTGCAGAGTGCAAAATGACTGACAGCATCTCAGCAGGGAGCTGGTGAGTCCTGGTGGTGTATGGAGCCAGTGGCTGTGCGTTGGAGCAGTTGGTGGCAAGCTGTAGCTGTCTGCAGTGACGCTGGAGCGGCTAATATCTGAGGATCAGGAAAGCACTCAGCGTTGGCTACTGGAACAGTTTGAACTGCTAGAGGACCACAGTAGGCGACTCACAGAGCGGTTACACCAGTTGCAGAGCCAGGCGGGACCTGAGGGTCAGCAGAGGCAGCAGCTAGAAGCCGGTGAGTGCCAGCCAGGACTGTCCAGTCAGACTCTAAAGAGAGAGTCAGGAGAGATTGCTGGAGACCCCACAGAAGGGGCTCAGCAAGCACCAACAGAGATGGCAGATTTCCAGTCTTCCCAAGTTGTAAATATTGGGGGAGGCATCCCTTTTGAACTTCTCTCAGAAAGCAACTGGCTGAGTTGGTCAATTAAAATGCAGCAGTTGTTAAATTCAACTGTGTTGAAACTGAGGTTTTGAGATGGGACTCTGCTGAGAAAAAACGGCTGGATGAAAGGGCTCGTGCCCAAATTATGCTGTGTTTGAGCAACTCTCAGTTATTTCATGTGGCAAATGCCAGCACAGCGTTTGAGTGCTGGAATTTATTAAGGGCAATGCATGTCAGAGAACCTGCTGGAACTATAATTTCTCTGACCAGAAGGCTGTTCAGGACTGTTATGAAGGAAGGTGAGAGTTTGGCAACTCATCTTCAAACGCTGAAATCTCTGTTTCTTCAACTACAACAGAGAGGTAAGCATTATGATGAGACTGACCAAACCTACATTATCCTTTCAAGTTTGCCTGAAAGCTGGTTGCCTGTGATTAACAGCATGGAGAGTATGCGTCCCCGAGATCTGACCCTTGAGTATGTGGTTGGAAGATTGACCGAAGAAGCAGAAAGAAGGTCAGATAGACAGGCTGAACTCCAAGAGCGGCTGAACTCTATTGTAGCTGCTTTTCTGGCAAGTTGCCATGCAGCACTAGGCAGCCAGGGGAGATTACTGCTGTCTGGTAAAACTCTGGAGAGCCACTGAGGAACTCAGGAGAGAGGAACATAAGAGGATCCCTGCTGGATCACACCAAAGACCCCTCTATGCTGTTCCCATATTCCCACATAATCATATGCCTACAAAGAACCCAGAAAACAAGACATGTACACAATAGCCTTCTTCCCTCTGGGATCTCCAGTAACAAGTATAAAGAGCAGTAGAGTCCTGCCCACGAATGGGGCACAGTCCTTCCACTGAAAATGCCAAGGGATTAAAAAAGAAAAGTGCCCCCCCTCAAAAAATCTCAAAGCTATAACACTTTCCTGTCTCATGCACGTGTTATATTTCCATTTCTGTTAGTCTCTTATTCTCAGATCAATCTGCTCTTTGCACCACTAACCCAATCCTCGCCAAAATGTACCTTTGGCAAATGAGTCCCTATACCTCTGTGCCAAAAGGGAGATGGATTGATTGAAATGAGTCCCTTCGGTGTGACTGCTTGGGCTGCGCAATGTTCAGCCCTACTAGGAAGGCCCTGATTCCATTTGTTGTTATGAGGCCTATCCTGCTATAACAGGAAAGTGATGATTGATGATCTCTGGCTGGGTAGGCACAGAGGTGAAAGCTGTTTCCTGGTTCTGCTGGATCTCTCAGTGGCTTTTGATACCATTCACCATGGTAACCTTCTGGATTGTCTGGAGGAGTTGGTAGGACTGCTATACAGTGGTTCTGCTCCTTCCTCCTGGGCATTGCCAAGAAAAAGGTGTTGGGGGATGAGCGTTCAGACGCCTTGCCGCTCATGGCACCCTCTGAGTTGGCAAGGCTGAACTGTTAAATGGCTAAAATGTGTCTCAATATAGGACTGTGATTCATTAATCTTTCTCCAGAATGTCAAAGTGAGTGAATGCAATGAACATCCTGTGTGAGTGCCTGGAGGTGGATGGAGGATGGATGGTGGTTAACGGGTTGAGGTTGAATGATGACAAGACAGAAATACTGTTTCAGGGGGCCAAGAGGTAGGTGTGTGTGTGAGAGAGAGAGGGGGGGACTCCTTGGTCCTGAAGGACCAGGTGTGCAGCCCGGGAGTCATTTTGGACGCACAGCTGTCCATGGAGGCACAGGTCAATTCTGTTTCCAGGAAAGTTGTCTACCAGCTCCATCTGGTGCGCCGGATGAGACATTACTGCCCAAATGCTGTCTTGCCAGAGTGGTACATGCTTTGGCTATCTCCTGCTTGGATTATTGCAATGTGCTTTACTTGAAACTACCCTTGAAGGTGACTTTGAAACCATAACTAATCCAGAATGTGGTTGCCATACTGGTGACTGGGACTGGCCACTAGGACCATATGACACCTAAAGGATCCTAAAGGATCTAAAATGGCTCCCAGTGTATTTCTGAGCACAATTCAAAATGTTGGTGCTGACTTTTAAAGCCCTACGCAGCTTTGGCCCTGCATACCTGAAGGAGCGTCTTCACCCCCATTGTTCATGATGCTAAGGTCCAGCTCTGAGGGCATTCTGGTGGTTCCCTCACTGTGAGAAGTAAAGTTACAGGGTACCAGGCAGGCTGCCTTCTTGGCAGTGGTGCCCTCCCTGTGGAACACCCTCCCACCAGATGTCATGGAAATAAATAAATACCGGTACATAACTTTTAGAGAGAAATCTTTGCTCTGCGCTCCTCCCAGCTGTCATTCCTCCTCTGCTGACTACTATGAATGCATGACCTAACTGCCTGCCTCCAGGCACCGTGGTGGTCTGCAATGGACTCTGGGTGGATGTTGCCAGTCATCATGTCATGTTTGTAGACATATTTGTAACCCAGAGCTGGTCTGCCATTGGGTCTGGTGCCTGAAGCCAGCTCCCTGTAGAGCATATCCTTGGGGCCATCCTACCATCTTCCATTCTCTGGGAATGACCAAGCCAGTGCAGAATCTTTGAATGAATTAATCTTTATTTGTGTTAGCCATTGGCCATAGCAACAAAACAACAATGTGATATACAAGGAACAGAAATAAAAAGTCGATTATATAAAACACACCTTAGGGTCCTGAATCAGCAGTCAAATAGTGGACCTTATTCTGATTGCCCCAGCTAAAAACCTAGCAACCTTTGCTGTCATCTGCTCATCTTGATCTACCAAGAGAAAGGACACTGTGGCAGTGGTTGGGCAACCCAGAATGGACAATAAAAGAGAATCTTTGTGATTCTGTCCTGTCATGTGATGCCCAAAAATCTCCCTGATACAGCACATGTGGAAGGCATTAAGGTGTGGCTCTTAGTGGTTGTAAATTGCCCACAACATACATTAATAAAGCAGCATGCTCAACATGCAAGGCTAGTAGACCTTCAATTTGGTATTGGTCATAAGTATCACATTCTCCCACACCCTTTTGGAGAGGTGAGCCATTGCTGCAGCTGGCCTGCCAATACACTTGCCCATTAATGGAGGACTTGGTGGTTATGGTAAAACCCAGGTAGAAAAAAAAACATCTGTCACCCCATGGATGTCTGAGTGCTGTGAAAACAATGAAACAAAAAAATAGATTCATCTTCACTTCTATTTATGTTTTGAAGGATACATTTTGTAAAATGATTGAACATTACAGAATTGAACACGTTAACTTGGCTGACTCTAGTGATACAACACTGAACTTTGTGTTCTAATAAAACATTATACGCAATCTCTATTTTCATCATCTCCCTCCTCTCACTGGATAAATTCTTTCCAACTCTAGCCGCAATGATCCAGGCCAGTGTCTCCCTCCACAGTTCCCCTGCAGCTTTGTCTGAGTCTTCCTCAGAGGTATGAAGTTGTTCCTCAGTATCTGCCTTCTCTTGGTGCTGCTTTCTCCAGGTGAGTAGGAACCTGAAATCCTGGTTTATTCCCCCCCCCCCATCTAGGAGGAGATACGTATGCAGTGGACTAAGCTAGGAAGACTGAGATAGGTTCATGGATGGGAAAAGAAGCTGAAAAAAGTGGATTAGACCAAGAGGATCTGGGGACACAGACTATAAATTTTGGAGGGTGGGAGAAGACCAACAAACCATATTTCCAGGACCTATAGCCATTCAAAACAAAATCTATCCTCTAAACACCTCACTGTCAAATAGAATAGTAATTTTGTTATGGGACTCACTAGTTGAGGGTCTGGTAGAGATTACTTCTGTTTCATGAAGTTGGCTTTATGTAAGTCTTCACTGGTAGTGCTTGATTTTAGGGTCAACACTCCCAGTGTTACCTGTGCTTTTTCTTTTTAAATAATATTTATTGCTTTTAAAAGTTACAAAAAAGGAGAAGAAAGAAAAAGACAGAAAGAAGAAAAAAAAAGAGAAGAAAAGCAAAAACAATACAATACAATACAAACCCAACCTAAACCCATTAAACTAGACACGTGAATAAAGCAAAACAAAAACAATTTAAAAACATCCCTCCTTTTCCATACTCTATCCTTCATTCCCTTGTTTCCTCGACTTCCTCACACCTCCCTTTTTGTATCCCACTTCTAGTACTTGTTTCAGCAAATTCTTTCCATCTTTCTCTGTTTTCTATCATATTATAAATAACATATAAACCTTATTTCCCACTAAGACTAAATTAGTTATATGTACTTAGCTTCTCATAGCATTTCTGCTAAATCCATAAAATATCATTCCACCATTTTTCTAACAGTCATTACTTTTACAATATTTCTAAATATACACTTTAAATTTTCCAGTGTTCTTCCACCGTCTCCTCTCCCTGGTTTCGGATTCTGCCAGTCCTTTCCATCAATTCCATATAGTCCATCAACCTGAAGATCTTACGTCCGAGGCTCTTAAATCGTTTCCAAGTCCCTTCTGCGAATCTTCTTCATATTCTTTGATGCTCAGGAGCAAATCTCGGGAAAATTCCAACCTAGCAACACTTTTATCCCTTCTGGATAGTTCAGCCAAGTTTCCATAGTTAAAACTAAAGTCCATAAAGAATTTCAGGACGTATTTCAGGATTCCTCCAAATCTAGAGGCCCCCAAAACTTCAAGCTCCTCCAAACCCAGGCCCATGTCCCAAAAGTCAATCAATCCCTGGATAAAGCGATCTTTCCAACTTTCCGTCTTCAGTCCAAGCCGGGATCCAATCCTCAAGATCTGACTTTTGCTAGGTTCAATCGTGGAAGGCCTCAATTTATAATCCTCAAATTGCTTCTGAAAAATTGAGGATCCCGCTTGTACTACTTTAGGTTTCACAACAGCAACTTTCTCCTTTTCCTCCACCATTTGTCCTGCCAAGGTATGTTCCTGTGCCAAGTCCTGAATTGTTTTTGTGTTGGTGCTCACTTTTTGACTCAAATTAGTCACTTTCTGTTCCAAGTTGTCAATTTTAAAAATCGTGTCATCTGTCTTTTTATGAAGCTGTTCCAGCGAATAGTTTATCTTATATAATACAGTCACAATAGCTTCTCCTATCAACATTTTGAATGGTCCAAGGTCAATCTCTGGTTCTCAGAATCCTTATCTTGCAGCTGGAAATCTCCCTGTTACATTCCTGTAACAGTTTCACATGCTCCCTCTAGAGGGAAACAATCTCCACTTGTATCAATTCTTTCAAGCACGACTCAAACAAATAAAAATAGTTTCAATTTTCAGTTACTTTTTCCTCCTTTTTTGAACGCAAAAGAGGACAGTGGAAACGGTATCTTTCTTATTTTAGCTGTCAAATCCGTTTGTCAATGAACATTCCCCAAATGTCATCTGGCAGCCCTTTTCCAGGTTCAGAGCAGTGGTAATTTAATTTTCACTCTCTCCTGCAGGCTCACTAGGTCCAGAGCTTCCCCCCTCTTCTCCTGCTTCCAAGGGGGGTTTTGTATTTTTGTCCGGTGGAAATTTAATCCTTTGTCAAAATCTTTCAGAGACTTTAGCTTGTAACGTCTTTGCTTCAATCTATTTACAAAAGCGGAAGGTGGACTTCCTGTTTAGAACCTTCCTGCTTCGATGCCAAATAAAAGTATTTAGAAATCCAATTTTCCGTTCTACTCACGGGTAGTTGTTTAAAATCCAATTGTCCACAGGGAAAAGTCAGCGCTCTCCAGCAGCAGCAATGAGGCTTCACTCCGTGAAAGAAGCAGTTGATTCAAAGCACCGCACCACTCACCCCACGTCGCTCCGGATCCCCAAAACAGGGTTTCCCCGCGAGTAGGGGAGGCGCAAAGGGTGCCAGCCAAATCCCAAGTTTGCAGGCTTCTTCCGCCTGTGATTTCTATGGGTCTCCACCTTCGCCGTGGCAGTCAGACCCTGCTTTTCACGGAGCAAGTTCCTCCCGATCGGAGGAGCTCCGCCATTGCCGGAGGTGCCAACCCGGAAGTCCAGTGTTACCTGTGCTGATCTGGCTACTCTGCTTTGGCTCTCATGAGACTGGGGTACCAATGTGACTTATAGGCAACCTTCCAGCTGCAACAGGTTGCTTATGACCCCTATCTGTGGATTCACCCTTTGCCTTGTGTTGGTAATTGTGGTTCCCTCAGCTGGCCAAGCAGCAGTTTGGCAGGGCTGATGAGCACAATTTCCATTGTGAGGAAGGTGGATGGGGAAGCCTCTCTTGGTGTGCCTTTCTCCCTATTACCCTCATGCACCCAACAGCTTTTTGTGAGCTGTGTGCAGAATGTGTGGTGGGATTTCTGAAACTGCGTTGTGGCGCTCAGTGCCCATCTGATTGGTGCTGGGACAAAGTGAGATCGACACAGCCAGATATCTGGTCAATAGGAATGCAGAAGGTAGAATGGGGGTGGTTTACATTTTCCTATTACCATGTGTTATGGTGGGGAAAGGGGATGCCTTTGCTCTAGTGTGTGAATGCATAAATCAATATAAACTATTTGGCTGTCTATCACTGTGTGCTTGTGTGTGAGAAAGTGGGGGGGGGGAAGGTGTGTGTCTGTGAACATGCATCTTTCAATCCATTACTGTTTGTGGATCCTGAAAGCTAGTAAGATTGTTATATGACAAGACTTCCAAAATTCCATTCTGCCCCTAAATTGATTGGTGGATAGGAGGAAAGTGTGATGGGGTGTCAGGGTGCTTCCCATCTCTGTGTTTTGAGGAGTGGAAACATGTGTATGCATATGTGGTTATGAATGGGAAGAAGACTATGCATCTGCCAGTTTCTCTGTATATTTGTGTATTTGTGTGATGGGGGAAGTTGGTGTTTCTATGTATGTAGCCCTCGACCCACCATTGCAAGTGGATCCTAAGAAGATGAAAACTGCTCATGTCTGGCTGGGTGGATTGCATCCAACAAAGGGTGTGATCATGGCCATATTTCTAACCGTGAATGTAGATGTCATTTCTCAAAAAACGGGCAACTCAGTGGGGTAGCACTGTCTCCTCCTCTTTCCCTGCAGCAATGGCATATGAGGAATGTTTTGACAATTCTTTGGGTGAATATGTATGGGATCCACTTTGCGCTATTGAGGATGGCCTTTGTTTTGCCCATTTAACCAGAAACGGGTTACGTGAGTACAAAACTTTTCTGTCTTATTAAAACTGAGTCTGTGGGCCTACCATCCCTAGAGTATCTAGGGATGACTTGCATATGTACGTTCACGAGAAATGTACGTGTGAATCTTGATCTCATCCTATGTTGAGAAACAGAAACCATTTTTTTAAAAAAGTGGAGAGATATTTCATATATTCAGTTGAGTCATTAAGTGCTGAGCCATCAAAGAACTAGAAAAGATACAAGGTGTATATGTGAGTTTATACGTGAACCAAGCCTGTGATTCTGCCTAAAACACTTTGTTTAGTCTGTTGACATATAATGGGCTTGCTGTCTAAGGTGCATCCAGAAGATTTCTCTTGCTGAGGTCCAAGAGATGCTGCCTGGGCACATTCATTGAAGAAAGGGCTCAAACTTCCCACCATTTCTCTTAGTCAAATGATCTCACCTCTCCTGTCAAGCCTCTTCTTTGCAAAGAGAATACTCAAAGGACCTATTAGAGGGACCAGAGAAACTTGACCAGAAGAAGCCAAGGCTTCTCCACTCCCATGAGAAGGGAATGAGCGTTCTAAAAACTGAGCTGCTTTTTGCAGCTTGTTCCCCTCCCAACGCCTTTCCATCACTGGGGCTGCAAGATGGGATCTTCTAAGAAAGAACCTTAGGCTGAACTGTTACATGACTGAAATGTGTCCCAATATAGGACTGTGATTGATTAATCTCTCTCCGCACTCCCCGAATGTCAAAGTGAGGCTTTAAAAAGTGCCTGGTCTTGTACCACAGTGACAGGCCATAACAATAAACAAGAATGTAAAATTGCTGGGGCATCATCAGGTAAGTGAATTAACTAACCTGCCATAGTTTGGAAATTTGGGCAAAGAGGTAGTAGCCACAGGTTCTGTGCCAAAGGGATGCTGAGTTTGGGAGCTCTGCAGAAGTGTTCCCCAAACTCCCCCCCTCAAAAAAAAGACCACTTGCCTGTTGTAGTAATTATAATGTGATGTGCTAAATGCTGTGTGGTTTTTAATTCTAACTTTTGTTATATTCCTTTATTTCTTCTTTTGTATTTTACTATTTCCTATGAACTTGACCTGTGAGGTCAACACTCACCACCACCTTATTAGCCTTATCTTTTTCAGGGTTGCTAGTTCTTCTTACTGTCATATTCATTCATTTCTTAGATTTCTATAACACCCTTCATCCGAGGATCACAGGGTGCTTTACAATATAAAAACACAAAAATGTAAAACATAGTAACATATTCTGTCTCTCAAAAATATAGTTTGAGGCAGCTTCTTGAATTTGGCCTCTCAAACAACTCCGCCTTCTCCCATTTATGTGCAAATTTTACTGGAAATATCCTAGAATATTTACATGGTTTTGTTGATTCTTAAAGAAACAACTTGAAGAAATAGCCTGCTAAATTCTGTTGTTGAAATCCTCCCTTTATATCACCCATTCGGCCCCCCAAAATCAGAAAGCAGCATACTGTCCCCAAACTTTGCCCCCAAAGACCACTTGCCTGTTGTAGTAATTATAATGTGAGGTGCAAAATGCTCTTGGGTTTTTAATTTTTCCTTTATTACTTCCTTTATTTATTTTACTGTATTTTATTACTTCATATAAACTTGCTCTGTGAAGTGAACATTCATGACCCCCATACTAGCCTTATCTTTTTCCAGGGTTGCCAGTTCTTCTTACCATCTCCTTCATTCATTTCTGTAATTTCTACACCACCCTTGCCTCTTAAAAATATAGTACAAGGCAGATTCTTGAGTTGGGCCACTGAATCAACTCAGTGAATATCAGGTATAGATGGATGAACTCACTTTGAGTGCTTACCAGTTTGTGTGTGTAGAAAAACAAGTCTGTCTTCTCCCATTTATATCCAAATTTCAACAGAAACATCCTCAACTATTTACATGGTTTTGTTAATTCTTAAAGAAACTAAATTCAGTGCTTCCATTCTTTTTCTTAAATCACCCATTAAGCCCCAAAATATGTTAGAAAGCATTATATAGATCTCAATAAGAATCATCTTGATTTTTGTGTGTGGAGATGTAGTTATTTCTTTCCAATTCTCTCTCACAGGTGGCTCTAAAAAAGAAAAATTTGTAGTGGGGTGTACTCCAAATTGTACCGAAGAGAATTACAGTTTCACTACAGTAGACGGTTACTTACAGACTATCCGTGAGTGCTGTGCCGATTTTCTCTGCAATGATGAAATACATGATACTGGTAAGTAGCTGCATGCTTTTAGAATTATATATCTGTATATATTCCTAAACATGAATAGCATTGAGGTTTCAAATTTCTTCCTTGGTTGGTTATATAGAAATGACACTGTTCTAGTCCTTGATTCATTTCCCTAGTTTACATGGGAGAGTGTTAGAATCAGCATCACAACCTGTGTTTCAAAGAGTAAGCATGCGTACTGCCCAAAAGCATTTATTGGCATCATTTACTGACAATACTTGGGTGTGTGGATCACTCCGGATGCATTTTGGGTACTAGAGAGGGGGAAGGAGAGAATAATACATTTCCTCCATGCTCCTTGCTATTCCACTTAGCTCTGGGAGTTGTCCTGCTGGGAAGAACTGGGGAGGAAGTGAGTGGAGCCCTCAGTTGCTTCTGATGGCCCCCCAGCCAGAGAACTACAAAAGCAGCACTGCTGAGAAAAAGGGTGTTGGGATTGTGATGATGGTTTCCTCAGTCAAGGTTTTAAAATGGCCTCCTGCATGGGTTGAATTGTCTGAGTGTACTGCTTGGTGAAAGGAAGGAGTATTAGGGAAGTGGAGTGTACACTTGTTTGTACACAAACAAAAGAAAATATGATTATGAAAACCTTTGGTCCATGCATACATCCATCTTCTTCAGTTTCTGTTTAACAATGTCTTTTCAGTCTGGGTGTATCAGAATCATTCATTTCTTTTTCTTACAAAAGTCCAAGAAAGTTTCCCTAATTGTTCATATTATTAATAAACGTTAACCTTTTTCTTTTCTTTTTCTTTTACCTGTATTAATTACCACTACCATTACTCTGTCTTGAATAATACTAAATTCCATAAAATGTCCATATTAAAGTCTCTCAGTTGTGATCACACATTGGGTCAGTATTCAATTTTTGTTTCTCATTATAATTTGTTGGTTCATTTTCCAGTTCTGTATATTGTGTTCCATTTCTTTTTGTGTTTATGATAGCATCCCAAATTTCTCTTCTTGGACCTTCCATTTTCATTTTTTTTCTTCAGCCTTTTCCCATAAAAAGTACCATAACTTTATTGGCTCCAGATTGTATGCAGAATACTTTTTCTCTGCTAGAACTAAAGAAAGGCCAGGACTGAAGTCCCAAAGCTTTGTCCCTTCTTGACTCCATCAGTGTCAAAAGCAGATTATTCTCCCAATCAGCATTTGTGATTTTATCTTCTACTTCTCCAAATTCTTGTATGGAAGTCATTTCGAATTCCGCATGACGATCTGCTTCCTTCAATTGAATTATTTCCTGATGCAGTCCTGCCAACTTTTAATCAATTTGGTCTGAAGCCTCTGCACATTCCCCATTTCCATTTCCCACATTAGAGTCCTCTGGCTCATTCTTTTCATCATCCTCTGACTCATTTTCTTCTTCATCAAATATTGTTCTGATCATTTTTAATTGTTCAGCCATCAACGGTTGAACACTACCAACAGTCACTGGATGATCCAAATATGCCTTTGGCATAAGAGATACTTTTAATGTTCTGAAACATATTAGCCACTTAATCCATTTTAATGTTTCCTCACAGAATTGGACTTCCATAAGTGTGACTGTGTTATCTTAAAGCAGATTCCTTTCTCATAGCTAATTATGGCTGTGCCACTTTCATTTTCTCCAGTTCTTTAGTGGCAGAGAACAAACAAAGACACAAACAAAAAGTATTATGGATTATGGATTTTTTACATACATATCATATGTTTTAATCTTTATTGTCCACCATAAATCAAGCTTTCTGCTCTACTTTAGACACTTTAAGAATTAGTTTCCTTTCTGTTTTCTCAGCAACAGAAAGTGGTACCCACGGATTTTCAATTGTAGATTCACCCCAACAAATGGAGGGGTGTCTCTCATTACAATGTCATTGTCCAAGAGATGCTTTTAAAAGAGAGGGTGTGATTCTTAAAAGGCAATTTTGTGGCATTTGGGCATGATGGCCAGCTCATTCTAAACCCTGTCCAAATTGCGAGGCCTAGGCTGTGGAAAAATGACCTTGATCCCAACATCTTGGAGCTAACTCCCAGATCATCCTTATGTCCAGAGTGATTTAATAGCCAGTCTATTTGTTTGACTATTATCAATCACCATGTAATTATCTTCTGTCAGGCAGAGCTAGCAGAGAAATAACCGCTGTGCCTCTCTCCAGGAAGTCCTATACTGTTACCTGGTGTTTATGTGTTTGTGTGTGTGCGTGTGTGTGTGTGTGTGTGTACACATGCAGAGACTTGGGGCCTCTTTTAAGTATTAAGTGTATATAAATGTATTACATACAAAATAATAATAGTAATAAATAAAATGCACAAAAACACATTTACACACAAACATACACATATATATTCTTCAATAGGTGACAGTACAGTTTAGAACAATGTAACAAATAAACAACATGATGCACGTACATAACATTATATACATAAATATATTTAATAGTAATAAGAAATACATACCACAATGCATAATGGAAGATAAGCAATGCAGAAAAAGCAGCAGTGGCAAATTAGCTACATTGGCAACCCAGCACTATACTTTACAAGTCATCCACTACAATGTACAACTCTTTTTTGCCCATTTCAGTTGTGACTTTAAAATATAACACATATTTTAAAACAGTACCAGTATGAATATTAAGAGAAGAAATGAGAGAAAAACTATCAGCAGCATATTTCTCTCTCTTGAAAGCTAGCTCTTAATCCCTTCTCCTGCCAAGGACAGATAGCACCCAAAGCAGAAAACACCAAGCAGAAAGAAACTGCTGTTAAAGTTGCCCTTTCAGGGTCAACCTACCAGGGCTGGCTAATCACAGGACGGTCTTGCACCTGAAACCTATCTGTTCTCTCTCTTCCCATCCCAAAAGCACACCACAAGACAGGCGAAGTCCAGCACCCCAGTTGCTGGTGTCGGAATCAAGCCTTCAGTCAGAGGAATTGGCCACTCTCCAGGTGCCCGGCTTGGATTCCTTGTTGACCTCCCCCATCAGCGACTCCCGGCAAGACAAGGCGAGATCTCTATCGGCGATCCTTCCCAACGTGAGAAGAACACACCATTCCTCCCCTTCCATTCCCAGGGAGGGGAGAGAGACAGACAGAAATGTATTTACATGCCTTTATTTCTGTCTTTCCAGTAGTACAGAGAAAACGTGTCTGCACTCTCTCAACATCAACAGCAGAGAGAGAATAACTCCTCCCATGTACTTCCAGTACAAGTCAGGTGACACTCTGAGCTAACATCCGGTGCTCAGTGGTGTGAATAGACTGTTCCTTTGTTCCCACGGTACAGTCCCAAAGCATCAACATCCTGTTTGGCTTTCCAGCCATCTGGAGAACTCAGCAGCATTGGTCCTTTTTCGTAACATCCTCCCCCAAAAGAATCAATGCGTGTTGCGGCAAGCAAAGCGTGATCCAGAGAAGAAAACAAACAGTTGTTATACACATAACACTCCCCTGTTGTTACAGTTCCACCCTTGGAACTACCCGCCACTGGTTTCCCCAGTGTACCTCTCTGGTTGTCTGACTTCCAAGGAATGAGTGCATCTGCATTACCTTGGCTAGCAACTCTCTGTTGTGTCTTTGCCTCTGACTTAGACACAGCTCCAACCTGTCCTCAGTTGTGTACAACAGCAACACATGCAACAGCTAAGTTAGCAAGCTCTTTTGAGTACCTTTTGGGTGGTTCACCCTTGGTAACTCTCTCAGACCTGCGTATGAGGTGCTGATCCTCTCTGCTCACTGGTTCAGTCTCAGGACTCTTAGGAGAACCAGTTCCAATAGTAAACAGTGGTTCATCCTTCACCTGTGAAGGTCTATCCATTGTGTGACTGTGACAACTGAGCTCTTTGAGCTATCACTGTCGCTCTCAGTACCACTGTAATCTGTAAAATCATCATCATCATCTGAATTGTCCTCTGTGGGAAATGTGTGTACTATCACTCTCTCCTGTTCAGGAGCACTCTCTAGAAATTTTGTGAGAATCACCTGACCAGATTCAGACAAAATTACTCTGTAGAGACCCTTTTCATATCCCACAAAAATGCCTCTGGCATTCTTTACTCCACCTGGAGCTTCTGTCCTCACATGAGACCCAAAAACCTTGAAATGAGCAACAGAAGGTTTTCTATGGAACAGTTTCTCAAAAGGAGAACTTCCCAACTCTTTTGAAACCTTTCTCACCCACGTATAACAAAACGACATTAGCGACTCCGCCCAGAACTCATGTGGCAGATGTGAACTAAGCAATTGCGCATTCATTCCCTTTTGCAATTCTTTGTTCACCCGTACACAGACACCCCTGTTCCACGCTTCCGCTGAAACAGCAACCTTGTGTCTTATCCCTTTCTTCTGCAGGAACTCCTGAAAATCCTGTAAAAGAAAAATTTGCTTCTCATCTGTTAAAAGACAATCAATGTTAGCATCATGCATATTTTTAACCTTGTCACAAAACTCCTTTCCAAGGCTTCCTATGGCCTCTGTAACACATAAATCAAGACAAAGTTAGAGAAATGATCCACACACACAAGATAAAATCTTGCTTTGCCTCTAGATGGTTCTAGAGGACCAATCACATCGGCATACACCCGCTGAAATGCTCTGTTGACCCTGGCCATCTTCTCGGCGCTCGTTTTGGTCACACCTGCGAGAGAAATCAAGTTAGACTCAGAATTACATTCCATGTAATCACTTTGCTCAAAAGTCAACAAATACAGTCCATCTTTCTCTCTGGCAGAAAGATACAACTCTCCATCTTTGAAGATCTTGCAGCTCTCAGCATCATAGGACAGTTTCAGTCCTTTCTTTGCAATCTGCGAAACACTCAGCAGATTGAACTTCAATTCAGGAACCAAGTAAACATTGTGTATAGTCAGGTTCAGACTCTTAAGATACACAGTGCCTATCCCGGTCGCCTCCAGCTCCTGACCATTGGCTTGTTTCACAGCGAAGCTTTGCTTCTTAAACATTGAAAAGAGTCCTCTGTGTGGGGACATATGAAAAGTACAGCCCGTGTCGATTATAAATGAGTTTCCAACATCTGGCGTGGTTCCTTTCACCATCAAAGCCTTTGCAGGTTTCACCGAAGACTTGGTATGACTTTTGCCTGCTGCCTCAGGCTTTGCTGAGCGGCCCTTAGCTCCTTTTGGCTGGCGTGGCTTCTTGCAGTTCCGCTGAAGATGCCCAGCCTGTCTACAATTGTAACATCGGACAACGTTCAAAGCTACACCATTCTCTCCAGTAGCAACATCAGTGGGGGAATTAGAACTCCGTTCCTCCCTCTCCCTGTCCTTTATTTGCAGCGCAGCAAGGCGGTCGTGTTCATTCAAAACAACGGCACACACCCTCTCCGTGGTCAAATCTTGAGCCGGAAGGGAACCAAGCTGACTGGCAACCGTTTTGTAAGTCCGATTTAAGCTGTTTATCATCATGAAGCAGAACACTTCCTCCTGTAGACCGAAATTGCATTCCACCATCTGTTGGCGCAGATATTTCATCTCCGTCAGGTGCGCTTGAACATCTCCATCAGGTGCAAGCCTCAGATTGGTCAGCTTCTCAAAATACAGCAACGCTGAAGAACCAGCATCCCTCTGATGTGTTCTTTGCAGCGTCTCCCAAATCTCTCGTGCATACTCTAAATTCTGAATATGCACCAATTGGCTATCTGAGACACACAGAATTATAGCCGTCCTGGCCTTTAGATTCTGTGATTCCCAACCTCGCGTTGGTGCTGCAGGGATGGGGTTCTCAATTACATCAAAGATCCTCTGATTCTGCAGCAGGGCCTTCATCTTTACAGACCAAGATGAATAATTGTCATTAGTCAGGGGAGGCGGATAAGGTAAGCCTCCCCCCTTCTTGGCATCCATTCTGAATCTAAGTCTCTGCTCTTACTTTCGAGCCAGTAAATTCCAAAAGTCTATTTTGGGCTGTTTACTGCCTTCTCTGGCAGGTTGACTGCAAGCTGTTTCAAAGTCCTTGCTAAGATAGTCAAAACAATTCCACATCTCAGGCTCTCTGACTGAGCCATGTCGTTGCCTAGCAACTGTGCATACCTTTCTTCAGACAGGAAATCTTATCAACCACAAGAATTCCTGGTATGCAAGCCTTTGCTCTCAGAGCTGTTTTTCCAAACGCAGCTCCTGTGAACCAGAGAATGAATCAATCTGCGTTCACACTTTTAGCCCGAAATTCAGCATACCTTTTGGGGCTCCGTTGCTTGGAAAACACCCCCTCTCGGTGTCCAGCCGTCTGTTTCAGCTTCTGGCTGCAATGCAGACGTTATCTTTCTTTCCTTGGTGCAGAGGATGGCACACGATCCAACGACCTCTCACCTCTCATGCTGATTCCCCTGGATCAGATAACCATCGGCGTATGCTACCAGTTGTCAGAATCAAGCCTTCAGTCAGAGGAATTGGCCACTCTCCAGGTGCCCGGCTTGGATTCCTTGTTGACCTCCCCCGTCAGCGACTCCCGGCAAGACAAGGCGAGATCTCTATCGGCGATCCTTCCCAACGTGAGAAGAACACACCATTCCTCCCCTTCCATTCCCAGGGAGGGGAGAGAGACAGACAGAAATGTATTTACATGCCTTTATTTCTGTCTTTCCAGTAGTACAGAGAAAACATGTCTGCACTCTCTCAACATCAACAGCAGAGAGAGAATAACTCCTCCCATGTACTTCCAGTACAAGTCAGGTGACACTCTGAGCTAACATCCGGTGCTCAGTGGTGTGAATACACTGTTCCTTTGTTCCCACGGTACAGTCCCAAAACATCAACATCCTGTTTGGCTTTCCAGCCATCTGGAGAACTCAGCAGCATTGGTCCTTTTTCGTAACAGCTGGCACCTCTGTCTAGTTTTTCAAGGTAGTAACCAAATCTGCTTGTTTAATGCCAGAAGCAGAGTGCAGTGGAGAATACTGCAACCACCTGTGAGAATTATAGAACTGTAATGTAGGAATTTTTATGGAGATATATGGGTTGGATCTAGGTGTTAACTGTAGTCATTGCTTTTGATAGACACAGAACGTGTTCACAATCGGCGAAAGTGTGAGGCCTGTCGTGCATCTGGTTCAGAAGGTTGTCCGGACTTGGAAACTATCAGTTGTTATGGGAATGAGACTCAATGCATTTCATTCGTCCTTGTTCATAGTAAGTAGCATTGCCTGCCCAGGAGTGGGAGAGGAGAAAGACAGCCTGCCAGGGTGCATGGGTTGCTGTCATTCTGTTTGTGGCTTCATGCCAGAAAATAGTTTGCATGTGTGTTGCGGGGGCAGGTTTTATTTTTCTTGAAAATATTACAGTGTTAAACTCACTTTTGCTTCATATTTATATAGATGAGCCTGTATATTTCGGTGGGGGGTGGGGTGAGAAAGAGAGAAATAATCTGTTTGTTAATTTACATGCGAGACTGTTTTTTAAAAGAGGGTTTTCGTTAGCCTTTTTTGAAAAGTAAAAGCAGCCATGGAGCTCTGATATGGAATGCAATTTCAGTGTGGATTGGGCCCCTCTCCCATAATAACTAAAAGAGAATTTAGTTAATTTTTTCCTACATTTTAAACATATGTGTGATATTCAGCTATACAACGTTTAGAAGACATCTGACAGCAGCTGGGGCAACCCATTCAGGTGGGCAGGGTAATAAGAATAAGAAAGAATAAGAATTCATCTCATGATGTGATTCTGACATGCTTTCTATACTTGTGCAATACCATTAACAATAACAACAAAGTTCCTATTCTCTCTCTTCTGCACAAACCCACATCCGTTATTACCCATTACTCCTGTGACCATGCCCCTTTCTCTTTACCAGATAACAGTTTGGTTCCTGATGTATCTTATAAAGGCTGTGCGACCCCGTCTTTTTGTGAGTTGGCAAGGACATCACCGTATAATGAATACTTTTTGGGCACGATAACGCAGGCAAGATGCTGTGACACTCTGCCTTCCCCACAGCCACTTAACTTTGAAGGGTGATTAGGAGAGGAGAATACCTTCTTCCTTTTGGAGTCCACCACTTAATGGAGGTGGAGGTTGCTTGTCTATGGTGGGATTGCAGAGCGACTGGGATTCACAGGACCCATGATTTTGAGTCCTCTATTTTGGAAATGTGATGCAGGGGTTAGAGAAGCTAAAGTAGAAATATGGGTCTTGGGGGCTTTGCCTCATGATATACGGGTTAAATTTTCCTTTGTTCACAATCAAAATAAATTGTTGTTGCTGTAACATCTGTGTTGTGTTTCAGTATTTATCTAATTAAGGATATTTGGTCATGGTGTTGGGGAAGGGCAATGTTCTTAGAAGGATCAAATTGGTAATTGTTATTTTATAGATTGGTCAGTATATGTAAGAATAGAAACATATAACAGAGACACTGTATCAGTTATTGCTTTTGTAACTTTTAAAACCAGTTTCTGCAAGTAAAGCTTTAAAACTTACTTTTGTGTGATGTGAATTTATTTCTACACAACGGTCAGATCAGAAAGAAAATTTCCACTAGCTCCTCATTTCTTCAGCTGACACTCCTCTGGCCCAGGGGATCGTTTGATGAGAGGGAGAAGCAACTTGGTCACTTTAGCCCGTTGGGTACCCTCTTCTCACGCTCAAGCACTGTAAAGCAATCACTACCCCACCCCATCTGTTGTAGCTAATCAAGGTACACTCAATGTACTTCTTTTGTAGCTGACAACCACATCTCTCTGTTATGTGAGGGGTGGAAACTGTGTACCCCCTTCAAAAATCTCCCAGTTGGGAAATTGGATCTAGCCCTCTAGTTTTCAGCACCCTCATAGCAATTTTTACCACTTGGGCATTTGATAGGTTTTGTCTTAATCTGAGCACTGATTGCAGTCTCTGCCTGCCCCCTCCCCCAAATGGGGTATCCAGAGGAGAAGCTTCTGTTTGTATGCCCATGTGGGGGCAACGGGCCACAATACTCCCCACGTGCAATCCAGTGGGGGTATTACCCCATTATGTATGTCAGGACCTCCTCAGCCCAGACACTGAGATCCAGCACCAAGGTCCTTCTGGCATTTCCCACACTGCGAGAATTAAAGTGCAGGGAACCAGGCAAGGGCTCTTCTCAGTAGTGGCGCCCACCCTGTGGAAAGCCCTCCTATCAGATGTAAAGGAGATGAGTAATTCTATATATTTTAGGAGACATCTGAAGGCAGCCCTGATTAGAGAAGCTTTTTAAAGTTTAAGGTTTACTTTGTTTTTATATATGCTGGAAGCTGCTCATAGTGATGGGGCAACCCAGGCAGATGGACTGGGTACAAAGAATAAGAATAAGAATAATTCCTCATTTCCAGTTTACCCCAAACTGTGAGTTCTTCTGGCAGGAGGGTTGGAAGGGGTGGGGTCTACCCAATGCCTATGTCAAACCACTTACATCTGTAATCAATAATGTTGTGTTCTGATTTCACCCAAATATCTGTTGTCGTGCCTCCTCTTCTTGGTATTGGTGATGCCTGAAAGGAAAGTGGGGACGCATTGCCACCCAAGTAAATACTGATAGGGTTGCATGGCTGGCATGTTTTCCCCACTTACTTTGGATTTAATTCTCCCCAAAAGCCAAGAGAGAGAGAACCCATAGACTGTCTCAGATAAGCAGAGTGGAGGATGAGGCTCATTCTGAAGGATGATGCTGGGTGATGAGGCCCAGGTTGATGTGGCCTCAGGTAACCACTGACAAAAATAGATCAGATGACACAGTTAAGGTACAACCCATTCTGCTCTTGCTGGTAATGTGATGCAATATGGGAACATCTGAACAAAGTTCCTGCAAGGGATTTCAACATAGGTATATAAAACTTTCTTAAACCATACCAATGATTACAATATAAACAGCACAGCTGCAGCTCTTCATTAAAACCAGAAAGTTACCA
Source organism: Podarcis filfolensis (assembly GCF_964270895.1). Classification (NCBI taxonomy): domain Eukaryota; kingdom Metazoa; phylum Chordata; class Lepidosauria; order Squamata; family Lacertidae; genus Podarcis; species Podarcis filfolensis. The sequence goes on along the minus strand of NC_139611.1, from coordinate 77,910,785 downwards.
AAAACCTGTTGGGACAAGAAAGTATCCACCTGCTATGAAACAGGCTGTGCACTGTCATGGTGCCTTCTGACCCAGGTACACACTGCTGGGGTCATGCCAAGTTTTGTCACCTGAGCGGTATCTCCTGAGTTCTGCAATTCAGGATCCAGCTCAAGTCCCCATCACAGCAATGGATAGCACCAAACCTGGTGGTTGAACCCAACCTCACACCCCATCCCAGGTCTGGATTAGTGATTGCAGATTCTTGGTGAGTGCACTAGAAATAAGATGGGTGCTAAAAATATACTCCTCACATGTCAAAAGGCAGTGTAAAGAGGTGCCAGATGCACTTCCATGGGGAAGGAATCCCCGAATTTAGGGCCCTCTAAAGTCCTGATACCATCACAACAACTGATGACAATCCCAGGTACATCTTCCTTCCCCAGCAGAATATTTTTAAATAATATCAAGCCCTGGCAGATATTTAGAATCTCCGCGGAATGGTAGAAGCAGAATTGCCAATACAGTGGACGCTTGGGTTGTGAATGTGATCCATGCGGGAGGCACGTTCGCAGCGATTCGGTGCTTTTGCGCATGTGCAAAGCACAATTTAGTGGTTCTGCGCATGCGCGAGCACTGAAGCCCAAAAGTAACTCATTCTGGTACATCCTGGTTCGGTGCGGTGTGCAACCCAAAAACACACAACCTGAAGCGTCTGTACAGCAAAGAAGAAGAAGAGATAACTGCTTTGCCAGTGTTTGACGCCTTCATCCTAGCCTGCAAACTTTTGCCATGTACAGATCTTCCTGGTAAGTATTGGGAAGGATTGCATTCACTCTGGATTTGGGGGCAAACGTCTGATATGCCCTTCCCAGCCCAGTGTTTAGAAGGATCAGAGAACGGTAAGCTTGCCTAAAGCCAATATCACATATAGTCAAAGCACATTGGGTGCAGTGGTGGGTAGGATAGCCAAAACTTTCCCCTCTGGATACCCACTCCCTTGAAGTGGTAACTTCAAGACTTGGTTACTGCAGCATGCAGTGGGGCTGCCCTTTCATCAGACTTGGAAGCTGCAGCTAGTTAACTCTCAACACCCCCACCAAAGGGCTCTGACACAATCTCTGAGGACACGTCCAAGGCTTTGCAAGGCCCATCTGAGCCCCTGCGAAGCCTCGGAAGTGATGTTTGAGGCCCTAACAGGCCTCCAAATGAGGTTTCAGGTATAAACCTGAGGTTGCATCGGAGGTCTCGTGAGGCCCCAGAAACACCTCTGCAGTGGCGCCAATGTCATGTGACATTATGATGTCACAATGTCATGACATCACGTTATATTGCAGGTGCCATTGGACATCCATAGTCTGGGGCCCATGTTGACACCCTGGGCCAGAGTGCTCATAAGCAGCAGGCTGCTGGCATCGTGTGGCACTGTGGATGAGCCAGTTGCACTGGTTGCCAAGTTGCTGCCAGACCACATTCAGGGTACTTGGGTTTATTTTTTCAGATTCCTGAGCAATGTGAGCCCAAAGTACATTGAGGACAGCACAATCCCTTATGCTCCACCTTAAGCAGCGAGATCCTCTGGTGGAACAATTCTCCCTACACCCCTGAAGATTAGCCTCCAAGTCAGATCAAGCCTTTCGTGTGACAGGCCCTGCCAGGTGGAACGCCCTGCCAGTAGACTTTTGACAGGAATCTGTGGCAGTGAATGGCCTTGGTGGAGGCCTCGTGCCATTTCCATAGAGCTGTGGGAACCCACGCTCCAATGCCTCAGCCCTGCCACTGTGGAAGCGGGTTCCAACAGAGGCCCATTTGATGCTGGGGCACCTGAGAGCAGTGGCAGCCGGCGGAGGCCTAGCAGCACGCACATGACGTGATGTGATGTCACGATGCACATGATGCCACTGGGCACCCACAGTCTGGGAGTAAAACTTAGCCATTGTGACTAGTATGCCTAGACAAAGCCACCTCACTTGGTAGCCATCACTACATCTTGCGGGAATGAAACTCATAGCTTAACTACGCACTTTTTGAAAAAGGACTTCCTTTGTCCTGAATTATTCTGTATTTAGCTTCATTGGGTGTCCCTGAGTTATTTATTATGAGAGAGGGAGAAAAACATCTATCACTGCAATAGTGTGAATTCTGATTCTTATTTGTAGATATATTTTCTACCTTCGAATAAAACTTCCAATATCATGATGCTACTATACAAGTCTATGGTGTGACAATATCAGGAATATTGTGTACAGTTGTCTCACCTCATAGAAGATATTGTAGAGTTGTAAAAGCTTCAGAAAAGGAGTATCAAAAGGAGTTGAATAACTATACAACTTCTCTCTGCGCTCCTTCCAGCTGTTGTTCCTCCTTTGGTGACTGCTGTGGATGCAGGCCCTTGGGAATACTGCCATCTTCCGTTCTTTGGACATGACAAAGGCAGTGTAGATGTTGTTGAAGCAGGAGTGTGAACATACTGGGAAGGTGGACTTTCATTTAGAGTTCATTCAGACTTTGGCTTCCTGAGATCAAGACTGGTGACACCAAATGGGAAATGAGAAATGGGTGGATGAAAACAGAAATGGATCTCTTTCAGGGTCAACACTTGTAGTGATTCCTGTGCTGATCGGGCTACCCTGTTTGGGCTTGATATACTTCTCATGAGACTGGGCCACCTGCCTATTACTTTCATCACAGCTGAGCAACCTGTGGCCTATGGGCCTCATGCCAGCCACAACAGGTTGCCTATGTCCCGTACCTGTGGATTGACTTCTTGTCCTGTGTTGGTAATTGTGCTTCCCTCAGCTGGCCAAGGAGCTGTTTCCCAAGGCTGATGAGCACAATTTTCATTGTAAGCAAGGTGGAAGCCTTTCCTGGTGCACCTTTCTCCCCATAACCCTCATGCTCTCCTGATCAACCCAACAGCTGTTTGTAGGGCTGATGGGAGCACACTTACCATCACCAATAATGTGGGCTTTGTGTGGAAGTATGTGATGCACTTCTGAAATCGCACTATGTAGTTCTATTCCCATCTGATTGGGAAGAATTAAGAACCACACAGCCAGATATCTGGGCAACAAGGATGGGGGAGATAGAAGAGGGAGGTGTGTATATTTACATGCATCTTTCAATCCATCAATGTTTGTGGATCTTGAAAACCAACAAGACTGCTATATGACGGGACTTCCAAAATCCCATTCTGCACCTCGCTGCCCAACTGATTGGTGGGGAAGGGGGAAATATGATGGGATGTCAGGTTTCTTCCAATCTCAGTATGTTGAGGTGGGAGAAGTGTGTGTGAGTGCATATGTGATTGTGAATGGGAATAAGGCTGTGTATCTGTCAATTTCTGAGTTTATTTGTGTGTGAGAATTGGGAGAAGTGTGTGTGTGTGTGTGTGTGTGTGTGTGTATGCAGCCCCTGTCCTGTGGGAATTAGACCTTACAGAGTTGTGCGGAAGTGAACCCAGATGTTTGACCCTTTAATCAGATCCTCTTTCCCTTCTGTAAAAACTGTTCAAGGCACTCTCTTTTAAAGTTTAAATAACAAATAATGTTTACTTAGTTTGCCTGCACTTGCAGATTAAAATATACCATTCAGGTACATGCTACTTAATTTGCAAGTACATTTTGCATACATTTGTGTCTAAGATAAGTACTGTTACAGACTGACTACCTCTGAGCAAACAGTTCAGCTGCTCTCACATGAAAGACGGTTAATAAGTGCCACTGCTGTACCACCTGACATAACTGCCTCACATGTATGACATGTCTGGTTTGGGGGATTGCATCCAACAAAGGCTGAGATCAAGGCCATATTTCTACTGTGAATGTTGATGCCATTTCTCAATGAATGAGCTCCTCAATGGAGTGGCACTGTTTCCTCCTCGGTCCTCACAGCAGTGGCAACTCTCTTCTGTCACAGCGCTTTTGACCGTGGAAACCCTGTTGAGATGTGTTGCAGTATTGCCAAAGGCATTTGCTTTGTTCATTACACCAATGTCCTTTTAGGTGAGTATGTTTTTCTGTCTAATTAAAATTGGTTGTGTGGCATTTTATTGCTTTATTGCAATGCATTGTAGATATGTATAAAATTGCTTTTTAGTTTATTGTAGTTTCTCAGTTTTTGTGTGGGTGGGTGGGTGTATGTGTGTGTGGGTGTGGGTGTACAAGCACAGGGGTGTCAGCTTGAATAAAATATTAAGGAGGCCCAGGTAAGCTCCACCCCACACAATTGACCACAAGATGCGGCATACATATACCATTTGAAAGGCAACAACCATCATATATACTGTACCTACAGATGATTTTCATTTATAAACTACTTAGAGACTTGGATTCTGCTTTAAGTATTAAGTAGGATATAAATAAAATAAAAAGACCCCCCAAGGCTTTATTTACTGTTTTATCTATATCCTTCATCAATAGGTTGAAGCATAGTTTAAAACATAGTAAAAACAACAACAACAATAACATAATATACATACATAACGTTATATACATAAATATAGTTCATGTTGTTTAGTCGTTTAGTCGTGTCCGACTCTTCGTGACCCCATGGACCAGAGCACGCCAGGCACTCCTGCCTTCCACTGCCTCCCGCAATTTGGTCAGACTCATGTTTGTAGCTTCGAGAACACTGCCCAACCATCTCGTCCTCTGTCGTCCCCTTCTCCTTGTGCCCTCAGTCTTTCCCAATATCAGGGTCTTTTCCAGGGAGTCTTCTCTTCTCATGAGGTGGCCAAAGTATTGGAGCCTCAGCTTCATGATGCCATTTCTCAAGGAATATAGTTTATTTCTCAAGGAATATAGTTATTTCTCAAGGAATATATTTCTCAAGGAATATAGTTCATAGAATAAGCAATACATGATGCATAATGGAAGATTATAAATGATAAGCAATGCAGGAGAAGCAGCAGTGACAAACATTGACAACGCAGTACTACACTACACAACTCACCCATTACGATGTACAACTCCTTGTCTATTCATTTCTGTTGCGACTATAATGTATAATACATATCTTACACACATACAATACACATTCATATAGTTTTAATTTGTAAACTACTTGGAGACTGTGGATCCAGAAGAGATGCTTCTGTTCATATGCCCATGTGGGGGCAAGGGGCCACAGCATTCCCCAGGTGCAATCCAATGGGAGTCATGATGTAGGTCAGGTACTCCCTCATTTCCATTTCACCCAAAAATTAAGTTCTTCCAGCAGGGGCCAGTATACAATCTATACTGAGCCTACGACAGAGAGATTCACAGCGTTAGCACCCCAAAGTGGTATTCTTTCTCCCTTAGTTACAGTCTTGGATTCAAACAGACATCCTCTGCACATCAAGCAAATTTTGTAAATGCTCAGCTAAAGCCATTAGAATTGTTAAACTTGGCAACAGTGTGCAGACTTTGTGACCTGTTTCCAAATGTTTGTGCTAGATTAAGACTACTAATAAGCATTCCAGGAACATTAGCTTCTGTAGAGAGGTCATTTAGCAAAATTCAGCTAATTAAGAATTATTTATAGTCTCATAAAAATCTTGTGAATTTGGCCAGGCTAGGTATTGCATCCACCATTGCCAGGACAATTAGTTTTCATGCTGTGATTTGAAAGTTTTCATAAAAAAGACCAGAAAAGTTGTTTTTCTAAAGTAAATTGGATGTCTACCATATATCTATCTGCCTATCTGTCTGTCTGTCTATCTATCTATCTATCATCTATCTATCTATCTATCTATCTATCTATCTATCTATCATCTATCATCTATCTATCTCTATGTATCATCTTACTAATACTACTGTTATATGATTATCTGTTCTGCATTGCAATATAAAAAGAGGTTTCAGTGTGAATTCTTTCTCCTTATCTGTATTGTAGATGTTCAAATCAAATGGGCTTTCTTATCTCTGATCTCTGTGCCTGCAGACGATCAGCCAGGACATGTACCCACAGCAGTGACCAGAGGAGGAATGACCACTGGGATGACCATAGAAAGAAGGAACACCATGGTATACCTGCATCAACCCCAACCAGACACCTTGAACTGAGCCAGCAGCAACAAAACATGTCCCTCCCTTATCGGTCTCTACATCCACAGCAAGCGCTGTAACTCTCCAGTGGCTTGACTTCACCCCTGAAGGCACACTCTTTCATTGTCTCCTGAGACAGACAGTTGCCAATTTATTTAAATTTATTTATATTTATTATGGTATATATATTATAATATGCACACGGGCAGATGAAGACATCTGTTTGTGCTGCTGCAGATGCACCATGGCATTTCTTCTATCTGTGCTCTTATGAACAGTCATTTCTCCTGTTGCAACTACTACAGATGCATGCTTTGACTGACTGCTTCCAGGCACTGTGGTCATCTGCGATGGATGGCTGTATTCATGTTGCCATGCCATGGTGCCATGTCATTTTTTGTCTTTGTTGTACAAACTTGCTCTGCCAAGGTGCCTGGTGCTTGATGCCCGCTCGCCATAGAGCATGTCCTTGACGATCCTTCCATCTTCCGTTTTGTGTGCATAACCAAGCCAGTGTACATGTCACAGAGACAGGAGTCCAAAAATGCTGAGAATGTGGGATTTGGAGAGCACATCTTTGTGTAAGACTCTGTGTTGCCATGTGATACCCAAAACCTTCATGACACAGTACATGTGGAAGGTCTTGAGGTGTGTCTCCTGGTAGCTGTAAGTTGCTCGTAACTTACTTTCATATAGCAATGGGCTCAACATGCGAGCATGGCAGACCTTCAACTTGATATTGGTCATAAAGATCATATTCTCCCACATCCTTTTGGAGAGGCAAGCAATTGTTGTAGCTGCCTTGCCAACACGCTTGTCCAGTTCAGCGCTGATGGAGAGCTTGCTGGTTATGGTGGAACCCAGGTAGAAAAATTATTTTATCACGGCAAGCATATGTGAGTGCCATGAGGACAATGAAACAAACAAACAAAAAATGATTCATCTTCACTGAATTAGCCTTCCAAATATGTTTTGCAGGATACATTTTTTGAATGATTGAATATTACAAAAATGAACGTGGAAGGTCACTTGGTGAAATTATATCAAAAGGAGAACAATACCAGTTGTTTCTTAACCCTGCTTATGACATGGGATGGAAGATGCAGTTGGTAGAAGATCATGTCAATCCAAAAACACATTTCATTAATTTCAGCACTGAAATTTGTGTTCCAATGAAACATTCTATACAATTTCTAATTTCATCATTGCCCACCCCTCACTGGACCAGTTCTCCCCAACTCTACTCCCAGGCCTCCCCGCTTTGGCCTATAAGTTTCCCCACATCAGCCTCATCTTCCACAAGTCACCTGCTGGCTTGTTCTGAGTCTGCCTAAGTTTTTGATCTCTTCAGTGCTATGAAGGCTTTCCTCAGTACCTGCCTTCTCCTGGCCCTGTTTCTCCCAGGTGAGTAGGAATCTGAAATCCTGGATAGTTTTTTTCCCCTATCTGGGAGAGGATGTGGAGTGGACTAAGCTAGGAAGACTGAGATAGGTTCATTGAAGAGAAAAGAAGCTGAAAAGATTGGATGAGACCAAGAGCATCTGGGAATCTATACTCTAAATTTTGGAGGGTGGGAGAAGACTAGCAAACTTTATTTCCAGGATCTATACCCATTGATAGTAAAACAAGTACCCCCCCACTACATAGGCCACCTTCAAATGGAATAGCTAATTTTGAGGGCTTGGTAGAGTGTACTTCTGTTTCATGAAGTTGGCTTTAGGTAAGTTTTCACAGAGAGGTCCCTGGGTTCTGTCACACTTTGATTTCCTGAGGCCAAGATTAGTGACACCAGAAGGGAAACCAGCAGTGGATAGAACAAAATAGAAAGGAATCCCTGGTAGCAGGGGCGAAACTAGGCTTTATTTCACTCAGGCCAAAGGCCCAGTTTGGCACACACAAACCACATTCATTTGCACACACACACACACACACACACACACACACACACACACTGCCTGGTAGTGCTTGATTTTATAGTGCTTCTTGTGCTGCTGTGGTTACCCTGTCTGGGCTTGATACAGTGGTGCCTCGCAAGACGAAAAGAATCCGTTCCGTGAGTCTCTTCGTCTTGCGGTTTTTTCGTCTTGCGAAGCAAGCCCTTTAGCGGCTTAGCGGATTAGTGCTATTAGCGGCTTAGCGGGTTTAGCGGATCAGCTGTTAAGCGGCTTAGTGGCTTGGGAAAAAGGGGGGGGGGAAGGAAAAAAACCCCGCAGGAACTCGCAAGACATTTTCATCTTGCGAAGCAAGCCCATAGGAAATTTGTTTTGCGAAGCACCTCCAAAACGGAAAACCCTTTCGTCTAGCGGGCTTTCTGTCTTGCGAGGCATTCGTCTTGCGGGGCACCACTGTACACTTCTCATGAGAGTGGGGCACCTGCCCATTACTTCCTGCACAAGTGAGCAATCTGTAGCCCATGGGCCTCATGGCAGTTGCAATAGGTTGCTTATGTCTCATACCTGCATATTCACACCATGTCCTGTGTCGGTCATGCTCTAGGCTGGTGCTAGCGCACTTACCAGGACTGATAGTGTGGGCTGTGTGCAGAAGTGTGTGGTGGGATTTCTGAAATCGCTCTGTGCACCTTAATGCTCATTTGATTGGTGCAGGGAAGATCCACTGATGTGGATCCTGAAAACCTATAAGATTGCTATATGACAGGACTTCCAAAGTTCCATTCTGCACCTCACTGCCTATCTGATTGGTGGGGAAGATCCCGTTATGACGGGATCTCAGGGTGCTTCCCATCTCGGTGTGTCCAAGAGAGTAAGAGTGTGTGCATATGTGATCGTGAATGGGAAGAAGGCTGTGCATCTGTCAATTTCTGAGTATATTTGTTTATGTGAGATGCAGAAGTTTGTGTGCTTGTGTGTGTGCATGCAGCCCGTCCTGTGGGAATTAGACCTTACAGAATTATGCGGACGGGAGCCCAGGTCATTTGACCCTTTAATTAGTTCCCTTTTCCCTCCTATAAAAATGGCACCAAATGCTTTAAATAAGAAATAACTTTTACTTAGAGTGCTTGCACTTGCAGATTAAAAAATACAATGCAGGTATAGGTAAAGGTAAAGGTAAAAGGGCCCTAACCATTAGGTCCAGTCGTGACTGACTCTGGGGTTGCAGCGATCATCTCGCTTTATTGGCGAAGGGAGCCGGCGTACAGCTTCCGGGTCATGTGGTCCGCATGACTAAGCCGCTTCTGGCGAACCAGAGCAGCACACGAAAATGCCGTTTACCTTCCCGCCGGAGTGCTACCTATTTATCTACTTGCTTTTGAACTGCTAGGTTGGTAGGAGCAGGAACCGAGCAACGGGAGCTCACCCCGTCACGGGGATTACAAATCGCCGACCTTCTGATCGGCAAGTCCTAAGCTCTGTGGTTTAACCCGCAGCGCCACCCGCGTCCCACAATGCAGGTACATGTTACTTAATTGTCAAATACATAATAAATTGATTTTTTGTAACATAAATACACTTACAGACAGACTAACTGAGGCAGATAGCAGCACACCACTTCTGCTGCTCTCACACAGAAGACAGTTCATAAGGGCCACTGCTGTATCAACTGACTTAACTGTTTCAAATGTATGACATCGCAGAGTTCTACAGACTTTGTGAGCATTATTGAGAGTATTGGATGCTTTCATCCCACGTGGCCCACTATTGCAAGTGGATCCTCAGAAGATGAAAGCTGCTCATATTTAGTTTGCTGGATTACATCCAACAAAGGTTGAGATCATGGTCATATTTCTAACCGTGAATGTAGATGCCATTTCTCATGGAATGAGCAACTTTGTGGTGCCACTGAATGTTTCCTCATCTCTCCTCACAGAAGTGACAAATCTGTTTTGTGGCTATTATGACTCTTACATGTTGCATTGCAAGATTAACAATGGCTTTTGCTTTGAGCATTATGTCAAAGGCTATTTAAGTGAGTATAAGTCTTTTCTGTCTAATTAAAATTGGGTGTTTGGGTCCACCATTTAGTCCTTGGTGTATCTACGGATGCATGTATCATGCATTTAGCTGCGTCATTAAGTGCTGGACAACCAAAGAACTAGAGATGATACAAGGTGAGTGTATATGTGAACTAGGCCTGTGATTTCCCCCCAAAGACACTGTTCAGTGTTGACATATAATGGGCTTGCCCCTGCATGCCTCTCCACAGTGCTCAGGAGAGGGGGTTGCAGGTGGTACATCATACCCCTGTGGTCAAAAAAGGACCATAGAGCCAAAGGAGAGGAGTCAGATATTTCTTTCATATATTGTGTGAAGACTAGCATTTCCATTTTGTGTAAGCTTACACAGGAATTCCCTGCACTCACGCTCTCTCTTCAGATCAGACGAAAATATCTGGAGCTGAAGCTCTGGGGTGCCTGGAGATAGGAGGATGTGTGGGAAAGCAGCAGCAACTTCTGCAATACCATGTGCATCACCTGCTAGGAAGGGAGGCTGAGCAGCCTAAACAAAGCCCCACTGCACCTCCACTGTCTTTGGGGCTTCATCCACCCTCATTGAAGTCTACTTCGGGTTCCTAGGAGGGTCTCCTCCCAAGCCACGAGGACTCTCCTGCTTTCTCTCACCATTTCCTGGTATTCTATTTCTTCATGTACTTATTTTCTGGCACTGTGAGCATATGCAGTCGCACTTGTCGACCATGCATAAGTGGGGGAATGCTTGTATAAAATGCCACAACAATTCTTCCCCTGCCCCCTTCTCCTTTGGCCAACGTGCCCCCGCCTACTACCAGCCTACTACCACTGCTGCTGCAACTTCTATTAGTATATAATATTTTTTGTCTTATTTTCCTCTCTCCCTTTCTGAAGATATATAAAAAATCCATTAATTTATAAATCACCCTTCCAAATTGTATCACAGATCAGGGACAAGAAAAGACAAGAAGGGAAAAGTGAAAAAAAGGGGTCAACAAACTCTCTTTCAATTTGGATTAAGTGAAGCTTCATTTTGTTTTATTTTTTACTTACCTGTAGGATTGCAGCAAGATAATCCTTTGGAAAACCTCATCCCCAAACAAGGAGTTGTTGATCTGGATAATCATGTACAGTATTTGGATGAAGGGGCAGATGCAGAACATGAGAATGGAAAACAGAAAGAAACAGACATATGGGGAAGCGAATTTGGAAGGAGAGAGGAGTAATCATGATGAAACTTGACAGTGGTTAACTTTGGCACCTCAAATTTCAGTGGCACCCTGTGCACCAAAATCTACCCCCCACCCATCTCTCACCTTTTGTTGCATGTCATAGTTGCAGCATCTGCTGCAGCGACTCCAGAATCTCCACACCTGATACAACCGCACCAGTCGTGCTCCCCTAGATCCATCTTTGCACTGAATGTAGGAAAAGCAAGTATCCATCTCAAAAGCAAATAGAAAAGTATATTATGAACAGTCTCATCTCTCTGCCTAAAACATTCCCAGAACTAGAAAGATGCCTCCTGTCTTGGACAGGAGTTGACATCATTATAGAAGTGTCAAATCTGAAGTGCTTCTGCTTAAAACATTTTAACTTTTGTTCCATCTCTTTGTTTAATCATGGCTGTCAAATTTTTCCTTTTTTAAAGGCAGATTCCCTTATTCCGAATAGGATTCCTCGCAAGAAAAGGGAAAAGTTGACAGCTATGGGTTTAATAACAATGACAGTCTAATAGTTTGTAACATTTTATTATCACCAGGCTTGTCAGTTAAAGAGTTTTCACAGTTTGCTATTTCTTTTAATATGTCTTTTGATCTTTCACCTTTTTTGATAAGCATTTTGCTGTTTGAAGGAGCCTTTAATAATCACCTTCCCAGTATGCCATACTGTATTTAAATCTGTACATTTCCCTGTATTTAACACAAAGAAGTCAGTCAAACATTAAATCCCTTTTGCATTATTCCAGTCTTTCTAATAAGCTGTCATTCAGCTTCCATCTAAAAGTGGTATTTGGTTGGCATTTCATAATACTAAATATCAGCTTATGATCTGATAAAGTTCTCAGTTGTATTTCAGTGTTCTTAAAACCAGATACTATGGACTTTGATACCCATAACAGGTCTAGTCTTCCAAGGCTCATTCCTGGAGGAAGCTGGACCAAGAGAAGGCAGGTGATCACAAGTGTCTTAATCATTCTAGAAAGCTGACGAGTCAGGAAGAGCAGTGGGCCAAAGAGGAAAGCATGAAAAGGCTTAGTTGAAGGAAAGAATAGGCCACGACAAGGAGCACTTTGCCAGCACCCAGGAACAAGAGGTTCAGCACAGTGTCACAAATTGCTAGAATTCTAATAGCACCATACCAGAATTTAAAGCACAGTGTTGAAAGCAAATTAAATCTCTTTCCCCTCCCAAGAACTCCAAGGACACGTCCCTCCTAATCTGTGCCAGCCTCAGTTTCACCACCCTGGGGAAATGAGGCCTCACAGGTTACACTAGATTTCATAGCTCAGCAGCAAAATTGGATTAGGTTTCTGGAACCTCAAGCATTTTGCCAGATTTCACTGTCAGTGGTATGAAACTGATTGTGAGGGGGAGACAAGTGTTCCAACAAGGGATTTCAACCTCGTGCCTTAAAATCCTAGGAATCCTAGGAAAACATGTAGTCCATAATCATCATGCCTTTGTCTCTGACACAGGTAAAAGGTAAGAGGGAAAGGACCCCTGGATAGTTAAGGCCAGTTAACAGTGACTGTGGGGTGCAGCGCTCATCAGGCCGCAGGATCCAGCATTTGTCTTCCGACAGCTTTCCAGGTCATGTGGCCAGCATGACTAAACGCTGCTGGCACAATAGGACACCGTGACAGACACCAAAGTTGCTTTATCTCTCTGTCTTCTTCCAGCTTGCTGTCTTAACATCTGTCTCACATCACTGCAAAACTCTGCTCTCACCTCTGGCTTTGTTTCTTGAAGGAGGGCCCCCCACCCATTTTCTGTTTTGCACAAAGCCCCTTAATACCCCATCAGCTCACCAGGAACATGGTTTGACTATTCTGCCAATTGACTAACTTTTAACACTTACTGGATCCAGGGAATAGATGGGTCTGGCATACATCTTAGGACCCCTTTTGTCCTCCCCCTCCAACCCCCCCCCAAAAAACCCCACCTCATAACAATTTATTTATTTTATTCTGTCTTTTCCCTGATGGGCCTCAAGATGGTTTACAGGTAAGAATAATAACCATTTTTAAAAAAGGAAAAGAAGGAGAAGTATGAACAACAATTAAATATTGATAGAATTAAACAATAATACAAAACAATCACAAGTGGGGAGAATGGTTTGATGTCAAGTCCTACTTTGAGGCTTTGCACAGGCATCTGGTTGGCCATTGTGAGAACAGGGCCGGGTTCAGCCGGTTCATTTCAACTCTACCAGTTGAGGTTCATGGGAAATCTAACATCAGCCAATATTTCCTCAAAATGCTGCTCAGCCAATTTACCTTCTGAATAAGAGTGGATTCATAGTGCACTTGTTGAAGAAATGTGGTTTCATAGTTTGGTCTAAAATTACCAAACTGCTCTTTTGGCTGAAAAAGGGAAGCCAAAAGCCAGAGAAGATTGGAGGACTATGACCACCAAGGGTGGAGGACATTTGGCTTGGGGGCCAAAAGCAACCCCTGCAAGCCTCTCCAAAGGGCTCAGGGGAAGGGATAGCAGGTGGTACATTATAGCTTTGCTTGGGGACAAACAGGAAACAGGGAGCCAAAGGAGTGGAGCCAGAAATTTACCTGGACATCGGAAAATGTTTGCATATATTGTGTGAAGATTAGAATTTACATTTTTGTATAATACTACATAAAATACCATGGCACTTCTTCTTCCGTCTGCTTCCTCTTCTGCCAATATGCTCCTGCCTACTTCTCCCAGCCAATCCAGAGAGGCAGCAATGAAGTCCGCTGAAAGATACTATTCCTTTCTGTGAGGAACAGAACTCAAGCCTATGATAATGGGCAAATATGGCTGGAAAATACAGCAGCGCACAATCAAAAATACAGAAACAGTGCTTCAGCTTGCGCTTCTCAAACACTCAAGTGATGTGCAAATGATGTCACTGAATGCATGCCTGAAGCACTAGCCTCTCTTGGAACAATTCAAGCTGTGTACCACCGGTTCAGTTCCAGACCAAAATGGAGGGAATTTACTACAAAACCATATTGGTTGTTCTCTTCATGTTAAGTCTGAAACAAAATGGTTGACTGTGTAAAGCCTTCTGCATTTCACTTGATTGTCACTCTACTGGTCACTTACCATCGGCTGTGGTGAGGACTGAAGGGCCTGCCCCTTGCAAGGCCTTCACCATCTGGCCTACAGGGCAGGGCCCAGGCCCTTGCACTCCAGCTATAAAGACTCCTGCTGCAGTGAGGACTGGACCTTTGACTGTGGTGAGGACTGCAGGGTCTGTTCCCTTTGTAAGGCCATTGCCAGCTGACCTATGAGGTGGAACCAGACTCATGTGAATGAACTCTATGGGCAGGGCTTGGCGGTGGCGGCAGGGGGGGGGCGTGTTCTGCTGTTGTTTCCCTGCTCCAAGTTTCTAATTTGTTTAAAACATTCTCAAGCAGCTTTTAATTTGTGGGGTTTTGTTTTGCAGGATACATTCTGTAAAAGGATTGTATATTACAAAACTGAACGTGCCAAGTTGGCTGACTCTAGAGACTTTCCTCAGACATTGTGGGGAAATTGGGGTGGAGAAGGACTGGAAGGTCATTTGGTGAAATTACATCCAAAGGAGAACGATTGTTGTTTCTTAATTGAAGAGTTGTTAATTAATTGAAAAGGCAGTTGGCAGAAGATCATGCCATTCTAAAAAAAAACATTTTATTAATTTCAGCACTGAAATTTGTGTTCCAAGAAAACATTCTATGCAATTTCTAATTTCATCATTTCCCGCCCCTCACTGGACCAGTTCTTCCCACCTCTACTCCCAGGCCTCCCCGCTTTGGCCTATAAATTCCCCCACATCAGCCTCTTCCTCCACAAGTCACCTGCTGGCTTGTTCTGAGTCTTCCTAAGCTTTTGATCTCTTCAGCGCTATGAAGGCTTTCCTCAGTATCTGCCTTCTCTTGGCCCTGTTTCTCCCAGGTGAGTAGGAAGCTGAAATCCTGGATTCTTCTTTTCACTACCTGGGAGGGGATGTGGGGTGGACTAAGCTAGAGAGACTGAGATAGGTTCATTGAAGGGGGAAAAATATGCTGAAAAGATTGGATAAGACCAAGAGCATCTGGGAATCAAAATAGAAAGGAATCTCTGGTAGCAGGGGTGAAACTAGGCTTTATTTCACCCAGGTCAAACACCCAGTTTTGCACACACACCCCACATGCATTTGCACACACATACACACAGAGGCTGAGAGCCGCAATGCAGCCTCTGGAGGCTTCACCAAGGGCAAAGAACTTGGTTAGTCTTCCCTCCCAGCAACGGCACTGCCTGTTAGTGCTTGATTTTCTAGTGCTTCCTGTGCTGATGTGGTTGCTCTGTTTGGGCTTGTTACACTTCTCATGAGACTGGGCCACCTGCCCATTACTTCCAGCACAAGTGAGCAATTCATGGCTTATGGACCTCATGTCAGCTGCAATCGGTTGTCTATGTCACATACCTGCGGATTGACCCCTTGTCCTGTTTCGGTAACTGTGTTTCCCTCAGTTGGCCAAGCAGGTGTTTGGCAGGGCAATTAGCACACATTCGATTGTGATGAAGGTGGATGGGGAAGCCTTTCCTGGTGCACCTTTCTCCCCATTGCTCTCATGCTCTGCTCATGCTCTGGGCTGGTGGTAGCACACTTCCCAGCACCAATAATGTGTGCTGTGTGCAGAAGTGTGTGATGGGACTTCTGAAATTGCACTGTACAACTTAATGCCCATCTGACTGGTGCAGGGAAGAAGGGGGAACCACACAGTTAATTATCTGGGCAACAGGGAGAGGTAAGGTGGAATGTGCTGCAATGGGGGAAGGAGATGCCATTGCTTTGGTGTGGGGATGCATGAATCACCATAAAGCTATTTCTCTGTCTGTCACTGTGAGTGGGTATGTTTGGGTGTGACAAATGGGGGGAAGGTGTGTATATGTGTACATGCATCTTCCAACCCACCACTGCTTGTGGAGCCTGAAAACCAATAAGATTGCTGTATGATAAAGGGTCATTTGACCCTTTAAGGAGTTCCCTTTTCCCTCTTCTAAAAGCTGAACAAGACACTTTAAATAAGAAATAACTTTTACTTTGTGTGCTTGCACATTCAGATTAATATACACAATGCAGGAAAATGTTGATAATACATCTTATATAGATGATTTGTTTCTAACATAAATACTGTTAGAGACAAACTGAGACTGATAGCAGTACACCACTTCTGCTGCTCTCATACAGAAGATAGTTAATAAGGGCCACTGCTGTACCACCTGACATAAGTGTCTCAAACATATGACATTACAGAGTTCTACAGACCTTGTGAGCATTATTTAGCGTTTTGGATGCTTTCATCCCACATGACCCACTATTGCAAGTGGATCCTGAGTTGATGAAAGCTGCTCCTATTTCGTTTGTTGGATTATATCCAACAAAGGTTGAGCTCATGGTCATATTTCTAATCGTGAATGTAGATGCTGTTTCTCATGGAATGAGCAACTTTGTGGTGCCACTGAATGTTTCTTCATCTCTCCTCACAGAAGTGGCAAATCTAATATGTTCCGACGGTTACTTGAGTTTTTGCCCAATTGACAACGGCTTTTGCTTTCAACATGATGTCATGGGCTTTGTAAGTGAGTATGTCTTTTCTGTTCAATTAAAATTGGATGTGTAGGTCCACCTTTTGGTCCCTGGAGTATCTAGGGATGACCTTTCATGCATTCAGGTGAGTAATTAAGTGCTGGACAACCAAAGAACTGGAGATGAATTGAGGTGAGTGTACACATGAACCAGGCCTGTGATTCTCCCCAGAAGACCCTGTAGAGTCTGTTGACATATAATGGGCTTGCTTTCTTCAAGGGATTTGAGTATATCTGGAAGATTTCTCTTTCTGGGGCCCAAGAAATTCAGCCAGGAAACATGCTGTGAAGAAAGAGCCTGAGCTGCACATCAATTCTGAATCAAGCCTCTTCTTAGCAAAGGACCTATAGCAAAGGACCTTAGTTAAAGGACCTATTTGAGGGACCAAAGAAACTTGATCAGAAATAGCCAAGAAACTTGATCAGAAATAGCCAAGGCTTCTCCGTTCCCATAAGAGAGGAGTGGGTCTTTAAAAAACTGAGCTGCTTCTTGCAGTTTGTTCCCCTTCCAACAGGAGGGGATCCAGTTGCCTTTCCAGCACTGTGGTTCCAAGATAGAATCTTCTAAAAATTGATGATTCTTTGTGAGTAAACCTGAACAACAAGTGATGTGCTTTGGTTAAGATTGGTTTAGTTTAGAGCCACAGTGCTTGGGTTTATTTTGTATTCTGCTTTGACTTTTTGCATGTTTCCCTGTTACCTTAATTCCTAATAGGTTTCTTAAATTGACTGCTGAAGTGTACATATCTTCCAATTTCGGGGTTTTAGAATCCACACATGCGTAGAACCTACTGTGAGTTTAGGATAAGAGATGTAGGTGACCAGCACACTCTTCTGAGTCCTTGGAGACTCAGAAAGAGTATGGGGTGCCACTACACTTTGAGACAAACCACAAAGATGCAGGGCAATCAGAGGAGTGTTGTGGTACTGGCTCCAAACCTTTGAAAAAGTGATTGCTTTAGTGTACTCCAAGTTTTCTCCCAACTGGGACTGCAGGAGTAAGTGAGAGCATGGTGACAGCAACTACTGGAAAGTAAGGATCTACTGGCTGTGCTGCAGGGCTGTTGTGTTGCTGTTGGCCAAAACAAAACGTATTAGAGCCTTTCTTGGGAACCCCTCCACTGCCACACATACCACGACAACACACCTTGTTATTTGCTTGCATACAACATAGTGCTGTAACACACCTCTGTATTTTCTTTGTGCATGTGTGCAGTTTTGTTGTTTTGAGTCACATTCCATAACATTTAGAGAGTGCCAAGAAAGTGACATAACTGGGAGTGCGATAGCACTAATCTATGCAAATAGTAATGCATTTAATTCAAGCCTCACATATGTTCTTCATTGAAATGAAAGAGGGTTTATACATTACATTGTTTCGGTGATATAATACCTGCTCACATGAAGACAGGAAGCAGAAGCTACCTCCTGCAGACTCAAACCCTTGGTCCATCTTTATATTGTCTAAACCAATTGGCATGAGGTGTCTACTGTCTATCGGTAATTTCCCCCATCCATACCTGGAGATGTTAGTCATTGAATCTTGGACCTTATGCATCCAATGCAAATGATCTACTAGTGAGTTAGGGCCCTTCCTCTGTAACTTAATAGAGTGTGTAATATCTCAGCTATGGACTTTAGACAGGGCAGCCAATTACTGTTAACATGCTTTCTGTGAATATTCTCTGGCCTTTGCCTCACACCTCCCTCAACTGATTTTCCCAACTGCCCTGTATGTTAATTCCTCACTGACAGTTAACTACCAACGGATAAGAAACATGAGCCTATCGGGGTCTGCTGTTTCCTTGACTAAACAAAATTAAATGACCTGAACACAGCCCTTTGAAGCAAGATTCAAAGTCATCTTCTCACTATCTGCAAAGCAGCTGCTGCCAAGTAGGCAGTGATGTAGCGTGGGAGGGGCATTGCCCTGGGCACATTTTTTCAAGTGGGTGCCACCATGTACTGCCACTATAGCTCCCTCATTGAGGGAACCCACAACTGAAGAAGAAGAAGAAGAGTTTGGATTTGATATCCCGCTTTATCACTACCCTAAGGAGTCTCAAAGCGGTTAACATTCTCCTTTCCCTTCCTCCCCCACAACAAACACTCTGTGAGGTGAGTGGGGCTGAGAGACTTCAAAGAAGTGTGACTGGCCCAAGGTCACCCAGCAGCATGTGGAAGAGCAGGGAATCGAACCCGGTTCCCCAGATTACGAGTCTACCGCTCTTAACCACTACACCACACTGGGCTGGCCTTTGGGGCTGGAGTGTGGGTGGCAGCAGCAACCGGTCCATTCCTGGATCAGGCGTGACTTGGGAGCAGAAGCGTTGGAGAGGTGGTGATACTGCAGCCGAGGGAGTAACGGAGTCCATCTGCCACTATGCCTTGCATGGCTGTTGGAGCTCATTTCTCGCTCAGTACATGGGGCTACTGGGGTTCTGTGTTGGGCTCCTTCATCTTCTGCGTCCCTCTCCCAGTCTGCCCTGCCCTCCGGTGCTCACAGATACACAGGCTGGGTACCATGGGCTCATGCAATGCCGCAGCAAGTAGGTCTGCAATATTATAATATCATACTTCCTCAAACCCTGACAGGCACACTCTGACATTTCACACAAATCTCTCTCTTAAAAAAAAAGCCAACATGAACAGACATATATACATTTCCTCTTAGAAGGTTACATGCATCAACCACCGGATCCTCCTGGAAAAGCTATCTGAGCTGTGGGTGGGTGGTAGTGCTTTGTAATCATTCTGGTTGTCTTCAGTGGGTGATTTTCAACTCTATAGAGACTTGTACCTGAGTGACAGGCCACAATGATAAACAGGAATGTAAAGTTGCTGGAGCATCATGAGTTAAGTGAATTAACCAACCTGATATAGTTTGCAAATTGAGGCAAAGAGGCAGTAGGGATGTTGAGTTTGGGAGCTCTGCGGTCCCCAATCCCCCCCCCCCCAATACATTTGCTTGTTGCAGCAGTTATCAACTGATGTGCTAAATGCTGTGTGATTTTTAATTGTACTTTTCTTATTGCCTTTAATTCTTTCATTGTATTTTATTTTCTCCTACAAACTTGGCCTGTGAAGTGAACATTCACCACCTCCATACTAGCCTTCTCTTTTTCCAGGGTTGCCAGTTTTTCTTACCATCTTATTTATTTATTAAATTTCTATACCACCCTTCATCCGAGGATCGCAGGGCGGTTTACAGTATAAAAACACAAAAATGCATAGCATAGTAATATATTCTTCTTCTGCCTCTTAAAAATATAGTATATGGCATACTCTTGAGTGGGCCTCTGAAACAACTAACTGATTATTAGGTAGAGATGGATGGTAGATTAGCCTGTTTCGAGCCCTTAGCAAAAACAAGTCTGCCTTGACCCATTTCTGTGCAATTTTTTAAGGAAATATCCTAGAATATTTACATGGTTTTGGAGAAGAAAATATGTTGTACTCATTGGTTGATTACTAATGAAATGACTTGAATCACGAGCTTGCAAATCCAGTGCTTGACATATTTTATTTTCTTCAGTCACCCATTTGACAATTTTTTTAAAAAAAAAAACATCTTCTAGATTTCAGTAAGGAGAGATGTGATTTGAATTTTTGCAGATTTAGTCTTTCCAATTCTTGCTCACAGATGGGTCTTCAGTAGAATCCAATTTTAAAATGGGATGTGCTACAAATTGTCCCTCAACGAATTACACCTTCTCTACATTAGAAGATGACTTACAGAATAGGATCTACTGCTGCCAAACTCCCTTCTGCAACGAAAGACGGATTGACTGTAAGTAGCTGCATTCTTTTAGATTTATATATCTCTATGTATCCCTGAGCATGAATAGCATTGAGGTTTCACGTTTTCTCATTGGTTGTTCATAGACAAATGATACTGTTCCAGTGCAATAGCCATCTTCCTAGTTTACATGGGAGATGATTAGAATCAGCATCACCATCTGTGTCTCAAAGGGGAAGCAAGTGTCCTGTCTGAAGCACTTATTGACAAAGAGCTTCAAATGACCCCTGGGTGATTCTTCATTTATTGGGCGATTGGGGAGCGATAGAGAGATGAATAACCACTAAAACATTTGACAGTGGGTACCATTTGCAGACCAGCGCGCAGCACTCCCGATCTCCCTAGAGACAAGCCAGTTGGCCTGAGCTGGCCTGCCTTCCAAGATTCGCGGACCATTGGGGTTCCTGCCAAACCCCTATTTAAACCAGCCAATCTGTAGTGTCACTAAGCGCCAGGCCAAGTGAGCGGACCGCGAGTCAGAAAATTTCATTCCAGTCTGCTCTGGGGTTTTATAAGTGGGGCGGAGCCAGCGTGGGATGCACAGTCGGTTCCAGAGCTTCACCCACCCAACCCTCTCTTAGATCTCCTCCTTTTGTGGCAGTTTAACCATTTTCCTTCCAGGTTTGTGGGTGTTGCTTCCGTCTTATGATGGTTGCTGTTGAAGAGCCAGGAAGGAATTGTCCCTGCTCCGCAGGTTTCACCTTCCCTGTAGGAATTGTCACAACTTTGGCAGTATTAGGCCTTGGACAGAAACCTTTAGTCATCATTCTAGGGGTGGGGGGACTGAAATGGTGACTCACCCCTCCTTGCGATGGCATTTTCAGGGTTCAGGACTTGTGTGAAGGGGATCACTGGCCATACACTGGTAGGTTGTCGGTGAACTTCCCAAAATTGTGTGGAGAAGTCGGGGCTTGCTATGTAAAGATGCATTTTACAATGCCCCCTCTGATCCAATTAACTCTGCTGTGCCTCAGTTCCCTGGCTGGGGGGCTGAGAGGGATACATGGCCAATGCCTAAGCCAAAGTTTCCTACATGTGAAACTGTGGATAAAGTTGTGGCCATTTTAATCATAATAAATGTTGACATGTATGATTCATTGCTCTGGGCCTGTCTCCTAGGGGAGAGGGGGGTCTCTGCCTGGACACACAATACATTTCTTCCTTGCTCCCTACTAGCCCAACTAGAGTCTGGAAAGGGAGACTGTGACCTGGGAAGTAGTGAAATTGTTGTCAGGAATATATGTGTGACTCATGGGTGGCAATTTGTATTATTATTTTATACAGTTCAGTAACTGAACCATTTCTTTCTTTCTTTGGTTTTTGAAGTACATTTTTGTTGTGTGGAAGGAGTGACAGGCGATAGGGGATGGTGACTTGAGTAAGAGATGCTGGAGTGACTGGGCAGATTGTGTGCATTTGTGAAACAGAATGGGATCTGTGATACTGACTGAGTAGCAGGTATTTTATTATTTGTGTAAATGTAGGGCATAAATTCAGTGTAATCTGTAGTGAGTTGGGAGATGTCTTGGCAAAAGGGTCTCTGAAGAGAGGGAAAAGATCCCTGAATCTAATTATATCTTATTTTTATTTCTTTTGAGATTTGATTGCTTTATTGCATTGCATTGTAGTTATGTGTAAAATTGCTTTTTATTTTATTGTAGTTTCACAGTTTCATACACACACACACACACACACACACACACACACACACACATTTTTAATTGGCAAACCACTTTGAGACTGTATTGTGGTATATAAAACATATATAAATGTATTGAATACAAATAATAATAATAATAATAATAATAATAATAATAATAATAAGCTGCATTTACTATTTTAAAAATGTATATATCTATATGTAGATATATATGTATATACCCTTCAGCAATAGGTGACACCATAGTTTACAACATAGTAACAAAGTAAACAACATAATGTAGGGCTGCCAAACGTCTGGGTTTTCCCAGTCATATCCATGTGTTTGTGGGAGGGTTGGGGCGGGAGATGTCCCAATGTCCTCTCAAGAAATGTTGGAACATATGCCTACCAGGGCTGAGCCTGGCTCACAAGTGGATGGCCTACCACCTGAGGCCTGTCTGGCTTCTCTCTCCCCATTCCAAAACACACCATCCAGAGCAGGTGAAGTCCTGCAATCCAACTGCTGGCATCTCAGTCTAGGTATTCAAGGTAATAACCAGATCTGTGTTGTCTGCATGATTAATGCAACCCTCTGGCAGGATTATAGAACTGAGGCCTAGGATTTTTTATGGAGATATATGGGTTGGATCCATGTGTTTATTGTATGGATTGCTTTTGGCAGGGGGAGGATATGGTTTCAATGGGCTAAGGTGTCCGTTCTATGATGCTTCTGACCCAGAAGATTGTCCGAAGTTGAGAAATCTCAGATGTCGTGGTGATGAGACTCGATGCTTTGAATTTGTCCTTGTTCACAGTAAGTATCACTGCTAATAAATGTGAGGGAGATTAGAAACACAGTTTGCCAGGGTGGGTTGGTTGCTCTCTTATTCTGTTTGCAGCTTCATGCCAGAAAAAAGATTTCATGTTTTGTGGGAAAGGGCAGGTTTCTCTCCCCTGAACATACTACAGTATTATGCAGTATATAGTTGAGCCTATGAAGTGATGATCCAGAATGCAATATTGAGCCTCTCTCTCTCCCCATCCCAGAATGTGGATTAAGCCTCTCTTGCATAATAACAAAAAAATACACATGTGACCATGCCTCTTTCTCTTTACCAGATGACAGTTCGGTTCCTGATAAGGTTTATAACGGCTGTGCCACCCCAACGTTTTGTGAGTTGGCTAGGACATCACCGTATTATGACTACCTTTCAGGCACTATAACAGAAGCACGATGTGGTGATACTCTGCCTCACTGAAAGTGGCTCAACAATGAAGGGCAGTTAGGAGAGAAGAATGTCTCCATCATTTTGGATCCCACCACTTGCAGCATCGGTAGAGGTGGAGATTGCCTTTCTGATGGTGGCTTTGCAGAGTTTCTGGAATTCACAGGACTCCTGTGTCTTTTATCTGGCATTTGGTGGAGGCTGAATGGGATGCAGGGCATAGAGAAATGTGGGGCTTGGGAGCTGTGTCTCATGATATGGTTTATGGGTTAATTTTTCCTTCCTTCATAATAAACATAATAAACTGGTGTGGCAAATAAAATTGTGTTGTGTTTCTGCATTTATCAAATTAACAATATTTAGCAGTGGTGGCGGTGAAGGACAGAGTCTTTAGAAGGAACAAATGGATAATTATTAGTTAATAAAGTTACTAATAACTAATTGCTTTATGTTTCTGGAAGCCCAGGCCAATTTTCAAGATTTCCCTGAGAATCAGCAGCATAAAATTCAATGAAAGGGGATAGAGGTATCTGTCCACAGTTTCCTTTGCGAAATAGTAATAAAATGAACAATGACTCAATTTGAAGATTTCCTCACTTCCTCCTCATGAGGAGGATAATGGTATAATGTTGTTATCTAATTGACTTTTGAAACTTAGACACTTCTCTTAGTTTCTTTTAAAAATGAGAATCTAACATTGGGACTTCCAGATGCTGGGAATCATGATGGGGGGGGCAGGGAGAGTGCCATTGTGCTAGTGTCCCTCCTCCATCACCCATTTGCCCCCCAAAATAAGTTAGTAAACATCATCTAGATTTCAGAAAGGAGAGAACTGATGAGAATTTTTGCAGATGTAGTTATTTATTTCTTCTCTATCGCAGATGGTTCTAAAATACATGGCAAGTATGACATGGGATGTGCTACAAATTGTCCCTCAACGAATTACAGTTTCACTACATCACAAGATTTCTTGTGATAGTGATTGTGATAGTGTCCCTCCTCCATCACCATCATCATCTTCATCACCATCATCTTCTTCTTATTTAGACATGTTAGTTGCTTAGTACCTGAAGGTCTCTAAGTAATTGTTGTTGTTAAAATTTATATACCACCCTATATCCAGAGGTCTCAGGGCGGTTCACAGAATATAAAACCACAAAATACACAAACAAAACAAAAACAACCCAATAACTCCCCCAAAACATTTTAAAAGGACATAGGATGCCAATCAAACAAAGGCTTGGTTAAAGAGGAACGTTTTTACCTGGTGCCTAAAAGTGTATAATGAAGACTGCAGGCAAGCATTCTACAAATAATAATAATAATAATAATAATAATAATAATAATAATAATAATAATAATTTATTTATATCCCGCCCTCCACAGCCGAAGCTGGGCTCAGGGCGGCTAACAACAATAAAATAGTACAACATTCTAAAATGATTCTAAAATCATTTCATTATAAAATGGAGAACTACTACAGAAAAGGCCCGTTTCTGTGTTTCCAGCCTCTGGACCTCTTGAGGATGAGACACATGAAGAAGGGCCTCAGAATATGATCTCAGGATCTGGGTGGGTTCATATGGAAAGAGGCAGTCCTTGAGATATTGCGGTCCTTAGCTGTTTAAGGCATTATAGGTCAAAACCACCACTTTGAATTGGGCCTGGAAACTAATTGGTAGCCATTGCATTCGGACTAGGATTTGTGTTGTGGTAAGAATTCACCTCTACACCACCTTGTTCGTTACCCAGGTGAGGAACAACCAACTTTTGAATAGACCACAGAACCAAGGTAACTATTTTCAAGTCTAGCATCCAGATTTAAGGACCCAGCGTTTATTATAGCTATTGCAACAGGACAGAGCTCACTCAACTCAACGTGCCAGTTGAGAAGGTCTGCCCCGAGGCACCTCAGAACAAAAGCTTATATAGTAGTTCTCAAACAGCCAACAAAGAGTCATAAAACATCTTCGCATACATCAGGAAAGGTTAGATGTCTGGAGAAATAACACATTTATGGCTCCATACTGACATCTTCACCCTTCCATTGACCTTGCAGTGGCCCCGATGTGCCCAGACCATTTGATCATTTTAGGTTTCGGATGTCCAGCATTACCCTGGCAACCTAGCATTCAGTGAGGGAAGAGCATCATAAAATCCTCTTCCTGGGTCTCAGAAAACTTCTAAGATAGCTGATATATACTCTTGTGCTAA
Source organism: Podarcis filfolensis (assembly GCF_964270895.1). Taxonomy (NCBI): domain Eukaryota; kingdom Metazoa; phylum Chordata; class Lepidosauria; order Squamata; family Lacertidae; genus Podarcis; species Podarcis filfolensis. The sequence goes on along the minus strand of NC_139611.1, from coordinate 77,885,148 downwards.
AACTCTTGTGCTAAAACATCCTGCCATTTGTTTTTTTTTTATTAAATATTTATTGGCATTTTCAAGAAACACACAACAAACAAAAACAGAAAATACACAAAACAAAACAGAGGGAAAAAAAACAAAAATACATAATATTCAAAACTAAACAAAGAAAAAAAAATAGAAAAAACCACATAAAATTTCTGATACCTATTATTCTTAACCTTATTTCTCAGACCTCCTCACACCTCCCCTTCTTGTATTCCAATTTAAATTGTCAGTTCAGCAAGTCCTTAACTTATTTCTTTACCTTAACTTAAACATTTGTTCTAACATACTATTGTTTTACTTTACTTCTTTTTTCCATTTCCTCAATTTATTTCTAACAGCCTTATTTTCAATTAATTTAAAAAGAAAAAACCAATTTTACCTTATTAAAATCACACTTCAACTTATACCTCATTAATTATTCTTAAGCCTTTTTCCTAAAGTCGACCAAAATTTCCCTTCCACGATTTACCCAATTTCCTTACCACTAACAAAATATAAAAAGCAAATTATCCTTATGTACCCTTTGGATTCCCAACCTCCACCCACCCTGCTCCCGGTTCCAGTCCCCAACCAATATCCATCAGTCTTTATGTTATTTATTTAGCCTGGAGATCTCACGTCCGAGGCCCTTATATCTCTCTCAGTTCCTTTCTGCCGGTCTCTTTGATAGTCCTTGATGTTAAGCCCCAAGTCTCGGAGGGGCTCCGGCCCAACAGACTCCATGTTGCTTCCAGCCAGTCCTCCATACCTAAAAACAAAGCCTATGGGGTACTCCAACTCTTGTTTCAAATTTCTTTCAGATCCATATGTCCCCAAAGCTCCAGCTTTCACCTTCAACAAATTTGTAATCCTCAGGTCTTCAGATCTCCTCCAAAGGGGATCTCTCCATTTTCCAAAGTCCCATTCAGACCAGGCTTTCCACATCCAATTTTTATTGTCCTTTTTTATCATCGTGTCAGGCCTCATATTGTAACTCTCCTTTGACTCCTGCAAATCTCCTGCTCCTCCTTCATTTTCTTCAAAAACAACATATTGCTCCATCATATCTACACTTTCAGTTTCATTTATTTGTTCAGTTGAATAGGCTTCCTGTTTCAAGTCCTTATCAGGCTCAAAACTGTTGTTTACTGTCCAGTGTAGTAATGATACCTCTGTAGACAAAGCATTGTATTCATCTTGCAAATTTCCCAAGAGAACGAGTGCTCTGTCCAATTCTGCTTGGATTTTACATACTCCAGCCATTTTTGTGGTGTAGTGTCCCTATTACCCCTCTAGGGGGATTTTAGTTCCTTAATGTTCCTTTCGGCTCAAAACCAAAAGTCCAGTTATTTTGTATCAGCCCTCCTTATTTTCAACAAGTTGTACCAAAAACAGCAGAAACAATGTTCTCTTTTTCCAGCTGACAGCTCACTTGACAGCTGTCAAAATCCTCAATACAACAGGCTTTCTCATAGGACGTTCCCGGGTCTCGGGGGGGGTGTGAAATTTCAGCTCCCAAAATTCTTTTTATCCTCCAGTAAATCTTCTTATAGTGTCAAAACCGTGAAGTCAGGATCTTTCATTAAAAAGAAACAAGAAACAAATTCTCTCGACCTTAGCTGCCCAGTCCTTTGCTTTAAATTGTTTACAAAGAGGAGGGGTGGACTTCCTTTTTAGCCCCTTCCCGCTCGTTCCAAATCCAAAATTAAAAATTTTTAAGATTCCAATCTCCGTATTACTCACGGGTTTATATTTTAGAGTCCAATCGGTCTTGGAAGAAGTTGGCGCTCTCTGTCAATGGCTTGCGGCTTCACTCCGTAGGCGAGGGAGTACTCTCAGCACCACGCCCCACCCTGCCTCCGTTCCGAAGCCTTTAAAAAGGCCCCATCGCGGATTGGGGGGGCGCAAATGGTGCCCGCCGAGTCTCTGTGTTCACAGGCATCCGCGCCTGTGATTTTAAGGGTCTCCGCTTCGCCGCAGCGGCCAGACCCAGACGCTACGGAGCCGATTCCCTCCGGAGCTCGGAGGGAATCCGCCATTAAACAATGGCGCCAACCCGGAAGTCTCAACATCCTGCCATTTGTACCACTTTCAGGGTTAGATAAGGAGACATGGAATACAATGTAGGAGGGAGAGACTTACAAATGCAGAACACATGAAAATCAAGCCTAATACATTCTTTTTTTTCGTGTATTTTTTATTAAAGATTTCTTGGTTTACAAAAGTATGTACAATGTCTCTTTTTTCAAGTTACATTTTCTACAGATCAGTTTCATTTGTTGAGACATTAGTGTTACATTAGGAAGAAAAGGGGGGTAGAGGTGGAGGGGGCCATGGGGGGTGGGTGCAGGGTCGGGTGGCAATGTTTCTATTTTACTTAATGTATGTGTGGAGTTTTGTGTCAGCATCGCTTGTGCAGATTCTCTTTGCTATTTGCTTCTGTTCCTTTGGTAGTGAGAGAGATTGGGGTGGCCAAGTGTATGGTTGTTTGTTTGTGATTTGCTGTGGTGAACTTTCTTTTCATGTGTGGGTGGGGTAGGTAGGTGTTTTAGGATACGATACGATACGATATCTTTATTGTCATTGTCCCTTGCGGAACAATGAAATTGAAAACTACATAAAACTGCATAAAAACTACATAAAACTACCACAAAACTACATAAAACTACATAAAAACCACATAAAACTACATAAAAACTACATAAAACATCCAAAAACCCCTAAAAACTCTAAAACCTCATTTTAAAATACACTATACTACAGAGACCCCTTATGCTGCGTTTAGAACCAGAATTGCATTAGCGTAGAAACTGTTTTTTAGGCGGCTAGTCCTGGCCTTTATAACCCTAACCTTCTTCCAGAAGGCAGAAGCTGAAAGAGATCATTTCCGGGGTGCGTACTATCATGTGCTATCTCTGCCGCTTTCTTGTGGCACCTGGCAGCATAGATTTGATCTAAGGTGGGAAGAGTGCACCCAATAATTCTCTCTGCAGTCTTTACAACCCTGGATAGCATTGTTTTTTCCCTGGCCGTGCAGCTCCCAAACCACATGCACAGACCATAAGTTAGTACGCTCTCCACAGTGCAATGGTAGAATGCCATCAACAGGTCCTTTGAGAGATTGTTTTTCTGGAGGATTCTCAGAAAATATGACCTCTGCTGTGCTCTCTTCATCAGGTCTTTGCTGTTCTCTCCCCAGGTTAGGTCGTCTCTCAACTCCATTCCCAGAAATCGAAACACCGAGACCTGTTCCATGCACTTCCCCTCAATAATAAGTGGCTGAATATTCAATTTACATTTCCTAAAGTCCACAATGATCTCTTTTGTTTTCTTTAAGTTAAGCAGTAAGTTGTTTTTCCTGCACCACTCCCCCAACTGCTCAACTTCCTTCCTATAGGCCGTCTCCCCCTCTCCAGCCATAATTAAACCAACCACCGTTGTATCATCTGCGAACTTAATGATCTTATTACTGGGGTATTTGGGGGCACAGTCAGCTGTATAGAGCGTGTATAAAAGCGGGCTCAACACGCACCCCTGCGGCGTCCCCGTATTCGTGATGAGATCCGCAGAGACGTGGGAACCCAACCTGACCCTTTGGGAACGGTTTGATAGAAAGTCTAATATCCACCTGCACAAACATGGTGGAAGTCCCAGGTCTAATAATTTGGGCACCAATCTATGCGGAAGAATAGTATTAAATGCAGAACTAAAGTCTACAAATAACAGTCTCGCGTAGTTTCCTTGCTTCTCCAAATGAGTCAGGACAGCATGTAAAGCCATTGCCACAGCATCCTCTTTGGATCTCTTTGCCTTGTACGCAAACTGGTAAGGGTCAAGTCCCACTGGCAGACAAGATAAGATGCGCTTCCTCACCAGTTTTTCGAAACATTTCATTATAATGGGTGTCAGCGCCACAGGGCAAAAATCATTCAGACTGTCTATCTTTGATGTTTTTGGCAGGGGTATAATGGTAGCGGATTTCAGACAGGGTGGAACAGTGGCTTGGGCCAGAGACTGGTTAAAAATCTTCGTAAAGATTCCTGCCAGTTGGTCCGAACAATCTCTTAGCACCCTGCCAGCCACCCCATCCGGGCCCATAGCCTTCCTCATGTTTACCTCCTTTAATATTCACCTCACTTCTCCCTCTTCCACCCTGGCAGCATTTCCTGTAGGTAGTGACTCCAATAGCTCTGTCATCCCTGTTGGAGTCACTGTTGGTGTCACCTCAAATCGGGCAAAGAAGGTATTCAACTCTCCCACCAAGGAAGCAGTACTCTCTACCACTGATGAATTCCTTGATTTATAACCAGTCAGATGTTGGACTCCCTGCCACATTTGTCTAGTATCATGATTTGCTGTGCAGAATCTAATATAATCCAGGTTAGCCATACTGATTCGTATGTTGTTGGTGAATTCTTGTCGTTTTCTTGTTGGGCTGTGTATGATATATAATGATTTATAATAAAATGAAAAGAATGTTTAAGATAACCTTTGTTAAAAGACCAGAAGCCTTTTTATTAGGCATTTCAGGTCAAGATATGCCAAAAGAGAAGAAAAAACTTTTTATGTGTGCTACAACTAGCTCAAAGATGGAAAAGTAACGAAATACCAACTAAAGAACAATGGCAAGAAAAACTGGTGGAATATGCTGAAATGGCGAAGCTGACTGAAATACTTGGAGACAAGGGCAATAGAGGTTTTTAAAAAGACGGAACCATTTATGTTGTATTTACAGAATCAGTGTAAAGAAATGGACTCACTAGTAGGTTTTGAATAAACACTTACAATTAACAAAATTAAAATAGAAGTTATAAAGATGATATGACTCACAGACTGTGCACTCGGTCCTTCAAGACTACAGAGTCCCCGACACCCGCCAGCTCCTGTCCCTCAGAAACAGTACCTCTGTCTTGTTGGGATTCAGCCTCAATCTGTCAACTGCCATCCATCCTCCAACCACCTCCAGATACTCACACAGGACATTCAGTACCTTCACTGATTCCAATTTAAAGGAGAGGTAGAGCTGGATATCACTCACAAAAAACCCTGTTGATCTCTCACTGTGGTTTCATATAGATGTTAAAAAGCATGAGGGAGAGGATGGAGTACTGAGATATCCCACAAGTGAGCACTCAGCAATCCGAACACTTATTCCCCAGCTACACATTCAGGAGACTGCCCATGAGGAAGGAGTGGAACCACTGCATAACAGTGCCCCCATCTCCCAACTCCTCTAGACAGTCCAGCAGGATACCACAGTCACAGTCAATGGTATCAAAAGCCTCTAAGAGATCTAGCAGAACCAGGAAACAACTTTTACCTCTGTACCTAGCCTGTTGGAGATCATCGCCCAGCACGACCAAGGTGGTTTCAGTCCCATGATGGAATGAAAGCACATTTGATTTGAACATCTTTCTTTGTGCTACAATACAAATAAGGAGAATGAATTCACATCAAAACATCCTTTTATACTGAAATGCAGATCAGATAATCACAAAACATTAGCATTAGTAAAGATAGATAGAAAGATGATAGATGGATAAACATACTATTTACAGAGTACTTTAGAAAAGGATTGTTTCTGGCCGTTTTTGTGAAAACTTTAGAATCACAGCATGAAAACTAATTGTTCTGGCAATGCTTGATTATTTAATTTACTTAGCCTTTCCAAATCCACAAGATGTTCCTGAGACATTGTAGTCCTTAAATAATTAATAATTATTAATTAACTTAAGTTTGCTAAATGACCTCTCTGTAGAAGCTACTGTTCCTGGAATTCCTTTCAATCAGGACTGGAATTGAAAGGTAGGAAACAGGTTGAATTACTCCCCCCCCCCCAAAAAAAAGGTAATTGCTGCTCTTCCGGAGGCGGCGCCAACGGCAATGGCGGTCTCCTTCTAGCTCGGAGGGAGAAGCTCCGCGGAAATCGGGTCTGTCCACTACGGCGAAGCGGAGACCCTTGTGAAAATCACAGGCAGGAGAAGCCTGTGACCGTGGGACTCGGCGGGCGCCTGCAGCGCCCCCCGGATTAGCGAAGGGACCCCGTAAGGGGCTCCGGAGCACAACGGGAGTTTGGCGCGGTGCTGAGAGTCGATCGCTTTTTCCGTGGGGTGAAGCTGTGCAGCTGTTGCCGGAGAGCGCTGACCTTTTTCCTGTGACAATTTGGCTGCTAAACAACTACCCGTGAGTAGGTGAAGTTTAAGAATTGGGACTTAAAGGAGAAAAAAAGGATTAATTCGGCACTGAAGTGGGAAGGTGTAAACAGGAAGTCCGCCTTTCCGTTTTCTGTATACAGTTCAAAACAAAGACTCTTTAAGCTAAAGACCTAGAGAGCGGTGTTTTAAAAGCTGCAAATCCGAACATCAAAGTAAAAGAACTCCCCCCCCCCCAGGCTATTGGAGGGGGGGGGAGAGGGAAAAGTGACTTTTTTACTTCTGGAAAAAATAGAGACAATTATCTAACTCCTGGGAACGGACTGCCAGGTCCACTAGAATTGTTGCACTGAGAGTCGCACTATTTATAGACAACGTAACTTTTTAATGGTTAACTCTGCAAAGGCGATACTTGTTGAAGGTCTTCTCTGGACTTGAAACTGTTGCTTGTTCTCTTGAGGGGGACTTAGGAAAGTTGGAAAAGATTCTTTATTGTAACTTTAATGACTGCTACAGTGTCCCCCTAGAGGAACATTGAAACTGCACACCCAGCTGGGGGATTTTTCCATTCTTGACTCTGGGGATTTTCCACGGTAAGACTTGACCGTGGGATCGTCCTTGATTCATAGACAAAAGTGTGATGACTGATAGGACAACAAGATCGGGCAAGGCTAGAGTGCAGCAGCCCAGCACAGTTTCCCAGCAACGTAGATCATCTGTTCCCGGCCCTCCTGTGACACAGGGGGAAGATGTTGCACAAGCTGGGTCAAAAGGAATGGCTTCAGAAGGGGATTTTACTTCTGTGTTAAATAAAATTTATGAAAAATTGGAAGGCTTAAGCAAACAAGTTACGGAACAATCAACTAAAATAGACAGGAATACTGTCAGCATTAATAATTTGGGACAGAAGGTGAATTCCAATACAGAATCTATTGAAAAATTGCTGGAAGAATCTGCGTCTAATCGAAAAATAGCTGAGGAAGCAAAAGAAAAAGCAGTGGCTGTAGAGGAAGAAATAAAACCTATGCACAAGCAGATTGGGGACCACCAGTCACTTCTTTCTATGATTGAACTGAGGGAGAAACAGACCAATCTGAGGATCAGGGCAGTACCGGAATTTGAAAAAGATAACCTAAGTGACTACCTTACGCAGGAATTTGGAAAACTTTGGAATTTGGAGGTGGAGAAAGACTTTAAGATAGTAAGTGCGCTCAGACTTGGAAGAGGAGGGAGAAAAAACAGGGTGAGAGACTGTTTGGTTACCCTCCGAATGAAAGAAGAGAGAGATAAAATACTGAGTGCACAATTCCAGAAGACTTTGGAGATCAACGATTCGAGAGTGGAGATCTTTAAGGATATTCCGAAACATCTATTGGATCTTAGAACCAACTACGGAGATCTGGTGGCCCTACTGAGAAGAAACAGAATTGTTTTTAGGTGGGAATTCCCCCAGGGACTATCTTTTACCTTTAAAGGGAAAAAGTTCAAAATAAGATCAGTGGAAGATAAGGGAAAATTTTTGAGAGACCACGAAGAAGACCTGCAAAAAGAAGTTCTAGAAGAGCTAAGAGCTTTAAGATTAGGAGTACTAGATATAGTACCACCACCTTTGGGACTGGACAAACTAAAAAAAGCGATACCACCGTCAGAAAAAGAAGAACTTTTGGGAGCAGTTGGAGGAGAATAGAATAACCACACCATGTCTCTGCAATTATTAAGTTGGAACATTCATGGATTTAACTCCCCGGAGAAGAGGAAGAAAGTCTTTCATTTATTGAAAAAGGAACAATTGGACTTAATTTGTTTACAGGAAACACATGTGATAAGGCTTCACAGGAAAGTACTGATTAATAAAAGATTAGGTCAAGAGTTCATTTCATCGGACAAGGTTAAAAAGAGAGTTGTTATTTATGCCAAAGAGAGCCTATCACCAAAATTTGTTTTTAAAGATGAACAAGGAAGATTTGTGGCAATTGAGATTCAATCACAAGGAGAAAAATTTCTGATTGTAGGAGTTTATGCACCAAATGAGGGGAAATCTGAATTCTTCAAGAAATTGCATGAGACATTGCTTGACTATATGGACTACAACATTATTATGATGGGAGATATGAATGGAGTGGTATCTACAAATATGGACAAGTCGCAGAGACAGGTTGTAACTAAAGATGGCAGACTACCAAAAACTTTTTTTGAATTGACTGACAATATGGACCTGATTGACATTTGGAGAACTAAGAACCCCCTTGGAAGAGAGGGAACATTCTTCTCTGAAGCCAAAATGAAATGGACAAGAATTGACCAAATATGGATAACTAGAGGACTGGCACCTAAGACTCGAAAAGTGGAAATTTGCCCAAAAACTTGCTCCGACCATAATGCGGTGAAGATGGAGATGAAACTAACACCAATCGGTTCCTTCAGATGGAGGATGAATGACACCTTATTTAGAGATCAAGAGGTTACCAAGAAGGCCCAAAAAATCTTGAGAGATTACTTTGAGATAAATTTGAATACCACGGTTGAAAAAAGAGTAATCTGGGACGCAAGCAAAGCGGTCATGAGAGGGTTTCTGATTCAACAGAACGCAATAAAGAAGAGAATTCAAAATGAGAAAAAGATAAAATCTTGGAAAAAATAAAAGAAGGAGAGAAGAAATTAAGAATGAAACCAAAGTCGCAAGAGATTCTGAGAGAAATAAAGCTATATCAAGTACAATATATGAAAATGATAAATCAGGAAGTAGAATGGAATCATAGAATCATAGAATCATAGAATCATAGAATCATAGAATCATAAAGTTGGAAGAGACCACAAGGGCCATCGAGTCCAACCCCCTGCCAAGCAGGAAACACCATCAGAGCACTCCTGACATATGGTTGTCAAGCCTCTGCTTAAAGACCTCCAAAGAAGGAGACTCCACCACACTCCTTGGCAGCAAATTCCACTGTCGAACAGCTCTTACTGTCAGGAAGTTCTTCCTAATGTTTAGGTGGAATCTTCTTTCTTGTAGTTTGGATCCATTGCTCCGTGTCCGCTTCTCTGGAGCAGCAGAAAACAACCTTTCTCCCTCCTCTATGTGACATCCTTTTATATAGTTGAACATGGCTATCATATCACCCCTTAACCTCCTCTTCTCCAGGCTAAACATGCCCAGCTCCCTTAGCCGTTCCTGATAAGGCATCGTTTCCAGGCCTTTGACCATTTTGGTTGCCCTCCTCTGGACCCGTTCCAGTTTGTCAGTGTCCTTCTTGAACTGTGGTGCCCAGAACTGGACACAGTACTCCAGGTGAGGTCTGACCAGAGCAGAATACAGTGGCACTATTACTTCCCTTGATCTAGATGCTATATTCCTATTGATGCAGCCCAGAATTGCATTGGCTTTTTTAGCTGCTGCGTCATACTGTTGGCTCATGTCAAGTTTGTGGTCAACCAAGACTCCTAGATCCTTTTCACATGTACTGCTCTCAAGCCAGGTGTCCCCCATCTTGTATTTGTGCCTCTCATTTTTTTTGCCCAAGTGCAATACTTTACATTTCTCCCTGTTAAAATTCATCTTGTTTGTTTTGGCCCAGTTCTCTAATCTGTCAAGGTCATTTTGAAGTGTGATCCTGTCCTCTGGGGTGTTAGCCACCCCTCCCAGTTTGGTGTCATCTGCAAATTTGATCAGGATGCCCTTGAGTCCATCATCCAAGTCGTTGATAAAGATGTTGAATAAGACCGGGCCCAAGACAGAACCCTGTGGCACCCCACTAGTCACTCTTCTCCAGGATGAAGAGGAACCATTGATGAGCACCCTTTGGGTTCGGTCAGTCAGCCAGTTACAAATCCACTGAGTGGTAGCATAGTCAAGACCGCATTTTACCAGCTTCTTTACAAGAATATCATGGGGCACCTTGTCAAATGCCTTGCTGAAATCAAGGTAGACTACATCCACTGCGTTCCCTTCATCTACCAGGCTTGTAATTCTGTCAAAAAATGAGATCAGGTTAGTCTGACATGACTTATTTTTCAGAAATCCATGCTGACTATTGGTGATCACAGCATTCCTTTCTAGGAAAATTAAGCAGATAAGACAAAAGACATTTGAATCGGCTAATAAATGCGGGAAACTGCTAGCTTGGCAGATGAAAAAAAGACAAAAATTAAATACTATCACAAATCTGGATGTGGAAGGAAAGAATATACAGAATCCATTGGAGATTAGAAAGTGCTTCCAGAGATATTCTAAACAACTATATACACAAGGGCCACAGAAAGAGACTGATTTAGACCAATTTTTAAGAACAAATGGATTACAAAAAATCTCTCAAGAAAATAAGATAATGTTGAACCACAAAATTACAGAACAGGAGGTAGAAGGTGCCATTCAGAACATGCAGTTGGGTAAATCTCCAGGGCCGGATGGTCTAACCTCCAAATACTATAGATCTTTGAAAGACTGGTTAATTCAGCCACTAAAGGAGGTCTGTAATGAAATTTTGGAGGGGGAAAAAGCGCCAGAGTCGTGGTAGGAAGCCTACATTACACTTATACTGAAAACTGAGTCTGAAAAGACACAACTCAAGAACTACCGCCCCATATCCCTGCTTAATGTGGATTACAAAATTTTTGCTGATATCTTGACTAACAGATTAAAAAAGGTATTAGTTGAAGAGATACATAAAGATCAAGCTGGCTTTCTCCCAGGTAGACATCTGTCTGACAATACGAGGAATATAATTAACATTTTGGAGAAGCTGCAAGTGAACATCAATACCAAAGCAGTTTTGGTTTTTATAGAGGCGGAAAAAGCCTTTGACAATATTTCCTGGAATTTTATGAAGAAAAATCTTCAGGGAATGGGGGTGGGCCAAGGGTTTGAAAATGGTATAAGTGCAATTTACTCAGAACAAAAGGCTAAGTTAATAGTCAATAATGTGATGACAGAGGAATTTAAGATAGAGAAAGGGACACGACAAGGCTGCCCAATTTCCCCATTGCTTTTTATTTTGGTTCTGGAGGTTTTGCTGAATATGATTAGAAGGGACTGTTTGATTAAGGGTATTCAGGTCGGAGCCAAACAATACAAATTGAAAGCTTTTGCAGATGACCTAGTTTTGACGTTACAGGAGCCAGAATCTAGTACGAAAAGAGTATTAGAATTGATTCAAGAATTTGGTCATGTGGCAGGATTTAAGCTGAACAAGTCAAAAACTAAAGTGCTTGAGAAAAATTTTACACCATTTGAGAAAGAGAGGTTTCAGAAGGAGACAGGTTTAACATTAGTTAAGAAAGTAAAATATTTGGGGGTTAATATGACTGCTAAGAATTTAAATTTATTTAAAGATAACTATGAGAAATGTTGGATAGAAGTGAAAAAAGATATGGAAATATGGTCAAATTTGAAGCTTTCCTTGTTGGGTCAAATTGCAGCTATAAAGATGAATGTATTGCCAAAAATGTTATTTTTGTTTCAATCATTGCAAATTTTGGACAAGATGGACTGTTTCAAGAAGTGGCAGAGAGACATTTCCAGATTTGTCTGGCAGGGCAAGAAGCCTAGAATAAAATTTAAAATATTAACTGATGCAAAGGAAAGAGGCGGATTTGCCCTGCCAGACCTTAAACTTTACTATGAATCAGCAGCATTCTGCTGGTTGAAAGACTGGCTACTTCTTGAGAACACAGACATTTTGGACCTAGAAGGTTTTAACAACGTTTTTGGATGGCATGCATATTTGTGGTACGACAAGGTTAAAGCACATAAAGCATTTAAAAACCATATTGTCAGGAAAGCATTGTTCAGTGTCTGGATAAGATACAAAGACTTACTGGAAAATAAAACCCCAAGGTGGTTGTCACCAATGGAAGCGAAGGCTCAGAAAAAGCTCAATATGGAGGCCAAATGGCCGAAATATTGGGAAATATTGGAACAAGAAGGAGACAAATTGAAATTGCAGAGTTTTGAGAAATTAAAAGATAAAGTGCGAGACTGGCTTCATTATTACCAAATAAGAGAGGCCTATAATTTGGATAAAAAAATTGGCTTCCAGGTGGAAAAATCAAAATTGGAAACAGAACTGTTAGATCCCAAATCTAAGATACTTTCAAGAATGTATAACTTGCTGTTAAAATGGAATACGCAAGATGAAACGGTTAAATCTGCTATGATTAAATGGGCACAAGATATTGGTCACAACATTATGTTTGCTGACTGGGAACAGTTGTGGACCACCGGTATGAAATTTATGGCATGTAATGCCTTAAGAGAGAATATTATTAAAATGATATACAGGTGGTACATGACACCAGTCAAGCTTGCAAAAATATATCATTTGCCCGATAATAAATGTTGGAAATGTAAAGAAAATGAAGGTACATTCTTTCACCTTTGGTGGACGTGCCCAAAGATTAAGGCTTTCTGGGAGATGATCTATAATGAAATGAAAAAGGTATTTAAATATACCTTCCTGAAGAAACCAGAGGCCTTTCTCCTGGGCATAGTCGGCCAATTGGTGCCAAAGAAGGATAGAACTTTCTTCATGTATGCAACAACAGCAGTAAGAATACTTATTGCAAAGTATTGGAAGACAGAAGAGCTACCCACCCTGGAAGAGTGGCAGATGAAGGTGATGGACTATATGGAATTGGCGGAAATGACTGGCAGAATCCGAGACCTGGGAGAAGAGTTGGTGGAAGAAGATTGGAAGAAATTTAAAGACTATCTGCAGAAACACTGTAAAATTAATGAATGTTAAAATGATGTTGGATTGAAAATAAGTGGCATTAGCAACAAAGTTAATAAGAATATGCAAAAATGAATTGATAATGGATGAAAATATAGAGTTATAATATGTTAAGATACAGAGTTAAGATAAACGAAAGAGGGTAAGGATTTGCTGATTTGATTATTTAAATGGGAATACAAAAAGGGGAGGTGTGAGGAGGTCAAGGAAATAAGCTAATGAGTTTAAAGTTATAAAAAATGGATTTGTTTTTAATTTTTTTTTTACTCGTTTTTTTTTGTATTTTGTATTCTTATTTTTCTTTTTTCTTTTTTATGTATTTTTGTATGTTTTCTTTTTTTATCTCTTTCTTTCCATACGTCTTTTTTATATTTTGTAAACCTATGTTTTTGTAAAACTTCAATAAATATTTTATATATATATATATAAAAGGTAATTGCTTCAGGTAGGCATTCAACAGCAAAATTTCCACATCAGTTGATTGTGTGACAACCACAAGGGGGGGGAGATGTTGAGTATTCTTCTTGAATGTTTGCTTGTGCACCATTGTATTTTGCAGTCATATTTGCCCCATTATTGTAGGCTTGAGCTTGACAAACACTGACCATGTTTCATTTAATGTTATGAAATGAGCAATTTATTCAACTTTTGTTGCTACAACCTGCCCACTTGAGAAATCTTTCTTGAATCTCATACTGTATTTCTTTAAAAAGTATATATCTCAAAATAAATGTTGCTTGTTCAATATGGGAACGGCTCTTCCGGTAAGATGGCTTCGGAGATAGCAGCATAGTCAGGTTCGTCTGCCTTCAATTAAGATTTTAAGTAGGTTTTTTAGCCTCTAATTTTACAGTTTTAATGATTTATTGGCTGCCTTATCACCTCACCACTGCCCCTGTTTCTCCTAGTTAACGTTTTATTGTTTTATTGGCTTGTTGCTGTGCTACTGACCAAGCTGGCCCCCCCCCCATCAACAAATGCCTAAAGGAGCGGCTCCTGTGATTGATTGCCTGCTTTGATTCCTGGCTAAAAACTTGGACTAACATAGGGAGCAGCAGCCCCACGCTTTAGCTAACACCGACTTCAACTCCAGCCTGAGTGATTTATTACCTCCTTATCTTATTGGCATTTGGCTGCTGGAGGTTTGCCTACCACAACGAAACATCTTTCCAAGTGCAACTATAATAGAGGAGAGAGGAAGAGAGAGGAAGGGAGGAAGAGAGAGTACTGAGCTTTACTTACACTTCGGAACTTCATGCAGCTGGCGGGGCACAGCGGGGGCAGTAAATTAATGTTAACATCACTGGAGGGCTTTCAACGCCGTCGGGAAGTATCACTACATAGTCTCTTCGGCAAGTAAGATGGCGGTTCAAGCCAGATAGGATTTCATCGCCCTCCTCCCCTCAACGTTTCATCTGCCACGGTCGTTGTAAGTAATGCCACTGTAAAAATTTATTTCATCTATCCCCCTCTATCTCTGACCGCTAGATCGTGAACTGTTGGAAAGTCTGGCACGCAGTGGACCACAGCCACTTCTAATTAATTAACTAGACGTGGAGCTTCTGGGGGAGAGCGTTATTTAACGAGAGGAGTGCTAATTCCAGCTTGTCTAACTGGGACTAAGCGGTGCTATTTTCACATCCACATTTCCCACATAGCTCCATATACTCTACGGAGATGGTGCTCACCAGACAGAAATGTAAAGCTTTGAGGATCTCCCCAACGCAGAGGGTTGAATCACCACCAGTAACCTCGCAGACGAAAATTTGGCATTATTTTAAGCCTAAAACAAAAACGCCCATATGCTCTGAGTCCCCACTTCGCCACGATTGGTCTATTGACCGAACATGGTATGGGAAGGAACCTGATATTGGTGAGGAGAGAGAGGGGATCAGTCTGGCAATGGAGATGGCTCAGATAGTCTCCCAATCTAGTGCCATCGACACTCTCGTAGAACATGAGCAAGAACGAAATTTGAAACGTCTGGAAGTCACACTAGATGGATCAGTCAATGCAGCCAGCCCCAGTGAAAAGGCTAGGATGGAACCCTCAAGTGCGACAAGAACAGAGGAAAATCCAGGTCAGCTAAAAGGAGCCTGCTGGGACATAGATAGCAATATCTATATCCTGATTGGGCTTTTCAATGAAATGATGAAAGAATGCCAAATGCACATAAGTAAAGAATTAGGACCAATTAGGAACTTTCTTACGGAATGTGTGGGTTTGCTAGTAAGCCTGACTGAGTTCATCAGGAAGGGAGCAATCTCACACACCCCCACTCCAGCGGCTGAAATTCCAACAGAGCCCAGTAGCTCAGAGAAGGTCCCAAAGAGAGCCACTCCCATGTCTACCAACAGTCGAGTCACACACCCCTCACCTAAAAAGAAGCATCGCCACCAAAGAATACACCCACTTCACATGAAGAAGTCTAAAAACATAAAAGTAGGAAGGCAGACTAAGAGTCATACACGAATTAAGAAATTGAATTTTTCCAAGCTATTCAAGCTCCTGAAGAATCTCACAATAAAGGAATCAAATACAAAGAATACTAAACCCGTGACCCCAAAACAGAGCATTATCCAGCAACCTAAAGTGACAAGCGCATCACAATCCCCTAACCCTCAATCAATGAAAGATCGGAACAAACAACGAGATAAAGACCGGCAAACCTCCTCTGCTACTGTGGAGACTATTACCCCCATTCGCAATAAGATAACCCAGAACAATCAAACGCTGATCCTCAACAGAAGCAGATTGGTCATTTGCCCTATGTACAACCGTACAGAATTACATTCACTGGACCAACAAAGAACGTATATATTTAAAAAAAATTGACTTAGTACTCAGAGGCCTCCTACTACAAGGTAATGTTATCAATGTAGATTTTCTTCCAAATGACAATAAGTATAATCGAGTGATGCTGACATTTAAAGATGACTCGACCGCAAAACAAATATTAATTAACAAGGAGAAACTGCAAAGGGTGGGCCTGACAGTGACTCGCCTATTCGAAGTGCCCGACCCCCCCTCGCAACTCATCAAATTAAATAAGAAAGACATCTATTCAAAGGTGGTGGGAAACAATAAAGCTGAATATCAGAATAACCACCAGTCGCCTCACGAACTGGACACCCCCCCACACAACTTCTCCTTTGAAGAAAATACCTTAATTAGTCAATTCTGGACATTCCCACCTTTAATACAAGCTGAAATCCTAGAAAGATTAGAAACGCTAAGAAATAAGCTGGCCGGGAGAGACTTATATAAGGAAACTAAGGCGGATGTCCAAAGAAAGAGCAAGAGCCCTCCCAAAACGATCATCTCACAAGAACCCGATTCAGTGGCTCGTCGACCACGTAACCTTCAGATAAAGGCAGAGATTAATCTACCTGCAATTAAGAAAGTACAACTCACAAAGGAGAACAATGCATCACTCCCTATAAGGAAAAACATGCCTAAGGAAACCTCACCAGGCTTCTGGTCCAAAATGAGATATTTAGATGAAGCGGAATTAGGTTACAACCAGGTAGAGTACCCCCAGGAGGAGGCCTTGTATAGCAAAGGCCCAGTCTCTACCAATGTGAGCACTCTATATTTACCATCTGACACCATAGAATACCTGGGCAGCTCTCCATGTAAGGATGATAGTCGGCTGCCATGTGGAATGGTAAACTCCAACAGTACCTTGGAAGATAATTGACAAGGAGTGGATCTTGGTAAAGCCAACCTTAGCTTTTTATCATGGAATATCGCAGGATGGCAAAAAAAGGCAGCTGATCCATCCTTTGCTAAATTTATCCAAGGCTACGACATAGTATTTTTACAGGAGACATGGCTCACAGGGGACCTAGAAGTTAACGGCTTTTCCTCAATGTCCCTCACAGGATCTCCAAGCACTAAAGGGGGGAGAGTCAAGGGTGGCCTAGGCATTTTAATATCTACAAGGTTGAGGGCGTCCTTAGTAAAGTTAGAGACACTGAAACATCTGGCTATGGCCGTACTAGTGAAAAGCAGATTCTTCACCCTGCTATTGATTAATGTATATCTTCCCCCCCAAAGAGGCAAGCAGCTGATTAAAAACACCTGGCATGGGCTGGAAACATACATTGATGGTTTGATGACTCAAACCCCTGCAGCTTCAGTGCTAGTGGCTGGTTATCTTAATGCCAGAATTGGCCAGTCTGACGAAGCACTATATGCACACTTCCATGACTCGCCACCCATCGTGGAAGAAAACCATCTTATACCTACCAGACTCTCAAAAGATAAGGGATGTAATTATGCAGGTCTGTGCCTATTGCGTCTTTCTAACAAGCTGGACCTGGTCATACTAAATGGGCGCAAGAATGGGGAGACTTGTGGGGAAATTACTTTTATATCAAATGCAGGAGCTTCCACTATCGACTATGTTATGGTATCATTTAATCTCTTAAATAGAGCCCTTGAGTGCAAAGTGGAGGAGAGGGTTGATAGTGATCACTTACCGCTCTGCCTCCTCCTGGATGCAAGAAAAGATTTATTTTGTAACGATAAACTTGAAGCCCCCAGGTCCTCCAACATGGAGTTGAGATACTCACGTATTAGATGGTCCGAAAAGCTGAATGCCGAAACATCTGAAAGGCTATACTCGGACATATTCCTCATGAGAAGAGATAATCTCTTAAACTCACCATGTTCTGATTCCAGAATAATCTTGTTCCAGGATCTGATCTCACTTTTGCAACCCCACCTGACCCAAAAAAAGACATCGCACCAACCTTTATTCCCCAACAAATCCAAACCCTGGTTTGATCAAGAATGTGTTGCTACAAAGCGTTCTTTGCTGGATAAGTACAGGAATTACAAAGCAGCGAACCTACCCTTGCTTCCTGTGGAATGGTTCGAAGCCAAACGTAAATATAAAGATCTGATTAAAAAGAAAAAGCTTCAGGCCCAAAGGGGGGAGTGGCAACGTTTATTAGAGGCCTCTCGAAGGAAAGACTCATCCACTTTTTGGAAAATAGTCGCGAAAAGTTGGCAAGATTCCCCGATAGAAATTGATTATACTATACCAGTTGGGATTTGGGAGGCTTACTTTCTATCCTTATATACATCAAATCAACATCTGCAGGCCATGCCCCCAGCTCCGAGTGATATTGGCGCCGAATGGCCCCCAGTAGCAACAGAAGAGATCTATAGGCTCATCCAATCCCTTAAACCTGGAAAAGCACCCGGCGTAGACAATATTACACCGGAACTCCTTAAGGCTAATGTTGAATGGTGGGCCCCTGTGCTAGCTGCCCTATTTACCAGCATAGATCAATCGGCCACTTTCCCTGAGGACTGGGGACTAGCAATCATCATCCCTTTATTCAAGAAAGGGAGCCGATCAGATCCGGCTAATTACAGGCCAATCAGCCTCCTAAGTATTATTAGCAAATTGTACGCTGCCCACCTATGCGACAAATTAGTGAACTGGTTGGAACAAGACCACATTCTTTCAGAAGCGCAGGCTGGTTTTAGGGCAAATCGGTCAACTTTAGACCAGGGCCTTGTTCTCCAACATCTTGTGGAGAAATATACATCAAGAAAAGGAGGTTCCCTATATGCGGCTTTTATAGATTTCAAATCTGCTTTTGATTTAATACCGAGGGACAGGCTTTGGGGAAAGCTAAGCGCCGCAAATATAAACAAACGCCTACTGTATCTCATCCGCAGTCTATATGAAAATACACGGATCCGGGTAAGGTGTGACCGACAGGGCCACCTATCCAAGGAAATCCAAATCCACCAGGGGGTCAGGCAAGGGTGTGTCCTTGCGCCTACTCTATTTAACTTCTATATCAACTCGCTAGTAGGAAATATGGAGAAAGAAAATGCCCATCCCCCCAAATTGGCTGGTACGCCCCTCCCGGTCCTTTTATATGCGGATGACACAGTCTTAATGTCTTTTTCTTGTGTTGGATTAAGAAAACTTTTGAGATCTCTTACCAAATATTGCAGCATCGAACAACTAACAATTAACTACAACAAATCCAAAGTCATGGTGTTCTCTAAAAAAAGGAGGAGGCATAAATGGAGAATAGACAATCGCTCAATAGAACAGGTAGCAACCTTTAGATACCTGGGTGTAACCTTCCAGGAAAGGGGCTCCTGGCGCTTTCAGATTAATAATACTATTGCAAATGCAGAAAGATCTACCAAAGCATTAATAAGATTCTTCTATGGGAATACTATCACAATTGTTATATGGATCCCAGATCTGCAGATTTAAAAACCTTACTCTCTTAGAGGCATTCCAAACTAAGTTTTTTCGCTGCTTGCTGGGGATTATGGAGAGAGTCAGAACTTACAGGGTTAAGAAGTTCTGAGTGACGTCTCACATTCTTTGAGGCGTGGCATAGAACACTGAGAGGGAATGTTCTTCTACTCTGTCTCACAGAGTGAGCTTAGCTCCAGTATGGAAGGGAGAGGAAATGAGTCCTGTGTCACCGGGAGCTGTAACCTGTTGAACTGTACGAGAATAAAGCTCTTTGTAAGATAAGGAAGAAAGCGTGCGTCGGCCTGATTTACTACGCACACACGGCTTACCGCTTCTGCTTCAGACGCTGTGTATTTCACTCTGCTAAAGCTGCAGCTGGAAGCTGCCCAGAGGGAGCTGAGCAACGCAGGGAAGTGTGTGGACTCCGGGGCAAGCAAGGCTGCTAATAAATTTCCCAATAGGTTATGGGATATCATCAGATGCTGTGAAGCAAGTTCGTGCCGGTGTGTGTGTGGCCAGCTGAAGAGACGCTGGAGAGAAAAGCTGAAGCCAGCTGAGAGCTGTGCCTCGGTCGTGGGGCAGGGAGCTCGCTGGGAGGAGCTGTGCCTGAACCGGGTGCGTGAAGAAGCTACTTCTGTTCGTAAGTAAGCTGGGCCCCGGGGGAGAAGATGGCAGACAGCCATGAATCGTGTGCAGTCCCTTTTGAAGAGGTGGACGGGAAGGAGCCCTGGGTCGCGTGGCAGGCACTTCAGGCCGAAGTGGGAGCCAGACCAGAGGGGGCTGTAAGCTGCACAGGAAGAGCACCAAGTCCAGAAGTGGCTGAGGGACGCCCAGAGAGCCCAGTGGGGGCTGGAGCTGTGTTTGGAAGCCGTTGCAAAGCTTCGACACATCTGTGTGATGGGCTGTGTGCTGGAGAGCAGCTGAGAGCAAAGAAGAGGAAAGCAGAGGCAAGCTGTTCCTCTGGAAGCTGTGTACCCAGGAATGGTAGTGCAGGCCAGATAGGCCAAGGGTCTTGAGAGTGCCCAGGCTGTTTGGCAGGAGCTGGAAGCCAAAAGCCACGTCCCCAAGTGCAGAAAAGCCTCAAGGAGCGCTGCTGGCAAGGTTGGGGGGGGGGCAGAGAAGACCAAAGGCCACTTTGTAAAGTTTTCCATTCGTCGTTGTTATGTCTGCGTTTCCCCTGACCATCTGCGCCGCTGCTGCCCACAGAGAGTGAGGGAGACAGGGCAGGAAATTCCCAAGGTCGCTTCCCATGGGAACCAGCCAGGTTTCCATGGCAACCAGCCCGGCAGAGGAGGCAGGCGTGGGAACACGCGGAGACGACCGGAGGGGGAGGACGATGTTTATCATCTATCTGCGTCGATAGCTGTTTTAAGAGACACCTGCAAAGGCCCCAAGGACGGGGGGAGCGAGAAGTCTGTTGCTAAGGCAACGAAGGACAGCACCAGTGAGGACAGAGTGCTGCGTTGGGTGATAGACTCTGCTGCTAACAAACATCTCGTGTCTGAGACACCTGGTGTCAAGATAAGGAACTGCAGAGCTGTTTCAGCTGGGAAATCAGTGTGTTTTGCTGATGGGTCACAGAGACAAGTAACCAAAGTTGGGAATGTGTTTGTTTCTGTTTTGCAGGCGCAGCTGGAAGTCTACGTGTCGCCAGGAATGAAACATTGTCTTTTATCTGTACCATGTCTCTTACAGGAGACAGGTTTGTTTTGAGAACAATGTCTGTACAATTTCCAGAGGGGGGAAGCAACTGGTACGTGTTGAGAAAAATCAGAACAACCTCTTTGTTCTAGAAACACCTCTGGAGGGAGTGGGGAATGCTGGGAAAGCCACCATTCACACTCATGTTTCATGTGCGTGCGTGTGGCACAAGAGATTGGCACATGGTTCTTGTGAGGACATGCAGATGTTATCAGAGTGCACCAAAGGGTGCAAGGAAAGAGAATGTGGTGAACTTCTAAATTGCAGGGCTTGCAGGAAAGCCAAGAATAAGGGATGCAGTTATCCCAGGGTGGAGAGAGTAACCACAAAGCCTTTTGATCTTGTGCACGCAGACCTGTTCGGTCCTATGCCACAGCCGAGTCTGGGCAAAGCCAGGTTTCTGCTGACGCTGACAGATGATTTCACGCAAAACTCTTGGGCGTTCACGCTGAGAACGCGGGAGGACGCAACGCAACTGATCAAGGATTGGGTTGCAGAGGTGGAACTAAGGTTCTCCACCAAGGTGAAGGGGTTCAAGTGTGACCGAGGTTCAGAGGTCACTGGGTTTGCTCTAAAGGGTTTCTTTCGCCAGAGGGGGATACGTCACAAGGTGACTTCGCCTCAGGAGAGTGGCGTGGCAGAGCTGAGGAGTAAAGCTCTGGTTCAAGCATCAGAGGTTCTACTGTGTGACTCTGGTTTGCCTCAAAGTTTTTGGGGGGAGGCAGTAAAGACGGCCAATTTCACGATGAACAGGTGCTACAATTCAGTGGTAGGTGACACCCCGTATTTCTTGCTCAACGGACAGAGGCCGCAGGTGCATTTCTTCCGTTCGTTTGGTTGCAGAGCCTTGGTGCCTGTACCAAAGTGTCAGCAGCAAGAGGGTGGTCCAAGGTACCAGGAAATGATCTTCTGTGGGTATGAACCCGCGACAAAGGGGTGGAGATTTGCATGGCCAGAAGGTGATCAGACCAAGCTTCTGATCAGTAAACATGCTGAGTTCTATGAGCAACAGGACAGTAGGGCAAGGCGCAAAGTGAGCCCTGACGTTCTCTCAGATTGTCTGTCTGAATCTGAGGAGGAGGGAGAGCCAGGTGATGGTGACCAGGTCAATGATCAAGGTCAGCACCAGGGAAGGGCGTCTCCACAGGTTGTTAAAGGAGTGTCCAAGAGTGAGCCCTCATCTCCTGTTAGAATAAAGGAGAAAGCTCACAGACAGGTCAAGTCAGAGGGGGAGTCGTCTGATGAAGAAGACGCACTTGCTGGCCCCAGTGGGTCAGAAGAAGCACCCCAGTTTGTGCCCAGGCGGTCATCTCGGGCAACAAAGGGAATTCCACCTGAGAGGTTTCGAGTCACAAATGCATGGGTTGGTCTCGCACAGTGCGAACCTGAGATTTGTGAGGAGGCTCAACAGGCAGGTGGGAAGGTGTGGAACACACAGAGGTCTGTAAATGTGTGTTCACAAGTCCTCTCAGAATGTGATACGAGAGGGGGTATGGAGAGAGTCAGAACTTACAGGGTTAAGAAGTTCTGAGTGACGTCTCACATTCTTTGAGGCGTGGCATAGAACACTGAGAGGGAGTGTTCTTCTACTCTGTCTCACAGAGTGAGCTTAGCTCCGGGATGGAAGGGAGAGGAAATGAGTCCTGTGTCACCGGGAGCTGTAACCTGTTGAACTGTACGAGAATAAAGCTCTTTGTAAGATAAGGAAGAAAGCGTGCATCGGCCTGATTTACTACGCACACACGGCTTACCGCTTCTGCTTCAGACGCTGTGTATTTCACTCTGCTAAAGCTGCAGCTGGAAGCTGCCCAGAGGGAGCTGAGCAACGCAGGGAAGCGTGTGGACTCCGGGGCAAGCAAGGCTGCTAATAAATTTCCCAATAGGGATCCCCTCTTGCGTATCCAACATAGCGGTCCGTTTGGAGGTTGGGCAAATTCCTATCAGTACTCAGATATGGATATTGAAGATCCATTATTGGCTAAAGCTTATTTTCTTCCCGGTTGGGCTGGCACCTTTAACCTTACTAGATACCTACCAATCCAAATGGAAAGCTACACTGCTGGAAAAGCTTAAAGGCTTGGGGATCCCACAGCAGACCCTGATAGCGACAGGCTTTGAGAAAGCTAGGACTACAATTCGCCAGCGTATCTGGGACGTAGAATTACAATGCCACATGAGCGAAATGATTAAACATCCAGCAATAAGGGACCATGGGAGAGGTTTCTCTCCAGCTAACTATCTGTCAGGTCTTCAGGTACCCAAATACAGACGGTCTTTTACCCTCGCCAGATTCAACGTTCTCCCTTCTGCCTTACTTCAGGGCAGATTTGAGGGTAAACCATACACAGCATGGGTCTGCCCTTGTGGCTCGTTGGAAGTTGAAACTGCTTCACATGTACTATTACGTTGTCGTTTTTATGAGGATATACGTTTGACTTTTATTACACCTGTTTTGCAAAAGTCCAGGAAAGAATCGGAACACCATAGTTTAAAACTACTGCTAGAGGACAAGAATCCCAAGACTACATTAAATGTAGCTAAATTCTGTGCGTCTGCAATCAATCGCAGGAAGCAAGTGGTATTCCATAGTGACTAAACCCCTAAATGTTAATTACAGGGGGCACGCTAATAATTAATTTTAATTTTTATATTCAAATCCTTGTTATATTCATATTGTCTTTTGTATTTCTGATATATATTTTTTATGATCTGTGATATTGTGTGTGTTGACGCTGGTCTGTGACCGTATTAATAAATTCATTCATTCATTCATTCAATATGGGAACAATCTGGCTTAGAATATACTCATATTGCAAAGTACTTTGCAGATGGCCTCTCAAGCAAAACACGTTGTTTCAAAAGATTCAATCCTTCCGTTCTGTTCTGTTGCTTTTGTTGTGTTGTTGTATATTATGTTGGAATCCACCCACAGTGGCTGGGGCAACCCAGTTAGATGGGTCAGGTATAAATTGTTGTTGTTGTTGTTGCCTTTTTAAGGTTTGAGGATCCTATGGGAAAGTTTCCACCACTTCCCATTAAAATCCCAGCCTTCAGCAGATACCAGTGCAGGCTTAGACACAGAAGTGCTAATTTTGAATGCCTAGTTCCAAAATAATCAACATGGAAAGCAATATAAAGCTACTTTTGTTAACTCCAGACAAGGCACTCTTGTGCATGTGCTTCTCCATTAGTGCCCTGAAATTTTCAGGATGCTTTCTGGGAAAATTTGATTGCAGGTATCTTTTAGGAATGTTTTAGGCTCAGGGATGAGACTCTTTGTGATATACTTTTCTATTTGCTTTTGAGTTGGAAACTCAATTGTGATACATCCTATGCAAAGGTGGATCTAGGGGAGCATGTCTGGTACAGTTACATCAGATGCAGAGCTTCTGGGGTGCTGCAGCAGGTGCCCCAACACAAGGCAAGAGACAGAGGGTGCTGAGTTTTGGCACTGCCACTGAAATTTGAGGTGCCAAGGCCTTCATCGTGATTACTCCTCTCACCTTCTAAGATCACTTCCCCATTTGTTTGTATGTCTTTTTCTTTGTCAGTCTCATTTTCTGAATCTACCCCACTATCAAAATAGTGTGCAAGGTTATCCAGATCAGCAGCTCCTTGTTTGGAGATAAGGTTGCCATCAGTTTCTTGCTCCAATTTCATATTTGAGTATACTGATGAATTTTTTAAAATTGCAGTTAATACAACCTGAAAGAGCATTTTTTGACCCCCTTTTTCACTTTCTACAATATATTTTTCTATTTCCTTTGGAGATGGAAACTCACTTGTGATACAGCCAGTATCACAACTTACTTTATGATTCCTCTACTCACCTTCCAAATTCAGTTCCATATGTCAGTCATGTCCAACTTCAAGTATCCAGTATCAAAAACTGGCAGTGATTGACCCCACTCTCCCATAGTCATTCTTCATATCTTCACTTTAGGGGCAAGGGATAAGGCGTTGTTGGTGAAAAAACCCTTTCTTAGCACAGATTCGTGGTAGATTCCATCATCTTCTTGCATGTATTGCCCAAATGGAGATGACACCTGATTAAGCCATAGGCCACTCTGCATGGAGGAGGAAGGAAAGGCACTCTCCTTTTATCAGCCTCGTCCCAAATGCAGAACATCAGCACCCTCGCACCCCACTTTCCTGCTCTCCTGAGGGGGACCACTGCACGCTCTTCCCGCCTCATGAGTGAGGCCATGCAGCACCCAGCGAGGACCGCCCAGCCAAGGGCGGCTTCCTTAGCAGAGCAAAGCGAGAGAGGCGCAAGCTCTGGAGCTCACAGGACAGCAAAAACGGAGGCACAGCTCTCTCCCTCCTGCAGACGAGCCCCTCACAAGCCCCATTTAACCCACTGGTGCACACTCTGGAGCTCATGGGAGGTGAAAGCAGAGATCAAGCTCTATTCCTCCTGCAGCTGCCTCATAAGCCCATGGGATGGCGAGAGCCCCAGCTGTGAGGGAGGAGCAAAGGCTGCCTGGCCATAGTTCAATTGACCAAAATCCATCCAGCGATCAACCGTTAGATTGTGATCGATGTGTTGGACATGTCTGCCATATGTCATATGTCTATATGTCTCACATACTCAGTAAATCATGCAGTTCAAGTTGGAATTAACTCTTTATTATCAAAAACATGATCTTCACAGACGGCTGTGTATCAGACCAATGAGCACAGCAACTCATTTCCTGTGGGTCATATTCCATGTAATCAATTGCTGAGACTAAAGATCCCTGACTCCCCACACCTGTCTATGTCTCCTGCTCTCCAGGGTTTTTTTTTACAAGCATTCAGAGACTTCCGCCCTTTTCATCCCTCTCCTGGTTCTTGTGGGGAGGTTGAAGGGGAACTTGTCATAGCAGCAGGAGGAGACACAAATGACTCTTCAACAGTCTGGCTCATCTTTGCCTTTTGACCTCTCTCCTACCATTTGCCATCTTCAGCTTCTGGATTTCTTTCTGCCATAGACTCTCCCAGCTCACTAAGAAGCTGTGGTATCCCTTAAGCTTCTGACACCTCCTCTTCCCAGTCTTTCCCCTGTGACTTATGTAGGGATGCAGGGGCCACATTTCACCCTCACAACACAGGTTATCCACCCTTGGTTCATATTACAAAAGGGCTCTATATTCTCTCAATTCTTTCTCTCTGTTGGCTTCCCTTACTCAGCCAAGTGAGCAGGCTGGTGATTTTAGACAAAATTGTGAAACCACGTTTCTTCAGCAAGTTCATTATGAGTCTCCTCTTCATCAGCAGGTACACTGGGTGAGTACGACTTTGAGGCAATTAATATTTTGGCTGAAGTTAGATTCCCCACGAGCTTCAGTTGGCCAGAGCTTACATCAGCCTGCTGAACCAGGCTTTCTGTTGCAAAACCCTGTTGTTGCAATGGCTAACCAGATGCCTGTGTAAAACCTAAAAGCAGGACTGGACAGCAACACCACTCTGCCCAGCAACAGACATTCAGACAGCAGCATAGCATGGGGGATCAGGGGACTGTGGCCCTGGGTGCAAATTTCTGAGGGAGTGCAACAAAGGTACCCTCATGACAGGTTCCCTTATCAAGGTCACAGGCACAGGGAGGCTTGCCATGCCTGGGTTGGGCCTTCAGGGCCAGTGAAGGGATACCTGCACATGCCCCACCCCTGCGCCGGTTGGGAGGGAGGGAGTGGGAGGAAGAGGAAGGTCAGACAGCACTGCCAGAACCACGTGCATTGCCCAGAGTGCCTCACTGCAAGGACAGGAGGGCAAGGCGACACAGCAGCGCTCATGGCTTCACCTTTCTCCTCTCATTACAATACTTGTTCTAGTCTGAATCAAAAACCCTCCTCCAACAGGAACGATGCCAGAACCCTACCTTTCTATCCTGCTTTTTCCACATACCTTCCACCTTATCCAGTCTCCTACTATGGGGACTAAAACCTTGGCCTGTCCCATCCCCAGAAGACACACTGTCAGATCCTGCCTAATCTGCTGTTGCCTGGCTATGCCTTGGCTGGTTTCCAACACTTCTTTGTGAGAGCTAAAGGCTTCTTCGCTGGAGAGGAGGGGCTGCTTTTTCTGAACTCTAATACCTCTCCCTCATCTGCAGATTCGACCCCTTGTACACTAACTGAGTCTGAGCCTTCTACTGTGTCCAAGGGGCCATGTTCTTGACACCCTGGTTAACTCTGCATTCCAGCAGACCACCAGGGAATCAGCTGCAAGGTCATCAACATGGGATAAAGCATCCCCTACCACACTCTGCTAAATTAGAACTGGATATGGAACAACTGATTGGTTCAAAATTGGGAAAGGAGTAAGACAAGGCTGTTTATTGTCTTCCTGCTTATTTAACTTATAAGCAGAATTCATCATGTGAAAGGCTGGGCTGGATGAACCCCTAGCCGGAATTAAGATTGCTGGAAGAAATATCAACAACCTCAGATATGCAGATGACACAACCTTGATGGCGGAAAGTGAGGAGGAATTAAAGAACCTTTTAATGAGGGTGAAAGAGGAGAGCGCAAAATATGGTCTGAAGCTCAACATAAAAAAACTAAAATCATGGCCACTGGTCCCATCACCTCCTGGCAAATAGAAGGGGAAGAAATGGAGGCAGTGAGAGATTTTACTTTCTTGGGCTCCATGATCACTGCAGACGGTGACAGCAGTCACGAAATTAAAAGATGCATGCTTCTTGGAAGAAAAGCAATGACAAATCTAGACAGCATCTTAAAAAGCAGAACATCACCTTGCCAACAAATGTCCGTATAGTTAAAGCCATGGTTTTCTCAGTAGTGATGTATGGAAGTGAGAGCTGGACCATAAAGAAGGCTGATCGCCGAAGAATTGATGCTTTTGAATTATGGTGCTGGAGGAGACTCTTGAGAGTCCCATGGACTGCAAGAAGATCAAACCTATCCATTCTTAAGGAAATCAGCCCTGAGTGCTCACTGGAAGGACTGATCCTGAAGCTGAGGCTCCAATACCTTGGCCACCAAGTGAGAAGACTCCCTGGAAAAGACCCCGATGTTGGGAAAGATGGAGGGCACAAGGAGAAGGGGACGACAGAGGACGAGATGGTTGGACAGTGTTCTCAAAGCTACCAGCATGAGTTTGACCAAACTGCGGGAGGCAGTGGAAGACAGGAGTGCCTGGCGTGCTCTGGTCCATGGGGTCACGAAGAGTCGGACATGACTAAACAACTAAACAACAACACAACAACACAACCACACTCTGGAACCTTTTGGAGCCGTTAAGTGGCATAGGCGGAACATCCGAATCGGTCCCACCTCCCTGCAGAGGGGAAGGGTGCACCAGGAAGTGATCCAACCATGGTACTACTTTTGTTTTTCCTTTTTCTTAGATCATCCACATCCATAGAGGGGAACACTAGGTTTAAGGCATCATGATCTTATACACCTCTATCATCTTGTCATTTGCCTTTCCTCTAAACTAAAATGCCCCAAATCTTGTAATCTTTCCTCACAGGGAGTTAGTCCTTCCCCTTCAGCATCATGACTCCCCATTTCTGAACCCTTTCCAACTCTACAATATCCTTTTTGGGTGGAGGCAACTGTACACAATATTGCAAGTACACTAATTGCAAATAATCCAATCCAAACTCCTTTATTGGCATTAAACAACAAATATTTGTATACTGGTATTGTGATATCTTTCGTTTTATATTCAGTTCCTCTCACAGTGAGCCTAGGTAAGGAATTTGCCCTTTTCACAACTGCTGTATACAGAGCTGGTCTTTATTAACCTCTATCCAATACGACTTCAAGATCTTGTTCCCAGTCACTGCCCGTTCAGACTCCATGAGGGGATATGTGAAATTAAGTTTTTTGGTCACACATCAAAATTCAAAGGTAAGATTTACAAATAGGAATTAATAACACCAGTTCAGTGAAAGGTGCATGGAGAAAGAGCTTCAGGCAGAACTGAATTTCATCAGCATACTGATGGCACATTACTCTAAATACCTGACTGTTGTTATCACATAGTTTCAAATAAATGGTAAAAACAAGGAGGATACAATGGAAGCCTGAAGGACTCCAGAGCACAAGTTCTAAGGGATCAAACAGAAATATATTATTACTCCTATCAGAAATCAGCTGTGGAAATGGGATCGGAATCACTTTATCACTATACCTTCCACTCCTGACTCACAGAATGGGTTCCTTAGCGTTGTTAATCCGGGAGGATTGTTCTTTCAGGGCTCTGCCAGCACCATCAATCCCTGTCATTGAATGTGTCAGTCTCGTGTGGGGTACCAAGGAGAGCTTGGCTGTCTGGCTGGTGTACCGACCACCCAGCACACCAGCAGCCACCCTGTCAGACCTGCTGGAGGTGGCGGCAGGCTGGGCCTTGGAGTTCCCAAACTTATTGGTTTTGGAGAACTTCAACATCCATGCCGATGCTGCCCCCCCGGGCTCTGGACTTAGTGCCTTCCATGGCTACACTAGGGCTCTCCCAGTTTGTTTTGGGCCCCACTCATCAAGCAGACCACATGCTGGATTTGATCTTTGGTGCAGGCATGTGATCATGTCCCCCCTGTGGAAGTGCCATGGAAGTGCCATGGTATGATCATTATGCTCTGAAAGGCAAGATTGACTTCCCGCTCCTCCCCTGCTTTGGGCTTGCCCACAGAGGCTGATGGATCCTGATAGATTCCATCATGCGGGACCCTGCTCCCCCTGGCGACTCATTAGATGACCTTATCAAGGACTGGAACAACCGGTTCTTGGCAGCCATAGATGAGATCGCACCTAAGCGCCCTCTGCGACCCCGCCGAAACTGGGCCCCTTGGTTCACTGAAGGGCTCCTGAAAATGAAGCAGACCTCAGACGGCTAGAGCGGGGATGGCGACAGACTCGCGACGGAGCTTCAGGAACTTCTTATAGGACACTTATGAAAGCCTATGAGATTGCAATGAAAGCTGCTAAGAAATCTTACTTCGCAGCTTCCATTGCATCTGCAAGCTCTCGCCTGGCACAACTTTTTACAATAATCAGGTTGATAATGTCCTTAGGGGGACAACCAAATTTAAACACAAATTTGACTCAGCTGTGTGGCATTTGCGAGATTTTTTGCAGAGAAAGTCCTGCTGCTCCGCTGTGCCCTCCCTACCAATTTGGATACAGTAACGCAACTGGAGGCCCCTTGACTGTCTTCAGGTCCATTGTTGGACCATTTCAAATGGATACTCCCCGCTGATGTGGACAGATTCCTCCAAGCTGATAGGCCCACCACTTTTCTCCTTGACCCGTGCCCGTCTTTGCTGATTAGAGCATGTCCAGACATCGTGCGGCCCCCCTGGTTGAAATCATCAATTTGTCCCTTGGCACGGGGATATTCCCAGGGGAGCTGAAGGAAGGAGTGGTGTGTCTGCTCTTAAAGAAAACTTCATTAGATCCTTTAGATCTATCCAATTACTGCCCAGTTTCAAATCTTTAATATCTGGGTAAGGTAATTGAGAGAGCGGTTGCTGAACAGCTTGGTAGGTTTCTGGAGGAAACATCAGCTTTAGATCAATTTCAGTCTGGTTTCCGTCCTGGTTTCGGGACCAAGACGGCTCTGGTCGCCCTAACAGATGACCTCCGTAGACAACTGGATTGAGGCGAGTCGGGACTGCTGATTCTTTTAGATTTGTCAGCAGCCTTTCACATGGTCAATCATGATCTTCTGGACCACTGCCTTGCCGACGTGGGGATTCAGGGCACAGCCTGACAATGGCTGTGCTCCTTCATCTCTGTCGGGGACAGAGGGTGGCGCTAGGGAGGGAGATGTCATCAGGCCACTCCTTGGTGTGTGGAGTGCCGCAGGGCACAATCCTTTCCCTGATGCTTTTCAACATCTTTATGCGCCCCCTCGCCCAGATTGTCTGGAGCTTTGGGCTGGGTTGTCACCAATTCACTGATGACACTCAGCTCTATCTGCTGATGGACGGCCACCCCGACTTGGCCCCGGACACACTGACCAGGCTTACCGCAGGCCTGCATTCTGCTCATCATCGGGTGCGATTGCACAGGGAGGTCAAGGCAGACCTCCAGATGTGGCTGGAATTCCTGAGGGAGTTCAATGGTGTATCCTTGTGGCAGAATACCTTGAATCTGCAATTTGATTTTCAGGTCCATTCGGATACTGCTGGCTCATTGGGTTTGGGGCTCTATTTCCGTGCTGGTGCACTCAGAGCATGGTGCACTCAGAGCATTGGCAAGACACTGCTATTACCCGCGATTTAAGCTTTCTTGAGTTTTTCCCCATTGTAGTAGCAGTGCACATCTGGACCAAGGAGTTCAAGTACCGGTGGGTCTGTTTCTCATCAGATAAGCAGGCCATGGTGAGCATTTGGGCAAGGCAGTCATCCCGCTCCAGCAGAGCCTCTGCCCTCTTGCGCACGTTTGTGCTGCGATGCCTCGGGTTTAATATTGTGTTTTCCGCACGTTTTATTCCTGGCGCTAATAATGATATTGCTGATGCCCTATTCTGTTTTCAGATGGAGCGCTTCAGATCCCTGGCTCCAGGTGCCCAAGAAGCTTTTGGAATATTTCCCAGTCCAGCTTTGGAACCTTGGTAGCAGCTAGTTTTCCAGGGAGTGGTGGCATCTATTTCTCCTTCTACTTTGAGGTCTTATAAGAAGGCCTGGATGGACTTTTTAGCTTTCAGAGCACAGCTCACAACTAGTCCTAGCACTAGTTCTACACAGCAGGTGTTGCAGTATTTGGCTCACCTGCGTTTTTATGGGTTGCGCTGTGAAGTCCATCTGAATTCAGTCGTCTGCCATTTCATTTTTCTATAAGTCCCTTTACTCCTGAGACCCTTGTGCAAAGTTTGTGGTGCACAAGGCTCTGGAGGGCTAGGCCAGATTGCGGCCAGCTAGGGTGCCAGGAAGACAGCCGGTCGCATTGGATATTATTTGCACTATGCGCAACATGCTGAGGCTAATTTGCTGGTCTACTTATGAAGTGAGACTCTTTTTGGTAGCATTTCCAATTGCATTTTTTGGTGCACTGCGTGTGGGTGAAGTGGTGCTGGAGTCAGCAGGTGGAGGGGCTCCTATGGGCTTGTTTTTGCAGAACATTCAGCTGTCTAGTGCTGATCTGAGGCTCACTATTCACAATTCAAAAACTGATCAGTTGGGTAGAGGCGCCTTGATGAGGCTGCCTGCCACTGGTAAGCCCGTCCCTTGTGCAGTTAAGGATGCCAAGAAATATTGTCACTTCGCCCACCTGGGGATGGTCCTTCCTGGTTCATGAGGATGGATCCTTGTTAAGGAGGCATCAATTTGTTGCTCTAATGTGTAAGGCTATCGCAGCATGCTGCCTGTCGGCCAGTGAGTTCACACCTCATTCCTTTCGTATTGGGGCAGCTACCAACGCTGCACATTGGGGCCTGTCCGTTGACAGGATTAAGGACCTAGGCCGCTGGAAATCTGAAGCATACAAGGCTTATGTTCGGATGTGGCGTTGAGGTGCAGTTGCTAATGTTATTTTGTTCATTCCTAGGTCTGCCTATCCTGCACGTCTGGATAGTTGGGCACAGCATTGTCCACTGGGTCAGCAAGAGGGCGGCAGAGTCTGAATTCGGATGCAGGTTCGGGCTCCCTGACCACATGAGCGTCTTCTGGGTGTCCAGACGAGGAATGCCTTGGGAGGGGCTTCTCCCAATGGTGCAGATGAAGGTGTCTGCGGAGGCACGCCTGCGGTGGTGGTGGTGCAGCTGGGTGCAATTGGCGGAAGCCCCTGGCTGAGCTTGCGGTCCCGCTTGCAGGAAGACTGAAGAGTTGAAGGAGGCTCTTCCTTGACTCAAAATTTGGTCACTGATGGCAGTGACATGTGGCAAGGTAGCCAATGCCCAGCTGCCACCGGGAGGGCCAAGATGAGCACCCAGAGCACTGTGGCCAAAAAAGTTCTGGCCTTGGGCAGGGATGGTGAGCTGTCACCCAGGCATTACCTTCCGTGATGCGTCCCTTTACAAGCTTGATGGGGTTCATCTGTCTGTGACTGGGAATGATTTTTTTGGCTGACCTCTGTGTCAGCAGGGTTAAGGGATTGGTTACAGGTGTGAGTGGTTGTTGGTGAGCACGGGGCTTGTGTGGAGGATAGGCTCTGGTTCAGGTGATAGGGATACGCTCTCGCCATCCCTATGTGAAGGGTATTCCATTAAAGGAATCCAGGGACTCAATGGTTTGGTCAACCCAGTGAGGGGGTTTTGCCCGTGCCAGAGTCCAGGGGGACATCTGGCTGGTGGACATAACCTGTTCCCAGCTTTCCGCCTATGTGGATGTTCACCCTAGGCTGACCTATGCTGGTGCTCTGGGTCAGCGCTACATGCAACGGTGCAGGCAGCTAGTCGAATCAGGGCCTATGCAACCACTCACATGCTGTAATAAATAAAGTTGTGGCCTAAATTCTGCCAAAAACCAAACCAAAATTTGTCAGAATTTGTTTAAAGGGAAGGTTTAAAGGTCTGAACACACAATTACTATTTATTGAATTTATATCCCACCCTTCCTCCTCAAGGGGCCTAGGTCAGCAAAGAGGCATAAGATTGAAAAACAAAAATGAAGTAGAAACAGATTAATACATTCTAAAAACAATTACAATTCAAAACATACTTCCATCCAACAATATTGAGTGTGCCAGGAACAGTATTAAGTGATGGCCCCACTTAGAACTGAACTTAAGCATTTCCTGCTTAAACATTGTGTCAGTCAAATCAGAAAACTGGTTCATTCCTATCAGGTAGGTGTGTTTCTCTTGTGCAGCTTCGGGTTGTGTTGTCCAACCTGTTTTCAGTTGCTCTCCCACATGCTTCTCTGGTGTTTGTCTTCCTCTGGGGGCTATTCTTTAGAATGTGTGATTGTCAATGGACCCCCCCCCAAAAAAAAACTTCATCCGAGGCTGGAGCCATTGTTGTAGAGCAAGCCCTGAGTAGGATCGGTCCAATCAGCCCTACCACAGAGATCTGAAACTTTTATTTTCTCTCTCTTCTGAGCCTCAGGCAGCCACCCCTGTTAGGAGAGGAAGTGTCTGACACACACAAATCTCTGGGTCTCCTCACTTTCAAATTGATCCATAGGCCCAGAAAGCAGTGGTGCTGTGTTCACATCCCTTTGGGCATCACATTCTCAACATGTGATCTGCAGCAACTGGTAGTAAGAGGCTTACTGCCTCTCATACTGGAGGGAAGGTAGCCATCATGACTACGTTTAAAAAGATACTGAGAAGGTACAAAATGCACAGGACAATGCAAAGGACAATGCATTGACAATGCAAAGGAGAGGTTCCATGGATACAAGCAGGTTCCAGGTTCACTTGATTGCTGGGAAGATAAAGAGATGTGTGTGTGACATGCCAATTGTTCATTACTTTGTGCCTTGTTGGGAATATGTTTGCTCCACAGGCCTTGTGATAAAACAGAGCTGGAGAAAGACTGGAAGGAATTCACTTCTTTAAAGTTCCAGTTAATTAACAAATTGGATTGGAAGAGGCATCTGGCTGGCTGCCACAGAAGTCCTAAAAATGATTGCATCCACAATCAAAAAGGAGCTTTGTGTTCCAATTTTTAAAAAACAGGATTTCGGGGACAGCATGCACTCTCTGTTTCCATAATATCCCACCACTCCTTCCCAGCTGGAATTCTCAGGCACCTTTCCTTCGCCTATAAATTTCCCCAAGCCAGCTTCTTCTTCCACAGCTCACCTGGTGGTTCGTTTCAAGTGCTCCTTGGCTTTTGATCGCTCTGGCATTATGAAGGCTTTCCTGAGTATGTGCGTTCTCTTTGTCCTAGTTTCTTCTGGTGAGTAGGAATGTTTCTCTTAATCATATCTGGATGGGTGTTAGCAGGGGTCAGAATGGAAAGACTGAAATAGGTTTTTGGAAAAGAAAAGGAGCTGAAAATATGGATAAGAATAGGAGGATCTGAGAATCTGGACTCTAAATTTTGGAGAGGGGAGAAGACCAGCAAACTTCAGTTACATGTTCTAAGTTACAGACCTCATTTTGAAGTCTGGAAAGGAGCACTGCTTTTATGTTTATTTTCTTTTGACTGGGAGCTTGGTTGAGTTGAATGGGTTAGAGGTGGATTAAAGGAGCCAAGCGAACATGGTTCTGAGTGTTAAAAAGAGTGAAGACTATGGTTCATTCACAAGGATTTGTGAATGACCCATAGAATCTCAACTCAGTTTCAGCCGTAAGGAATCAGTCGCCCAGCAGAATAAAGGGACTGCTCCAAATTGCAAACAACTGAACTCAACCACAAGGCAGTGAGTCATTATTTCTTGTCATTCAGAGTAAAACAAGTGTAAATAGAAGAGTGGAGTATTAGGAGTTTAGAATGGGGCACAAATGTGTCCAACATGCATCATGGACAGAAACCTCATACATACCTCACATTCAGATGGTGTAGCAAATTTTGTAAAAGTGACTATTATACTAGTAGAGGGTATTTCTGTTACTTGAGGTCAGCTCAACAATGGGACAGATTCTTTCATATTTTTTCTTCCTGAAGCAGTGATTGGTGACACCAAATGGAGAAATGGGGAGTGGGTGGAATAAAACACAGGGATCTCAGGTGCTGCTTGACTTCAAGGTAAGCAGTTGCGCTTCCTGTGCTGTTCTGGCTACCCTGTTTGGGACTGATACACTGTTCATGAAGACCTCATGCAGCCTGTAACAGGTTGCCTACCTGCCATCCCTGTGTTGGCAACTGGCAGTGTTTGGGAAGGAAGGTAGATGGGGAAGCATCTCCTGCTGCACCTTTCTTCCCATAACCTTCAGGCCCTCCCCATCTAGCCAACAGCTATTTGTTGGGCTGTTGGTAGCACACTTACCAGCACCAATAATGTGGCTGTGTATGGAAGTGTGTGATAGGACTTATGAAATCCTATCTAAAATGTCACTGCTCAAATGGTTGGTGATGGCAAGAACTGAGAACAACACTGGGACTATGAGAGGGAGGTTTGAATCTTCTTATCACCATGTGTTGAGGTGCAGGGAAATGTGCGTGAATGGGAATAAGGCTGTGCATCTGTCTGTGTCTGTGTATATTTGTGTGAGAGAGAGATAGACGAGATGGTGTTTGTGTGTGTGTGTGTGTGTGTGTGTGTGTGTGTGTGTGTACACATGTGGAATCTTGAGATAAGTAAGATTCCTCGTGTCTGTTAATAGTGGTTTGCATCCAACAGCTGAGATCAAGGTCAGATTTCTCTCTGTGAATGTATGTAGATGTCATTTCTCAAGGAATGAGAAACCCATGGCACTGATTGTTTCCTACTCTTTCCTCCCAGATGTGTCGCATCAATGTTACTGGTATATTTACCGTGGAAGGGGAGTGCCAGAGGTCTGTCGTAATGGAGAGGATAGCTGCATTTCAAATTTTACTCGATATAATTTAGGTGAGTGTAAAGCCTCTTAGTCCAATCAAATCTGAGTGTGTGGGCCCTGGATTATCAGGGAATAATAATAAGAATAATGGATGATGTGCATGTATGAATGCAAAATGACCACAGACTGTGCTCTCGTCAAAATGGCAAGAAGTGCAACAATCCGGTGACAGCTTACATCTTCAAACTCTGACAGATACATTCTAAAATCAAATGAAGCCACAAGAGATCTATTTTTAAAAGAACATCCATCTGTCTGTCTATCTCCCCACAAAGGCTTACTTGCAAAACATTTTTCATTTTGTGAGAGCCAGATTGAGGTGAAATCAAGGGAATGAAAAGAGTAAAGGGAAAAAGGAAAGAGCAGGAAATAATACAACCTGCTGGGGCTCTTCAGGAAGTAGGAACAATACTGTATATAGAGAGGACAAACCAACTCTATTTTCTGTATTTTAGCAATAAATATTGTAACAATGTTGTAACAACAAATAATATTGTAGTGTAACCATAAAACAGGAATTTAATGTTTCTGGGGCATCTTGATTTGAATGAATTAACTCTGTCATGCCATAGTTTGAAAATTGAACTAGAGAGTCCATAGCCACAGGGCCCCATCCTTTCCCCCCATGAATCACTTGCCTGTTTTAAGCAAAGAGTATAATATGCTAGGTGATTCTTAATTGTATTTCTATTACATCCACAAACTCCTTTAGTATCATTGGGTGCAGCTCATCGGGCGCTGGAGATTGGAATTGACTTAAAATAGCTAGTTGTTCCATTACCACCTCTTTTCCTTTCTTGGGCTACAGCTCCCTCCTTACATTCTTTATTAAGTTATCAGCAGGTTAGGCACTTTTCTTTTGGGTAAAGATGTTGTCACTCAGCAGCATTTATCTGACTTCTCTATTGCATCAATATGTATACAGTGGTACCTCGGGTTACATACGCTTCAGGTTACATACGCTTCAGGTTACAGACTCTGCTAACAAATAAATAGTACCTTGGGTTAAGAACTTTGCTTCAGGATGAGAACAGAAATTGTGCTCCAGTGGCATGGCAGCAGCAGGAGGCCCCATTAGCTAAAGTGGTGCTTCAGGTTAAGAACAGTTTCAGGTTAAGAACGGACCTCCAGAACGAATTAAGTTCATAACTAGAGGTACCACGGTAGTTGTTTATTTCCTTGACATCTGATGGGAGGGTGTTCCACAGGGCGGGCGCCACTAGTGTAAGACTATATAAGACTATATATTCCTTTGCCCACTTTCTCTTCTGTCAACATGCACCCACTTACTTCTTCCAGGCAACCCAGAGAGCCTGCCTTGGGTACCTTGGGTTAAGAACTTTGCTTCAGGATGAGAACAGAAATTGTGCTCCAGTGGCATGGCAGCAGCAGGAGGCCCCATTAGCTAAAGTGGTGCTTCAGGTTAAGAACAGTTTGAGGTTAAGAACGGACCTCCGGAATGAATTAAGTACTTAACCCGAGGTAACACTGTATTAGGAAGCATCATATAAATTTCAAACATTAGGGGGCTGATTTGAAAAAATTTGGTTT
The DNA here is from genome assembly GCF_964270895.1 of Podarcis filfolensis. Lineage (NCBI taxonomy): Eukaryota > Metazoa > Chordata > Lepidosauria > Squamata > Lacertidae > Podarcis > Podarcis filfolensis. The sequence continues at coordinate 77,847,383 of NC_139611.1, read as the reverse complement.
TGAATTGTACCTATTTCTTTCTTTGTCCCTCTCACAGATGATATGACAATAGAAACAGAAATGTGGGGATGCACTTCAGATTGTACGCCAGGGGATTACAGCTTTACTACACTAGAAGATATATATTTCCGGCGTAGAATACACTGCTGCCAGGGTAATTACTGCAATAACCAATCCGCACCTGGTAAATATCTGCATGCTTTTGAATCTACATACCCTGAGAATGAAGGTCATTTCGGTTTCAGGTTTCATCCTTGGGTACCCATAGAATAGATTAATGCTACTGTTCTAGACCAAGATTCTTCTCCTAGTTTGCATGGGAGAAAACAGGTAGCCTATGTTAACTGTTGATTGATCAAGAGCTTCAGATGACCCCTGAGAATGTGGAGAAAACACCCTGGATAAATTGGGGGATTTGAGAGAGAGAGAGAGAGAGAGAGAGAGAGAGAGAGAGAGAGAAGAACACATGTCCTCCTTGTTCCCTGATAGCCGTGCTGACCCTGGGTGTTATCATGTTGTGCAGATCCGAGGAGGAAGTGAGGGGAACCATCTGTTGGTACTAATGGCCATCCAGAAAACTACAAAGCAGCACTGCTGAGGGATTGGGTTGAGGGTGCCCTCTGCCAAGGGTTTTTGCGGGGGGGGGGGGGTTCATCTTGTGTGGGTTGAATTGTCTGACTGCACTCCTTGGTGGAAAGGATGAGAACCAGGTAGCAGATGTGTGCAGCTCCACCTGTCCTTTGGTGGGAGATGGCAATTTATGAGAGCGCCTGTTTGCTGTTGGGAACAGTAGATCTCTGTGAGTCTTGGGTGGTAATTGGAATGGCTATTTCAATAAATGATGAGTTTCAATGTCTCCTTGGGTTTGTAATACTAATAATATTTGTACCCCACCCACCTAACTGGGTTGTCCCAGCCAAACTTAGTGGCTTCCAGCTTAAACAAAAACATAATAAAACATAAAATGTTAAAAACTTCCCAATACAGAGCTGTCTTTAGATGTCTTCTAAAGGTTGTTTAGTTACTTATCTCCATGACGTCTGATAGGAGAGCATTCCACAGGGTGGGCACCACTACCAAGAAGGCCCCTCTGCCTGCTTCCCCACAACCTCACTTATTGCAGTGAAGGAGCCACCAGAAAGCCCTTGGAACTGAACCTCAGTGTCCAGGCTGAACGATGGGGGTAGAGATGCTTCTTCAGGTATACTGGTTTGTGGCTGTTTATAGCTTTAAAGGCCAGCATCAAGACTTTGAATTATGCCCAGAAACATACTGGGAGCCAGTGTTTGTGTTAATTTTTTTATTCATTTTCAATAACAATCTTCCAATTAATGACAAATCAAATCAAATCAATGCATATTACAATAATACCACCATTTATATATTCCAATAATAAATAATTTTGGGAAATTCCCATGTTCTAGTTGTCTAGAGATATCCATCCTCATTCATGTCTCTCATGTTTCGGCTATTTTTCCAAATTCAAAACTAATATTATTCATCCTGATTCTCAGTCTAATCAGTCGTTTCTGTGGCTCACATCTTCTGTAGCAAAGTTTTTGTATTGTTAACACACAGCAGGCATTTTTTTTATTCATCTCCTTCTCTGTCCAATTATTTTGGTATTCAGTCCTCTTATCTCTCCTTTGACTGTCAAGTTCTCATTAATGGCAACAGGCTTTGTTCCAAAAATAGAGTTTATAAATGGCAAGTCAACAAATTCTCTCTGATGCCTCTTAATGAGCTGATATCTGCATACGTCTGTATAAAATGCTGTATTATGGGGCATGCTTCCCGGCTCTATATTATGTGAGAATTATTTGAATTCCTCCAAGATCAAAAGGACCCCCTCCAGCTCCTCCGGGCCCTAGAAGAGCTGGCAGGGATCCAGTGCTCTCCGTCCTTCTGTCCACAATTTCTGTCCACTGGCTGCTCCCACTCACCAATCTGGCAGCCCCACATAGTGTGCTGCAGTAGTCCAAGGGGGAGATAACCAGAGCATGCACCCCTCTGGCAGGAGAGTATACAGGCAGACAGGGTCTCAGCCTGCCTAACAAATGGATCTGGTAAACAGCTGCCCTGGACACAGAATTAACTTGTTCCTCCATGGACAGCTGTGAGTCCAGAATGAGGCCCAGGCTGTGCACCTGGTCCTTCAGGGGCATAGTTACTCCATTTAGGACCACGGAGCCCCCATACATGCCCATCCTCTGTCCCCCAGAAACAGTACTTCTATCTTGTTGACATTCAACCTCAATCCATTAGCTGCCATCCATACTTTTTTTTCCTGAGGGGAAGGAGTGAGTGGAGTTAGTGGTTGGTGACTGGATGGGTGATGTGTTTTGTATGTATTAGCTGAAAAGACAGGGATGAGTCATATAAATATTATCATTTGTGCAGATGTAAAGCAGAATTTGGCTGTGGTGTTTAGTGTTTAGTGCATGAAGGAGGGGGTCCCTGACTCTAAAGATATTTCAAAATGTGTTGCTGTGTTTTTTAAAATACAGTGGTACCTCAGGTTACAGACACTTCAGGTTACAAACACTTCAGCTTACAGACTCCGCTATCGCGGAAATAATACCTCGGGTTAAGAACTTTGCTTCAGGATGAGAACAGAAATTGCGAGGCGGAGACGCAGTGTCAGTGAGAGGCCCTATTAGCTAAAGTGGGACCTCAGGTTAAGAACAGTTTCAGGTTAAGAACAGACTTTCAGAACAAATTAAGTTCTTAACCCGGGGTACCACTGTAATATCATTGCAATGTATTGTAGTTACATTGAAAACTGCATTTTATTTTATTGTGGTTACTCAGTTTCACACACACACACACACACAGAGAGAGAGAGAGAGAGAGAGAGAGAGAGAGAGAGAGAGAGAGAGAGAGATGGGTGGCACTGTGGTCTAATCCACTGAGCCTCTTGGACTTGCCTATCGTAGGGTCAGCACCTCAAATCCATGCGATGGAATGAGCTCCCATTGCTTTATCACAGCTCTTGCTAACCTAGCAGTTACAAAGCATTCCAGCAAAAGTAGATAAATTGCTACCACTGGGATGGAAAGGTAAACAGTGTTTTTGTGCAAATTCAACTGGACCTAACTGTCCAGGGGTCCTTTAAACACACACACACACACACACACACAGACGGTTTTATGTATTGAGTGGTATATAAATATAATAAATACAACATGAAAACAAAATTTATTTATTTGAGAAATTTATATACTGCCCTTCATCAATAGGTCACAGGACAGTTTACAACACAGCAACAAAGTAAACAACATAGTATACCTTCATAACATTATATTCATAAATATAACTCAGAGTATTAAGTCATGTGTAATAATACATAATGGAATATAGTACATAATATATAACGCATAAAGAGCAGCCTTTCAACTTATTCACTTTGACAGCCAGGTAATAATCTCCACATCTCATCCCAATCAAAAAAGAAAAAATTATTATCCATTCAGCTCAGATGCAACTATGAAACATAACACTTATTTATCAACAGCATGAAAGAGAAGAGAGAAAGAGAGTGAGAGAAAATAAGTGCAAAAGTAGCTCCTAATCTCTCTCCCCGTATGACAGACCATCTTCAGTTATCTTCTGGGAGCATTCATTTTCTCACCTAGCCTTAAAACCTGGTAAATCTCAGCTTCCCACAAGAATCTTGCCAAGATGTTGATGCCAAGAGGTTTCTTTGTCACCTCCTGCAGTAAGTCCAGCTCTCCTCTCAAGAGTGAAATTCACCCATAGTGTGGGTAGAGTCTCTCCAGTCTATCACAGGACAGCAGCAACTAAAATTGCTCCCTTTTCTTCATAAACTGGTTGCCAGACTCTTCAACTGCATTGCATCAGTGAATGGTTCTAGAAGCAGAATGCAGTGGAAACACTGCACATATCTCATAGGATTAGACAACTGGAGCCTAGCAATTAAAATAGAGACATCTGGTCTGGATTCATGTGTTGATTCTAATGGTTGCTTTTGGCAGAGTCGGATCCGCCCTACAATGGTTTGGTGTGCCCAGGCTGCATTTCTTCCAGCTTTGAAGATTGTCAGGACTCAGAGACTGTCAGGTGTAGAGGTGAAGAGAATCTGTGCATAGAGTTTGTGATGGCTAATTGTAAGTACTGTGGTTAACCATTGAGTCAGAGGTGGGAGGTGGACAGTTTGCTAAGCTGTGTGGGTGGGTTGCTGTCTCATTCAGTCTGTGGCTTCCTGCAAGAAAACATATAGTATGTGTACGGGAAGGGGAGTTTCCCCCCAAAAATATTAGCATTCCAATAGCCTTTGCTTTGCATATAATGTGAGCGGGTGGTGCTGTGGTCTAAACCACTGAGCCTCTTGGGTTTGCCAATCGGTAGGTCAGTGGTTGGAATCCGCATGATGGGGTGAGCTCCCGTTGCTCTGTCCCAGCTCCTGCCAACCTAGCAGTTCAAAAGCACTCCGGTGTGAGTAGATAAATATTGCTGCAGTGGGAAGGTAAATGTTGTTGCTGTGTGCTCTGGCTTCTGTCATGGTGTCCTGTTGCACCAGAAGCAGTTTAGTCATGCTGGCCTCATGACCCAGAAAGCTGTCTGTGGACAAATGCCAGCTCCCTCAGCCTGAAAGCGAGATAAGCGCCAAAACCTCACAATTGCCTTTTACTGGACTGAACCGTTCAGGGGTCCTTGACCATCTTTACCTATATGGATGAGACTAGGTGTTGGCAAGATTTACCTTGCCTGGGCTGGATCAGTCCCACGGAGCCCCTCCGTGGGTTGGATAGCGAGTGCGCATGAGCGTGCCCACCTGCGATCACTGGCATTTGCCTGAGTCTGCACATGCGCAGATGCGATTTCCAGCATCCTCGCAAGTCTGCACATGTGAAGACACAATTTCTGGCATCTGCGTGCGTGATTTCCAACACCGCGGAAGCGAGTCCCTGTGCTGTAACGTGACGCGCCACAGTGCGATGCAGGAACTCACCAAGTGGGTTGTTCAGTTCTGGGGCGGCTCATAGCCAGTTAAACGGCTTCTGTGTCCCATGGATGAGACTATGTGCTTCTGCCTCTGGTGTGTACATGTATATGTGAAAGAGACAAATAATCTGTTTGTTAAATTACAAACACACACCCACATATATATATATACATACACACACACACACAGAGAGAGAAATTTAAAGAGCCTTAAAAAAAAAAAAAACTTAAAGCAGCCATGGATTTTGAATTCCATATCCATGTGGGTTGGGCCCCTGCTACATAAGAACAAAGTTGACTTTTATTTATTTATTTAAACATCAGTATGATATTAGGATGTGATTTTAACATGTTTCTATATGCACAATACAGTTTATAATGATTAAAATGTTCCCATTCTGTCTCCTGCACCCTGTGACCTTGGTACTACCCAAGGATTTGTATGACTATGCTTTTTTCTCTTTATTAGATGGCTTTCATCGTTCTCATATGGCTTTCAAAGGCTGTGCAACACGGGATTTTTGCAGGCGGGCAAGGACATCAATGACTTATGATTACATTTTTGACAAAATCAACCAAGCACAATGCTGTCATACTGCAGCACCACCAACCTTGAAGAGTAAAGAAGTCCAACCTTGATGAGTGATTAGAAGATAGCAAAGTCTTCCCCTTTGACATCCATGATTTGCAGCCACAGTGAAGGAGGAAGTTGCTTACCTGATATTGGGAGTGCAGAGAAAGTGGGGTTCACAGGTCTGCAGAGTCCCCTATTTGGCATTAGTGTAGGGTGAATGGGATGCAGGGATGGAAAAGCTAAAGTAGAAAAGTGGGGCTTGGGTACTCTTCCTCATGATATTACAGTGCATGCTTAAACTTCTCTTGATCATGATCACAATAAAATGGTATGGCAAATAAAACTGTGTTCTGTGTCTGTATTTGTCAAATAAAGAATAAGCTCTTTTTCTCCTTTTTTTTTATAAGATATTTATTGAAGTTTAACAATTACAGAAAAAAGAAAAACAGACAATAATAATAAAAAAGATTACATTACTTCAAAAAAAAAAAAATACAACACTAAAGCAAAAAAAAGAAAAAGAAAGAAAAACATTAACATCCAGTATTTTCATATCATTATCTTTCATTTACTTATTTCCTTGACTTCCTCACGCCTCCCGTTTTGTATTCTGTTTCATAATTGTTCCAGCAAGTCCTTTCCCTCTTTCTCAAATTTTGTTCCTTAATTTATCTTAACACAATTTAACCTTGAATTTTACACCTTAACCCATTAACAGTCCATTTTTACTTAATTCTTTATAACCTTTCTGCTAAAACCAAGTAAATCCATTCCAACATCTTTCTAGCATTCATTAATTTTACAATATTTTTTTAAGTATACTTTAAATTTTTTCCAGTCTTCTTCCATCGACTCTTCTCCCTGGTCTCGGATTCTGCCAGTCATTTCCGCCATTTCCATATAGTCCATCAGTTTCATCTGCCATTCTTCCCTGGTTGGTAGGTCTTGCGTCTTCCAGTACTTTGTAATAAGTATTCTTGCTGCTGTTGTGGCATACATAAAAAACGTTCTGTCTTTCTTTGGCACCAATTGGCCAACCATGCCCAGGAGAAAGGCCTCTGGTTTCTTCAGGAAGGTATATTTAAATACCTTCTTCATTTCATTATAGATCATCTCCCAGAATGCCTTAATCTTTGGGCATGTCCACCAAAGGTGAAAGAAAGTACCTTCTGTCTCCTTACATTTCCAGCATTTATTATCAGGCAAATGGTAAACTTTTGCAAGCTTGACTGGTGTTATGTACCACCTATAGATCATTTTCATTAAATTCTCTTTTAAGGCATTGCATGCCATAAATTTCATACCAGTGGTCCATAACTGTTCCCAGTCAGCCATCATAATATTATGTCCAACATCTTGTGCCCATTTAATCATAGCAGATTTCACCATTTCATCTTGAGTATTCCATTTCAATAGCAAGTTATACATTCTTGACAAGTTCTTAGATTTGGGATCTAACAGTTCTGTTTCCAATTTTGATTTTTCCACCTGGAAGCCAATTTTTTTGTCCAAATTATATGCCTCCATTATTTGATAATAATGGAGCCAATCTCGCACTCTATTTTTTAATTTTTCAAAACTCTGCAATTTTAGTCTGTCTCCCTCTTGTTCCAAAATTTCCCAATATTTCGGCCATTTAGCCTCCATATTGAGTTTTTTCTGAGCTTTTGCTTCCATTGGTGACAGCCACCTTGGGGTTTTATTTTCAAGCAGATCCTTGTATCTTAACCAAACATTAAACAGTGCTTTTCTGACAATATGGCTTTTAAACGCTTTATGTGCTTTGACCTTATCATACCACAAATATGCATGCCAACCAAATACATTATTGAAACCTTCCAAATCCAACACATCAGTGTTTTCAAGAAGCAGCCATTCTTTCAGCCAGCAAAAAGCGGCTGATTCGTAATAATGTTTTAAGTCTGGCAGGGCAAATCCACCTCTTTCTTTTGCATCTGTTAATATCTTAAATTTTATACGAGGCTTCTTGCCCTGCCAGACAAATCTAGAGATATCTCTCTGCCACTTCTTAAAACAATCCATTTTATCCACAATTTGCAGTGTTTGAAACAGAAACAACATTCTTGGCAATACATTCATTTTTATCACAGCAATTCTGCCTAAAAGCGATAACTTCAAATTTGACCATATTTCTAAATCCTTTTTCACTTCAGCCCAACATTTTTCATAATTATCCTTAAATAAATTCACATTCTTAGCAGTCATGTTTACCCCTAAATATTTCACTTTCTTAACCAGTGTCAATCCTGTCTCCTTCTGAAACTTATCTCTCTCAATCTCAGTTAGATTTTTCTCCAAAACTTTTGTTTTCATCTTATTCAACTTAAAACCTGCTACCTGACCAAATTCTTGAATCAGTTCTAATACTCTTTTAGTACTTGATTCTGGCTCCTGTAAAGTCAATACCAAATCATCAGCAAATGCTTTCAATTTGTACTGTTTGGCTCCTACTTGTATACCTTTTACCATTTGATCCCTTCTAATCATATTTAGCAAAACTTCCAGGACTGATATAAAAAGCAATGGAGAGATTGGGCAGCCTTGTCGTGTTCCTTTCTCAATCTTAAATTCTTCCGTCACTACATTGCTTACAATTAACTTGGCTTTTTGTTCTGAATAAATTGCACCTATACCGTTTCCAAAACTTTTTTCTCATGTTGAAGCCCTCTGGACCTCTCATGGAGGGGGCACATGAAGAATTTGCCAAATAAAGGGTCTTTGGTGGTGTTGGGGATGGTGGTGAAGGGCAGTCTTTGCAGAGGGAAGAAATGGGTATGGTTACAAAAGTCGGGTGGCAAGAGCCCAGGGCGTTCCAGGCACTCTCACAAGGTTTGTGCTCCTTTGGAGAACTGAGACGTATCAGAGAATGTTGTGGCTTTAAGAAATATGGTTTCTTTGCGTATTTAGACCTTCATAGGCCTTTTAAGAGGGGATTGTACCCCACAGCAGTGTGGGCGGCCTTCTAGCAGCCTGCTCATAGAGCTTCTCAATTCTCCTTCCTCCATCTTCCTTCCAGCCACCCTTGTTCCATGGGTAGTTACCCTGGCAACCTTCCAAATCCCTAGTCTCAGGGCAGAGGGAAGCAGTTGCAATGTTCATGTCCCTCAATTGCCATCTATTGTTCTTTGATCGCCATAGCTCAGCCACAGGAATTCTTCTGCAGCTTGCATTCTCCCTTTATATCCCAAATAAGCAAAATCTGGTGGTTTTAGATTAAGGATTGTTTTTTATTTCCTTTGTTTCTTTTTATGGCCTAAAAGAGACAGACACTGTGGGCTTGGATTTAATTTGTTTCTAAACAGTTAAAATAAGATCAGGAAAGGCTCAGGCAAAGCACATCAAACGGATGGCTATTTATTTATTTTTTATTTATTTATTTGGATCTGACAGACACTAGATATAGATTGCCGGCAATGTAATTTTTTATTCTTTAGATACGGAATAATGGGTGAGCTTTGGAAGAAGATGAAGGAAGGGGGAAAGGAGACTTGGTTTGAAAGACCCTAAACCTTTATTTTGTTTTTTATATTTTTATTTTAATGAACATATATAAGTGGATAATACAAGGTCCTTTTGAAGAGGCTGAAGAAGGAGACACACTCTTGAGAGATATGGTTTTTGGGAATGAAAAATGAGTCTTTAAAAACTTTTGTTTGAGTTAAAAAAAATGGAAAAGTTGGAATTAAAGGCTTTCTTATTTCATTTTCTCTTTTCCTATAGCCTGGGAAACTTTGTGAATAAGCTTCAGTCAATGGGAGAAAACAGAAAATAAGAAATCAAAGCAACAGATAAGGGGAAAGCACAGTGTGAGAAAGCAGAGCAAGAGAATAAGGATGAAATATAGTGATACAGTGTGGTTGGAAAAAGAATTGCAGGGGTTTTTCTATTTTGTGCTATTAAGGTAAAGTGGGGAATATGCAGAAGAAATAATTTTGAGGAGATATGGAAGGTGTTTGTAGAATTTGTACTGTTGAAATGGAAAGGGGTCAAACCATTGCAAGTGGTGTTGAAATTTTGGGAGGTCAGATAGTCACAATGAAATGGTCCCAGGGGTTGGGTGCACGTTTTTCCCCTTATTTATTTGTTTATTTATTATTCAGGTGATCAGGAGTTTTCTTCATCAGGCACAGGCAAATTCGGCCCTACACATGTTTTGGGACTACAACTCCCATCACCCCTAGCTAACAGGACCAGTGGTCAGGGATGATAGGAATTGTAGTCCCCAAACTTCTGGAGGGCCGTATTTGCCTACGCCTGGTCTTCATCATTCTAGAAAGCTGAAGGGCCAGGAAGGAGTTTGAGAGGGAATTGATGCATGAACAGCCTTAATTGGAGGAAAGTATAGGAACACTTTGCCAACACCCAGGAACAACAGGTTCAGCACAGTGTCACAAATTGCTAGAATTCTAATAGCACTATACCATAATTTAAAGCACAGTGTGGAAAACAAATTAAATCTCTTCCCCCTCCCAAGAACTCCAAAGACACGTGTCTCCTAAGCTGTGCCAACCTCAATTTCACTACCCTAGATGTGGGAAAATGAGTACCATCAGGTCACACTAGAATTCAAAGCTCAGCGCTGAAATGGGATTAGATTTCCAGAAGCCCAGGCAATTTAGCCAGATTTCCCTGAGAGTCAGCCGCATGAAATTTTGTGAAAGGGGAGAGGGGTGTCTTTCCACAGTTTCCTTTGTGGTACATTAATAAAATGCACAGTGACTCGAGTGCTAGATGTCCTCGGCCCCATTAAATCCACTTGGCATACTTGCTCTTTAAAATAAGTTGTTAATACTTAAGTGCAGGGGTAAAGGTAAAGGTACCCCTGCCCGTACGGGCCAGTCGTGTCCGACTCTAGGGTTGTGCGCCCATCTCACTTAAGAGGCCGGGGGCCAGCGCTGTCCGTAGACACTTCCGGGGCATGTGGCCAGCGTGACGAAGCTGCTCTGGCGAGCCAGCACCAGCGCAGCACACGGAAATGCCGTTTGCCTTCCTGCTAGAAAGCGGTACCTATTTATCTACTTGCACTTTAGGGGTCCTTTCGAACTGCTAGGTGGGCAGGAGCTGGGACCAAAAGATGGGAGCTCACCCCGCCGCGGGGATTCGAACCACCGACCATGCGATCGGCAAGCCCTAGGCACTGAGGTTTTACCCACAGCGCCACCTGCGTCCCTTAGAAGTGCAGGGGTAGGGGAGATCAATAACCAGAAAAGCTTGTGGACTTTAGGGGCTGGAATGTACCCTAACACAGCTATATGTCCTTTGCTTTTGTTTCACGAGTGATGGTTCTGAAAGCCAAAGGCAGCGTGAAGGAAGTGAACTTTGGTGTTTGGACAATGAGAGAGAGGGAGAGTGGCAGCATCACAGATCTCCAGGAGGAGTTTTCTTTGGGTAATGTTAGTATTATATATTTATACAATATAAACACACAAAATGCCTCTGAAATGAAAATAGCAATTTTTTTAAAATTTTGAGGTACTGAACACAAAAACAACAATAAATTTGCCAATTGGCTCCTGTTTCAGAGATACAAAGATGATCACGTAAAAATGACCCAGTAGCATTGTGTACATAATTTCATTGCCAACAATGTACTTCACTGTATTTCAAACTCCAGATTGCCACATATGGCAACATATTGCATCAGCCGAACTGCAAGTGCAAAAAGGCTGCTGTGCTGGAAAAGAAGATGCAGCAACTTCAGGACTGCCTAGCCACACTTGGAACAGCATTTCATTTCATTTATTCTATTTCTATGCTGCTTTTCACATGAGTCACAAAGTGGCTTACAAACAAACAATAAATAACAGTAACCTAACAGAACATCACAATTAGAGTATTAATCAGTTGGTATAATTGACAATGATCAGTAAAACAACTACTAAACATAACAAAAGCAACGACCGTCTCTAAAACATTGTTAACAAAATAACTAAAAAAATGAAGCAGCACAACCAGAACAAAGGTCATATTATTAGATTCACAAAGCACTACAGCACTCATAATCCACAAAACAATATTAAAAACATCAACAAACTAAGCACTGCTGAATTCAAATAAACACACACACCCGCCCCACCTTCATGACCCACAGTCTTCCAATAAGTTCATCGGAAGATGCAACCATATAAAGCCCATGGCAGCACCTCCATTCTGAAGGTTCCTAGAGGGCTAGATGCGGAATTTGGGTGCCCCCTACAGAGGTGGAATATTCCCCCATGACAGGAGACAAACCCCTAGAGCAGGGGTCTGCAACCCGCGGCTCCGGAGCCGCATGTGGCTCTTTTACACCTTTGCCGCGGCTCCGACGTCACCTTCCCGCCCGCCCGCCCGCTACATTGTAAGGGGCATGTATGCTGGTCACTGCATTGAAAGGGGGCATGTACGCTGGTCACTGTTTTGAAGGGGAGTGAAGAACACACACACACACAAAAGGTAACTTGTTAATTTAACGTTTATTTCTATGAGGAGGAGTAATTATGAGGGGTCAAACAAAGAAATAATAAAAAAATGACAAAAAAGTTATTTTTCTAATGACGAGTTTTGCGGCTCCCTTTTTTTTCTTTTCTTCGGAAACGGGTCCAAGTGGCTCTTTTTGTCTTAAAGGTTGCAGACTCCTGCCCTAGAGGAATGTGAAGCAAGACTTTCAGGAACCATGCTGTGTCACTGGGGCTGCAAAATCAATTCCATGCGCTCACCTTGGACACCCATTTTGGGCCAGTGGAGCTAGGTCAGTAGTTGCCAACCTCATGATACACTGAGGTGGCTGCAGAAGATTCCTCTAAACATCAGTGGATGAAGAGACAGGAGGATATGGATTTGGAAGATTTGTTTTCCATTCTTGATGATCCAAGACAACTGATAGTGGATAAGTGTGCTGATAACCCACTTGCTACCTTCCAAGGAAATGATTTCAGGGAAAGGGAATTGCAGTGTGGAAAAGGCAACTTGAGAGTAGGAAGGAGTACGAAGTACTCAAGCCATAAGGTTCCTGCCTTCCAGAGGCAGTGGTGTTGATCCATTGGTTCAGTTCCTACCCTTTGGAGAAAACAAGCTTGCTCCATCTTCCACGTGACAGCCATTTAGATATTTGAAAATGGCTATCATGTCTGCTCTCAGTCACCTCTTTTCCAGGCTTTTCCAGGATGTCGTTCGCATCCCAAAAAGTCCGTAACTAGAGTGCCGCTTCTGTGCACACGCAGGGTGCGATAGAGAGCTTATGCGCTTGTGCAAAGCGCGCAGAACGCTTCTACGCATGCACACGCGGTGAAACCCAGAATCATACACTTCCGGGTTTGCCACGTTCGCAACCTGAAAAGACACAACATGAACCTAACACAACACAAGATATGACTGTATTTAACTCAAAGAAGTCAGTCAAACATTAAAATCCCTTTTGCATTATCCCAGTCTTTCTAACAAGCTGTCATTCAGCTTCCATCTAAAAGTGGTATTTTGTTGGCCTTTAATAATACTAAATATCAAATTTTGATGTGATAAAGTGCTCAGTTGTATTTCAGTGTTCTTAAAACCAGATACTATGGACTTTGATACCCATAACAGGTCTAGTCTTCCAAGGCTCATTCCTGGAGGAAGCTGGAGCAAGAGGAGGCAGGTGGTCAGGAGTGTCTTAATCATTCTAGAAAGCTGAAGAGTCAGGAAGAGCAGTGGGCCAAACAGGGAAGCATGATGAGGCTTAGTTGGAGGAAAGTATAGGCCACGACAAGGAGCACTTTGCCAGCACCCAGGAACAACAGGTTCAGCACAGTGTCACAAATTGCTAGAATTCTAATTGCACTATATCATAATTTAAAGCACAGCGTTGAAAACAAATTAAATCTCTTCCCCCTCCCAAGAACTCCAAGGACACATCCCCCCTAATGTGTGCCAGCCTCAGTTTCACCACCCTGGGGAAATGAGTCCCAACAGACTATGCTAGATTTCAAAGCTCAGCACTGAAATTGGATTAGATTTCTGGAACCTCATGCTTTTTCGCCAGATTTCCACAGTGTCTTTCCACAGTGGAGGTGTAGAGAGTTAGAGGGCACAATGTACCACATGTGGTGGGGTTGCAAAGAAATAAAGAACTTTTGGGAACTTATATATAATGATTTTTTAAAAAAAAACTGTTCAAAATAACATTTAATAAAAAAAACCTGAATCCTTCCTCTTAGGCATAATGGCATCAGACATCCCAAGGGAGAAAAGAAGGATCTATTTCTATGCAATAATGGCAGCGAGTACGCTGATTTCCAAGGGATGGAAAGGAGATAAAACTCCATCAAAAGAGGAGTGGCAAGTAGAAATGCTTGAATATATGGAACTAGCATATATGACAGAAAATCGGTCAACCCCAAAGTTCAAAACAGAATGGGAGATCTATAGACAATATTTTAAAGAACTTTAGAATGCTTCGAATAACTCTCAGAATTGAATAAGGTATAAAGAAGTCACACAAGATTTAATAAAGACAAAGTTTATTGAAAAATAAAGGCAAGTAATTAAGAAAACAAAGAACCCATATCAAGGAAGTTGGAAGTTGATGGTCAAAACATTTTTGTGAATTTGTGATGTCTTGTTCTACTGCTTTTTGTTCTTGCCCCCACTATTGAGGGGGCTGACAAAGTGGGACACATTGACCTCATATGTGATGTTTTCACCCCCCCTTAATAATTTTTTGGGGGAGTACCTCACCCTCCTCAGTTGGCGAACCTGTCTAGCTGTTGTTTACTAGAAACTGGTACCCAGAGTCAGAGGCATGCTGCCCTTGAGCCTTCAGGACTAGTAGTCATTGTGAAGAGTTATTGTCTATGGAACTAATAAATAATAATAAATGGCTTACACTCGAGTGAGTGTTGAGGTATAAGTGATAGGGTTGCATGGCTGTCAAGTTATCCCCACTTGCTTTGAATTTAATTCTTCCCAGAAGCCAAGAGTGAGAGAGAGAACCCAGAGAATGTCTCAGATAAATAGCTTGGGGGATGAGGCTCATTCTGAAGGATGAGGTTGGTGTGGGTGTTGAGGCCCAGGTTGACATGGCCTTAGGTAAGTGTTGTCAAAATAGATCAGATGACACAGCGAAGGTACAATCCATTCTACTCTTGCTAGTACTGTGATGCAACAGGGGGACATCTGAATAAAGTTCCAGCAAGGGATTTCAACCGCGTGCTTTAAAGGCCTTAGAGTCCTAGGAAAACAGGCAGTCCATACTCACTGTGACATTGTCTCTGGCACAGGTGCCCACTGCTGTAATAATATTATTATATTGTTGAACACCACACCAATCTCTGAGCAGGTATAGCTATATAATCCCTAGTGTAGTAAGATAAGACCTTTGGAGCAGGCATTTACAAAAAAAAAAAGTTTTTTATGAACTGCCATAGTAGGGCAGTAATTGTTCCTTGATAATTTGTCACCCCCTCCATGATGGAACATGGGGCGACATGCCACCCCACCCCCGCTCCTACGCCCCTGGTTCTAGTATTATGAGAAAGGGAAAGAAACTTTCATGACTGCATTGGTGTGAATCCTTATTCTTATTTGTCGATATCTCAGCTACCTTTGAATAAATCTTCCAATATCATGATGCCATTATAGAAATATTAGGAATATTGTGTACAGTCTTCTCACTTTAAAGGATATTGTGTAGTTGTAAAAGCTTTTAAAAAGGAGAAGCCAAAGATCAAGAGCAAGTCCCTAATGAGGAAAGGCTACAAAATTTGGGACTTTTCACTTAAAAAAAAAAGCAAGTAAGCAGCATGAAGAGGTGTACAAAATTATGGATAGTGTGGAATAAATGGATGGAGAAAAGTTATTATTCCTCTCTCATAACCCTAGAATTTGTGGGCCGTCAATGAAACTATATGTTGGAAGATTCTAGACAGATGGAAGAAAGCACTGATTCAAATAACATATAGTTAAACTCTGGAATTTGCTCTCACGGGAAGTAAAGATCACCACCAACTTGGATTTGTTTGATTGAGGATTATCGAAAAAATCATGGAGGATAAGGTTATTAGTGGCTACTGACCCAGATGGTCATGTTGTATCCCAACTGTTGGAGGCAGTAGTCCTCTGAATGCAGGGGTGTAGCATGAGTTGCTGGTGCCCAGAACATGACAGTTGTTGCATCCCCTGGTGGACTGGGGCGTTCCAGGCACTCACACAAGGTTTGTGCTCCTTTGGAGAACTGAGACGTATCAGAGAATGTTGTGGCTTTAAGAAATATGGTTTATTCGCCTATTTAGACCTTCAGGTGAAGCATAGGCCTTTTAAGGTGGCATTGTACCCCACAGCAGTGTGGGCGGCCTTCTAGCAGCCTGCTCATAGAGGATCTCAATTCTTTTTCCTCCTTCTTCCTCCAGTCACCCTTGTTCCAGGGGTAGTTACCCTGGCAACCTTCCAAATCCCTAGTCTCAGGGCAGAGGGAAGGAGTTGCATTGTTCATGTCCCTCAATTGCCATATATTGTTCTTTGATGGCCATAGCTCAGCCACAGGAATTTTTCTGCAGCTTGCATTCTCCCTTTATATCCCAAACAAGCAAAATCTGCTGGTTTTTAAATTAAGGATTGTTTTTTATTTCCTTTATTCCTTTTTATTTCCTTTGTTCCTATTTATTTATTTATTTATTTATTTATTTATTTATTTATTTGGATCTGAGAGAGACTAGATCTAGACTGCAGGCGATGTAAGTTTCTATTCTTTATATACCGATTAATGGGTGAGCTTTTGGAAGAAGATGAAGGAAGGGGGAAAGGAGACTTGGTTTGAAAACCCTAAACCTTTTTTTTTGTTTTTTTATATTTGCTTTTTTTATGAACATATATATGTGGATAATAGAAGGGCCTTTTGAAGAGGCTGAAGAAAGAGGCACACTGCTGAGAGAGATGATTTTGGGGAATGGAAAAGGAGACATTGAAAACCTTTGTTTGAGTTAAAAAAAGAAAAAATGGAAAAGTTGGGATTAAAAGCTTTCTTATTTCATTTTCTCTTTTCCCGTAGCCTGGGAAACTTTGTGAATAAGCTGCAGCCAATGGGAGAAAACAGGAAATAAGAAATCAAAACAACAGATAAGGGGGGGAAGCACAGTGTGAGAAAGAAGAGCAAGAGAATAAGGATGAAATATAGTGATACAGTGTGATAGGAAAAATAATTGCAGGGGTTTTTCTATTTTGTAAAGGTAAGGTAAGGGGAATATGCAGGAGAAATAATTTTGAGGAGATATGGAAGGTGTTTGTAGAATTTGTACTGTTGAAATGGAAAGGGGTCAAACCGTCGCAAGAGGTGTTGAAATTTTGGGAGGTCGGATAGTTACAATGGAATGGTCTCAGGGGTTGGGTGCATGTTTTCCCCCTTATTTATTTATTTATTATTCAGGTGATCAGGAGTTTTCTTCATCAGGCGTAGGCAAACTCGGCCCTCCAGATGTTTTGGGACCACAACTCACACCATCCATAGCTAACAGGACCAGTGGTCAGGGATAATGGGAACTGTAGTCCCAAAACATCTGGAGGGCCGTATTTGCCTACGCCTGGTCTTCATCACTCTAGAAAGCTGAAGGGCCAGGAAGGAGTTTGAGAGGGAATTGATGCATGAACAGCCTTAATTGGAGGAAAGTATAGGAGCCCTTTGCCAACACCAGGAACAACAGATTCAGCACAGTGTCACAAATTGCTAGAATTCTAATAGCACTATACCATAATTTAAAGCACAGTGTGGAAAACAAATTAAATCTCTTCCCCCTCCCAAGAACCCCAAGGACACGTCTCTCCTAAGCTGTGCCAACCTGAATTTCACCACCCTGGATGTGGGGAAATGAGTGCCATCAGGTCACACTAGAATTCAAAGCTCAGCGCTGAAATGGGATTAGATTTCCAGAAGCCCAGGCAATTTTGCCAGATTTCCCTGAGAGTCAGCCACATGAAATTTTGTGAAAGGGGAGAGGGGTGTCTTTCCACAGTTTCCTTTGTGGTACAGTAAAAAAATGAACAGTGACTCGAGTGCTAGATGTCCTCGGCCCCATTAAATCCACTTGGCATAAAGAATATGGTCACTTGCTCTTTAAAATAAGTTGGTAATACTTAAGTGCAGGGGTAGGGGAGATCATTAACCAGAAAAGCTTGTGGACTTTAGGGGCTGGAATGTACCCTAACACAGCTATATGTCCTTTGCTTTTGTTTCACTAGTGATGGTTCTGAAAGCCAAAGGCAGCGTGAAAGAAGTGAACTTTGGTGTTTGGACAATGAGAGAGAGGGAGAGTGGCAGCATCACAGATGTCTAGGAGGATTTTTCTTTGTTTAATGTTAGTATTATATATTTAAACAATATATAATTTTGATATAGAACTGACTTTTTAAGCTTAGGCCCTTCAATGTGTGTCTTCTAAAAATGAGAATATAACCTTGGGACTCCCATATCCTGGGAATCACATAGAGAAGGAGGAGAGTGCTTTTTCCCACCTTTCATGCATTCAGTTGAGTCATTAAATGTTGAACAATCAAATAACTAGAGATGATACAAGGTGTTTTTGTGAGTGAGTGAGTGAGTGAGTGAGTGAGTGAGTGTATATGTGAACCAGGCCTGTGATTCTGCCTCAAAGACCCTGTTGAGTCTGCTAACATATAATGGGCTTGCTATCTTCAAGGTATCTATTGTGGGGGCCCAGGTAATCCCTGCTCCACATAATCTCACATGACTCAATGCCCATCAACTTTATTGGGTGGGGTGATGCCCCCTCGGGCCCTAGGAATTGGCTCCTATGTACATGGTGCTGTAACACACCCCTGTATTTTCTTTATCCAGATGTTTTGCTGTTTAGACTCACTTTACATAGCATTTAGAAGTTGTCACAGTGTAGCAAAGAACCCTCATAACTGTCAGTTGTTTATTACTATTACCATTATTATTATTATTATTATTATTATTATTATTATTATTATTTTCCAATTTGTATATCACCCTTTATCAAAAGATCCCAGGGCCATGTACAAGATTACAAATAAATTACAAAACATCAGTGATAAAAAACATAGTAAAAAGCATACTGACAGACAACCCAATAGCAAAATAATCATAATAACGACATATGAGTGAGTGCAGACCACAGCATAGTTTTTTCGGTATGATTTAGTGATGGTCTGTATGAACTTTTCTCCCATTTGGTATTTTCAGAAAACTTCAGGGATAATAAGCAAAGGCCTTGTCAGAACAGGACAGGAGGGCCGATGCTTTTGGTGTATGTGAGCAATTACAAATAACATCAGATCTTCCAGGAGCCGTGATTTGGACTGCTACAATGTCTGGCTGGTCAGAAGCAAAGGAGGTAGGTGGGGCTTCACTTTCAGGCCTTTTAGCACACTCTAGGCTGCCATTTTGGAAAAAATACAGACTCCATTTGCAGGCCAGTGAAGTTGTGGCCTAAATTCTGCCAAAAATCAAAACGAAAATTTGAGTCAAGTGTGAATTTATTTGGGGGGGGGGAGGTCTCTGGGTCTGAACACGCAAATGGTAATTTATGGACCTAATAGGTATCTAAAGCCATTTGCACATAACAAATAGGAGCCTATGCAACACAAAACACTGTTGCTGTTTGTAGGTTTTATTTTATTTGTTTTTTATCTTATATTTTGGAAATTTCAATCCAGTTTTTTTCCTTTATTTTATTTTATTTTTTTGGCCCCCAAGAAGTATACCTTGTTTAGCTTCTATGTAAATCTGGCACTGTATATGGGTTGGATCCATGTGTTAACTGTAGTCAGTGCTTTTGGCAGTGTATCATCTTAATGAAGAGAATGGGTGAAAGTGTGAGGCCTATCATTATTCCGGCTCAAAAGCTTGTCCAAACCCAAAAACTGTCAATTGTCGTGGTGATGAGACTCAAAGCATTTCGTTTGCCATTGTTCACAGTAAGTTGCACTGCCAGCCAAGGAGTGGGAGAGGAGAAACCCAGCCTGCCAAGGTGGGTGGGTTGCTTTCTAGTTCTGTTTGCAGCTTCATGCTAGAAAAGAGATTGCATGTGTGATAGCGGCAGCTCCCCACCCCCAAAATATATAACAGAGTTAAAGTCACCTTTGCTTTGTACGTAAATAGACGAGCCTTTATCTTTCAGAGGTGGGTTGGGGGAGAATGAGAAAGAGAAAGAAATAATGTGTTAAATTATATGCAAAACTGTTTTTTTAAAAAATAAAAAATAAAATAGTGTTTTGTTTTGTTTTTAAAAAGTAAAAGCAGCCATGGAACCCCAATTCAGAATGCAATATCAGTGCAGAGTGGGGGCCCCCTCCCTTAATTAGAAAAAGAGACATTTATTTTTTCTTAATTTTAAAGAATTTTGTAATTCTGGTATGCTTTCTATACTTGCGTAATAGAGTTAATAAAAACTATTATCTCTCTTCTGCACACAACCAAACCTCTGTTACTACTCAGCGCACGCAAGTGACTATACCTCTTTCTCTTTACCAGATGATATTTCAGTTCCTGATGTGTTTTATAAAGGCTGTGGCACCCCATCTTTTTGTGAGTTGGCCAAGAAATCACAGTATAATGAGTACTTTTCAGGTGCTGTAACTAATGCCCTATGCTGTGATGTTGCACCTTCGTCACAGCAGCTCAACTTTGAAGGGTAGTTTGGAGAGAACAATATCTTCTTCCTTCAGGATACCGCAATTTGCAGCTTCAGTTGAGCTGTAAGTTACCTGCCTGATGACCCAAAAATAATTCAATGATGCTGGTTGAAGCACAGAGGAATAGAGAAGCTAAAGTAGAAAGGTGGTGCTTGGGGACTCTTCCTCATGATGATATGGTGTATAAAGGTAAAGATAAAGGGACCCCTGACCATTAGGTCCAGTCGTGGCCGACTCTGGGATTGCGGCGCTCATCTCGCTTTATTGGCCGAGGGAGCCTGCGTACAGCTTCCAGGTCATGTGGCCAGCATGACGAAGCCGCTTCTGGTGAACCAGAGCAGCACATGGAAACGCCGTTTACCTTCCCGCCGAAGGTATTTATCTAGGTATATAAATACCGCCGAAGGTATTTATCTACTTGCACTTTGACGTGCTTTTGAACTGCTAGGTGGGCAGGAGCAGGGACCGAGCACCGGGAGCTCACCCCGTCACGGGGATTCGAACCGCCGACCTTCTGATTGGCAAATCCTAGGCTCTGTGGTTTAACCCACAGCGCCATCCGCATCCCTACCATATGGTGTATCGTTAATAATAAATTCCTGTAGCAAATAAAATGTGCTCTGTGTTTATATGTGTCAAATTAAGAATATTAGGTGGAGGTGGTGATTAAGGGCAATGGTTGTAGCTGGGTGTTATTATTTTATACAGATTGTTATTGTATACAACACTCTGTATTTCAAAGAAATATCATAAAAAATCTTTCCACCATATTTCTCCAGAGGCGGGGCTCAAATGCAGCCCAATTTAGGTTTGTGACTGTTTGCATAAAACGATAGGCAACCAGTGCAGATGATTACTGTTTGACAGAACTCTGGGAACCACTACCGGAGTCAGGAATCAGGGACATAATAGGATTCCTACTGATTCTGACCAAAAGCCCATTTAGTCCAGCATAGTGTTATCACAGTGCTTAACCAGATATCTGTCAGAAGCACATAAAACAAACAGAGAAAATCTGGACAGAGAAGTTGGCAAAGTTGTTGAGGTTTTTTATCGTTTTGTTCATTTTTGAGCTATTTTTCTGCAATATGTCAGGGAAATCACAAACATACAGCAACCCTAGAACATATAGGCATCGTGACCAGTAGATATTTGTAGTAGGGATGTCCACAGACCACATGACTCAGTTTGGAACCACGTTTCACAAAAATTTCAATGAAGAACTTTGTAGTCTGTCCAACTCAGTTTCAGAGCTTTCACTATTTGGGGGGAATAAAATGTGGCCATAACTAATCATTTGCCATTCTGTCCTGCAACAACTCCTTGTCACCTGCTGTCTGTTCATTCTTATGTCTGCTTGCTGGCCCTCTCGCCCAGCTGCATCCGTAGAGATGTTCAAAGATTTTGCTTGTTCTGCATCTTAGGTGCACTATGAATCACACTTCCTGACCTAATACATGCATCAAACTAGGTATCTCTTATATTTTCCTGTTCTCTAGTTTTTGTGCTCAAAGAAAGTGAAGACTTCAAAATGCATTTTCTAGGGGAATCAGATTGGGTGCCTCCACTTCCCCTCCCTATAGCACCAAAACATGAGATCACCTTCCACCTCCTGTTCTCACTAACAGAAGAGATTCAATATTCTCACTGGCAGAAACATCCTAGGATTTGCTGATTGATTTCATGACTGTTTAGTTGCTGCCAAACTGCTTTAAGACCATACTATAGTCATGCTCTTCTCACACTACATATTTTTCTTTCTTTATTTTGCACATCCTTATTTGATTAAAATCAATGCAGTTTTGAATGCTTCACCCAACCATCTTGATTCATAGAATCATAGAGTTGGTAGGGACCCAACGGCCATTTGGTTCAACTCTCTGCAATTCAGGAATCTCAACTAAGGCATCTGTGAAAGGTGGTCATCCAATCTCTGCTTAGCAACCTCCAAGGAAGGAGAGTCCACAACCTCTGAAGCGTCTCCAAACAGCTTTGACAGAAAGGTCTTCCTGGTGTCACTGTATAACACACATAATGCCTCTGAAATGAAAATAACCAATCTTTACTAATTTTGAACATGAAAATGACAGTATTATCTGTCAGTTGGCTCCTGTTTTGGAGATACAAAGATGGTCATTTATAGATAACCCAGTACCATTGAGTACATCATTTCATTGGCAACAGTGTACTTCACTGTATTTCGAACTCCTGATTGCGACATATGGCATCATATTGCATCAGCCCAGGTGCTATTGCAAAATGGTTGCCGTGCTGGAAGAGAAGATGCAGAAACTTGAGGCCTGCCTAGCCACACTTTGAGCTACATTTCATTTCATTTATTTTATTTCTATGCTGCTTTTCACTCACACAAGTCACAAAGCGGCTTACAAGCAATTAATAATAGTAACATATTTGAATATAACAATTACAACATAAATCAGTTAGAAGAATTAATAGAGAAAATTGGAAATTAAAATTATATTTAAAAAACAACCCAGCATTTTCTGTCTGGGTATTCACTCCCCCACCTTTTTCAATATAGGTCCAGGAAGGGTGTCTCTGTCCAGAAGTCCACATGGGGAACATTGGGCTTTAGCAGCTTTCCCATTGGCAGCCCAAGCTGGGGTCCGTGCACTTTGTCCATGTCAGGGGTGACTCCCTATTTATCAACCAACAAATGGGCTGCTTGATACCACATTGATATCCAATGCCTTGGCGAAATTCTACTTACTTCTGTAATTAATAAAGTTGTGGGATATTTCAAATTATCACCTAACTCCTGTAGGGTTTTTTGGTGGAAAAAATTATGGCCTTTACTGCGGCACAGGCAGCATGTGCCCATGACAGCAAATTAGAGTAGATTTTGGGATGACGTGTCCTCAAAAGAGACTGAGAGATGACCTGATCCTGCAGGCTAAATTCTTGCCACTTGAAGTTGTTATGAAATCTGAGGGCAACCATAATCTTAATTGTGTTGAAGTGGTGATCACCCAGTATACCTTGGAAGAAGAGTGGGTCCATTATGTACCTGCTGAAGAAGCATGGTTTCATCATATTATCTAAAATGACAAATTGCTTATATCCCTTGCTTGCTTAGAAGGAAGTGTTTGTATGAGTGTCTCTCTGTGAGTGTAAAGACACTTTTGATTATTGTGTCATGGGGGCACTTGGTCATGCCCCCTCACAAAAATGTGCCCAGGGGCATGCCCCCCATGCTCCCACACTATGAAACTGCTAAAATAGAAACACACAAGTGCAATAAGTTGAAGTTTATTGTCTCTAACTGAACAACCAGCCAACAGGATTCCTTATAAGAGTCAAATAAGCATATCAGCCTGATGTGAGTGGCTAAAACAGGCTGCATAAAAGCAGAGAAGAGGAAACCTTGAAAGGGGGAAGGCTTGTGTGCCAGGGAGCATAATAAAATGAGGAAGGGGGAAGTTAGGAGTGAAGGTGATAATAGTGCGTGTGCATGTACATTTCCGCAAAGGAGACTGCAGAGTGGGAGAGAGGTGAAGGAGTGGAAGTGGGGGACCTGTGTGGAAGGGAAAGCTGAGATGAGCAAAGAGAAGGAGTGGAAAAGGAGGTAAAGTACAAGAAGACTGTGCCAGGAGGGTTGCAAAACAAACAAGCAAGCAAACAAACAAACAAACAAGAAGGGAGCAGCTGGCATGGGGACATGGTGAAGACAAAAGCAGGGGCATGGAAGCGTCTGCAGAATAGAAGGGGGTGGCTTCCAAATTGGGTGGAAGGTGAGAAGGGGCATATTAGCTGTAATCTGTGGCAGGAGGAAGATACAAGAGGCAACCACATGCTGGCTTCCCTTCCAAGTGGGTTGCACAAAAAGAAGGGGAGGGGACATGGGGTGCGAAAGGGAAATTGGGTGCAAAGCAGGCCTGCAGAATAGAAGAGAGAAGTGGTCTCAAACATGGTTCCTTGACAGGTTAAACTCATGGCTAGTAGTAGCTGCATGGGGTGGGAATAGGGAGGTCTACGAATCTGATGTGCAGAGGGAGCAGAGGAAAGCCTGAGTAACATCATGGAAATGTCAAAAAGAAGTCCAAAAATCTACCCACCCTATCTGCTTATCAAGAGGTTGATAATGCATAATAATAATAATAATCTTTATTGTGGTGCAACGACCCATAACATGGATTCAGAATAAAATACAGATTCAAACAGACAACCCCCAGGGAAGGAAGAACAAAGTGTTATTTGTTTAGTCATGGGTATGTTGACTAAACAAATAACGCTTTGGTCTTCCTTCCCTGGGGGGTTGTCTGTATGTATCTGTATTTTATTCTGAATCCATGTTATGGGTCGATGGACCGCAATAAAGATACTGAATAAAGTATTTAACTGCAGCTGACTTTGGGCTATAGTGCACAATTCTTCTGGAAATTTGCTACAGAGTTCATGGCAACCAGGGCAGATTAGTATTATTTGATAGGCCACTGGAGATGCACTGAGGAGTCAGGGACATAAGAGGATCCCTTCTGGACTACACCAAAAGCTCATTTAGTTCAGGATCCTGTTCTCAGAGAGTTGAAGCAGATGCCCTTGGGATTACCTCAAAACAAGGCATGAGCAGAGCAAACTCCCAGAGGCTTCTTGGCTTTCATACCAGAGGAAATGTAGCCATTCTGTCTAGTAACCTTCTGTCATAATAATAGAACCTGTGGACAAGCAATGAAACGGAAGGAGGGAAAATTCAGGACAGATGGAAGCAATAAGTGCATCACACAGCAAGTATTTAATCTTTGGAATCTGGTATCAGAAGAAGTAATGGTGGCCAACAACTTGGATGTGTTAAATTGCAGATTACCCTCATCCTCCATGAATTTGTGTATTGATGGCTACTAAACTTGATGGTTATGTTCTATGTCTGCCATCTGGGGCAGTTTGGCTCTTAATGTCTGCTTCTGGGAACCAGCTGTGGTGTTGTTCTCAGGTCCTGCTTGCTGGCTATGCCAGGCATCTGGTTGGCCACTGTGAAAATGGTTTTCTTGAACAGATGGCCTGATTTAGCAGGCTGATGCAAGTTCTGGCCAGCTGAAATTTCCTGCATATCTTCTCACAGCAGCCAAACTCCTAATTGGCTTCAAGTAGGGCTCACCCAGTGTACCTGCTGAAGAAGAGTCTTTCCATAATGTACCTGCCAAAAAACTTTTCTCTAATTGAATACAATTGCTCATGTGCCTGACTGAGGAAAGCCAAAAGAGACAACAGTTTGAGAAACTATGAGGCCCTTTTATAATATGTACCCAGGGTTGGGATCCCCTGTCCTGGGAACCAAATGCAGCTCCATATCACTCTACCTGGGGTCACAATAAACCATAAGAGAGGAGACTTTGACAGACTATGCACCCCTTTTATAATCGACATGGAGCAGGACTGTTGATACTTCATTTTTTATTTGATTTTATTTATTAAAGTTCCATCCCATCATTCCTCCCAAAGGAACTCAGGCTGAATATTCAACTGGTTTTCCATAGTGCAAGACTCCTGAGCGTGCCTAGGTGTCATTGGATAAGAAGCCAGATCTGTTAAAAATCTGCAAGAAGCAGAATTAGGTGTTAGACGTACAATCCTTAAAGGATCAGTATTTTGTTTTCAGCCATATTCATTTATTAACGTGTATTGCAACCCCACCATTCCTCCGAAGGAACCAGGACAGGTGACAACAGAAAAAAAGACACTAGTAAATATAAAAGAAAAATGTATATTAAGAAACTGTTTTTTTAAAAAAAAAAATCTGGAAAGGTTGAGAAACATTAAGAACATTGAAAATTAGCAATAACTGGTTCCGGATAATACAGTAAATTCAAGGCTGCTAGGAGCAGTGCCTTTCAGCTTTTAAATGCCTGGGAGAATAGGAATTTTCAAAATCCTCCAGAAAATGAAGCATGAAGGAGATGGATTTACTTCAGCAGAAAGGCACTCCCTGTCAAGGGTTTAGTGCTCATTTACGTTCAAGAAAACAGGCCTCTTTGTTGTGAAACAATTCTTCTTGGGGGGTCTAAAGTTAAATCTGCTTCAGAAAAAGAAGGCATCATTCCTCCCCCCCCCTTCATTATTTTGGAGGAATAGAAACATGGCTATATATAACTAATGCTTTGGCAGTTCTGACCTCAGATATCTCCCCGTCACTTGCTCTCTATATAATCTGGTGGCCACTGGCAGACTTTGGGGTCAAATTTCAGTGGCACCCCGTGAGACACCAAAATTTGTCGCCTCCCCCCATCTCTCACCTTCCATTCTATGTTGTTTAGTCATTTAGTCGTGTCCACCTCTTCATGACCCCATGGACCAAAGCACGCCAGGCACTCCTGTCTTCCACTGCCTCCCGCAGTTTGGACAAACTCATGTTAGTTGCTTCGAGAACACTGTCAAACCATCTCATCCTCTGTCGTCCCATTCTCCATGTGCCCTCAATCTTTCCCAACACCAGAGTCTTTTCCAGGGAGTCTTCTCTTCTCATGAGGTGGCCAAAGTATTGGAGCCTCAGCTTCAGGACCTGTCCTTCCAGTGAGCACTCAGGGCTGATTTCCTTAAGAATGGATATGTTTGATTTTCTTGCAGTCCATGATCCTCTAAATCTGCCTCTGTGATGCTTCATCACTGGCTAAATACCCAAATGCTATACAGCATACAAGGATGCGCAGCGATTCTGCTATTTCTGCTTTTTATAAGCCTTGAATCACACGAGGATCTGAATAGGTATCCTTTAGCTTTTGTTCTACAATTTTGTGAAAGAACTCAGCAAAATTGGATCCATTTGCTCATAATTTGAGAGGGGGACAAAAATACAAAATCTCCCCTTCTTCCTGGTCAAATATATATAATAAGGATATTCTGGGATCAAATCAGAAACTTCTGAAAATCTGGGACAGTCCCTGGAAAATAGGGACACTTGGAGGGTCTGAAACATTAGTCATGCCTCTGAACTAATTTTGGAAAGGATCCAGGATAGATGGGACCTGAGTTTGTGGGGCTGGACTGTGGCCCAAGTTCAGTTCAGTTGTGTACATAGATGCATTTTCTGGTGTGTATGTTTTAAATCATCCAGGGTGGGTGTCTGGAGATGGTTGCTGGATGGATGGCAGCTGACAGATTGAGGTTGAATCCTGACAAGACAGAAGGACTGTTCTTGGGGGATGGGGTGTGTGGGGGGGGGACTCCCTAGACCTGAATGGGGTAACTGTGCACGCCTGGAAGAAGCGGACTGTTTGGATCCCTTCCAGTCGGGATTCAGGCCTCATCATGGGACTGAAACTGCCTTGGGTGCACTGGTCGATGATCTCCGGCGGGCTAGGGACAAAGGTGAGAGCTGTTTCCTAGTTCTGCTGGATCTCTCAGTGGCTTTTGACGCCATTGACCATAACATCCTTCTGGACCATCTAGAGGTGCTGGGAGCTGGGGGCACTATTATACAGTGATTCCGCTCCTTCCTCCTGGGCCATGTTCAGAAAGTGGTGGTGGGGCTGAATGTTCAGACCCCTGGGCTCTCACATCTGGGGTGCCTCAGGGTTCTGTCCTCTCCGCCATGCTTTTCAACATCTACATGCAACCACTGGGAGAGATCATCAGGGGGTTTGGGCGAATGATACCCATTTCTATGTCTCTTTCAAATCAGAACCAGTGAAGGCGGTGAAGGTCCTGTGTGAGTATCTGGAGGTGGTTGGAGGATGGATGGCAGCTAACAGATTGAGGTTGAATCCTTACAAGACAGAAATACTGTTTTGGGGGGATAGGAGGCGGGCAGGTGTGGAGGACTCCCTGGTCCTGAATGGGATTACAGTGCCCCTGAAGGACCAGGTGCGCAGCCTGGGAGTCATTTTGGACTCACAGCTGTCCATGGAAGCGCAGGTTAACTCTGTGTCCAGGGAAGCTGTCTATCAGCTCCACCTGGTACGCAGGCTAGGACCCTACCTGCCCGCGGACTGTCTCGCCAGAGTGGTGCATCTCCCGCTTGGACTACTGCAACGCGCTCTACGTGGGGCTACCTTTGAAGGTGACCCAGAAACTACAACTAATCCAGAATGCGGCAGCTAGATTGCTTACTGAGAGTGGCCTCCGAGACCACATAACACTGGTTTTGAAAGACCTACACTGGCTCCCATTACATTTTGAAGCACAATTCAAAGTGTTGGTTCTGACCTTTAAAGCCCTAAATGGCCTCGGTCCAGTATACCTGAAGGAGCGTCTCGACCAATATCGTTCTGCCCGGACACTGAGGTACAGTGCCGAGGGCCTTCTGGCGGTTCCCTCACTGCAAGAAGCCAAGCTACAGGGAACCAGACAGAGGGCCTTCTCGGTAGTGGCACCTGCACTGCGGAATGCCCTCCCACTGGATGTAAAAGAGAAAAACAACTACAGTGGTACCTCGGGTTAAGTACTTAATTCATTCCGGAGGCTCATACTTAACCTGAAACTGTTCTTAACCTGAAGCACCACTTTAGCTAATGGGGCCTGCTGCCACTGCCGTGCCGCCGGAGCACGATTTCTGTTCTCATCCTGAAGCAACGTTCCTAACCCGAAGTACTATTTCTGGGTTAGCGGAGTCTGTAACCTGAAGCGTATGTAACCTGAAGCATATGTAACCTGAGGTACCACTGTACCAGACTTTTAGAAGACATCTGAAGGCACCCCTGTTTAGGGAAGCTTTTAAAGTTTAATAGACAATCGTATTTTAATATTTTGTTGGAAGCCGCCCAGAGTGGCTGGGGAAACCCAGCCAGATGGGCAGGGTATAAATAAATTATGATGATGATGATGATGATGATGATGATGATGATGATGATGATGTTTAAGATAACTAAATTCCTGGTATGACTCAGCATTCCTCATTAAAAATATTGCCTTGTATTAGTGGAGTCATGATGCGATTAATGAAGGTAGGGAAATTATTTTGCTGTGCATAAACAACATGAGTGGCTATACTATGTAACTAACACCTTTGAATTCTTTGCTCAGTATTTCCAAGATGATGTGTGTTCTAGCCACTTGAACCTAGAAGGAAATATTCTAATAGCAGTCAAACTCCAATTGTCTCAAAGGGGTGTTCATTCAGTGTACTTTCTGAAGAAGCGTGGTTCCGTAAGAGTGGCTCCCATTGTGGTGAAATTGGGGTGGGATAGACTGGAAAGTTATTTGGTGAATTTTCATGGGCTTTCCAAAGGTGATTTAAGGATTTAAAATATATGTTTCTTATCCCTGAGAATGCAAAAGAAGAGGCAGCTGTCAGAATTTCATACAGTTCCCAAAAATGACTTAATGCAATTTCTACTCCATGCTTTGTGTTCCAATATAAAATTACAAGATGTTTGGGAAAGCATGCAATCTTTACTGTCATCATTTCCCACCCCGTCACTGGACCAGTTCTGCCTAGGGCTCCTCTTCTTAGCCTATAAATCCTCCAAGGCAGACTCTTCCTCCATCAGTTGCCTGATTCTTTGAACTGAGTTCTCCTCAGCTTTTTATCTCTCCAGCACTATGAAGATCTTCCTGAGTACTTGTCTCTTCTTGGCCATCCTTTCTGAAGGTGAGTAGGAAGCCGCAATCTTGAATTGCTTTTTCAAATGTGGGAGGGGATATGAAGCGGGCTAGAGAAGGCAAACTGATATTGGCTCTAGGAAGGATAAAGGAAGCTAAAGATATTGGAATACTGGGAATCTGGACTCTAAATTTTGGAAGACATCCTTATGGAGTGTACTTCTGTTTCATGAGGTTGGCTTTCTTCACATACCACATGTGTGCTGCCTGTGAAAGTATGCAATGGGACTGCTAAAATCCCATTGTGCACCTCATTGTGTGTTGTGGGGGAGGACATCCCTGCTTTAATGTATGCATTCATAATAGTAAAATGGATGAAGACTGTGTGTCTCTCCGTCTTTCTGTCTGGAGATGTTCCTGTGTGTGAGATAGGGGGAAGATATGTGTCAGTGTGCATACCTACATCAACCCACCACTACATGTGGATCCTGAGACCAATAAGGTTGCTCATGTCCGGCTTGGAAGATTGTATCCAGGTGGGAATGTAGATTCCATTTCTCAATGCCTGAGGAACTGATGTATTTGGTGCTGAATATTTCTTTTGTCTCTGCAGTGACAGCTGAGAAATGTAAAGTAAAGAAACTAAATGACAGTGTTTCACAAGGCACCTGTGAAACTTCCGAAGGTGGCAGTTGCTTTTTTCGTGTTATTGGCAGAAGATTTAGTGAGTATAAATCCTTTCTGTCAGATTAAACCTGAGTGTGTGGGTCCATCATTTGGACCCTGACATATCCGGGGGGGGGGGACAGAATGCGGATCTCACCCAGTGTTGAGAAATTCTTTTTTCCCAACAATTAATTAAATATTAGTAGAATTAAAACTATATAAAATATGTGTAAAATGTATCAATGATTACAATAAAAGTGGTGTCAACCTTTTCAATAAAAACAGTAATTCCTCAAAAGCCTGTTGGGACAAGGTCTTCACCTGCCAGGAGAAGGACAAGAAGGGAGGAATTTTCCTGGGAAGGATTTCCAGTGTTGGGAAGCAGGCAGTGAGATGGCTCTTTTCCATGTCAATAACTAATAAAGTGTGCAGCCTCCCCCACACCTTTCCATAGGGCAGCCTCTTAGCCTTGGAGAACCACTGGCAACCTCTTCTGAGCTTTGCCACCTGATTACTGTTAATACATTATGCATGAATATTCAGGCCTCATCTTTCTCCGGCCTTTGCCTCACAGCTCCATCACCAACTGGTTTTCCCAATGGCCAAATCCTAAGTAACAATACCTCACTGGCAGGTCACTCTCCACTCATTAGTACCCAACATAATCAGAGTCTACTCTTTGTGGGTTCAAACACAAGTGATGCAGTGGTCAAGTGTGTAGCCAGTGATGAATACAAGAAGATATGTGTTCAACCATTGATCAACCAGTCCTCCTGTTGGTAGAAAGACAGTTGGGAATGACCAACGTTAGAGTTCACCTATGGCAACATCTAGCAAACCCCAAGAAGCTACTGGTAAGGGTTGCTCTTCTCCCTGATCCCCTGAGCTGGGTGTAGGGACAAAGATTGCAGTCTTTCCAGATGGCATGATGTTTTGGGGAAAAGGGGCTTCCAATCCCATTGTTGGGAAAATTGAAAGGGTTCATAGACTGGAGGTATGTCTCCCAGAAAACCATAGGTCCTAGGCTCAAAGGAATATGGAATAATCCAAATGATACAGTTCCATGAAATTAATATTTTCTCTATCGTTCCCCCATTTTTTTTTTGGAAAGGAATGATTCCATATTCATTTTAAGGCAGAATATTTTATACTCACACAGGTAGAAGTACCTACTTTACATAACAAATGCCAATCAATATGGGGAAAATACTCAGACTCACTCCCCACATATCCAGTAGTGACATCTCAATATTTTCCAGCTTGCAGCAACCATATGATGGTTGGCCAACATGGAATGACTGTGCTACTTATGCCACCCTGAAAAGTATTTTATGGGACCTATGTTTGGTTTATGGGTGGTGTTTGCAGTGATTTTATTAAACTCACAATTTAAGATTTTATTTGGGATGAACACAGGGGCATAACTTGCACACTGCACACAATTTACCCTTCCTTGACTAATGTAATTAGCAAAACCAAGAAATTACCTTGTGTTATGTGGCATCTATTGACAAACCCAGCATAACGCACAACAATATTCAATATTTATCATTTTCTCCCTTTTCCCACTCTTGTGGCCTATGAGACACCTGAGCATGCTTATGAACCAAGAGCAGGAATAACATTTAGGTTGACATAAACATCACTAGGACTAAATTAACAACAGCATTTTCTTTATTTTTTCCCTTTGGGGGAGAAAACTGCAATCACTAAGGAATAGAAATCTTTTTAGTTATAAAGTATAAAAAAATCATGAAACAGCCAGGAACAGAGCCAAGAGGAGCTGCATGTTTGGCTCTCCTATTTCCTAAAAGCAAAATATTTTCATTTTAAGATATAGAAAAAGGGAATAAATGAGGAACCAAAGTATGTATAGAAAAATCCACAGAAATAAGAAAATTAATCTCCCCCCACATTTTGGCACACAGAATGGTACAGTATCACAGGAGATAAACAATTCTCCAGGCTTGGTGTAGGCATGAATAGAAGAGATGACCTCAGGAATTTGGGCACCTTTTAATATCTGAAAGGAAATAAACTTGAAGAATTTCATAGTCAGATACCACAACATAACCAGACATGAATTTATCACGGTCATTTGTTTTACAAAAGTCATCAATATACAGAATCAAGTTGAAGAAAGGAACATCATTAAGATATGGATGAGGTGTGACACTGAATCGGAACCTTGTTTGCTACTTTTACAGGAGCTATTAATCTATAAATGAAATCAGGTTCAGGGTAAAAACAAGAAAAGGAAAATGAACTAAATTTCATGGGGGGGGGGAGTTGCAAGAATAGGCTGATTCAGCAAACAGTGGTTACAGTAGTAAAAGCTAACAAAAAATTAAATTAATTTTTATTAGTTTTCAGAATTTTAACAAATCAATCCAGATCATTTAAATTTAATACATATTTTTTTACAAAAAAGGTTTCCTGCTCCTTTCACAAACATATGTCCATTGCTTCCTGATATTGCCACATTCATTCTTCTCTTTTAATCACCTCCTTCTATTAGTCGTAATCCATTTCCCTAGCTAACATTCTTGGGTTTTTTACACACAGCACCATTGATATTTTCCAAACATATAAAATAACAATCTCACATGTGCAGCCTTTTCAGAAGTCTGTTCACAGACTTAGAGTGGAGAGAGATTAATTGCCAACTTTCTCAGTCCATTCCATTCCTTTGAAAACATCCCTTCCATTTTTCAAGGACGTTCCAAGTTATAAATAACTCCCGAAAAGATGCCTTCTCTGCCATTAAAATCCTGGGGATTGTTTTCCACAGCTCGCAGTTAAAAAGCAAAATCATATTTATAAACTCCTGGGAAGTCTAATTACCGTACTTTTCTCTCTATAGCACGCATATTTTTTCTCTTAAAAAGTAAGGGGAAATGTCTGTGCGTGTTATTGAGCGAATGTGTGTTCCCTTGAGCCAACTGGCCCGAGTGCAGGGGCAAAAATCAGGCAAAAATCTGACCGCGGGTGCGTCAGGGAGGAGGGACGCCTGAAGAGAGGAAGATGTTGCTTTCCTGCATTCTGCCTCAGGGTCTTACTGCCCACCCCCTTATGTTTTGGTTGCTGTTTGCTCAAACGGAACAAAGAGCAGGGAAATCCCCTCCCCTCCAGGCAAGCGGAGGGGAACAGAAAGCGTCCTTCCTTCTAATTCCTCTCTGTGGTCCGGTGCTGCTGCGTCCAGGGAAGCATTTTAGGGACTCGCAGGCAGCCGGAAAACATGCAGGTGGGAGAGAGGGAGAGGGAGGGATGGCTTGGGTGGTTGGGTGGGGAAAATTTTTTTGCCTTCCTTTCCTCCCTCCTGTTAAACCCCTCTCCTGCA
Source organism: Podarcis filfolensis (assembly GCF_964270895.1). Lineage (NCBI taxonomy): Eukaryota > Metazoa > Chordata > Lepidosauria > Squamata > Lacertidae > Podarcis > Podarcis filfolensis. The sequence goes on along the minus strand of NC_139611.1, from coordinate 77,813,703 downwards.
TTCTTAGCCAGCTGCTTCTCTGCACACCCCTCTTGTGCTCCTTGTCCCTTCTGTGTTTTTCCTTCCCTCCCCACTTAAAACGTGGTTACAAAGCATGGATCCACATGGATCCTCAGGATCTTTGCATTGGGCCACCCCAAATTCACCATCAGATCACATTACATGTCCATGGCTACAGCCTGCACCAAAAAAATCACACACCCACTGTTACCTGGGGCTGCAATGGTGCAAAAACGTGGTTACAAAGCATGGATCCTCAGGATCTTTGCATTGGGTCACCCCAAATTCACCATCAGATCACATAGCATGTCCATGGCTACAGCCTGCACCAAAAAAATCACACACCCATTGTTGCCTGGGGCTGCAATGGTGCAAAAACGTGGTTACAAAGCATGGATCCACATGGATCCTCAGGATCTTTGCATTGGGTCACCCCAAATTCACCATCAGATCTCATAGCATGTCCATGGCTACAGGCTGCACCAAAAAAATCACGCACCCACTGTTGCCTGGGGCTGCAATGGTGCAAAAACGTGGTTACAAAGCATGGATCCACATGGATCCTCAGGATTTTTGCATTGGGTCACCCCAAATTCACCATCAGATCACATGTCTGTGGCCACAGCATGAGGCACAAAAATGATACACCCACTGTTTCATTCAGAATCCCCCCCCTTGTTTTCCTCCTCTAAAAACGATGTGCATGTTATGGTCAGGTGCATGTTATAGAGCGAAAAATACAGTAGCAGTCCTTAGGAAACCACTCTCTCATCCACCACTTTCTTCATACAGTTCAAAGAAACTGTATATAAAATTCATTCCTCTTCAGTCAAGAGGGGAAGATTTTTTTTTTTTTGTAAAACCCTTATTTGGGCATAAATCATTGGTTCTCTCTCTTCCTGCAGATAACAAATAACCTCTAAATGTCTGCACATTATTCTTTTGTGTTGCAGGAAATGTCAACGGGGGGGGGGGGGGAGCCATTTAGAAACCTTCAGAGTAAACATTGCTTTGCCTCCCCTCCCATTCTGGCTATTGCAAGACTTTTTGCGCTTGTTGAAAATCATTAAGATAACTTCAGGGCTCAAGTCCAGTCCTTTTGGCAGCTGATTAGTTGCAGCCCTTTACCATATGCCATTACAGGAGTGCCCCATAATTAATGAAATATTCCAAATTCTTGAGGAACTGATCACAGATCATGCCAGAAATGGAGGTTTGTCCATGGCAGGGACACATTTCCCAGGCTGCACCCGCACTGCCTTTCAAGCTGGGAGATATGAGTTTAAGTGACACCGTGGGATACCGTGCACTCCCCAGACCCCTGGGAAGCATTGCCAGGAATTTTACCTCATAAATCCTGGCTTTCCCCTGTCCAGGCAGCTACCCTGCCCTGGAGGGCAGAAGAGCTCAACCACCATGACCATGATGTCAGGCCGGAAACCAAAACCTAATTAGTTTTAATTAGTTTTGCCTTTTGTTATTTTTAAATCATTTTTATTGAAAGTTTTCAGCATAAAATACAATAAAAGCCAAGCTAATCTGAAGAAAAAGGATACATAAAAGCAAGAATAAGAAAGGAATAAAATAAAGAAGTGAAGGATCAAGAAATGAAGAAGAAATACAAAGCTCTCTATCACAGTTATCAGACGCCTGACATTTCAAATGAGTTTCTTAGAATGGAGGTTTTCCTCCCAGAGACTTAAAAGGAAAGGATGTAGGCTCCAAGTGAAAAGATAGGCCTGTAATGAAATGCAAATCTGCATAGGCACAGCCTCAAAAATAAGGAGGAGACTGTAAAGAACCACATCCAAATCAATGTTGGGGTTTTTTATACACTTCTAGATTACACGTGATTTCATTTCACCAATCAAAGGATCAAAGGAATCTTAATAGTTGAAACCAATTCTCTTTCTGTTCATACAATGGCCACAATAGATTCTAACAATTTGTCCTTTTCACTGTTATGGAAAGCACATTTGCTACATACCATACCCAAAAGTAGCTAGTTCTGTACTCTAAAAGGCAGGCTGATTGGCTCCCTTGTTCTTTTGAGTTTCTCCTTGCACAGGAATGTCTGCAAGAAACCCATCAGACAACCAAACCAAACCCATCCACAGTCATGCTGGGCTGCAAACTGCACTCCTGGAAAGGAGGGATGGAATGGAGATTCTCAAACCAATCAGAAAGAATCTACCCGATCCAGGCCACCCCACCTCTTGCCAAATAGGCCTGTAATATATAGAAGCAGCACAAAACTCCAGACCCTTTTGGTTACAATCTGACAGCAGCTGAACCTACAAAAATATTTTTCATGAAAAAGGAAAACTTATTCAGACATTTCCCCATAGAAAGATGCATGGAAAAAGATTTATTCCCTTGAGATATGCAGTCAGAAGTTAGATCAAGAGAAGGAGAAAATTAGAGGAAAGAGAAAACTGTATTCTCCACTCTCTAAGAACTATCCTGGAATATTCACATGGTTTGGCAGAGTAATTTATACTGATTCAGGAAGAAACTACTTTAACGATTAGCTTGCTTAATTCAGTACTTGCCAGATTCTTTTTTCTTTATTCACCCATTTGCACAACGTATGTTTATAAGGGAGCATCACAAAAAAATCATTCAGGAGAGTAATGATTTGAATTTTAGCTGATCTAGGTATTCCAATTATCTCTCACAGATGGCTCTACAAACCTTGAAACTGAAATGGGATGTACTACAGATTGCACCTCAGGGAACTACCGGTCCATTTTCACTTCAGGAAAAGATTATTTCTTGCGGGATATCAGGTTCTGCTGTCGTGCTATAGACTGCTACAAGAAATTTTTTCAACGTAAGTATATGCATGTTTGTATATATCCTCAAGCATAAATAGCATTGAGGCTTTAAAGGCTTTCCTTGGTTGCCGTTAGACAAACGATATCAAACAGATGGCATTGGAGATCTTTGATGAAGCCCAAGATAGATCACAGCTTCCCTGTAGTTGGTTAGAGGACACCAAAGGTGGTCCCCATGATACCTCATAGTAAGGAAAAATGTAAAGGTAAAGTACCCCTAGACAGTTAAGTCCAGTTGAAATTAACTATGTAGTGCAGCACTCACCTCACTTTTTTAGGCTGAGGGAGCTGACATTTGTCTGCAACAGCTTTCCAGATCATGTGGCCAGCATGACTAAACTGCTTCTGGTGCAATGAGACACTTTGATGGAAGCCTGTAAAGGTGGTGTTTCCCCTTCGCAGTAACACTCCAGCATAGTCAGCTTTGTATTTACAGTCTTTATTACATATATACAAGAAATAGCTACAGTTCAGAATTACACTTCCAAACCTGTTGAGTCAGATTTGGGGAGTGGCTTCCTATGATTCCCATGCCAACAAAGTAGGTGTGGGAATTGCGTGAGACATCTTTGATCCTTATGTTTCATTTCCCTCCTTGTCTGTGCTGATTTGAAAGCCCCCTCCCTTCCTGAGTCTGAGCTTCCTTCCGAAGCCTCTGGGTGCTTGCAGGGCTCTTCACCATCCCTGAGCCCCTGCTCTCCCTGGCAACTCTCCACCTCCTCTTCCGCTACCTCTGTCTCTGGGTGGTTACGGGGCTCTTCAGCATCCCCGAGCCCCTGTTCTGCCTCTTCTGTCCTTTGCTCCTCCAAATCCTTCTTGACATAACCCTCCGTCTCTAAGCCCTCCCAAATCCCCTTCCTCCCCTCTGTCTGCAGGTCCAAATCTTCTGGTAGCTCTATCTCTTTGTCACTGTCCAAACTACTCTCTGGCTCTGCCCAATTCCTAGGTTTGGGCTTGTGGGGGTGTCTCCTGTGAAACTCCCTCTGCAATCGTGGCACATGGACATGCTCCAACAGTTCCCAGGAGTTCTCAGCTGATGAAAAACCTTTCCAAGCTACAAGGTATTGTAGTTTCCTCCTGTGCCATCTGGAATCTAAGATTTCCTGAACTTTGTACTCCTTCTCTCCTTCTACCAGTGTAGGAGGGGGAGGATGTTCCATCCTCTCCCTCTGGTACCTGTGTGCTGGAATAAATGGAGACAGCAAAGCCCTGTGGAATACTGGGTGTATCCTCATTGTCTCTGGCAACCAGAGCCTAAAGGACACTGGATTAATCTCCTGCACCACCTCAAACGGCCCCAGCCTTCTTGGCTCTAGCTTCTTGCACCTCCCTTTGAACGGCAACCCCTTTGAGGACAACCACACCTTGTCTCCTACCTGGATTTTCTCTCCCTCCTGCCTCCCTCCTGAGGTCGTTTTGTAAGCTGCCTTCGATGTTTCCAGGTTTTCTTTCACTATCTTATGCAAGTACTCCATTTTCTCCACAAACTCCTCAGCTGCTGGTACTGACAGCACCTCTTCCCTACCCAGAAAGGCCCTGGGATGCACATCTTAGTTCGCCACAAAAGGTGCCATGTCCATGGATGTGTGCACTGCGTTGTTGTCAGCAAACTTGGCCAGGTTCAACTTCTCTACCCAATCGTCTTGCTGGTAGCATGTATAGCACCTCGAGTATTGTTGCAAGGTGGCATTGGTCCTCTCTGACCTCCACCCCTAACAACTGCATTAACTTCCTCCAGAAATGCAAAGTAAACTGACTTCCGTGATCCGTGATTAGCCTTAATGGCATACAGTGCAACTTAAACACATGATCCACGAACGACCCTGCTGTCTCCTGTGCGGAAGGTATCTTAGAGCAAGGTACAAAATGTGCCATCTTTTTCAGCACATCTACCACCACCCAAATAACTATTTTTTTTCTGTGACACTGGTAGGTCAGTAATAAAATCCATGGATACCACTTCCCACAGTTTACTTGGGGTGGGTAACAGTTGTAACAGCCCAGCTGGGGCTGTCCTTTGCCCTTTGGCTCTCTGACAGACTTCACACCCCCTCACGTATTCTGCGGTATCCTCCTTAATCTTGGGCCTCTAGAATTCCCTAGTGACTAGGTATATGGTCTTGCTGTGACCAAAATGCCCTGCCGTGGGGCTATCATGATGCTGCCTGAGAACTTTGGCTCGTAGCTCATCTCCTGGTATGTACAGCATCCCCTTGTAATAGAGAAAGCCTCCTCTCTCTTCAAAACCACCTTCTCTACTTCTCCCTTAGCTCAGTTCAGCTAACTTCTTCCTTGCATACCCCCAGTTAACGTCTGTAGCTCCCTATCATTTACTACCGTTGCTGCACACTGCCACTGCTCTGATTCAAACGTGTGCCTTACTGTTGGAGGCGACTGCTCCTCCAAATACTCCGGCTTTCTCAACAGCACATGTGCCCGAGCATTTTGCTCTTCTGGCACATACTCTAGCTTAAAATTGAACCCAGCAAAGAATTCTGCCCACCTAATTTGCCTTTGGTTTAACTGCCGAGCTGTTTTCCAGTATTCCAGATTCTTATGGTCTGTGTGAACCTTTAACTGCCATTGCACACCTGCCAAAAATGCTTCCAATTTTTGAACGCTTCAACTATCTCTAACAGTTTGCGGTCCCAAATCATGTAATTCTGTTCAAAGCGGTTTAACTTCCTAGAGTGAAAGGTGCATGGTCTCCAGTTTCCTTCCCTATCCTGCTGCAGTAACACCGCCCCTATGGCCTGATTTGATGCATCTGTTTCTATTCTCCCTGACAAAGCCAGAAGGCATGGAAAAACTGTTTACCTAGAAATAACTCCACTTCTGGAACACCAGCTACATTGTGGCATCCTGGCCCTTCTAATATGGTGTTGGCACAGTTTTTTCTGAGGGGATGCAGGGGTACACATACCCCTAAACAGTTTGTGAATCTAAGTTGGCCTCATTGAGGGGCGGTATTTCAATATGAGTAGGAAAATGAGAATACCCCTAAACATTCCCGGATCATGTGGCCAGTATGACTAAACTGCTTCTGGCGCAATGGGACACTGTGATGGAATCCAGAGTACATGGAAGCACTGTTTACCTAGTAGTAACTCCACCTCTGGAACACCAGCTACAGGGTGACATCCTGGCTTTTTGAATATGGCATTGCAAGATCCCTCACCCATGACCTTGGGGAACAGGAGGCTGAAAACTTTCAGTAATGCTCCCCAGATCAAAGAAAGTAAAGTGAAAAGGACAAGAAAGCAAAAGCCAATTAAGAATGCAAAGGTCTCAAATAACAGGCTTAACTTCCATAGACTGTTTGCATTGCTAGGGAATGAAGGGAAGTCTCCCAAACTAACCTAAGCAAATAAAAGGGAGAAAAAGACAAAGAATAGCTTGAAGTCCATGCCTAAACCAGCAACTAATGCAGGCTGAGAAAAGAGCATGGGTGACTGTCCTATTCTCCCTCTCCTACATGAAGATGCCAATGCACAGGAAGCCATCCAGGATCTTTTGTTATTTAAGTGTCCCTGATCCCCCATGGCTAAAGCTCCCCCTCCTATGTGTAATAATACTACAGAAAGAAGCAGCTATACGGTGAACAATCTTTTTACTTAGTCCCGATGAAACATCAAGTGTTCCTGTGCAATTATCCTAAACCCAAAGGGATGATATCACAGGTGGAGTGCAAACTGCATCTTTTACAGATTTTGAGACTAGTGAACATAAATCTATTTCACAGTATTAAGCAATATATAAGAATACATAATGCATGATGAATCACAGTGCATATTAAGCAATGGACAAAACATAGAAGTGGCAAATTAATCACATAGACAACCCAGCAATAAATTCCACAACTCACTCCCTAAAAATACTGCTACTTGCCTACTCCTCTCAGGTTGAACTATGAAACACAATACATATTTAACAACAGACTGGGTGGAGTCTCTCTGGACTGTATTTGCACAGTGGCAACTAAAATTGCTCCCTTTTGATAACCCAGCTGCCAGCACCTCTGTCTCATCATTAGAGATAATATCTAGATCTGTATTGTGAGCATAATTAATTCCTGAAACAGAATACAATGGAGATGTTGCAGCCCTCTCTCACAGAACTAGGGAACTGAGGCTTAGGATTCGGAGAAATATATGGGCTGGATAAAAAGCATTAACTATGGAATTCTTCATATATTATTCTAAATGATATCATGGTGGTAAAGATGATTTAGAGACAATAGGTAGCTATTTAAAAGGTTGAAAGTTACTAATCTTGACAAGACAAGACAACCTTGACAAGCAATTAGGAAGGCCTAACTGCTGATTATTACAAAGTACTTAATACCACCTTTACAAACGATCACGAACAATGCTTTGACACTAGGGAAGATACCCGATACTTGGAAGCATGCCAATATTACTTTGATAGCAAAAGAAGATTCTAGTTGAGAATTATAGACCTATTTCTCTGCTTAACTCTGATTATGTATTTTTTGCTACAATATTAGCAAGACTTAAGCAAGTGTTAAGAAACTTAATACATGAAGATCAGACAGGAGTTCTTCCAACACGAGAATTAAAAGATAAAGGTAGAATTGTATGGAATGGTATTTGAAAAAGAAAATGATTAAAAATGTATGAAATGTTACTAGAATGGACAACAAAAGATGAGCTGGTTAAATCTGCAATGAAGCAATGGGCTAAAGATCTAGCACATAATATAGAAATGGATGCATGGGAAAGGTTGGAAAAAATTGATATGAAATGTACTGCCTGTTATACTCTCAAAGGAAATTACATGGAAATGATATATAAATGGTATTTATCAAATTGGCTAATAGTTGTAAATAATTGTTGGAAGTATAAATGGGTACATGGAACTTTCGTTTATAAGTGGTGGACTTGTAAGACAGTGAAGGTTTTTTTGGAAAATGACATATGATGAGATAAAAAAGATGTCTGAAGTGATTATATACAAAAAACAAAATCTCCTGGAGATTATGGGGAAAGAAGTTCAAAAATATAAGATTAATTTGTTTCTGTATGTAACACCAGGGGCTAGGATTCTCTATGCACAAAAATGGAAGGAAGTAGAAGTTACCACCAAAGAAGAATGGATAAGTAAGGTGATGGATTATGCAGAATTGGCAAATTAACAGGCAAAATAAGAGAATCTAAGAATGATTGCTTTGTGGAAGAATGGAAGCCCGTTTAAGACTATTTAAGGAATTATTGTAGGATGAACTCACGAGCAGGATTTGAAACATGAGCAGCATAAGAAATTAAAGAATAAAGTATTGATGTGTTGGTATATACGATAGAAGGTATTGTGCAGCAGAGGGAAAGAAGTAAAAACATGGAAAATGGGGTAGGGAGTCTGAAAAATTGATTATGCATTGATGCATAGATATCAATTTTTTGAAAAGGTAATAAGAAATTATTACACTGCAACAAAAGGAAGGTAGGTAGGGTGGAGAAATGGGCCGAAACTGTGTGTTGATTTTAGTGGTTGTTTTCCACAGTGCAACAACCTAAGTTAAATGGGCAGGAGTGTCCGACCTGTTTTCCTTCTTTCTCAAAAGCCTGTAAGGGCTCAGAGACCATCAAGTGTTCTGATGATCAGACCCAGTGCACAGAGTTTGTTGTTGATCATGGTAAGTAGCACAGCCAGCCAATGAGGTGGAGACAGGGTGGTGGGCTGCTCTCTTCCTCTGTTGGTGGCTTTCTGCCAGAAAATGCACTATGTGTTGGTAGGGTGAAATTCTCTTTTTCTGAAAATATAACTGCGTTAAATTATCTTTGTTCTGCATATATATAGATGAGACACCATATTTCTGGGGTGGGGGTATGAGAAAGGAAGCAAAATAATCTGTTTGTTTAATCATGTGTAAAACTGCCTTTTAAAAGAAAGTTTTCACTAACCTTTTAGAAGAAGTAAAGACAGCAATGGACCACCGATCTGGAAAGCAATATTGATGAAGATGGGCCCCTGTAACATAATAAAAAATGGATATTTCTTTTTCTAAATTTTAAGCGTCTGTGTCAAATTGATCTCATGTATGATTCTGAGATGCCTTCTATACTTGCTCAATACACTTCACAAAAATTAAAATGCTCCTATTCTCTCTTCTGCACACAAACTCACCTGCTACTACCCAGGAACTCATGTGAAAATGTCTCTTTTTCTTTACTAGATGACAGTGCAATTCCCGAAAAGGATTACTACGGCTGTGCATCACCAGCCTTTTGTGCAATGGCCAAGAATTCAATGCATTTTTATGCCTTTTCAGGCACTATTACCAAAGCACGATGCAGTGATACTCTGCCTCTCCTAGAGCAGCTCAACTTTGAAGGGTAGTTAGGAGAGAACAATGTCTTCTTCCTTTTGGTTCCCACTGTTTCTTGCAGCAGTGGAGGTGGAGGTTGCTTGCCTGGTGGTGGGAGAGGAAGAGCTACTGCACAGGACTCCTGAATCCTCTATTTGGCTTTTAATGGAGGGTGAAAGGGATGCAGGGATGCAGGGAATAGATAAGTAGGAATGTGGGGCTTGAGGGCTCTATCTCATGATAATATGGTATAGGGTTAAATTTATCTTTGTTCATAATCAAAATAAATTGGTGTGGCAAATAAAAACTGTGTTTTGTGTCTGTATTCATCAAATTAATAATATTTGTTAGCTGCAGTGGCAAAGAGGAGTGTTTTTAAAAGGAACAAATGGGTAATGATTAGTTATTTTATCGATTTATGAAATGTTTATACCACTCTATATTTCAAAGAAATATTTGAGTGGTTTACAATATCATAAGGGCATCACAAAAGATCAAACAAATACAGTAAAAAGGTTCCCACCCAACTTATCAAGAGGAAAGATTGAAGAAAGCTCTAAAATGCAGTCCACCGAGGGTATTTGTAGCTGCTTTTTTGGGAGATTTGCACCCAGTGCAGCCTAGTACTGTTTAGCAGAGCTCTGGAGAGCCAGCCTATGGGCTGGAAATGTCAAAACTTTTTTTAAAAAACCTCATTGTTCAGGGTTTTCCGTTCTTTGTCCTTAGAGAGGTTGAATCTTTGTTTCAACAAATAAATGACCAAATGCTTACTTAGCCTGCTTTGCTTTTTATATACCACTTTATTTCTATGCTCTGACCGAGGGAACCTAGCAGAACGTAGTGAGATTGTGTGTCTCTTAGTATGGGGATTAGCTGTGGCAGCAATCCTGCTTTTTGTGTAACAAAGGGAGAGTAAAAAAGCCAGGGAGGAAGAAAAAATGAGTGATAATGATGCGTGTGCAAAGGAGACTGCAGAATAGGAGAGGAGAAGGGGTGGAAATGGGAGATCTGTCTGCAAGGAAGAGCTGAGGTAAGTAAAGAGCAATAGAGGAAAAGGAAGAGCAGCTGAAAACAGGTGTGTAAGGGGGGTTGTGAAAATGGAAGGCGTAGCAGGCCTGGGGACATAGTGAATCAAAAGCAGGAGTGTGAAAGAGGCTGCAGTATAGGAGGCGTTGGTGGCTTCATATATTGGAGAAAGGTGGGAAGAAGCCTTTGTAGTCGCGGTGTTAGGCAGGAAGTTACCACAGGCTGGTTTATCTCTGGGGGGTGGGTGGGTTTGTACAAAAGGAGGGAGTGATAGGACTTGGACATGGGTGTGAACATGAAAAAGGATTACCCTTACCTCCCATGAATTTGCCCATGGATGGCTAGTAAACCTGATGGATATGTTCTACATCTGTTGTTGGGGCAATATGGCTCTGAATGTCTGTTGCTGGGAACCAGTAGTGGAGAGAGTAGTGTGGCCCTTAGCTTCTGCTTTCAGGCTATGCACAGGCATCTGGTTGGCCACTGTGAAAATAGTTTAGTTGAGCAGATGGCCTGATTCAAGAGACAGATGTAAGTTCTGGCCAGCAGAAGATTCTGGAAAATCTGCTTACAACAGCCAAACTCTTAATTAGCTCTAAGTGCTGCCCACGCAGTGCACCTGCTGAAGAAGATTCTTTCCATAATGTACCTGCTGAAGAAGTTTGTTTCATAATCTCATCTCATTTGAGCCAACTGTTGATGTGGCTGAGTGCAGGAAGCCAAAAGAGAAAACAGGTTGAGACACCATGGAGCCCTTTTATAATCTATACCTGGGGTTGAGAACCCCTGGACTGGGAGTCAAGTGCAGCCCCTACATACCTATATACTACTTCATGTTTCATATTTCAAAGAAATCTCCAAGCGGCTTACAATATCATAAGGACATCACAAAAAGTTAAAACAAATACTGTGCACCATGAAAGCTTACCACCCTACTTATTAAGAGGGGGATATTGAATAAAATTCTAAAACACAGTCCACTGGGGGCATTTGTAGCTGCCTACCAACCTTACTGTATGCTTGTGAAACAGGCGAACTAATGCCACTGTACTGGAAGAAGCAAAGATCATCAGTGTCGAAACGATGATTCTTCTACACCAACTTTGTTGGACTGGTCATGTTGTGAGGATGACTGATTATCATCTTCCAAAGCAACTCTATTCCAAACTTAAAAATAGAAAGCGTAATGCCAGTCATCAACAAAATAGGCTTAAAGACTCTCTCAAGGCAAATCTTTTTTTAAAAAGGTAGCATAAACACCAACAATTGGGAAACACAGGCCTGCGAGCTCTCAAGTTGCAGAACAGCCTTTACCAAAGGTGTCATGGACTTTGAAGACGCTCGAACTAAGGACAAAAGGGAGAAATGTGCTAAGAGGAAGCCATGCTTGGCAAACCCTCACCATGATCAACTCCCCCTGGAAACCTATGTCCTCACTTTGGAAGGGCATGTGGATCCAGAATTGGCCTCCATAGTCACTTACAGACCCACTGTTAAAACCGTGTTTATGTAAAACAACCTTACTCAGCTACAAGGGGTCGTCAAAGAAGAAAACATGATGTAAAATTGTAGGACGGGGTCCAGTGCTCCCAGGCTGCAATTCTGCAGATGGCCACCTTAACCCAGCCAAAGCTTCAGGGAACTCGAAGGGACAGCATGAAAGCTTTGCCCTTGTTTGATCCTCCTTGGGGCTGGAATGAGGAGAGGGAGCGGAAAGGAAAGGAAAGGAAAGGAAGATAAGTTTCTCTGGCCAAGCTGGCAAAACCTTCACTGCATGAGCAGAGGCAGGCAATTGAACAGGATCCTTAAGTTGGCACATAAGAGAAACAGAGAAGCAGAAATAGGAGAAATAAAGGGCAAACTGTTCTGTATTGAATCAATATAGGACACAACATTTTACTTTGAAATGAGGGACAACCCTGTATTAAACAGGATAGGTGGCAACCCTATATCCCACCCCAAAAATTCCACCAACATTTTCTCTCCCCTTTGATAATTCTCTAAGGAAACTTCAGTTCTAATTAATTGTTGGAGAACACTTTTTTAAAAACAAAAACAAAAAACCACAAAGGGAATTTTGTTATTTGTAAAATTGATATATTTAAGCAACTCTCTAAGCTACCGGTATGTGGTGACCCTCTTGTTTATTCCCAAGTGGTGCTGACCTGGCCTTCTACCTCAAAGTGATACCCTGGGGGGAAAGACCCCCCCTTCCACCATCTTTTCCGTGATCCAAAGCAATGGGTGGCGTTTCGCTCCTGTCCCTGGAGAGAGAGACTCTGGGGTTTGCCCTGAAAGCACTTCATGGTGGCATTAATCCACACAGGTAACATGCTGCGCCCCCCTTTCATGGCCCTCTTATAAGGCCGAAGAGCACCTACGAAATCAAGGGGGAAACGACAAGGCTGCCGCTTGTTTCTTTTAAGTTCGCATTAAATGCGAGGGTGTGGGAATCTGGAGCCCGGAAAGGGGTGGGTTCCATTTGCGCCTTCGCAAGCCTGTTGCACTTTTGCCAGCCCTCCGCTTCTCATCCGGCTTCCAACAAAGTATTAAAATGCTTTGTAGAATTCAGAACTGGGGGGGGGGGCTACCCCTCTTTTACCACAGCTTGGTTCTGCTGCTGCAAACTGATATTTATTGGATGGATTAATTGGATTTTATCTAACATACGTTTAAACCGCCTTGAAGAGGAAAAGCCACCTCAGAGCAGCTTATAAAACAGAACACAGCAAAACATACTTTATTATTTATTTATTTATTTATTTATTTATACCCCGCTAATCTGGCTGCATTTCCCCAGCCACTCTGGGCGGCTCCCAGTCAAGTGTTAAAAACAAAAGAGCATAAAATATTAAAAGCTTCCCTAAAGAGGGCTGCCTTCAAATGTCTTCTAAAAGACTGGTAGTTGTTTTTCTCTTAGACATTTCTCTTTGACATCTGGTGGGAGGGCGTTCCACAGGGCGGGTGCCACTACCGAGAAGGCCGTCTCCCTGGTTCCCTGTAACTTGGCTTCTCGTAGTGAGGGAACCGCCAGAAGGCCCTCGGCACTGGACCTCAGTGTCCGGACAGAACGATGGGGATGGAGATGCTCCTTCAGGTATACTGGACCGAGGCCGTTTAGGGGTTGAAAGGTCAGCACCAACACTTTGAATTGTGCTTGGAAATGTACTGGGAGCCAATGTAGGTCTTTCAAGTTATGTGCTCTAGGCACCCACTCCCAGTCACCAGCCTAGCTGCCGCATTCTGGATTAGTTGTAGTTTCCAGGTCACCTTCAAAGGTAGCCCCACATAGAGCGCATTGCAGTAGTCTAAGCAGAAGATATCTAGAGCATGCACCACTCTGGCGAGACAGTCCACGGGCAGGTAGGGTCTCAGCCTGCGTACCAGATGGAGCTGATAAACAGCTGCCCTGGACACAGAGTTGACCTGTGCCTCCATGGACAGCTGTGAGTCCAAAATGACTCCCAGGCTGCGCACCTGGTCCTTCAGGGGCACAGTTACCCTGTTCAGGACCAGGGAGTCCTCCACTCCTGCCTGCCTCCTGTCCCTCAAAAACAGTACTTGTCAGGATTCAACCTCAATCTGTTAGCCGCCATCCATCCTCCAACCGCCTCCAGACACTCATATGTTTAAGGTTACTGAATTCCTGTTGTGTGACTCAGCATTCTTCAGTAAAAATATACCCTTGTATTATTAGTGGAGTCGTGATGAGATTAATGAAGCTATTGAAATTATTCTGGTGTGCATAAACAACATGAGTCTCTATCCTACGTAACTAAGGCCTTTGAATTCTTTGCTCAGTATCTGTAAGATGATGTATGTTCTAGTCACTTGAACTTAGTGGGGAATATTCTGAACCAATGGCAAATTTGTGGGAGCAGTTTTTTGCCAGGTTCAGCTTCAGAGTGCAGTACATGGCTAGCAGTCAGAACCAGGATGTGGATGCCCTTTCCAGAATGCTGGAGTATCAAGGAGAAACACCGGCTACCATGTGTCAGCTTATCCTAAAGCAACAGCAGTTAGCAGTGGGCACTGTGGCAGAGATGTCCAAGTTTCAACGGAAGATGGCGGAAGATGAGTTTGCGGAGAACAAGCTATGGGTGCTGCTGAGAGATGCAGACAGTGCTAGGGGTACACGGGAAAGGATGGCTTGCTATATAAAGGAGAGGCAATCTACATTCTAGAAGCGAAAATGCGATCCAAGGTCCTCCGACAGTGCCATGATAACCCCACAGCTGGACATTTTGGACAGTATAAGACACTATACCAAGCGACGAGGCAATTCTGGTGGCCAGGAGTGAGAGAGGAGACTAAGGAGCATGTGAAAGCCTGTGAGATCTGTCAGCAGACCAAAAGACCCAGAGAGGTGCCCGCTGGGTTACTGCAACCGCTACCGACACCACAAGGTCCGTGGGAAGTGACAGCTATGGACTTCATCATCAACCTACCACTGTCACAGCAGCAGACTGTGATTTGGGTGGTAGTAGACTTGTTCACCAAGATGGCTCACTTCGTGCCATGTAAGAAGCTGCCCATGGCACAGGAGAGTGCAGCTCTTCATGAAACATGCATTCAGGTTGCATGGATTGCCTTTGAGGCAGTTCACCTCATGAAAACTCATGCAGTTGCTCAAAGTAGAAATGTGTCTCACTTTGGCTAGGCACCCACAGACGAACGGGGAATCAGAAAGGACCAAGGCCACATTGCAGCAGTACCTTCGATGCTATGTGAACTATCAAAAAGATGACTGAGTGTCCCAACTGCCTTTGGCGGAGTTTTTGTATAACAACACCCTGCACGCATCTACTCAGCAAACTCCCTTCTTCATCAATCACGGATGCCATCCATGCACCTTTTCTTCACAAGCAGACAGATCGATGCCAGCAGCAGAGGAATTCATGGAGGAGATTGTTGGGTTGAAATAACGACAGACAGGTAGCGAGTGTCATCTGGGAGGCATCTCCTGAGCAAGTCTCAAGGAGCCTCTTTTATTGAATGTTACAGCATTGCCACATATGTGCTTATTGCTGATTGGTTAACACAAGTACAAAGCAAAGGTTACATTAATCACCAATACATTAAAGGCTGGGAAAGGGTGCACAGAACAGACAGGCATGAAAACCTCCTTATTAAACTTTTACTAGTGATTGATATAGCATTCATCCGTAGATGTGGTCAACTATGCATTAAGAACAAGTCAGGTACAATGTTTTCCTGAACTCAATGTGAACTGAACTGGTGAGTGAATGTCTTAGTATTAGAATGATTTGTGCAGAACGATTTATGCAGCATGTACAGAGACGAAACTTAGAAGCAAGACTTTCCCAAACATGTCACAGTCATGTGCAGAATCAAGACTTTCCTTCAGGAGATAGCAGCCCTGCACAGTTTGTTAATGGAGCAGCTAGAGTTGGATAAGGAGGCATACAAGAGAGGGACAGATAAACACAGGCAACAGGGTGAATAAATAAGGGTGGGAGACAAGGTGTGGTTGTCCACAAAGGATTTCCCCAAGAAGGGTAGATGCAAGAAGAGGACCCTCAGCCGGTGGGGCCTTTGAAGTAATAGAGTACTTGAACTTGGTAGGAAATATTCCAATAGCAGTCAAACTCCAGTTACCTCAAAGTGGTTTCATTCAGGGTACTTTCTGAAGAAGCATGCTTCTGTAAGAGTGGTTCCCAGAGGCATTGTGTTTAAATTGAGGTGGGACAGAGTGGAAAGTTGTTTGGGCTTCCAAAGGTGATTCAAGTACTTAAAATATATGTTTCTTATCTCTGAGAATGAAATGGAAGAGGCAGCTGTCAGAATTTCATACAGTTCTCCAAAATTACTTAATCCAATTTCTACTCCGTGCTTTGTGTTCCAATATAAAATTACAGGGAGAAAGCATGCAATCTCTACTGTCATCATTTCCCACCCCCTCACTGGACCAGTTCTGCCTAGGGCTCCTCTTCTTGGCCTATAAATGCTCCAAGGCAGCCTCTTCCTCCATCAGTTGCCTGCTTCTTTGAACTGAGTTCTCCTCAGCTTTTGATCTCTCCAGCACTATGAAGATCTTCCTGAGTACTTGTCTCTTCTTGGCCATCCTTTCTGAAGGTGAGTAGGAAGCTGCAATCTTGAATTGCTTTTTCAAATGTGGGAGGGGATATGAAGCGGGCTAGAGAAGGCAAACTGATATTGGCTCTAGGAAGGATAAAGGAAGCTAAAGATATTGGAATACTGGGAATCTGGACTCTAAATTTTGGAAGACATCCTTATGGAGTGTACTTCTGTTTCATGAGGTTGGCTTTCTTCACATACCACATGAGTTCTGCATGTGAAAGTATGCAATGGGAAAGCTAAAATCCCATTGTGCCCCTCACTGTGTTTTGTGGGGGAGGACATCCCTGCTTTAGTGTAAGTGTAAAGTGTAAAATAACAGTAAAATGGATGAAGGCTGTGTGTCTCTCCATCTTTGTGTCTGGAGATGTTTCTATGTGAGAGATAGGGGGGAGATGTGTGTCAGTGTGCCTGCAGCCTCCAACCCACCAATGTGGATCCTGAGACCAATAAGGTTTCTCATGTCTGGCTTGGAAGATTGTATACTGTTGGGATTGTAGATTCCATTTGTCAACAACTGAGGAACTGCTGTATTCTTCTTCTCTTCTATTTGCAGTGATAGCTAAGCAATGTAGAGTAAAGAAACTAAATGAAAGTAAATCAAAAACAACTTGTTGGACTACCAAAGGTGGCAATTGCTTTAGTCGTTTTGTCGTCAAGAATTTCAGTGAGTATAAAACCTTTGTGTCATATTAAACCTGAGAGCAGGCATAGGCAAACTCGGCCTATGCCCATGATCCTGAGCGAACAGGACCAGTGGTCAGGGATGATGGGAATTTTAATCCCCAAACATCTGGAGGGATGAGTTTGCCTATGCCTGACTGAGAGTGTGGGTCTATCATTTGGACCCTGGGATATCTAGGGGGGAGCCACAGAATGCTGATCTCACCCAATGTCGAGGAATTCATTTCCCCCCAACAATTACAGTGGTACGTCGGGTTACATACGCTTCAGGTTGCATACGCTTCAGGTTACACACTCTGCTAACCCAGAACAGTTTCAGGTTAAGAACAGACCTCCAGAACAAATTAAGTACTTAACCCAAGGTACCACTGTAATTAAATATTAGAAGAATTTAAAATATATATAAAAATATGTAAAATGTACCAATGTTTACAATAAAAAGTGGTAGCATCCTTTTAGATAAAAACAGTAATTCCCCCAAAGCCTGTTGGGACAAGAAAGTCTTTACCTCTCAGGTAGAATATTTTATACTCACACAGGAGGAAGTACCTACTTTCAATAACAAATGCCATACCACTATGGGGAAAATACTCAGACTCACTCCCCACATATCCAATAGTAACATTTCAATACTTTCCAGCTTGCAGCAACCATATGAGGGTTGGATAACATGAAATGACTATGCTGCTTATGCCACCCTGAAAATTGTTTTTTAATAATTATAATAGTAGTAGTAGTAGTAGTAGTAATAATAATAATAATAATAATTAATAATAATAATAATTTATTTGTATCCCTCCCTCCCTGGCCGGGGCCGGGCGCAGAGTGGCTAATGTCATAAAACATCACAATATGCATAAAACAGACATCAATAATGCTCCCTATGGTTGATTTATGGGTGGTGTTTGAAGTGATTTTATTAAACTCACAATTTAATATTTTATTTGGGTTGAACCCAGGGACATAACTTGCACATTGCTCACAATGTGACTATTGTAATTAGCAAAACCAAGAAATTACGTTGTGTTATGTGGTCTCTATTGACAAACTAGCAGTTGCTTTTATTTAAAGCTGAAGTAACTGCTAAAGCTGAAGTAAAGATGCTAAAGCTGAAGTAACTGCTAAAGGGATAAGCTCGACTCCTTACGCTGTGCTCCTTGCATTATTAATGCTAAAATCAAGAGAGAAAACCAACAACTTTGTATGAAAGGAGGCCCAATTGAAAAGCAATTTGGGTCTCCATAGGCAAGTTACAGAGGTTTGATTCTCAGAGTTTCACAGCCTTGGTAATATCACTTCAGGTAAGTTTTACAGGTGGTCACCTATGACCCTCTTTAGATTTGTTGTCTGCTCTTTTTCTACCTTCTTCAGCAATCAGGACAGCAAAGTTCTCAGTTGTGAAATACAAAAGCAATACTGATCTTTCATGAACATAAAGAGATAACAATTAGGGAATCAGGTTTTCTGAGCTTTTTCCTTTCCTTTCCTTTCCTTTTTCTTTTGGCCTTAAGTTATAAGGAAATGTTGCTGGGCACAAAAGGTTACTAGCACTTGCACTCTGATAGTCACTCTCTTACAGGGAATGGTTTGTTATGTTTTAGCTCTTTTCATCAGGCTGCATAAAGGAGCCAATCAGACAGCTTGTTTCTGGGGAAAAAGATAAAACTAACAGCAACATTTGAAAAGCACTGTATGCAAAGTCATAGAAACTTTTCTTTCTTGCTTCAACGGTAAAGTGTATCACCATTTTTAACTTTTATTTAGTCTATTGGCATTCTGAAGTTTGTAGGGAAAACATTTAAACTCACAACTCAAGAAAATTAAGCTGCAAATACTATTGGGGGAGAAAACTGCAATCACCAAGGAATATACATTTTTTTAATAAGAAGGTATAAAAAAATAATGAAACAGCCTGGCACAGAGCCAAGAGGAGCTGCATGTTTGGCTCTCCTGTTTCCTAAAAGCTAAATATTTTCATTTTAAGATATAGATAAAGGGAATAAATGAGGAACCAAAGTATAGAAAAACCCACAGAAATAAGAAAATTCATCTCCCCCCATATTTTGGCACACAGAATGGTAAAATATTACAGGAGATAAACAATTCTCCAGGCTTGGTGTAGGCATGAATAGGAGCGATGACCTCAGCAACTTGGGTACCTTTCAATACTGGAAAGGAAGTAAACTTCAAGAATTTCATAGTCAGATACCACAACGTAACCAGACATGAATTTATCATAGTTATTTGTTTTAGAAGAGCCATCAATATACAGAATCAAGTCAGGCACCTTGTTTGCAACAACAATACTAAAGAAAGACAAGAAAAAAGAAAAAAGTCTGCTATATATATGATAATTATTCAAAATATTCAAAGTATGTACTGCAAAATTCCATCTATGTCAGGCTTCAGAGAATCCAACCCTCCGCAGTAAGTTGCCAGGAATGGATAAGGCAAGGAAGTTCTTACCAGTGCTTTTTATTCAACATTCACAGAGAGAGGCTTAGAAATGCAGCCTCTTGGAGTAATGGTGTTGCTCTGAGTGAAACCCCATCTCTCCCATTATGTGGCATCACTACAGTGGCTGAGCTGTGCCTTCTGCCTCTGAGTTCTCTGCTCTGTTAGGAATTCCATTCCACCCTTTGCTGCAGATATGTGGATTGTTGCATGTCACATGTCTGTTTACATTCCAGCACAGATTGCTGGAGTCCGTGAGCAGAACTTCCACTCTGTATTGCTTTTGTTTTCAGTCTCTCTCTGAGAAGACGGCAAGGAGAGAAGCCATGTTTCTTTGTCTTGATTTATGTATAATAAATGTGTAGTTTAGTATTGTATTCACTCCTCAAGCCTCATCTGTTGCGCAGTTTACTCTGCTGAGTAATGTGTGCTCAAGCTTGCTGCTGCAACTTGAGTCACAGATGCACATTGGGGAGGATGACTGATGGATCTCCACAGTGGTAAGGCTGAGAAGAGAGATGCTCCAGCTAGGGCTGAGTCAGATGACATGCTCTCCTACTTTCGATGCCTGCTGGGTTCTGGGAGAAGGGGGTCTGGAATGCTTTCTAAAGATGCTAAGTCTGTCAGCTGTCTTCTCCCCTGGTGCCTCTTCTCCCTCCTCCACCATTATTTCCCAGCTGCCCCCCTCATCGGCCTCTGAGCTGTAACCTCCCTCAAACCCCTGTTGTGATTTTGAACTGTCTCCCTTTTCTCTGGAAGGGTCAGGCTGGGGAGGCAGTCTCCACCATTCCTCCTCTGCCCAGTCCCTGACAATCTAGCTATATTATTAAATGTCCAAGATAGTCCTGGCCCCATCAAATGAATATTGTTCTTGAAGCCACCCTACCACTAGCTCTGAGAATAAGCAGGTTCTGAGAGCAAGCAGCTGCTGCTAAATAGGCCTGCAATATATAGTAACAACACAAAGCCTCAAACCCTTTTGGTTACAATGTGACAGCAGCTGAAGGCACAGAAATCTTTTTTATGAAAAAGGAAAACTTATTCAGACATTTCCCCACAGAAATATGCATGGAAAAAGATTTATTACCTTGACATAGCCAGTCAGAAGTGAAATCAAGAGAATGAGAAAATGAGAGGAAAAATAAAACTGTATTCTCCACTCTCTGAGAAATATATTACATAGTATAAGACAGCTTCTTGTGTTAGCCAGTCAATCAGCTAGCTGGAGATCAGATGATCAGATTCCAGGTGCTTGCCATTTTGTGTGTGCAGGAAAAACAAGTCAACAATGTCTCATTTAAAGAACTATCCTGGAATATTCACATGGTTTGGCAGAAGAATTTATACTGATTCGGGAAGAAGCTACTTTAAGGATTAGCTTGGTAGATTCAGTACTTGCCAGAATTTTTTTTTCTTTATTCACCCATTTGCCCAATGTATGTATATAAGGGAGCATCACAAAAAATTCATTCAGTAGAATAATGATTTGAATTTTTGCTGATGTAGGTATTCTTTGCTCTCTCACAGCTAATTCTCCAGACATGAAAGTGGAATTGGGATGTACTACAGATTGCACCACAGACAACTACAGTTTCACCACAAGAGGAGGTGATTTTGTAGAGAATTTCAGGAAGTGCTGTCATGAAATACAATGCGTACAAGAGTTTGTGCAACGTAAGTATATGTGTATTTGTATATATCCTTAAGAATAAATAATATTGAGGCTTTCGGGGTTTTCCTTGGTTGCCCTTAGACAAACGATATCAAACAGATTGCACTGGAGATCCTAGATGAAGCCCAAGATAGATTACAGCTTCCCTGTAGCTGGTTAGAGGACACAAAAGGTGGTACCCATGATACCACATAGTGAGGAACAACGTAAAGGTAAAGGACCCCTGGATGGTTAAGTCCAGTCAAAATAGACTATGGGATGCAACACTCATCTCGCTTTTCAGGGTGAGGGAGTTGGCATTTGTCTGCAGACAGCTTTCCAGATCATGTGGCCAGCATGACTCAACCACTTCTGGTGCAATGGGACACTGTGATGGAAGGTAGAGCACATGGAAATATTGTTTCCCTAGTAGTAACTCCACCTCTGGAACACCAGCTACAGGGTGACATCCTGGCTCTTCTAATATGGTGTTGCAGGACCCCTCAACCATGACCTTGGGGAACAGAAAGCTGAAAACTTTCAGTAATGCTCCCCAGGTCAAAGGAAGTAAAGTGAAAAAGGACTTTTCCAATACAGTGGTACCTCTGTTTGTGAACTTAATTCTTAAACTGAGGCTTGCTTTCACTAATGCGGGCTCCTGCCTCCGGTGCCCTTCCCCCATTCGGATTTGACTCACTTTCCGGGGAAAAGTTTGCCAGACGGAACAACTACTTCCGGTTTTGCAGAGGCAGTTCCCCAAAGTGTTCGTTAACTAGACTGTTCACAGACTGAGGTACCACTGTATTGTCAAATTAATGTGTATTTTTGAAAACATGTATTAAAGGGCTTTATGGATCAAAGTTCTGACTTTGAAAAG